>NC_044292.2:5474500-6149000 GCF_004027225.2 Strigops habroptila
TCCAATTTCAAAGGAACTAAATGTAGCTGCCTGCGGGAGAGCCCTATTTTCTGTGTCTGTAAGGAATCCCAGGAGCACGTCTGTAAGATTATGAGCTTGCTGACCAGCCTCAGGGTGGCTGTGTCAGACAGCATCATGTGCATCATCTTTAAAGTGCTCCTGTGTTCTTTGGGATCAAGGGCAGTAGCAGAAAGGATAACTGTCTTTGGGATTGTCATCCTTACGATGCTGTGGGGCAGATGCACTGGGTAGAACTCTCTGAAGGTGAACTAAAGAGGCAAAAGGTAGCATTGACCCCATGATAAAAGGAGCAGGTTGTGGCTTCAACATGAACCTTCCACACAGGGAAATAGCAAAGGTTTCTCCAGGCGCATGTAGCACAGACCTTGTTTTTGTGGTGGCTTCTGTTGATTTTAAACAACCCTCATTTTGTTTAGGAAACTCCAGTGAGTTTGTAAATCCTTTGACCAAGGCTGTGTTTAGAGAAATCTTGTGCAAAGGACAGAATGGACAGACTGTTTCCTCCTAGCAGGGCACTGAATCTAACAGGACAAAAGCAATTCCAGCGTGGTTTGAGCCTCAATCCCTCCCCATGCACCTCTCATGGCTGGTCAGAGCAGTGTGGTGATGCCAACCAGCTCCAGTGAGGCTTTACCCTCTTCTTGTTGCCTTAAGCACTGAGGTGAAACCCTCCTCGGCCTTATTCCTTCCCCTTTACCATGGTCACCACACTTGGAGCTGCACTCTCACTGCTCTCGATGCCAAATGCGGTCATCTCTTAGCAAGAGGGAGGGTTTGCAGCTCCCTTATCTTTTTCAATGCTTCTTTTTGTGTTGGGGAATACATCCTTTGCCTCTCTTTGGCTCTGACCAACCACAGCTTCTCATGCTGTGGAGCAACATAACAGAAGGGGAAAACTTATCTTTTTCCATGCACTGGGTGGGTGGGAGTGTTTGGGTCTGACCTCACCAGCTCCCCAGTAATGTTGCCATCAGAAGTGGCTGTGAGTTAATAAGAGAGGCAGCAAGTGCTTCTAATTAGGGTGGAAAACAAACTCACAGCTGCCTTGAGCAAGGCAATATGTGTAACACGGGGGTTATCTTCATGTGAGCTCAGTGTCTCTCTTAGTGTAGCTTTGTGAGTCAGGCTGTTGTCTGATGGTAAAGCGAAGCACTGACAGCACCAGCTTGGCCTTGCATGTGCAAGCAGATGCAGGTTATGGCTCTGCAGCAGTGTCCTGATGTGGAAAGATACCCAGCAAGCAGCATGGTTACCCTGCAACAGCAGGGTGAATGGCTTTGATGGAGAGCCAGATTCCACTCCTGCATTGCTGCACTGGTGCCATGTGCTGTGGGGTCAGTGTTCTTCCCTTAGCTCTGTCCTTGTTCCTCAGCCAAAGGTGATGTGTGTTTTCTGCTGTTGTGGGTTGTCGTCTCTCACTTTTGCTGGTCCATCCCCAACTGGGCATCCCATGGAACAGCTCCTGTGCAGTTTTCCAGCCTGGTTGATTCTATGATTCTATTATTGCCTTTATTTCTTTACCCTTTTCTGCTCTCCCCATGGCAGAAAGCGGAGATAGGGAGGAAGGGAGTGTCAGGTTATCAGAGGGGGTTTGGAGACCGTTGTGTTGCAGTAAATGTTTAACAACAGTATTGTTTTAGCCATAAGATCAAGCCACATCATGTCCTGAATGCATCAGTGATGCCCTGCAGTAATGGGAGGCCAATATTGAGCAATACCCACAACAACCCACTGGCTGATTGTAACACAGTGGAAAGTCTGACCAAGTCTCACAGTTCTGAGTAAACCAAAGCTCTGACACATACCATGCTTCCAGGAAAGCACATTAAACATGACACATGAGCAACGTGTTGAGCTTTGAAGCATCCTGAATTGAAGACTAGGAAAGAATTCTTTCATTCACTACTTTTATCTGCAAGTTCTTGCTCCCTCCTGGCTCATCCCATCTCTATTCCATGGTTTGGAATATAGTCTTGGCTCTGGAACACTTACCTAGACATGGCCACTGGTTAGGTAGAGCAGTTTTGCTTATACTTCATGTGAGTGATATGCTCTTCTCCCACTGATGATGGCAAAAACATGTGCGTAAATGTTCTTTGGAATTAGAGCTGCAACACCTAATGGAGTAGAGAATGAGTAGCTTTGTGCTGTGAAATCTGAAAGCTTAGGCTGCTGTCTTTCCCCTATGTCTTTGCCTTTTCCCTGCTACATTACACATACAGATGGAACAATGTGTTATTATTCTCACCTAGAATTATGTCCTGAAAGAGCTTTATTTTATCTCTGAACTGGACAGATCTATATATTTTTCCCCTTTCTGAGAAATAAAAGGTTTTCAAAGGAAAACCACAGTTGTCTTTGAAAAAGTACCTAAACCAGAGGTGTCAGGAGGAGAAAGTACCTTTAGGAAAACAACCAAAACCTTTTCCTCCTCCTTTCAACCCCCCTTTCAGCTTCTTCAAGGCTTTTTGAACAGCAGTGAGGGGAAATGCAGCTCCTTTTAATTACAGAGAGGATGTGGGCTGAGCAGAAAGCAGGCGATGGAGTTCTGGCTGACCAGACCACACAGTGAGTGACCGTGTGCTGGTGTGAATCCAGATACGTGTCCCTAAAGAGAGGCAAGGAAATAATAGTGAAG
Organism: Strigops habroptila; assembly: GCF_004027225.2. Classification (NCBI taxonomy): domain Eukaryota; kingdom Metazoa; phylum Chordata; class Aves; order Psittaciformes; family Psittacidae; genus Strigops; species Strigops habroptila. Next base: position 5,477,160 of record NC_044292.2, read on the forward strand.
TTATGATGTTTCCATGAAACTCTGGGGCTGTTTTCCCTTTATTTCTTTCTTTCCCTCTGCACTCTTCAGCCTTTACCATGACAGCAACAAGTCTTCATAGGGCTTTGTTTTCTCACTCTTAAGAGGCAAACCATGTGGAGAGGACATGATACAGTTAGTGAATGGATGATGCTTGTCCTGGTCTTCAAAACAACCTCAGCTCTGCATCCAAACTGCTGGCAGCTTGTCATCAGCCAAACCTGGCTCCTTCCTCTTCTAAACATGCTCCTTCTTGGGATGTCTTATTGCTGTCCTCAGTGGCTTGAGTTTGTTTGGAAGCAGATGGTTCATTTAGAGACGTAATACTAATGGATGGATGCCTTGGGCTCACTTGTGCTCATGTTCGGCAAGGCAGAGAAGTCTGAAAGCATCCTTGTGCTTCACATCCCTTCCCAGGACAAAAGGTTGGGTGTCTATGGAGCAGGGAACACCTTTGGGAATGCAAAAAGCGTAAATGCCCTGTAGGGAAGTAGTGCCAACGTGTGAGATCACTGAGTAGTTGGATGTCCTTGGTCCATAAGCACCTTCTGGAGCTTCTAACAACAGCGTAAGTGAGCAGTAGGGCTGCAGAAGGCAGCTTCATCCTAGGAGCTGGGAATGAGGAATTCAAACTCCATGCCTAATCTCTAGAATTCCTTCAGCTGTGTCTCTGAAAGTGCAGGCCAATGTCTGTTCTGTTGTCTGTCTGTATTGGTGAATGGCGAGTTTTCTCAAACTCTCCTTTAATTGAAAGCAAACAGCAAAGTTTCTAAACCCTGTGGGAGGATCATCTTGGTTTTTCCACAGAGAGTGTTTGGGGTGGTTTTGGGTTGCTTTGTGCAGCTTGTCAATGGGCTCATATCTATAAAGTTCCAGGCTTTGTGTGTCTGACACAGGCAGGAAATACACATGACCAAGAAAGACTCTTGGGGATGCAACAGGCAAAGGTACTTCTGACATTTAAAGTGGTTCTATTGCTTTCAGTGACAAAAAAGGGTCTGTTTGGGTATTTTGTGAGACCTCCTCTTACTGGCTGTGCTTGTGAATAAGAGCAGACTGGGTCTGCACTGGTCATCTGCATAGGGATACAGGCTCACAAGCTGGAACACTTTGGATGAAGAAATCCTCCTGGATATCTAGCAAAGGGGTTGTACTAATAGTTCAGAGAAGCTTGACTTGAAATGGAGCAACTCTCATTTTTCTAACTGCTGACACTGCCAAAACAACCAGATTCTGCTATTAAATAGTGCTGCATCCCTATCAGAGAGCTGTGTGTCTGATGGAAGTAGCCGTGCCCTGCAGCACAGGGCAGCTGAGTGCTTTGGGCATCTCCTTTGTGCTTTATTTCACTAGCCAGCATGTGGAGGACACGCTTCAATGGATGCTGCTACTGTGCAGGCCACTTGTGCTGCCCAGTTTGGAGCTGCAGAGCTGACGCAAGCTTTAAGAGGAGAAAATGGGAAGGAAATGAGGGTTGATCAATGCCCTTTGTGTTTAGCATGACATGGAGGGCTCATGGGATAAATGACCCTGATTATCTCCCTTCTTTTCATCCCTCAAAGGCCTTGGGATGGGGGTGGGTCTGTGAACTGAGCCTTTGTAGGTCCCTAAAGGGGTTGGAGTGTGGGGATGGAGCTGTGGAAAGAAGGGAGCTTTTGAGCCTTGGGCCAAGTGGCCAAACCACAGCTTCATCTGCTGGCTTCTGTGCTGCACAAAGGCCCTTCAGGTCCCGCTGCTGGTATGGAAGGCAGATGCCATATACCAGCTCCTTTGGGAGAAGAGGCATTGTCATTGGCTGGGATAGAGAATTGCACAGCCAGTTCTCATTTCCATCCAGTGACTTGTGCTCAAACCCTCCATGCAAACACTGCCAGGCTCTGAAGCCTCTAAATACCATGGGGTGCTGCTCATCAGTTCCCTGTATTGCAGATGGTTGGTTCTACTTCCAATACCTTGTTATGAAGATGTAGCCTGTCTGTCCAGGATCCAGATGCAGATATTCACACCTCAAGCCTGTTTGTTGGTCTTCTGCTGGTTTTGATTTGCTGTTAATGCGGGAAGATGGTAATGCTGTAGATGCTGCCTGTTCACACTCGGTTGTTGCCGCTGAATTGGCTCTAACTGGAAATCACCTTAATCCAGACAAAGCACAAACTACATCAGGATGGAGGAAATGGGAATGTGGCCATCTATCAGGGCAGTGTTTTAGGAGAACCACATGATATGTTGTGACTGTGGCTTGAATGTGGCTGGGAGTGTTGCTGTCTAATCATACGTAATGCCTCTAATAAAGGCAGGTCTGGAGGAGGCACACACAGTGCTGTGCTAGCACAGTGCTGTTAATGTTTCTGGGGGTTCTTCAAGGCTTAAAACACAGAGATCTCATTGCCAAGTCCCAGCTTGGCCTCATCTTGTTGACAGAATCAGCCCATGTGCATGAACAACTTAAACACTGACTGGCCAACGGGCTGTGCTAGAGTACACAGCAGCATCATTGGAACTAGACAGTCTTTAAGGTCCCTTCCAACCTGATTCATTCCATGATCCTATGATTTTGTGGAGCTGGGGCTAGATATCCAATACCATCCTGATATGTTCTTTCACTGCATTGCTATAGGGGCTGTACCCTGCTACAGAAGGGTAGCAGGAATGGGGCATAATACCACTACGGAGAGCCCTGGAGCCCCTACGTGGTCCAGCTCTTCCTTCCATTTACCCTCATGCTCAGACCACTGTAGCTTTTCTAATTCCCTGCTCCATGAAATGGCTTTTCTTACCTGGAACATTTCTTACACCACCTCGGGTGTCCTGCATCTCACTGTCAAGGTTGCTTTGGCAACAAACCGAGAGATGCTGGTGTTAAAGCATGAGCAATGTGTCCAGATTTCCACATCTCTCTGATAAAGGTCATCCACCCAGCACAGGAACTGCTGCTAAGTGTCTTTAAGATGCAATTAACCTGCCTCTCACAGGTCAGCGTGGCCTTCTGAGGAAGGAGAAGGGGCTTTGGTTGAGGAGGCTCTTGGAAGAGGCTGATAAAGGCATCCAGATTCCCTTGAGCCTGAGGGCACCACTGGAGAGGGGAAAGCATTAACCTTATCAGAGCAGTTCTTCAGGTTTGCAAATATGAGGCAATATATTGGTTTGGGTGATGTTTTCCCTCTTTTTAAGTGATTACATGAGAGTGAGTACCCCTCTGCATAGAATACTGTTCAGTGTAAACCAGAGAGAGGTCAGAGCCTCATCTAATGGAGAGGGTAAGGAATGTAGAAAGTGGAAGGGATGGCAAAGGAGGAGTTATTCACCTCCTCGCATGAGGTTGTCTGGGAAGCAGAACAGGCTGGGTGCTTGCAAGGTACAGAGTCAGTTCTTGGCCAAGGAACATCCATCCCTTCCCTGCTGTAGAAGTGATGGGCAGCATCTGAGCACCAGCACTGGGTTTTCATTCCCTCATCCTTACAGTCTCATTTCCTTTCCTTCCTCAGAAGAAACGATGAGGTGACACACATCAAGATCCAGAACACAGGGGATTACTACGACCTGTATGGAGGGGAGAAGTTCGCCACCCTTGCAGAGCTGGTGCAGTACTACACGGAGCAGCATGGGCTGCTGCGGGAGAAGAACAGCAATGTCATCGAGCTGAAGTACCCTCTCAACTGCCAGGACCCCACCTCAGAGAGGTAAGGCACCTTCTAACAGCCTCTGGTGCTGGCTTGGGTTTGGAAAGGAGCCTGAAGCAGAGTGTGTTGGGGTGTGATGTAGGTTTCGTGACCCAAAAACTGCATCTCTCTAGGATATGGCTCCTTAGCTGCGCTGCATGACGTGACCAGATAGATAACAGCAAGGCTAGATAACAGCAAGGCCCAGAAGCTAATGCTAATGTCATCATGTGCCAGTAAGCTTTCTCTAGCTTTTAATCAAATGGGAACATAGAATCATAGAATAGTTTGGATTGGAACGACCTTCAAAGCTCATCTAGTCCAACCTTCCCTACTAGATGATCTTAAGGTCCTTTCCAACCCTAACTATTCTATGATTCTATGAGCAGGGACATCTTCAGCTAGATCACGTTACTCAGAGCCCTGTCTGGAAAGGGTCCTGCAGGTCTATCCTTCAGGATAGCTTTGGTTTTAAAAGAAAGACCTTGCAAGTGACTTGTCTGCCTGCAGATCACTGGGTAGAAATGCCCTGGAAGAAGCCTTCCCCATCCCATCTCACTCTGTAGCCACTGTTCACCCCTGTAGCAACACACTGTTGCCTTGCAGGGGTGGGGATGGATGACTGGGGATGTTACCACCAGCCTCCCCTTTCCTCCCCTTGCTCTGGGACGCTCCAGTGACCGCTATTTTCCTTTCCCCCCCACTCAGTTCCCCCAGTATCACATGCAGTGGCACAGTGGTTGGAAAGAGGAACGCCTCATGATGCCAAAGCAGGCTCCCAACTGCTCTAACATTAACGTAGGCTGCTCTCAGTTCCCAAAACAGAGCAGAGGTGCTCCTCTCCATGCCATCATGTGAGGCAATGGGAAGTCCCTCCAGCTCCTGTGCTCCCAAGGGAGGTTTCTTTGCTCATTCCAAACCCCTGGTGTGAGGAGCCTGTTAGCAGAACCTCTGGAAAAGTGGAAACCCCCTTTAGCTGGGTTTCCCCCTCTTCTCCTGCCAAGGAAAGTCTGGCTTGGCATAGAAGCTCCAGACCACACATCTGGTGCCATCAAGGGGAAGGGAAGGGAAAGGGGCCAAGTTCTCTAAATATATGGAATGACGATGGTGTTGGAATATAGCAGGACACGTCAGGGTGGCCTGTTCCCAAACCGGAGTGTGAATGGCAGCAGTGCTGTAACCAGGCACTGCTGGACCTCACTGGAGGTGGGTCATTCTTCCCTCATGCAGCACCATGATCCTAATGCCTTCCCAAGCCTGCAGGAAGGAATCTTGCTCTTTAGAGGTCTTCCCAGCCAGGCTTGTAATGCTTGCCTATGCAGAATGCTGAGTCGGGACTCAAAGGCATCAAAGCATCACTGACTGCTGTTCCATAAGCTTCATCCCCTGGGACAAGGCTGCCCAGACATGACGTGATGCCATCGCATGGCCCTGGGAAGGTTATTTTGAGCCTCTCTCAATTCCTGGCAGCTTGGCTGCTGGGCCAGGAGCCAGCACCTTCAGAATGGGACCTGTGGCATCTGCCCAGAGCCACTGCTGAGAGCTGGGGGTTGAAGCTCTGCTTTGCTCCAAGCTGTTATTTGTATCTATGGAAGGCTGGATGCTGGTCCCTGAGCCACGGATGGCTGGTGTGTAGGTGAGATGTGCTGCTGTGCACTGGAACAGCTCACCTGGCATAGCCAGAGCATGGGGCTGGCACAACAGTGCTGCTGTTTATATGTAATATGCAGCCTAGAAACCCCCCATGTGCTGGGCTGTATCGGAAGGAGCATGGCCAGCAGGCTGAGGGAGGGATGCTCCCCCTCTACTCCACTCTGGGGAGACCCCCTCAGCAGTCCTGTGTCCAACAGCACAAGAGAGGCTTAGATATAAGGCAGAAGCTCTTCCCTGTGAGGGTGCTGAGGCGCTGGCACAGGGTGCCCAGAGAAGCTGTGGCTGCCCCATCCCTGGCAGTGTTCAAGGCCAGGTTGGACACAGGGGCTTGGAGCAACCTGCTCTAGTGGAAGGTGTCCCTGCCTGTGGCAGGGGTTGGAACTGGATGAGCTTTAAGGTCCCTTCCAACCCAAATTATGCCAGTGGGTTGAGCAGCCAAACTGGGAGCCTAACGTGGGTTTGCCATGAACCACTGATGGCAGTGATTTGTGTGTTTCTGAGCTGACCTTGCTCTCCATCATTCTCCATAGGTGGTACCATGGGCACCTCACTGGCAAGGAGGCAGAGAAGCTTCTGACGGAGAAGGGGAAACCAGGGAGCTTCCTGGTGCGGGAAAGCCAGAGCAAACCTGGAGACTTTGTCCTTTCGGTGCTGACAAATGAGGATAAGATGGAGACTGGGGACCGGAAACCACACGTGACCCATGTCATGATCCACTACCAGGTTGGGAATGTGCTATCCCTGTCCCTGCCACAAGCATGGGGTGTGTGACCCAGATGGGATCCGAGTGTTCCCATCTCACTGTGGTTTTATCCTCTTCTCCTGCAGCCAGATGGGAAGTATGATGTAGGGGGAGGAGAGAGGTTTGACACACTCACAGACCTGGTGGAGCACTATAAGAAGAACCCCATGGTGGAGAAATCAGGAGCTGTGGTTCATCTGAAGCAGGTAATAGCTGTTCTAGCACATGTTTGTGGGTTCTGTGCTTGCCCATGCTCCTGGGGATCTGTGCTTTGGGAACTCTCTGCTCCCAGAACATCCCATGGGCTGCTTGCCATGCTTGTTCAGGCTTATGCTGGCCAGGGATGGCCCTGGCCTTGCCTCAGGAATGGACCCAATTGCTGCCAATGGGAATCCCTGGGGGCATTGGCAGGAACTGGGTCCATTCAACGGGAAATTTATCTGTCTTTCTGTTATTGAAAGTGGTTTCTATTCTATCTCCATCTGTCTTTCAGCCATTCAATGCCACGCGCATCAACGCAGCTAATATTGAGAACAGAGTGAAGGAGCTGAACAAGATGGCAGACCACAGTGAGAAGGCCAAACAAGGGTTCTGGGAGGAGTTTGAGGTACCAGATGCTCCTGTGCTCTGTCCTATTTGTGTCTGTGCATGAAGAACATCGTAGTTGCATGGGAATGTTATGGTTTCCCAGCACTGAAGTCCTCTTCCTGCCACCATTCCCTCTGCTCTCCTCCACATTAGGAAGCCAAGCAGTTCATCCAAAGAGCCCTTCCTTTGCCTCTGACTCCCCCTGTCTGCCTAAAACACCTTGTTCTGTTGTGTTCTGCCCCACAGATGCTGCAGCAGCAAGAGTGCAAGCTCCTCTACCCCAGGAAGGAGGGACAACGACCGGAGAACAAGGCTAAGAATCGCTATAAGAACATCCTTCCCTGTAAGAAGACACTGAATAGTGGTTTGGGGGTTTTATCACAGTTTCTAATCGTAAAAACTAGCCTTTTTGGGGTCTAGCTAACCCTGCAGAGCTTGCTGATGGTAGCTGAGCTGGGAAGAGATGCACACTGTCCTAGTGGAGTGGTCCAGTGAGTTCATAGTGTTCTCCATCCCCTTTCTAACCCGGTCCTTCCCTTTTGCATGGGAAACTGGTAGGTTGCTCTCCTCTCTTTGTGCTGTGAGTCCAAACATGCTTCAGAGCAGTTCAGAAGTCATATGGAGCCAGAGCTTCTAGAGGAAATAGTGGAAAACTTGAGCTCAGGTTAGTTGCAACACTGCAGATCACTGATGTCCACCCAGATGTCCACCCAATCCAATCCAGATTACTGGATTGGCCACACCACTGTGAGCCAGGTAGTGTTGAAGTGCCACGAAGTGTTATCATGAGAGCATTTCACACCCTCTTTTGCAGTAGTTACCCATGTGGCTGCATGGCTGAGCCCTTGCTGGGAGGCGCAGTGACTGCCCTGTGTGTGTGACTCTCCTGTGTTCATTTGGACTCTCTGCAGTTGATACCACACGGGTGGCGCTCCGAGACGTGGATGAGAGCGTGCCTGGGTCAGACTACATCAATGCCAACTACATCAAGGTATTGGGAAAGAGAAGACAATATCTGGGGTTGTCCTGATGGTTTAAGTCCTGAGGGGATGGCCTGTCAGGATCAGTGTTTTTCACTGGGTCCAGACCAAACACTGGTTTTCTACTGTATCCCAAGGGATCGCATCATTCTGTCACGTCCTATTTGCTTCTATCTAAGAGTTTATCTCAATCCCCTTCTTTCCTACACCTCTTAAAGAGGTCCTGACCCAGACTCTCTGTCATTGAACATTATCTCTGAGGTTAAATTATAACTATCATCTGTAAGCAAAGAGCTGCTTGAAGCTGTATTTCCAGCAGTGCTGCTCTGGCACTTAAGCACCAGCCTTTGGGAAACCTTATTCCAGCCACATCCACCTGCAACTCATGCAGATGCGCTAAAGCAGTTCTCATTCCTCACTCCAGCATCATTGGCTTCATTTTCCATCCTCTCCTTTGCTCCTCAGAGCATCCCTGAAGACGAAAGGAACTCGGAGCACTGCAAGATCTATATAGCCACCCAGGGCTGCCTGCAGACAACAGTGAATGACTTCTGGGCCATGGTGTATCAAGAGAACAGTCACGTCATTGTAATGACAACCAAGGAGGTGGAGCGGGGCAGAGTGAGTGCATGTAGGGTGCTGTCACCAAGCCTGAGGGTCATCTGGTACTAACAGTGTTGAGATGTCTCTGGTTAGCTTTCATCTCATTTCTTTTCTCTCTTGTGATGTTGCTTTAGCTCTTCTTCATGAGGGAAATGTACCACAATCTCCACAGCCCCATAAGTACTAACAGGGTGTCCCTCATGTCTTGCTTCAAGGGGGTATGGGTTTATTCTCATGTCTTCAGGGCAATTGCAGGTTGCAGAGAGAAAGCATTGTGCTCATTACAGCAAGCTGGAAAGCAAGGAGGAGGGATGTAAGCTGTGTGAAGCCTAAAAGTAATTGTACAACCTGTGTACCACCTGCATGCATTTCACCAAGGGTGGGTTGGTAGAGGCCAAGAAATACAGTGAAATTCCACTCAGAGCCATTTACTAGCACTGCCTTTTGTAGTGGAGAGAGGAGCTAATTCACTATGGTTGGCACTAATGGCTTTGCTTTGGAGTGAGAGGGAGGCTGTGATTGCAGCAGCTCCGTGCAGAGATGGGTCCACTCACAAGCTGCCTTCTGTCTTGGCAAAGCCAGCATAGCAGAGAAGGGTGTGCTGGAGGACAGGAGGGTTATAGGCTGACCTGCAGCCCCTTGGGATGAAGGTTTGGCTCAGGAGTTAGGCAATGACCAGACCAACAGCTCAGTGCTGTGTATTAAGTCTATACCTTTGCCAAAGCAATACCTGAGGCTGGGCTAACTAAGGAGGGAGATTTCCCTTGGGATCATGTCCTTCCTATAGGAACGGCCCTTTCTGGTACAAAGGAAACACTGTGTGTGTGTGTCTCTCCCTTAAACCACTGCACTGGGGCTCGCTGTCCTTGGCGTGCAGCAGCATCCCTGAGCAAGGTGCTTGGGGCTGCATCCTCCAGCTCCCCAGTCGCAACTAATGGTGTTATCTGGTGTTGCTGCAGAACAAGTGCTTCCGTTACTGGCCAGACAAGAGCTGCACCAAGGAGTATGGGTGCATCTGCGTGCGGAACGTGAGCGAGCGGGAGGCCCAGGGCTACTACCTGCGGGAGCTGGAGATCCTCAGGACCGACAGGGTGAGTCCTGCTGCTGTCTGCCCACTGCACTGCAACCATGGGGAGGGAGATGGGGCTCTTCTGTTTGCTTGCTGGGTGTTTATAATGGTCCCATTGCTGGGCCACACTGCCCAGCTTTGATAAAGAGAAAGGAAGGAGACAGCTAATAGGAGGGTTTATGACCTGGTGGGGTTTGCTCCCTGCAGGATGAGCGCCCAAGGCTGGTGAAGCACTATCAGTATTTCAGCTGGCCAGACCATGGGGTGCCCAATGAGCCTGGAGGGGTTCTGAGCTTTCTGGACCAAGTGAATCGGGCACAGCGAAGCATTCCAGACACGGGGCCGATCATAGTGCACTGCAGGTAGGAACCAGGGGGCTGGCAGTGGGGCATTGCAGTGAGGATGGGTAATAAACACATTCCTCTGCTTCTAAGGGTCAGCATTTTGCTGGGCTTATCATAGAATCATAGAATGGTTTGGGTTGAAGGGACCTTAAAGCTCATCCAGTTCCAACCCCCTGCCACGGGCAGGGACACCTTCCATTGATTTTATTCTTCTCCCTCTCCAGTGCTGGAATAGGACGCACGGGCACCATCATAGTGATAGATATTCTGGTGGATATTATTCACAGGCAAGGTATGTCTCCATGTCTGTCTCATGGCTTTCACTGTTTGCCTTGCTCTGACTAGTTATGGGGTAACCCTGCTCTTGTGGATACAGGGTCTCCAAGCAGTGGGTTTGACTTGTCTGGGAAACAGCGGGTATAGGCTTAGCATAGACGCAGGGTGAGAAGGGCTTTTGTATGATGCCCAGCTCCCTGTTTCTCCATGGGACTGGAAATAGAGCTCTACTGTAATAACACACGAACCCTCTCCAAATGGGTTTGCACATGGACAGCCGTATAGTGAGGGAGATGCTTTCAGCAACACAGCACAGGATAGTCCTCTCATTGGCATCAATGGAGCTGAATTTCAAGGTCTCCTGTACAACCCTCTGTTACTGAGGGCAGAGGGGAAAAGGCTCAGTAAGAGTAACTCCAGTAGCCCATTATAAATGAGCTCCCTGAATTCTTCTGTGTAGAAGGGCTGTCACCCTCTGCTGAGAGCCTGGAGCTGTTACGGAGCTCTCTGTGGTATCTCTGTGCATGGTCCAGGAGCCTTGAGGCAGGTTGATGTTCTTCAGCAATGGTTGTACCCTCAGCAGTGGTTGTATCTAGTTCATAAACCATGCAAGGATGGTAAGTCAGGACCTATCGGAAGCTGCTGCAGAACAGACCTAATTCCCCTTTCCCTTACTCCAAGCAAGTCCTCCCTGCCTCATGCCTCTGCCACCACAGTCCAAGGTGAAAAAGCATCTCCAAGGCACCGAGATGCACCAAATCCTTTTGATCTTTTGGAAAGCTTTTCTAAGTTGTCCTGAGGAGATAGTTTTCCAGCCGAATTCCCACTCCTTGAATGTGCCCTTCTCCTTCTTGAGCAGGGCTGGACTGCGACATCGACATCCCCAAAACCATCCAGATGGTGCGCCGGCAGCGCTCGGGGATGGTGCAGACAGAGGCCCAGTACAAGTTTGTTTACATGGCTGTGCAGCAGTACATTGAGGCCGAGCAGAAGAGGTTGGAAGAAGAACAGGTAAGTCCCATTCAACTGGGTTGGAAAAGCCAGGGCAGAACTTGGCCTGCACCAAGCATTACTTCCACCTTCTCCCTGGAGCTCAAATCCTGCCCTGAAGACATGGGAATAAGCCCATAGCCATGCTCCTTGCTGGCATATGGGACATTGTAAGGCTTTCTTCTAGGAGTGGGATGCTATGGTCTCTGCTTTCTCTTTCAGAGGAATAAAAGGAAAGAGCGGGACTACTTGAATATTGGCTACTCTCCCATGGAAAAGGGCAGAGCCAAAGGGCAGCCCCCTTCACCACGGACTCACACTGTGTAAGCTGAATGTCTCTCTGCCAGGGATAGGAACTTCATCAGTAGAAAGAATAGCTTAAGTGAAGTATTTATCCTTTACCAGCCTGTCTCTCCCATACCTGACACCTAACCAGTTGCTGGCATCCTATGGGAATGGCTAAAACCAACCAGATGATCCCCATAGCCCACCTTGCTTGTGTGCTATGCTTTGGGAAAGGAAAGGAGGAAACAGGTCCCAGCCTTTAGTGAGTAGAGCCCCATATCCTTGGCTCTGGAGAATCAGCTAAGAACTGCCACTGAGCATCTCTTACAGCAGAATGTGAAGGAAGATGAGAGCAGAGGGAGGTGGATTTGCACCCATGTGCTAAGTAGCATGAGTTCCTTACATAAGCAGAGAGAAAATACCCCAGATTATGTGTTTTCCTCTTGCCCCAAGTGATGGGACAGCAGTGAATGATGGAGAGGGGTCGTAAGTTGAAGGAGAGTGGGTAGGGCCATATGTCAGCTATATAAAAATCAGAGCTTTTGGGCACTTTGAGTTGCAGGGTTGATTCTGAGAGGAGAGATGGCTGGGCAGGAGCAGGAGTGGGTGTTAGAGTGGAGGCAGAAAAGCTGTTGCTGAGCTCATGCAGAATGAAAGATCCAACTGAGAAGAGGGCAAAGGGAGATGTCACATATTCGCTCCTGTAAGTTCAGCTTTGGGCATCAAACCTCCTTTAGAGGTACTTGGATCTGCCCTTTGGAGCAGCCCTCTCCTTCACTTAGATCCATTCAAATTGGCTATGTAGAGAAAGTAAGAGTAGGGAATACCAGGATCTGTATCCACCGAGCCAGCATAAACTCTGCATCCATGAAAGGCTGATGCAGAGGAAGGTGCAAGGCTCATTCCCAAGCTGTATTTGAACTGAAGAGGGGTGTTCCAGCCAGAGGGAGAGAAAGCAGGGATTGAGAACAGCAGGAAGCTTGATGTCATCCTATCCACAAGGCTGGGGAGGGAAAAGGGAGCTTGGCTGGGCCATTACCTGCCTCAGAGCAGGGAGGCTGTTGATGTTAAGGCTTTGTTTCTTGACAGGGTTGATGATGAGTCAGCTTCCGTCTATGAGAACCTGAACATCAAAAGCCCAAAGGTTTCAGGGATGAGTAACACGGGGCGATAAAGGAGCCAGCGTGAGCTGTGTGGAGGCTGTACAGGTAGGAATGCTCCCCATGCTTAACTGAGAGTGTCACCACGGTCTGTTCACATCATGCAGCTCTCTGTGACTCTGCCTGCATTGAGGAAGGCAGCTGAGCTGTGATGGAATTGGATGGAGCCTAAAGATGTGGCTGTGGCCAGATGGGAGAACAGGGGGAATGGGGTAAGGAAATCTCAGCAGGGAAGCACATTTACATCAGCAGTGAGGGGCGAGATCTGCTTTTGGGCTGTTATATCAGGAAGCTGTCAGACATGCAGAACAAGACTGTGCTAATAGGAGAGACCTCGCTCTGTCGCTTATCACTGCACTTTTCTCCCAGTTACAACCCATCCCACCCTTCTTCCTTCTTTTGGAATGCAGGTTTTACAGTGTTTACGTCCACCCTTTCCAAGTCCTGCGACTGCAGACAGTTTCTTTTGCCTGTCTTGCCTTCCCAAGCACCTTGGATTCAGCGAGGAAGCAAGAAGCTGACTAAGAAGCAAGTAGAGTCTGCACCTACAAACATGCCTTGACCTAACTTATTCATGAGAAGGATCTCCTCCCGTTCTCCCTTGGAGCAGTAGGTTGATATTTATGTGGAAGTGCCTCTGGACATTCATTAGGGCATCAAGGCTCAGTTTTAATTATTTGTTTTTTAATTTAAGATTCTTATTTTTTACACACAAAATGTTCAAAGGAATGGAAACGACTATTTGCTTAGGAGCTTTCCCAGGGTTGCCCACTTAGGGCGTTAGTAAAACATTAGTACACTTCAATGTCTTCATTAGGTCAATCATTTCTAGGCTTAGAAGTGTTTCTAGACTAAATCCTGGAGTAACTTTGCTGCCTGTGAGAAAGGGAGAGAAACAGAGCGTGCTGCCTGGCCCCAGGTATTTGCATCTCTGTGGATTCTGCTTCTCACACTTCCTTTTGGCTGTACCAGTTGTAGATGTCTATGCAACCCTGCCAAAGCACACCGAGCAGTCCCTGCTGTGCTGCTGTAGCACAGCAGATGCACGTGTGTGTGTGCCTGAGAGCCCACAAGCTGCTCTGCATGTGGGTTTCATAGCAGAGCTGAGAGGCAGAGATGAGCATCTCCATCCTTGAAGGGGTCTGAATGTGAAATCCCACCTAGCTGAAGGGTGCTGAAGAGTAGGAAAGCAGCTTTGGCTGTGTGCTGTGCTGTTAGCCACCCCTAGTGAGTAACAGCCTAGGGTGCTAATCTGAGCTGAACCTGTTGAGCTGGGCCCCTCTAAGCTTGATGCAGCTCTGCATTACCTTGCTGCATGAGCTCTTTTTCCCCCTCCTTCAACTATATGACAAGGCAAGTGTTGTGTCTGCTGAGTAGGGGTGTTGTAGGAGTGTTTGTGACTTGACCAGTGCCATGAAGATGTGTGTTACAGAGCAGAGTATTCCAGCTCTTGCTGGTAAGTCTTGACTTGCGACTGCCAGTGCTTCCTGCTGTTCCAGCCCTAAAGCCAGCAAAAAGTCCTGCCAAAGAACCCCTTCCCGCAGGATTCATCAGCATCCAGTGCTGTGGGGGGCCTTGGGGCTGAGCGCTGGTGCCTGAACCTCCAGAGCATGTGTTGATGTCCTCCTGGGTCTGGAGCTGGATGGACTTGCTGCTTGGTTGGGGTGTTAGTGCCTGGAGTGTCGGCTCCAAGTGTTGAAGCAAAGCACAATGACATACCTTGGCTGTATTTCCTGGCTGGTCTTTCTGCTCCCTTGTCACAGGGGCAGGAGAACTGTTTCTTTTTATTGCACTTTTAATAAATGTTGAATATTCTCAAGGCTTTTTTCTTCTTTGGGAAAGTGACTGACAGTTGATGTGGACAGTGGGGCATTCTGATATCTCCCATCACCAAATGCTGCTATTGAGGGCCCTGTTTTCACTTGTTTTTCACTTGTCTTTCACTTGTTTTGACTCTTCCTTTTGACTATGCACGAGGGAGAGGTTCAGCTGCCTGTTAGATAAACCTTCAACTTCGGTTTCCAAGTACATGGGGAGAAGGGGAAATGGAAAGGGACATCCATAAAGATGCTGTGACAAACTACTAGGAACATTGTACTGTGAGAACATCTCTGTGGCCTATTTACCACCATAACAATAGATTTTAGGAGGCTGGAGATGTTATTTCCCTCTCCTCTGCCTCATCAGTGGGAGTTGAATGGTACAAAGATGCAGTGACAAAGCATTTCATCTCTTTAGTGTCTGTTTGCTGGGCTTGGTATCAAATGGACCTGGGGAAATTGGAAGTGCCTTCTCTTCCTTGAGCCCCTTTTTGCCAAGAACACGCATAAATTGGTGCTGTGAAGCATCCTTTCAGTGGCAATGGACAGGAGGATCCAAGCGAGAATCCCTGTCAAGCCCAATGCCTTTGGCAGAAGCTGTGACGGTGCCTGGAGTAGCGTCTGCAGACACAGTAATACCAGCCTGTAGCTGAACAACAAAGGTGGTGCAGATCCAGCTTCCCACCGAGGGTTTGCATAGCAACAGACTTGAGCTACTTCTGCTGTTGCTTCAGCCTTTTCTGCTCCAAATTAGATTTCCTGGGAAGGGAGACTGGAAGCATCTTTCCCCCAGCTGGGAGGAAGCAGAACATGAGCAGTCTTTTGCAGCTTCTCATTTTCCAGGTCGAAATCAGGTAAGCACAGAGGGATGTGGAACCTGGGACAACACCATGGAGATGGTAAGTGTGAATTTACAGGATAAAGCTGGATTATACAACATTGGCACAGACATGCCACTTGCTGTGTAGCTCCATGATCTGGGAACGCAGCTGGACTCAGGGCTCCTACGTGACCACCTCCAACTGCAAGTAAGAAGGGAAATGTGGAGTAATTGCCGCAAATTGACACCTTGCATTGTATAAAATATAATTTAATACATACATGTATGGTACTTGCATACAATACTGTCTTACATCCATGTGTTGGAATAGAAAACATTTAATCATAAGTTGCCTTCATCATGAAGACTTTAATCACTGTCAGATCACTGCGTTAAATACAAATATAGTGTAAGCAACTGGCCTGTGTCTTAATACTGACACATTTGATGATTAGGAGGGTAAAGCTTTTGTCATTTTGGCAACAGTTTGCCTGTGAGAAGCATGAATGAAGTTTGCTGATGAATTAACTTGAGGGGAGAGTTGTTCTGCTATGTCAGGGTGCCTAAAAACTCCCCCCACTGTGTTCAGAGTTGCTTTCCAGGTAGGAATGAGTGATTTTTAAGCATCTTCTTAAGGAAAACCGAGTAGAATGGGCACTCTGTTCCATTCCCAAGCTCATTAGGATGGTAACACAACTGAGGTGGCGGGTAGCGGTGGCAGATCCATGTTTGGTCAGCAGGAGGCAGCATTTACACCTCCAACATGGAATAACACAAGGGAAACGTTTCAAGCGTGTGGCATAAGGATGATTTTCATCTGTTTATATGCCTTGGACATGTCTTTACCCTCCCAATCCCAGCTCCTCTTAGGAATAATCATGTAGATCCTTCAGTTTGCAGAAATAGCCCTTTATTCCCTGAGGGAGTTAGAGGAACTGCACCCCCTGTCATCTGGTATCCGGTCAGGATGGTGCACAGGGCGAACAGTCCCAGAAACCTTCAGAGCTCTACTTTCCATGGGGATTTTGGCAGCAGGATGCTGCAGCAGCTCCTTGGAGCATTCCTGGGCTGGCGACAGCTTGGCAGGGATGTATTTCAGTAGAGCTCCTGAAGGTGAACGCATGTGTTCAACATAGAGCAGGCCACGAGGTCTTCCAGGACCAAGGAATGCTGTTGGAGCAGCAGCCCTATTCCTGCCTCCATGATGTGCTGCTAGATGGGAGTGAGGAACTGCTTTGCTGCTACTAGAAAGGGAGTTGTGTCACTGGTGTCGCTGCCGTGGTGTGTTTGGAGGGAAGATACTCTGGCCTGCTAATGGCAACAGTCCTTGTGAAGCAGCGGAGGTTCCCTGTCTTCAGGGCACACTGGACTGGCCACAGAATGATGCAGAACAGGATGATGATCAAGGCAGAGAGGAGCACTATGCGTTTCCAGTCGTCACACATGTCGCAGCGGGACAACCTCCCAGCTAACCCTGTTGGAGGGGCCTCTGAGCTTTCTGGCTTGCTCATGGCAACATCAATGGAGACACACGAGTCTGGATTCTCAGGGTCATCGGATGGCTGACGGCAGCAGAGCTTGGTCCCTTCCATCCACAGCACCTTCTCCTGCTGGAGCTCAGGAGGCAGCGTGGCAAGGAGCTCCTTGCTGGTCTCCAATGCTGGGGCACCTTCCAGAGGGATGCTGGTCAACTGCCTGCAGAAGGGGCAGGGGAGCTGGTCCTCTGGTTGGTTTGGGGGCAACCCCGTGCTCAGGCGGGCCACACATTCCAGGCAGAAAACATGGGAGCACTGGAGCAGTTTGGGTGTCTTGAAGGTGTTGTCATAGGTGTTGAAGCAAATGGAACACTCAACAGGGGAGGTTGGCTTTGGAGACGTTGGGTTCGGAGAGCCAGGTTTGTCGGTTGGGGATCGAGCCTTCCTCTTGCCATCTCCTGGGGAGGTGACAACAATGGGGCTGATGGGGATGGGGATTTCATTTGGAGATGCAGGGACTGGGCTGGTGGGAGACTCTGCCGTGTTGGAATGCCATAGCTGCGTGAAGCACGACATGATGGTGCCCGGTGAAATAAAGAGAGCCCTGGGAGACTCTAGAAGAGAAGAAAACCACAGCCTTCATTTTAAACAATGTGAAGATGCCCATCACCACACCTGTGTTTAACCCCTTAAAAGAAACCAAGAGCAAGTTGATGACTTCCAATGCATCCTGAGCCTGGAATAGATCCCTGCTAGAGGTGAGAATGACACAGGTAGCCTGGTTGAAGCTGTTACCGAAGGTGAAGTTAAACAGCCTGCGAAGAAGCAAGCAACCAGCAGAGATCCACCATCCAGCCAAAGCCTTTCCACCAGCACCACCATGGCATGATAGATGGGTGCAGTCTTTCCCCGTCCATGCCTCCCTTTGGGCAGATAAAACACAACAAGAACCTACCACGGCTGGTGCTGCCCGATACCTGAGCAGGGAGGAGAGCAGAAGACTCCATGAGGTCAAGTAGGGACCTCGCTATGGCAATCTATTAGTCTGGGAGGCACTCAGATATTATGGTGGCAGCATGGGCAAGGCCTAAGAGACAGATAACACTATTCAGTTGTGGAGGTAGCAAGGGGGGTGAACCTCTTCTCTCTTGTGTGCTCATAGAGGTTGTGCCTTGGATCATGGTTCTAGGAGGTGAGGCACCACCCAGTGATGCTGCCTGGCTTTGTGTATCCACAGTGGGATTGAGCTCCCTCATCTCACCGGAGAACCCAATGGAAGGGAGGACACAGTTTAGTGCATCCTCAGCCACAAAAAGCACAAGGAGCATCTCTACTTATCACCATGACACAGCAAGAAAAGCAATGTTGGAGGAAATGGCCCTGGTGTGGGAGCAAGGGGAATTCTCCACTGTTTCCTTGTTGCTCTGGTTTCTCTCAGGAAACACAGTTCTTCCCTGTCCTCAGCCCCTGGGGTGTGCCAGCACAGCCCAAGCCTTGCTCTGTGCTGCCATGTGCTTTGTCATGGCACGCAAGCAGGAGCCCTGAGGAGCTGATACACCAGTTTGAGTTATCCTAGGCTAGACATGCAGCTCTGCAGGCATTCCGAGACTCTGATACGTGACTTCGCTGCTATTGAGCACTTCTACCTGAAAAGCGTTTGGCTGGAGGAAATTCCCAGCCCGATGCTGTGTGCCTGGGGAACATTCCTGTAGGCTGTGTCACTGAACTAGCTGGGCTTGATTCTTTGTGTTGGGAGATTTAGCCATGACAAGCCAGAAAGGTTCCGATTGCTGCTGTAATTATAGGGCTCTATTATCCGGCAGTGGCTCACCAGCATGGGCTAGAGACTCCACATCCCTGCATTAAAGGCTAATTTAAGGCATCAGAAAGACTGTGTATTCCTTATATTGCACAAAAAAGTCTCCATTAAGAATGAAGTGTTCTCCCATCACAGCTCACACTGCCAGAGCTAAAACCAACTCTAAGAACCTTCCTTCTTCTCTTATCCTAAATGCAGCCATTCTTATGAAGCCTCTCCTCAAGTCACAGATTCTCTGCACCCTTCAGCATGTTGTAATGTTTCTTTAATGCAGTTTTCCTCTGACTAAAGATCACTGTGCATGTTTTAGCACAATGTGGCAGATGCTGATGAATTCCAAAGCCAAGTTGGCACAGAAATAAGGGAAGCCCCTGAGTTTTGTGGGTGTTTTTTCCCCACTAAATCTTCTGGTTTGCAGAATTCCATCCCCTACACCCAGTTCTTTGCAGTGCCTCAGCTTGGAGTGCTTGTAACAAATAAGCAGCACCACCAGTGGCAGAAGGTAACCTCAGAGAGAACCTTTGCTTATGAAACTGTAATCTCATAACCTATCTTATAAAGCTGCTCTGTTGGGGGTTTTACTGGGTTGTAATCTGACAGCTATAGCAACAGCCTTATCTTGACAGTAAAGCTTGAGGAAGTTTACTCACAATATTTGCTTCAAAATGAAGATACAGGCTTTTGTTCGCATTTTCCACTTGTTAAAGTTGATGGTGACACTATAGATGCTTTTTAGTTCTGATAAATTTACAGTCTACTTATTTTTATCAACATCTTTGTGCTATGTGGTACCTTGATCAGAGGTGATGCAGGTAGACTTAAAATGGGAAGATATGAAGAGTATAGAGCCAAGCTCACTAAAGCTGGAGGGTCCCAAGCACAGGCTGGTTTGGGTTGGTTTAAAGCTCATCTACTTCCACCCCCCTTCCACTTGACCAGGTTGCTCCAAGCCCTGTCCAACCTGGCCTTGAACACTGCCAGGGATGGGAAATCCACATTATTATGTATTTATTATTAGGAAATAAACCAATTAATATGGAATCTCACTAGAATTAGCTAGGATTTGGGGATTTGATTGGATTTTTCTTCCTTTGGGGGTTTTTGCACTACACGATCATATTATTTTTATTTATTTATATTTTAAACACAGAACATTATCTTCACTTGTTCAGACCTCCCTGGCACACTTCAATTCCTTAGCCCTGCACCTATTCCCTTCACTTTCCCAGCTATTTACCCGGGCTTTGCAAAAACCTTGGGAACAAGGTAAACCAAGGGTTTCCAAAAACCTTGGGAACATCAGTAAATAACTAAACCATCCAGGAGAGAGACATAAACCCAGATTTGAAACTAGGTATGATTCTTAAATGCTTCTATGAACTTCTATGATTCCTTTTTACTTCCCAACAACTTCTAGGAAACTTCTTTCCACACCATAAAGCCAGACAAAGGAGAACACACAGTTATGATAGTGGCCATGTAGTATGATTCTCTAATGGTATCTTGTAACTCAGAGCCACTGACTACACAGCGAGTTAAGAGGTGTACAGCAGATTAAAGTCTATAAATACCTGTTCAGAGTGCTGCTTAGGAGGAGAAAAGCATGTTCCAAGCTCTTGATTTCTACCCCTGAAGAGTCTTCTCTCTTTGTATCTCTCTTTGCAAGAGGATAGGCTTAGGGTCTTGTATTATAAGTTGCCTTCTGGTTTTCCAGATCCCCAGTTGCTTCCTGAGTTGTTTCCAGCACGGTAGGTCTGTGTACAAGTGGCCCTGCCGCTGTAATTCAGGTATCTTTTATACCTTCCTGTCCAGAGGTGACTTACCTGCTCCACCTGCCTTTCCCCATCACCACTGAATCACTCCACCGGCTGCGAGCGTGCTCCCGCTCCGGCCGGTTCCTGTGACAAACAGGGCAGGCTGGAATGCTCCTGATAAGGGGCAGTGCTGCAAGGAAGAGATGTGGGAAATGTTTACTTCTTCATCGTCTCTGGGCTGGGGAAGGCCTTTTGCTTTCAAATCCTTGCAATTCTTCAACTAGTTTTGTGGTTTCTTAATCACTCTTTGTAATCTGGTCTGGTTGGTGCAGATGTACTCAGCGTGTTTTCACAGGGCAGCAAACTTCAGGACCACCTAAAACCAGTGATTATTGTACTCTTATTTCTTCATGAAAGACAAACCATCTGAAAGTGCCTCAGATTTACAGGATTCTGACAGTCAAATTTCTTGTGATTGGTTGAGGAAAAAGATATTGTTGCAATAGAATCATAGAGTCAGAATGGTTTGTGTTAGAAGGGACCTTAAAGCTCATCCAGTCCCAAGCCATGGACAGGGACACCTTCCACTAGACCAGTATAAAATCCAGTATAAATCTGAAAGCCTGAAGGCTGTAACACTCTCTACAGTTATCTATCTGCTTCAGGCTCCTATACAATGTATGGATCCTCACAGGGAAGGAATTTCATTCTTTCCAGCTTTTGGTAGTAACTGACATAGAGAAATATTATTTGACCTGCAAATCTTTTGTGGTTCAAAGGACATCAGTCTGTGATCCAGGAAAAAGAGTCAACAAATTTACACTCAAGTGCAGATAAGGAAACAAGAGTGTGTGCATTGGGGGGGGGAAATAATGAACATTCCAAATTTAGTCTAGTTCGTATTTGTGCAAATACTACTTTGCTCCCTTTCTCAAAAGAAATAATACAAGATGGTCTGTGGACTTTTTCAGGATAGTATCAGGAAGTCCAATAAAAATGGTTGAGAAACTTCCCTCTAAACATATATGAACCTGTATCCTTCTTTGGGACAAAGGAGTGTCTAAATCCCATGGACTTTGGTGGCAGCTGGATACAACTCACTTTGGCTTCCACGTTCCTCTGCTTCGGGTCGCACTGTTCAGTTCTAGTGAGCTGAAAACCAGAAGGAGACTCTTCAGGATGTTGAAATTAGCAGAGTTTTAAATCAGTTTTAGGGTTAAAATAAGGTTCCCTGATCCTTCCACAGCTAGCAGGACCTGGTCTAGAGCATTGTTCCTCCCTGCTGAGCTCTGTGGGTGACTCTAGAAGACAAACACCTCAATGGAGAATGCAAGTTAAGTCCAAACTTTCCCAGATCTGCATCCCAATGGTATAGTTCCCTCATCAGAGTGCACATATACCATAAGAATAACAACCCACACACTAGACTGAGCACGCAATGCCAGCACAGTGTACTCCCCATCTATTTATGTTGCTGTTGAGAGATGAGTGAGGCTGGGAAGCAAACACTGCCTACAGCTGACAGAGCAGGATGTCTGATGAATGGATGTAAATCAGTTTTAGAAGGCTTGCTCACTTAGTCACTTGCATAAGCGCTTTAGTAAACTGGGCACAAAATTAGCAGCATTTCAGTAACATATCTATGATTCTACGATCCTGTATTGGGGTATTGCAGGGGGTTGGACTAGATAACCTTTGAAGGTCCTTTCCAACCCAAGCTATTCTATGATCCATGGCAGCAGGTTGGAACTAGACAATCTTTAGATCCTTTTCAACCCTAACTATTCTATGATTCTATGCTATATTGGGTAACACACTGAGGAACAAAAGTCCTTGTTTTGGGTCTAACTGAGATCCTCTGCCCTGGTAATGGAGAACAGTGATTCACTTTATGGTCATGCTCTAAAGACAGACATAGGCACATTTTTAAGCCCTTTACCCACTGACAAGGCCAGGATTGAGAGCAGACCACTGCTGTTTCAGCATTTCAGAGGCTGGTTTCCCATCAGCTTCACCATGGAATGGGTTGAGTCCAACCCAAAGATGAGAGCCTTGGGCACACTGGGCCGCCCCACTCATGCCTGCACATTCCTCCCTCTGCAAGGACACAGTGGCAGGGCAAGGCACCAAGCATGTCGAGACCAGCTCCATACTGGAATGATGAGGAGGGTTTGGCTTCCAAAAGTGAGTGGGAGGCTTGCTGTTATTTTTATCTTCTGCTTGGAAGAATAGACTGAGCATGTTCGGAGCTGGTCCTGGGTGGATCCCACAGCATTGGGAGCCATCAGTTGTGGGAGCACATACCTTCGTGTTTGTGCTTAAAGGAACAGTGGTACTAAGTAGAAACAGTTAGTTCATTAATTTCCTTGAACTTGCATTACACACCTCAGATGCTTCTCAAAGGTGTTCTCTGTGTACAGACATAGGGGTATGCAAACAATAGGCTGAAAACACTTGTTTAAATTGATTTTTGCTAAGCCATGTAGGAGCCAAGAGGATGTGACTGGAACACTGGGATGAGATGTAGGAGATGTAGCTCTCTGATACAAGCACCGTGACCTTGAGCAAAACAATTTCCCTGGACTTCTGTGGCTCATTTCCTAAATAGAAAAAATAATTAGATAAATGAAATAAAATAAAGAAAATTAATCATAAACCTTCCTTTTGGTCATAGTCTTTGTCTGGATGGTGTATTTAGATGGGAACCTGGGATATTTGGGATTGATTACAGTGGCTCCAGCCAGAGATCTGATGGAGGATCCCACCTGCAGTGAATAACTGTGATTGAAACACTGACTTTCAGTTGTCAAACCCTTCCTACCATCCCTTCTCCTTGTTTCACCACTATCAGCAACCACTGCCATCTCATCCAGGACTGTTGGAGAAGGGATGTGATCTTCTCCAGGGTATGTATTCTTTTCAGGGGGTATTTAGGAAGGTTTGTAATGAACAAGATTATTTCCTAACAGCAACTACCAACTTTGAGTGTAACAAGAAGCAAAGTGTACTGCAGAGTAATACAAACAGACTGCTGATTAGAGCTTCAGGCTGTTCCATTGCTTGTGTTTACCTCCACCGCTGCCCAAGTGTATAACCCTTTTCACTCTCTGTGTGCTTCACCTCAGTAAATAAAGCCACCAAATAAAGATGGGTGGAAAGTAAAAACACCAAGCAATGAGCAACAAGCTTCCTCTGATCTCTTTCCCTTCATCCAAGGCTAGCTAGTTTCTCATTCCTATGTACCACTTAGCACATCTGGGAGTGCTGACCTTTTTGAATATATTTTGGGTGGTATTTGCAGCTCTGATTTGTTGGGATACATCCTAAGGCCATGTATAAAGCCTGGAAGGGCTTTTGTGCTGGGAGAAAACCAAGGGAGCAGTTGCTATAGAAGCATGAAAGTGTCAAGGGTCATACTGCTTTGGACTCAGCCTTTGTAAGACAAAGCTCCAAGCTATTTTAGTGTTATTCCTGCCTAAAAAAGGCATGTTCTTGGAGCTGCTTGGTTCTTGGAGCTGTATCTTACTTTCAAGGGAAAAAGATAAGGGTATTGCTTAGGATAGATGTGCTGGTTTTAACTGGGTGAGAACAAGCCTGACTAAATCAACCACCCTTGTGCAACATGGAATAGAAGTCTCTGCAGGGTTAAATGCTTACAGCAGGAGGATACTGCTTAGACTGTGTTTTCTGTTAGCTCTCACATCCGTGTGCCTGCTTTTAAGGTACGAAAGCCAGCTGAAATACACACACAGTGACAAATCCCCAGGCTCCTGTGACTTTTGACATGGGTGCAGCTCAGTAGCTGAGCTCTCCACCTTCCACTGTTATCATCTGTTAATCAGATGCAGGATTACTGGTGAGACCCAAGCACTGCCTGGGTTTTCCTGGCAAACAGTTCTCCAGCCTCAACCTTAGCACCTCTTTGGGATCTCACAGTGCTCCTTAGAGCCAGAAGGCCTGATGCTCTACGCAGTTAATGCTCTGGGGTGGTAAACAGCACCATTAAGTGATGTTTCCCATGCTACCTCATGGAGCTCTTTGATTTGGCTGGGCTTCACGTGCAGCTAGCTGCCTAACCGGGTGCTTGCTGTGAAGTCTTATCATCCCTGCAGTAGTTTGCACCTATGGCTAGACCTGGCTATTTAAATTCCAAACTATGTATCTGCTCTACCAGGAAAGAGCCTGGTGAGTCACCAGATAAGCCAGATGGGAGCTCACTGTGGGGTAATTTTGATATAATTATATTTTATCCTTCTCTAACTGTTTCTATCAGACAAGCTCGAGACACTTCACAGGGACAGTGAGCTGCACCTTCCAGTAACTGTGTTGATTGAGGAAGTTATCTCCTTTTACAGCCAGGGAAGTTTTGTGGGGCATGGGAAGGCCTGACAGCATTGAGAAATGCTGCTGTGACCTCTGTGCAAGTAGCAGTGCAGGGACAAGTCGTGCCCCTTTGCACAGCAGAATGACTTGGCAGAGCAGAGGGATAAGTCTTTAAACAGGAGGTGGAGTGGGAAACACCATCAGGGTTGTGCGCTGTTGATAAACATCCACTAAGGTAGCTTGATACAGGTTTAAATAAAACTGTTCCTGTTAAATAGAGCCACAGATTGTGCCCCTCAGATATCTCCTGTCCTCTAAGTGATGCCCATCTTTACCAACCAGGCCAAGCCCACCTTCTGGAACCATATGCCTCTGTAGTTTAATCTTATTCAAATATTGGATCCACCTGGCACCTAACTTTGCACTGTTCTTAGTTTCCTGTAGTCACCAGGAAAGCACCATGATTAGATAATCATTACAAAGAACAGCAGCAACATAGCAATTTTCCTGATACTCCATCACTCATGTGACTATTACTCTTCAGTGGCTTGAGGCTCTATGATTCAGGCACTCGCGGCCAGCTTCTCAAATAGCACGAATAGCATCCATTCTCTCGACATAAGGTCAGGTTTCTTTTTCTAGCCCTTTACTTCTGATGAAGTGACTTGTACCAATGGCTGAACTGTGGTCCAGAAATCACTGGTGATCCATGAAAGCATGCCTAAGAGACTGTTGGCTTTCCAGATGTTTATGTTTGCTTCTACAGTGGCTTGCAATGAAAGTTTGAGATCAACACTCATAAGCAGTGGCTCAAAGGAAGAGTAAATCCTACCAGAAATAAGGTCCTTGGAAGTATTCTGTGAGTGTGGCACAATGTGGCCTGTAAAAGGAGTGGGCTTGGTTGAAGGGGCATTCGATGTTCTTAAGAGCTGCAGCACCAGCTCCTTTTGATGTTGTGAGTGGCTCAAGTGCAGCTAGAGTTGAGATGTAGTGCATGCAAAGTGCATAGGAACCAAAGTAATGGCTCTCCTGAAACACAAACGGGATGCTCTTCCCATGGGCAACAGGTAGCTTGTTGCCAGCACTAGAATATGTTCTCCAGAGGCAGCTGCAGTCATAGCGTGTTGCTGATGGGGAAGACTATCAGCAGGGCTAGAGGAGATGGCAATAGAAGCAAGGTAAAGGGCAGTGTTAAGAAGCTCTCCCCAGCCCAGTGCTAATCGCTCCATGACTGTCCCACACAGGTCATGTTCCGGCAGTGTTACTCACTTCCCGGCCCGCTGTGGTGACATGATGAGCTTGGGAAATGGCCTGTGATGTCAGAGCTGAGGAGTGAATGGCTGCAGGGACATCTCGCATCTCCTCTACTGAGACTCTTCCTTATGCAATAAGCCACCCGCCCTCTCCTGGCCAAGTTCTCCACCAGCTTGAGAAGGATCAGATGATTGACACACCTTCTCAGTGATCCCCAAGGACAAGCGTGATCATAAGCTCTCTATTTCTCTGTCACGTTCGTCACATTCTCCCCATCCCCAAGGATGAACAGTCTTCCTTCTCTTATGCCCACAGATGGAATCCCACAACCCAGATGAAATCTCAGTCTGGGATTGAGAAACCAGTAAAGTCACTTCTCCATAAAGCTCAGCAAAGCAAGTGGAGTGGTGGACATGGGAACCTCTGTAAGTCCCAGCTGCAGGAAGGACACCAGCACACTTTGGGCTCAGTGGCACTGTGTTTCTCCCACACTGAGCAAGCACAGGACTCCACCTACTGTCTCCTTCCCTTTCCCATCCCAGAAGCTTAATTATCCCTGAGCCATATTATAGTCCTAAAACTGCAGTGGGCAAATGCTTCTTATCTTTTGCTTTCTTTTCTCTCTTTCTCTAAAGCCCCAGAGAGAAATTGTTACTTCTTTACCCTCTACTGACTCAACAAAGAAATGATGGATGTGGTGAATGAACTTAGGACATGCCACCATAGCTGTCCTTTTAAAACCCTGATCTCTTTCTATCCCTCTTTTATATATGGAATCTATATTTGCTTTGCATTCCTTGAGTTTCTGAAGTATTGATAGAATTGATCTCCTCCACACAGTGATTGAATGCTTTTTCAAGTGTGACACTTCAGTTATGGCCATAATAGGTTCAGTTCTTGTAATTATATCTGCAATTGAATATTAATTTATATTACTAGTATACACAGTTAATCATTCAGCTGCTTAAGCCAGTGTAGGATAATATCCCAGATGTGAGCCTGGCTGTAAGTACAGTAAGAAAAATATCTTAGTGAATGGTCTATGCTGAAGAGAGCAATTTATACTTCAATCCTAAAGAATGTGGTGAGGCAAGAATGGAAAACATATCCTCATATGAATGTGTAAATACATTAGTAGATGCAGAGATGGAAACTGAGTTCCAGTGAGATAAGGCAAAGTGAAAAGCAGCCAGTGTTGGCACAAGGGTAAAACGTCCTTCTAATGCCTCAGATAATTTATCACCATTACCCTTATATGGGGATATAAAAAGAACATAAGGATGTTCTTTGTGCCTTCATAAAAGTTTAATTTATAACTTCCTCCATGGGTTTGGTTCTGTCCCCAAGCACTGACATACGGATCCGAGCTGAAGAGACACTCTCCTGCTCGGTGTTCCAGCAAGAGACATCATTCCAGTTAACAATTCAAAGGGAAGGAGCAATCATGAGTGATGTCCTTTTAATATATTTCTATTTTCCATATACATATTTATTATGCTATTTTAGCAAAGTAGGACACTAGAGCCCTTTGCAGCTCTTGCTCCAGGCTCCAAGTCACTTGCTGTTCACTCTGGGGACTGGTAGAGTCACAGAAGCTGGTGTTTCATAAGTACGTGACTAGAGAGAACAAAACGAGGGGAAAACTCACCAGATCCTCAGTGGATACAAGTGGGTTTTACACTGGGCTATCCTTGAGCTCCCCAGTGTGGATTGCTGAGGACCCAGGGGTCAGAGGAATAAGCAGACTGGAGTTACCTTGGTGCCTCCTGGGGCAATTCCCTTGCCTTCAGTATGCACATACACACATGCATGCACACAGTTGCACAGCTAAATGCTGCTCTCATTCCAGTTACATCATCCCGACATGGTCTTTCCACACCACATGCTCTCAGTTATGTGCTCTGTATCCTTTGCTCAGCACTTTACACCACACAGAGCATCGGCACCTTTCAGATCTAGCATAACAATGACATTCCAGTGCAATTACTGGATAGGCATGGGCTGTCTGTCCCAGCATAGCAGGAGGAACTTGGAAGAGGGTCGTGGGATTTGGCCCTCTGCAAATAATGGAAAGGAGGAATCCCTTGTGCATGGGCTAAAACACAGGGGAACATTCCAATATTTGTATTCACAGTGCAAACCATTTTCCACCTGCTAATCCAGATCCTAACTCTAGTTTACAAATAAAATGCAAATGTTTGTGGTTTTTTTACACTCACTTCCTTCAAGCCTAATCCTGTGTTAAACAACAACTTACAGCGAGTTCAGAGGACAATGAGGGTGCTCAGCAGCCTCCAGGAACAGATGTTTGGCTCTCACAAGCTCAGCATCGTGCCCTGCCACTCATTCTGAGTAAT
Source organism: Strigops habroptila (assembly GCF_004027225.2). Lineage (NCBI taxonomy): Eukaryota > Metazoa > Chordata > Aves > Psittaciformes > Psittacidae > Strigops > Strigops habroptila. Next base: position 5,505,149 of record NC_044292.2, read on the forward strand.
AAACTACACTCCAACAGAAGAATGAAATCTTTTAAAGTTGAAATATAATTGCTGCATATTCTTCATAGAAATCTTCACTCTAGTTAGCAAGATGAGAGAGTCAGTTCTAGATGGTGTATCCAAGGTAGCAAACCCCCTGAGACCTGATTCTGTATTCAATTTTCCAGGATGTCATAGGGATGTACGTGCCTTGAGATACTACATGAACTAGAGATTCCTCCTCCTACTACTCCATCTCTGTGTAATCATCAGTGATGATATTTAAGCTCTCTTGCTTAGCTGTGGACCTTGTGTGAAAGGGAAATATCAGAACAGAACGGCTGATTGAAGTTATGCCAGGGACAGACCTGCCTCCAGCCTTCCCACAATTAGTGTTCCAAGCTTCCCATCTCGTTGTCTGGACCTTCTCCCAGAATTACCCAGGTGACATCCCCCTGGAAGGTCAACACCTGGATTTGGTTAGTCCTCAAGTCAATAGTTCTCACTGATCAGAACACGAAATGAAAGGAGAGCAACTCTGGAGGGACTTTGATGTATTTTTAATGTACCTAATGCAGACAGCCAGTGTTTTAGCAATGGGTGTGATATTAACAGCTAAACTAATTGTGTCCCAATTTGCTTTGCCTAAGTGCAATCTTAAATGTTTGTACAATCAACATGGAATAAATAATTAAGTTGCTCTAATCCTTCTTGCCATTCTTGCTCATGATCAATATTTATGATATGAAGTGATTTTGTTTGAAGAGCATTAAGCTTCCCTGGGTCTCCTGAGCACCCTTCTTTTCCACCTCTTGTGCTTCCTGACCTTAAGTTAGCCTTTACACAGTTGTCACTAGGGAAATAAATGATGCAGGTGGCAGGAGGGGACAGGGCTCTGTGTTATAAAAGGGCTTTTGATCAAAACTGACATCAGGAAGACAGAGATGAGGAAAAAGCCAAGGAAGGTGTCAGTGAACTGTGACAATGGTGACAAAAATGGAGAAGAAAACAAGGCAGATTTGTGAGGTGCACTAATATCCATTGGATCTGGATTTCTTCAGACCTGTGGCATAATAAACGTGTCTTTCTCCTGATGCCATGGGTAAAACAGCTCTTGAAAGTGTGGCTCCAGTGTGAACAGGGCTGGTTCATGGCTCCAGTGCTGGTCCAGTAATGGACATACTGGTCAGGCTAATCAACTGCTCTATTTCCCTCATGTACCACACAGAAAAGGAGACACAAAAACTAAACCAGCTCTAGGATCAGTTGCTGTTCTTTTTCTTCCCTGGCCTGCAAATGACTAGGATAATATTCAATGGCATCTTTGAGCTGCAATTTAGCATAAACTTTAAATTTCACTTCAATACCCAAATGCAAACTGATAGATCAATGATTATTCCTATTAATCTCATTGCACTCCCTTTAGAGAAGGAAAGTCAAATACTGGCAGGTCTGGCATCTCCAAAGGGAAGTGGGAATTTTGGGGCTTTAGTTTCTCAACCATAAGGAAGATTTCTCTTTCAATTTCCTGCCTTTTTTTTTTTTTTTTTGCTATTTCCTATAACCAAGATTTCTACAACAAAATATATTGTAACATTTTTATATGTATATAAACACCTTTTATTTTGTGCATCACTCAACTTTAAATGTTCCTGAGATAGTTTGAATGACATATGGCTGCCTTTCTCAGCCAACAATACCTACTGCTTTCATGTTCCAAATGTACTGCAATCACAATGCTGAGTTGATGGGAGAATTATAGTCCTGGAAACCAACTGCAATGTCGTAAAAATAAGATCTTGTTGCCTGAGCAGGGGGATAGGTGGTGCTGCACCACTTAGAGTCACTGTAGAAAAGGTAGGTGAAGCATTTACAGAAGAGACAGGTCATCTCCATGGTTTTTCTTTAAACTAGGGAACATCCTACTTAGTCTCATATTAGTAACCAAGAGAGAGTGAGGTAATCTTTATATTTGTGATGGCGGTGAGCTATAAGACCCACAGAAAGCTGTTGACCATGTGCTGAGGCAGTTTGAACTTCTACTGCCCTGAAGATGATGTTCTGAGCATGGTAGCCTCCAGCAAGCTGGAGATCACAAGTGCCACGTGCCAGTATCATACGGTGTGGATTTTAAAGCCATGAGTGGGTGTCTGGAAAATTACTGGTTCCTTTGCTCGTGTCCTGTGTCTGCAAGGATGCACAACTACATCCTGGCTTTCCAGACCTGGATAAACATGAGCTGCCTCACCTCTCCTGTGCCCCCAGGTGATGGGGAATGAATAACATGGTGGGAAAGGAAGAGCAGACTGGTTTAGGGATCTGGTTCCCAGTGCTCATGAGGGCTGCACTGATGCACAGGTAGGATGGGAAGAAGCAGCTGGTAGAAACTCCTCAAGGTGCCAGAGCCCACCAGAACCTGTGCAGCCCCTGTGGAACTGTGGCCTTGGGCACAGAGGAGCTTGTGAGAGCCATGATTAGCACATGCTTTCCCCATTGCTCATCCCATCCTCATTTCTTGACACAAAAATGCTATAATTTACACTAGGTTGAGCATTTGGTTAAAATCACAGAGTGCCAGACTGGTTTGGGTTGGAAGGGACCATAAAGCTCATCCAGTTCCAACCCCCTGCCATGGGCAGGGACACCTTTCACTAGAGCAGGTTGCTCCAAGCCCCGTCCAACCTGGCTTCATTCATCCTCTGGAGGGTTCAACACATGAACCGGCAGATGAATTCCTGAATTTTTTATTGCATTATACTGATTTGCCATATTCTTATGCATGCTTTTCCCTAGAAAATTTAGTCCTAGTTATTTACATTTCCTTGTAGAATCTTTATCAACATTGAGATACTCATAGAACATATTTCTATGTTTATTTTACTTATTTACTTGTACTTACTGTGAACAAAGTAGTATCTAAATATTGCTGCATGTGGAGATGGCATGTTGCTTCTGGAGCCAGAAAACTGGAGCTATAGAATGAGAGATTTCAGAGCTGTTAAATTAAAGAGAAGGGAGGAAAACAGAGAAATCATTGTATCTTTCGTGTGTTATAGGGCAAGCATAGAGTTAAAAGAGTTTCAGATCAGAGGACAGATCAGCAAGCTGCAGGTGTGCCCATTGAGTAGGTGTTAATTTGGGAGGGCTGGAGTATAAATAGGAAAGCTCAATAGTGGGAAGGACTTTTTTGTCTGTCTTTTATGTTTCTTTCCTGAGCTGAAGACAGGACAGTGCTAATCAGGTGCTGGAAGATGAGCTTGAAGAAAGTGAGTTGTAATTGCAATTCTGATGTTCATTCATGTCTTACCTGACAGGTTGTGAGCTGCAGGGTGGAAGCTGGGAGTGAGTTCTGTTTTATGGAAGCTGTATCACTCTGCAAAGCCTTATTGAAAGATAGCACAAGGTTGTCATGACTGACTCTTCAAAGAGAATTTCCTTTCTAGTAAGTGTATTGAGTAGCTAAACATAGTGAAGAGGTTATTTTCTATAAGCCTCTCTTGCCATAAGCTGAACTGATTTAAATCAAAGTATAAGTTTTCAAGCTAGCAATGGATTTCTCCTGTTATTCAAGACAACAGCTTAAAGCTGTATTTGTGGCAGTTTGGGAATATAAAAGGGAGAGTTTGTAGGACGAGGTAATAGCTTTTTCTAGCCAAACTCTGTTATGCTTTCAGCTGTGAGAATAGCTGAAAGAAAATTGCCCTGAGCTTTAATGGAGAGATCTATAGATATAGATCTGAGGCTGAGCTTTGTATACTGGTGTTCTCAAAAACTAAGGGAATTATTTACTTTCATAAAAGCAATATTAAAGGTGCCAAGACTCCTCCCTCCTTCTGCAGCTACAGGCATGCCTTTTGAAGTATGTTGTGAATTTCCTGGCGATGAGAAAGGTATTTACAAAGCATCAACTGCTTGCTCAGGAACGGAAAAGGTAACCCCTCAGGGACAGCTTAATAAATGGCAGCAACATCATACTCTGTGCTCCCCTAAGGAGGAGAAGCATCAAATTGCCCAGTTCCAGTGGCTGTGACAGAAGCCTCCTGGCAGGAAATCCTGTTGCGTAAATCTGTTTCCTTCTTGCTTCCTGTGCTGTAAATTTGATCAGAAACAATCCATCTTTTGAATGCTGTGGACTGAGGAAAGGGAGTTTTTGCCATGGCTTGATTTATTCTGTTTCTTGATTTATTCTATTTATTAAATTTATTCTTTATTCTCTAAGGTCCTTTTGAGAAATCCTGAAGCCAGGCTTGTTCTCTCCAAGCTGCTCTAGCGTTCTTTCTGTTCACTCTGGAAAACTTGTGAGTATTGAATTGTGGGCTGATTTTTCTGTGCCTCAGCAATTGATGAGCACAGATGTGGAAGAAGTGCTGATAAAGGAGGAATGCATGGAGTTGGGACAATGCAAAAGGCAGTGAGAAAATGCAGGAGTTCCCATCGGCCCAGATAAAGAAGTTCTTCAGGGGAGAAAAGCAGGTTTTTCTCAGCTTTTGAAGTTGTGCTGCTCTGATAATTGCTCACATGTGCCTGGGATGCCTGAGACTCCATTCTTTGAAAGCACAGAAGGAAAGATGAGTTGTTTCTGTATATGTGACCGTATACTGCCTTGAAAGAGGGGAGATTGAGATGAGCTCTTAGGCACAAGTTCTTCCCTGTGAAGGTGCTGAGGCGCTGGCACAGGGTGCCCAGAGAAGCTGTGGCTGCCCCATCCCTGGCAGTGCTCAAGGCCAGGTTGGACACAGGGGCTTGGAGCAACCTGCTCTACTGGAAGGTGTCCCTGCACTGGTTGTATTTAACAACACTTCTGGATGCTTTAGATTCAAACACAAGTGTTGCTGTGCTGTAAATACACTGTAGAATGTCCTGGAGCTGCGGAGTTTGTAAAATAAAGGCAGATGCCCAGTTTCTTCTGTTACATGGAGAGTGGAAGATGGCTGGATCACATGGAGGGAAAAATAAATGTGGTGATCCTCTAATGGTCTCAACCCAGTAAAAAAGGTCCTTTGAGCTGTAGAGCTACTTTTCTTGTGGAAACTTTCTTCCATGCCTAGATGTCTAAATCCAGTTAGGTCTTTAGGAATGGCCATGAAATGAGTACTCTCTCCAGATTTCTACAGGCTCTGTTCCAAAAGCTCATCCATAATCTTGCATTGAGAATGGCTAGCAAATGGTAAATGCAGGTCTTCCATCTGAAGGCCACAGTTTATCTTTTAAAGCACTACTACTCCATGTAGCAGTTCTCTAGTAAATTAATCAGTCACCAAGAAAAAAAACAAACCCCCACAAGCCCCAAAAAGCCTCCAGGGGCTGCAGAAATTACAACATTATACTTTTTAAATGCAGTAGAAGCTCTTCTGATTGCTTGAAAACATTATGCTCTTGCTCCTGTCCTCACCTTAGTAAGACCCACTGCTGTCCATCTTGCCTAGATACTGCTCAAGCTAGTTAATCTTACAGCACAGGACATACGCCAACACATATTCCATTTTGGGACACCTATGCAATAGTGATTTCTTCAGACTGCTAAAATACACCTTCACTGCCATCAATTTTTGTGTTTATCAAGCCAAATGAGAAATCCTGCCAATGTAGAATGCAATTTACTTTTTAATAAAACTTAAATGGAAATCAATCTATCACTGAAAATCTCTCTTCAATGGGATTGTAAGCAAAGCTATATATTACTGGAGGCATTAAAACTTTAATGCACTTTCACATGTATTTATATAGCTTATATTTAATCTTTGTACTCACAGCAAGAGTGATTTTCCACCCTCTTTTTCTCCTTCCCTCCCCTTCTCCCTATGTGAAAGGTATAGCTAATGTTTGCAAAGGCATGCAAAGATTTAAACCTTATTAGCTGTAATTCATATAATTATCATATTTGATAAATTTACCTTCAACTAAACATGCAGAAATAAACGTTTCATTAAGAATGATGAATATTTATGGTTTCCCACATCCTATGCTTGCATGCTTTACAAATATTTGCATGTGAAGATGGTGTTTTGTTTCATAACAAAGAACTAACACCTAAAGAGAAGGGGAAAAAAAAACTCTAAAATGTATAGTAACAATTGTGCAATTTGCAGAGTACAACTTCTAGTGTGAGGAAAGTTTAGGTAACAGACATCATAAATTGCTGTGAGTCTCTTCCATGTCCATATACAAAGAGTTTACGCAGAAAACTAGATTCTCCTCGTGTTACACATCAGCAGATAGTTGGTGGAGGAAGGAAACTTGTTTAAATACAGTGGAATCTACAGACTTCTCAATCGGTATTAGATTAATCTATACAAATTGCTTGGTTCTATAGGCTAGTTCTGCAATATGGGAGAAAGCTGTTTATAAAATTCCTAGAAATGTATCCTAAGGGTCTATCATAAATCCAGACAAAGCTAACAAATGACATTTGGTTGTAGGAATGAATGATCCACGTCACGAGGTAACAACATGCAGCCTGGCTCTTGTTGCCAAGGTCATACACTGAGCAGTATATTACAGCATGATAGTCGTGCTCAGAATGAGGGACAAAGCATGGAATGGCAGGGAAAAATGTGAGACACAAGCTCTTGGACCTTACTAGCATGTGCAGGTATAGGACAGAGGCAAGATCAAGGTGCTGAGCAATTCCTGGCATGCCTAACTTCCAGGTGAAGCCTAAAAGGTTTTTGTTTGCATGCCACATGCCACAACTCTGTCGTCAACCTGTAACTGTTGCCTAATGGCAAAACATCTGAGGCAAATGAGTAGTCGACTTAGAAATGCCCAGTTTAAATATATATGTGCTACAAGTGGTAGGATAGCTCTAGAATTGGGTAAGTTGCTAGTCCTTGTATACATGCAAAATAGCAACAGATTAAAGAGGGGGAGAAAATGAACCACACAAAAAAGCAATCCATAATAATGACAGCCCCTTCCAGCATAATCTTGTTGTGCCTGTGGTACCTAATCTGTGGTTTGCAGATATCTGAGAACATGTAGATTACTTCTAAGGGATTTATATATCAGTATTTAGCTAAGAAAAACAAAAGTATTTTCTCCTGTAGAGGAAGTCCTTCACAAAGGACTCTACACCTCCATTAGGGAATAGAAAATCAGAAAAGGTTTGAAAGCACTGCACAAAAGCAGAGGTTCGCAAGTTTCTATTCTTGTATAGTACTATAAGAGTAGTGTGATTACACAGACAAAGCCACTTAGCTGTATGATAAGCAGTGCACTTACAACTCCTCGCTTTACACTGGTGACAGTAAAACAGCAGCACAGCAGTAGGTTACCAGTGAGAGTGTGTCAATGCTTTTTACACTAAACATAGAACATTGGTTTCCATATTTTGAACAGAAAGAAGGTTTATCATCAACAGGGACAATATTTAAACTTGTTTTGGAGGTTTTTGAGATTTTGGGGGGGTTTAAACAGGAATAATTTCAGATTTGATGCGATATTCTTATTAATATGCGATCAGCTTTTCTTGAACTGCTTTTTGCTCTATGCTTTTCTCTTTGCTTCTTTCTAGTTGTATTTCTCAGGACAAGACTTGCATTTCACCTGGTGTATCTTAAACACAGTCTCAGAAAATAGTTTAAAAGTAAAAGTACTTCTAAGTTTCAATGGAAAGGTACTTCTAAGTTTACCTAGTGAAATTACGAGGCAGGGAAGTAATATAGGGTAATTCCAGCTTGGGGAAAAGAACTTGAATTCTTCTGTTCTCAATTAAAGCAACCTTGGGCATAAGAATAATTTCTGGTTGTTTTTAAATGCCTTTTGTTCATTATCAGATTCCACGTAGCCTGTGAATTGTTTATCTCATGCCCTACTGTAACCCAGGCAGAGACTATGCCCATCTGTTGTTTTCTTTTTGAACTCTGGAAATATCCCCTGTGTGCATCAAGTCTGTGACTGCTCTTTGTTTCTCTTCTACTTTTAAACTTCCAGGATTTACCATTAAAAAGCAGTTGTGATTTCATTTTCTTTGGAAATGAAATGCCTTAAGGGGAAAAAAAGGAAACTTGTAAATAAAATACAGCTGGAAGCCAAGTGAGGTGCATATTCATCTTGGTAGTATTAAAAATCCCTGCTTAATGATGATAGTAGAGCAAGTTACTTCAATGGCACTGTATTAAGTCTCAAACTGTCCATGAAAATTGGGCTGGAATTGCCCCCTCCCCTAAGAAGTTATCAAATGAAAGAAGTAAAGGGTATATGGGAAGCAGAAAATCTTAAGCTAAAGGCTTCTGGTTGATAAGAGCATCCTACACAGCAGTAGATAGATCCATATGTTTTTAGTTCAATTTGAAATATCCTTTGGCTTGACTGAAAGGTGTTTCTCAGGAGGTCTTGAATTCCCATTAAAATTAATGAGAAATCAGGGAATCTTCTGGCTATTTCTCAACAAACAGTTAAGCAATCTCAGAACGACAACTGTTAAACTGCCCCAATCTATCCAGTCACACTGGAAATACAGCTCTCCTGAAGGGCTGCTCTATGTGTCAGGAATATATCAAGATGTTTCTCTGGTTAATAGAAATATTGCCACTGGATTAGCAGACCATAAAATTATGTCAGTGCCAGCAGTCGTTTTCTCTTGACATGGCAGCTAGTGTTTCTACTTGTCTTATGTAGGTCAGATCTGCTCAAGAGCAATAACTTTCTGCTTGACCGCCTCACTGTGTGCCACCCAGGTACTCCTCCAGGAACGCTATGGGATGAGCAAATGTATGTGAAAGGGAGCATCATCTGCCATCTGTGTGCATTGTTTGAGTCCTATTGCAGGTTTTGCAAATAGCTTTTCTATTCTTCTTAAAAACAGAAAGGTTTTGGGCTTTTCCTTAATATTAATGCAAATCTACTAATAGACTTTTACCAGTTAAAGCTGATTTGAAAAAGGCTTAAGCTTTCCTATTCCTGCTTTGATCCAAAGCAGACCTTTGAAACTTGTCAGTATGAAATCAGTGCTAGAAACCCTGGATATATTTGAGATGGTGCCATTTAGAGGCGCTGTCAGGGCAAGCAGCCTCATAGATAGAATTCCAGAGTAGAAGATTAAAGAATATGGCTCATTTGGAGCAGTTTGAATGGGAATGAGTATATATAAGAACTAATGCTTTAATTTACTAGTAGTATAGTAGGTTAGATCTAGGAAAACTTGTCAGCATTGGTGCAGATGGTGCTAGACTCCACATGAGTCAATACTCCAAGGTATTTCCTTAAGGATATGGTATTCACTGAAAAATGCCATTGGTCAAAGAAATTCTTCCTTATTTCTTTGCTCAGAGGCATCCAGCTTTCTACAACAACCTGTATTCTCATTCCCATACCCCAAATCACAGGCTGGTTTGGGTTGGAAGAGGCCTTAAAGCTCATCTAGTTTCAGGACTCTGCCACAGGCAGGGACACCTTCCACTAGAGCAGGTTGCTCCAAGCCCCTGTGTCCAACTTGGCCTTGAACACTGCCAGGGATGGGGCAGCCACAGCTTCTCTGGGCACCCTGTGCCAGCACCTCAGCACCCTCACGGGGAAGAGCTTCTGCCTAAGAGCTCATCTCAATCTCCCCTCTGTCAGATCTATCAGAGCATCCTTTCAGACGGCATCCTTTCAGATGTCAGTATCAGAAAGCAGTTGGTCGTTGTCTGTGCCATGGATGAAAGCAATCTGGTTACCTGCCTTTAGCACCTTCACAGAGCATCTCTCTGTAACAGCAGCTGTTGCATAGAACAGAAATCTCAAAGAAAACCATAGTCTCAGTAACTGTGCCCTGTGCTTTCTGGTTTATTTCAGAGCTGCTCTGTAACAAGCAAAGTGAGAGTGTTTTTCATTTGTCTCTAAGGGGAAATCTTGGTAACTGCCTCAACCAACTGCTGAAAGCCACAAATCAGGAAGTCACAATGCCAGAACGCTTTAGTGGCTGTTGTGTGCAGAAAGAGGAGAGTCAGGAACCTGAGTACAGAAACCTAATTAATAAAACCACTGCAAAAGCAAGGCTTGACATACACTTGCAGGATGAAGAACCTCCTAAACACAGCAGAGGCAGCGTGGTTTCTTCCCAGCATTACAAACTTCATTTGCACAGATATACTGGAAATACCCTACAGAGAAAACAGATACTATGATCTAAAAGAGTATTTTTGTTCCTGTCTCACAGCTTGACAATAGATTTGATAGATTAGATCTTTCCGTCAAGTAAGATACAATAATAGCTGTTTATTTTGAAGTAATTTGTAATTCTCTGCCTGCTAAAGGAACGTTAAATTTGACACCTTTTCTGCTGAGCACTCCAAACAACACGCAGCAGTTGAAACCACTGCAAAGTTACATCTGCCACCATCACTCTGAAGAGATGTTTGGACATGTTGTTGTGTGAGAAAACCTTAAACAGAGCTGAACAGAAAACTTCAATGCAGTAAGAAGTATTTTGAAAGCACTACTGAGGTAGACACATTTTGAAAAGGATTAATAAAGCCTATTATAATATATAATAATATCTATTACTATATATCTGTCTGGTTGTGGTTAATTGTGATTGTAGCTTATGCTTTTGCACACAATGAAACTTTCCATATCCCATTTTTCCCCACCCTCAGATTGGAAAGGTCACTGCAGAAAGCTGTTTGAACCATATGTCCTGTTGATTTATTCTTTTGTTCTGGTAAAATATGTGCTTGTGAGCAGCAACCTAGTTTTGAGGGACTGCAGTTTTAGTGCTGCAGTGGCAGTAGCTGTGGGACCAGACAGACAGATATTTAGCATCTTCATTTGTTTTGCCAGCATCTACAATTCTTTTCCAGCTATTTTATCCCACAGAAGTGCTGTCCTCTGAATTATGGGGAAAAATAACCAACAAATCCCCTATCTATGCATGTCCATGTGCAGAGCTTTGCTCTGCCTTGTAAATGATGACATTTGTTGACTCTAAATTCAAACCTTACAATTCCTACCTTTCCTCTATCTATAAACTTGAAAGTAGCACATCTCATCCTGCACAGGCATGTTGTAGAGAAAGATAACCGAGTTTTACAGCATAACTGGTTATGGAGACATGTAATAAGTTTGGGTGTCAACTACTAAACTATTCATAGGATTTAAATCGCAGCCTCTTGCATGCATTGAATCTGTGAGGCAAGAAGATTCCCAGCTGCACTGTCACACTCTGCATTGAGCCAAGTGTCCTATTTTGTGAGATGCTGGTAGCAGGCTGGGGTGGGAAGGGCTCCCACAAACTTACCAAGCTGCAGAACAAATCTCAAGTGACACATACCCAAAGCGATGCCAAACCACAATACACAGCTATGAAAAGAAGGCGAGAAGTGTTTTTCCTGGCTATGAAGTCATTGTAAGCTACTGAACAGAATAAAAAGCAGAAGATTTAATCTCTGAAGAGATAAGGATGAATCCGATATTGAGACGAAGTAGTGCTTTTAAGTAAAAATACCTTGTTGTAGTATAACTCTGTGTGGTTTTACATGCAGTAACTCACTGAATCCAAAAGTATTTGAGAACTGTTTTAACTGTTCTGCTAATGCGCAAATGATGCATCTCTAAGTTCAGTGTAACCACAATTGAAACCAATGATAACAATTCACTTGCAGTTTCAGCACTTTATCTACTCTGTGTATCACTGGGTGCTGCACACAGAGAGCAGAAAGCAGCAAGTTTAAACACCCATATTCAGCTCTTTAGCAAAGTGAACTGAATTATTCCACTTTGTGGGAGAAACTCTAGGACTGGTGCATCAAAAGTTCCGTGAAGGCTTTTTCCTGATGGTTTCTTCAGCATTGAGAATAAGTGGTGCACTTGAGTCTTTCTCTGGGATTCTGCTCTGAAGCATCGCACCTGCTTTGAAAGCATTAAATCGTAGAATCATAGACTGGTTTGGGTTGAGAGGACCTTAGGATCATCCAGTTCCAACCCTCTGCCATGGGCAGAGACACCTCTCACTAAACCATGTCACCCAAGCCTCCATGCAACCTGGCCTTGAACACTGCCAGGGATGGAGCATTCACAACTTCCTTGGGCAACGCATTCCAGTAACTCACCACCCTCACAGTGAAGAACTTCTTCCTTATATCCAACCTAAACTTCCCCTGTTTAAATTTGAACCCATCACCCCTTGTCCTATCACTAGAGTCCCTAAATCACAGTAAATTGCAGTTACTCTGAGGTATCCAGGTTAGGAATTTTTTGAAGAGCTGCATTTAGTTTTTATCTGTATAGTCATAAATATTCAGCAAAGCCGAACATGAGTTTTCTTGGTAAATATTTTTATTCCTTATTACACTCAGCCAGTTTTTCTTGGAGAAAATATGTGGTCAAGGAGATTGTTTTTTCCTTACTGGAGAAAATATGTGGTCCAGGAGAGAGCAATTGTCACAGAATTTAAACATATCCATCTAAAAAGCATTCTATAGGATTGAGATATCTTCACCCAAATGATGTTGGGCATTGTCTGTAATCTTTGTATTTTAACATACTGCCATCTGAAACTTGGAACAAACTTTAATCCTCCTTTTCAAAAGCTAGGAAACTTCTGTTGCATAAAGGTGTAGATTTTGGATTAAAAGTGTTTTTATCCTGACTCCTGTTTCAACCTTGGCTTTGCCACAAGATCCTGCCCTTTCTAGCACGTTTCAGTTGTTAATTGGGCTCAGATGTGATGGAGGCTGCTGTCAGGTGGTACCACGGGACCTGTGTAATGTACAAAGGCTTGGGAGGATCTCAGACGTGCCATAGTCCCCTGTGTCCTCTATCATGACATTTCTTTAATGAAATATTTAATCCTTTGATCGCGATATCGCCGCTTGTCGAGGGAGGGATGGACAGGCCTCCCTCCCTGCGCGTCCGCGTTGCCGAGCAACGCCCAAAATGGCGGCCGCCGCGCTAGGCACGCCGGGAGTTGCAGTGCCTGGACCCGCGGTCCCAGCGCCCACCTGCGGACGCGGGACTCCCATTCCCAGCATCCCCCACGCGTAGGCGGGCGGAGCTGGACGGGGCAGGGCTGAGGGAGGGCACTCACCTGCGCGGAGGGGGGGCGCAGGTAGGGCGTGGAGCGGTGGCTTCTGGGACTTGTAGTTCAGAGCGGATGATCCATACGGGGAACACGGGGTGTTGTCCGGCAGGAGGGAACTACAACTCCCAGGTCGCCGCGGGAAGGAGCGGGCAGGGCGCCGCCTGAGGGCGGGGGGTACGAACGGGAACCTGCCGCCGGTGCTGGCGGAGGTTGTTTCCTCAGGTGAGCAGGCGGCGGAGTCCGGCGGACGGGGACCCTCGGGTGGCGGCGGCGGGTGCGGGCCGGCGGCGGGGAAGGAGGGCTTGCGAGCCCCCGGGCGTTGTCCAGTCCCCGGGCGTTGCCCCATTGTTCGGGGTGCGGTGGCGGCGGTGTGGGCAGCGGTGTCGGGGCCGGCTCCCGAGCGGCGTCCCAAGGGGCGGGCAGCGGCGGGTGAAGCATATTGACCGAGCGGAGCAGGCGGAGGGAGAGCCCCCGAGCCTCCCGCCGGGCCGGGCAGGCTGAGGGAGCGGCGTTGGTGGCTTGCTGTGAGGGGTGAGGCTGGGGAAGAGTCGCCCCTCGGTCCCCGTCGTGTCCAGCTCTGCCAAGGCCGCTTGTTCCCGATGGGATTCACCCTGGGGCAGCGAACCATCTCCTTATCATAGCATTCCAGCCTGGTTTGGGTTGGAGGGACCTTAAAGGTCATGCAGCTCCAACCCCCTGCCAAGGGACACCTTGCACTAGAGCAGGTTGCTCCAAGCCCCTGTGTCCAACCTGGCCTTGAACACTGCCAGGGATGGGGCAGCCACAGCTTCTCTGGGAAGAGTCTGTGCCAGCACCTCAGCACCCTCACGGGGAAGAGCTTCTGCCTAAGAGCTCATCTCAATCTCCCCTCTGGCAGGTTAAAGCCATTCCCCCCTGTCCTGTCCCTACATGTCTTGTCCAAAGCCCCTCTCCAGGTTTCCTGTAACCCCTTTAGGTGCTGGAGCTGCTCTAACGTCTCCCCTTAAGCAGCCTTCTCTTTTCCAGGCTGAACCAAACTTTATAATAATAAAACTTTATAATAATGAAACGTTTATAACAAAACTTCTGGTCCAATAAAACATCAGATACTTTTTTCCTAATAAACTAACTCATTTTACCAGTTTTTGTCAATCTAAGAGTTGTTAGGGTTGTGGGTGTTTGGCTTTTTATTTTTCTGGATAAACAAGCAAATATGTACTTCTATAACACAGATTTCTGTTGCGCTGTTCAGGCCATGCATATCTTCAGCTTCCAAAGCATGTTTCCCTGTAGTGTATAGCTATACTATTGGCAACCAAATTATACTGGTATTCAAGTCTGCTCTCAGTTTTTAAAGGCTGCCACTACTGTTGTAACAGCAGAATGTGTTGCTGCCAAATTTACTGTTGACGGAACAACAGTAAACGTTGGTGTTAATTGGTGTTTGCTCTAAGCATATAACTGCTTTTGAAGCAAAGCCCCAGCTTAAAGCAGATATCTTCATTGTCTGCAGCGGAAGGTGTGTGTGGTTTTAATTGCTGGTTGCTGGCCTATTACACAGTTGTTTTGAAGTAAGGGGAGGGATAGTCGTTCTTTTCATGGGTGCATGCTAAGAAAGCTGGAAAAACAAGTCCTCCTTCAGCTCTAATTTGTAAAAGATTGTTCTAAGCACAACCTTATCTGTTCTTCTTCCTTGCAGGTTTATTGTGAAACAGTTGCAGCGTCAATGAGAAATTAGCAGTAAACCACATACCGCACGTGTTGGGTGTTATCTGGGGAAGATGCAGTGTTCTGGTGCATGCCTCTGAAGGAGCTGGTGAGTGAGAGTTCAGGCCTTTACGAGTCAGTTGCTTGTGAGGCTGCATTTTGACTTTCTTGGTATTGCTGTTTCATCGTGACTAGTTCAAGGTCACATCAGAATTAAGGAGCCTTTGGCAGTGGAATGAGTGTGATATAGTTTCAGTCTCTGATCGGCTGAGTGAATTATAAAACCACCTGAAATTTAGGCAATGCTGCTTTTTCTATATACCTGAAAAAATTACCTTGCTCAAACAATCCTCCAGCAGCACTTTAAGCAAGAAAGACACTGATAATACAACAGAAATAATAGATACACAGCTCTAGTATGGAAAATGTAGGTAGAAAGTTGAATTAAAGCTCACTTGCTTCCAGGAGTGGGAGGAAAATGCCTTCTAGCGTTTAGTGTTCATGAATTGAGTTCTTTTTTAAAAGCAATGGGAGGAAGAATTCCCTTAGTGAATCTTGATGTGTTTAGCTTGTGTGTGTGGTGGCACTTGAGATCCAAGTTGACAGTGATTTGAAATTTGTTTCAAATGTGGAACTCTGGTGTGAAATACTCGTTTTAATTAAAAAGTCAGTGTTCCCAAAACTGTGTTGGCATCTCAAGCATAAATACTTTCTAATCTGGGCTCCCGTTTGTGCATGCCGTTATCTTTTTTCCCCAGAATCCAAAGAGAAGACACTGCCAAACACGAAACGTATTCTAGGGGCTCATAAATTGTTTTGCTGTGGGTGTCTGATCCTGATCACGTTCACGTGGTTAATTTAAAAACTAAAGCTTCAGCTACCTCATTCAGAAACATGCTTCGTATTTGTGTGTCCTGAATGTCTTGGAGGCTTTAGGGCTTTTGTCTTTCTGAAGTTAAAATTATGGCCTAAAATATCATTCAGGTTGGCAATAGAAGAGTTATGATTGACTTGTGGCTGGAAAGCAGTAAAATGGGTTATGTTAATTCCATGGGTTTAGGGAGACTCATTAACAGTACAGATCCCTACTTGCGGTTGCTGTCTTGGAAGTTCTGCTCTTGATTTAAGCTCTTTCCAACCTTGCTGAGGTGCGGCACAACCAGACTTTAGGAACACTATATGTGTTTTTCATATGATTACATATAAAGAATATAGATACCTAAGCCTGTCTGATATCTTTCATGGGCATTACCCTAAAAAAAAAGTAGAAATCTAGTGTTACCTTCATGGCTTGAATTTCTGCCTCATACAGACAGATGTTATTTATATATTATTATATATTATGTTAATATTCTATATTATGTTAATAGGCTTCTAATTTTTACTGGCAGAGAGAAAATCCAGCAGGATGTGAAGAAGTGGTTCTGGGACCTGCAGTGAAATGTAAATTGAGTGAAAACATAACATACACCTCCTATGTTTGGAAGCTTTAAAGCAGCTTGCTCATCTCTGCTTTCATTTTCCCGTGGTTAAAATTGGTTCAAACAGAATAGCAACCAAACAACAACATATGTACATATATATGTATGCGTGTATATATATATATAAGCTTAGATATATACAGAGATATATTTATATATATAAGCTTAGATATTGTCTTTCACAGAAATAAAAGATATTGGCTGATGAATTGAGGGCAGATAGATCTTGTGTCCTATTTCTACTTGGAACAGCTGCAGGGCACATGTTCTAGTTTGTTAGAATCACTAGTGGCTGTGAGCAAATATCTGCCCATAAATGCAGCAGTATTGTTGATTAGTATCTTGATTTATTTCAGGAATAGAAATAAAACCATTATTGAGCTTTTGCTGTACAGCTATTTGCATTCACAAAGAGGAGGTTGGGGCGCTTAGAAGTGGCTAGTTTTACAAATGTTTTCTTGTTTAGTATGAGTTGTTCCTGCAAATAAGTATTTTTCTAGGTAACAAGAATATACTTGTTTGAACAAATTCCTTTTTCATCTGCCTTTTCTGAGTATTTACAGCTATTATAATAATCAAGTATTGACAAAAATCTCTGCCTAGCATCCAAAACAATGAAGAATGTATCAGCAAATGCCTTTACAAACTCTCTTTTCCCCAGAGGAAGCCTTTCTCAGCCAAGCAGCAGTATCTCATTTCTGAAGATAGATTGTAGAAAACTGATAGGTAATAAGGTAAACTCTATATATTTGTTTAAAATACATCCATTGTTTAACATTAAACTCCACTGGACTGCCTTGAAGAACCCTAAAGTTGTGCTACTCAATTTGCACTGCCATAGAAAGGTGTGAAAACCCCTGCTTTTAACAGGTTAAATGTGCAAATTAATTTATACTCAATGTAATCTAAACCAGAATTATTCATAGCATTTATGTAAGTACTCTTAGACACAAGTGGAAAGCTCTCTGGCAAACTAGATAAGTGCAATGCCTGCTTCAGCAATCATTTAGTGAGTCGTAAGTAGTTTCTGTTGAGCTCAAATGTACTCCAGAAGGAACTGTTACCATCGAAGTTCTCAGCTGGGTGTTCTTGGCTTTTGGGTGTAGGAGCTGCATTCTAGAAAGGTCGTCTCGTTTTATCTTCTGAGATGACTTCACCCTTCTGTTAAAGGAGGTGTTTACATTTGAGGTATCTTGTCATCTCAGGTATTGTTGAAAAATAACATCAAAGACTTTTAGTCAGCAATTTATAAGCTTAGCTGTAGATTACAAATGTATCTTTCCATATGTGTAAGATTCCCAAAGCTAAACATTCTCAGTGCCATCACTTACCAGCAGTTGTATAAACTGCCATTATCCATCTTAATTTTCAGCCAGGATGTGGTGGTAGCGCCATTCCTGAAGGTAACCAGTTCTTAATATCTCACTCTGGAGAATCTATGTGTGCACAAAGGCTCCTTGCTACTTACATTCCTTGGTTCCTATAATCTACCTTTCCAACAGCACAGCTGATGAGGTGCTGTCTCAACCTTTATCAGGTAGCATTGCACACACAGTGCGCTTACACTGACTGTCTGCTTTTCATTTTACTATAGGTGTCATTTGATTTCCATGTATGTAAATGTGAACTGATGAAATAACGGTTGCTGACAGGCTTGACATCCATTGTTATGTCTAGCTTGGAAGGTATCATGACAGTGCAAACCTTTCTTCCTCTGGCCCCAATCTTCACTAACTGTCAAAATTAGTTGTAGCACTAAGGCTGGAGTTTGCTTTCCAAGATCTTCAGTTCTTGATCTTTCAGCTGATGGTGGAAGATGATATCAAGTTTTCCCATCAAGCTGAACTAATCCTATTTTGCAGTGGGGGCAACAGCCTGTGTGTAAGTGATTTAAAAAACTGAAAGGAAATTAATCATAGGAAATGCTCAATGATTTTCTTCCTCAGAAAAACAACTTGCCAAAGGTCATGATACGTGTTTTGCCGTCATTTAAAACTCAAACTGGATTCTTAGTTAACAAAAATAGTAACAGGTCTCAGTTTGTGAAATGAGTCACCAAAGGAGTTTTCCCCTCCTTTCTTTCAGACACTTGCCTCTTATTAAGCTCTGGTTAGAAGGCTTTGTCTATCCCTATGTTTTATTTATCATATGAAAGACTAAGTTTTCCTAAAGCTACCAGGCTGCAGGTACTGTAGTTCTGAGAACTGGATGTGGCTTCCAGCATTACATTGACTAGACAATAGGCAAATATTATAATATTGACATAGGGAGTGTCTGAATGATAATGCTTTTTAGTTTATCCAAACAATTCAATTAAAGACATGTGGACTTCCTTTAGGTAATGTGTGGAGTTACATGGCAAAAGTGGAGGGCAGAAAAGAGCACGGCTGTCTGATATTCTGTTCCACATTGAGAAGGGCTGTTCTCAGGCACTTGAGAAATCCTGCTTATTAACAGACTTCATTAATGCTTCATGACTATGCTGTCATGGGCAAAAATGATCACAGTACTGCCTTTTCAAAGTGGTGTGTGCTCTCTGTCCTGCTACAAATCCATCACAGTTGACTGCTGCAGAGAGGAGCCTGTAGCTGTGGGGAGGCTTATCAGCAGCGGTGCCAGGCGGTAACTGTTCTGTTGCAATCACATTGATTTTTAGAGCCTGGGTGTGGAGTAGTCTCTGCATGGCCCAGTTTGGAGCAGACTGATAAGGCTCCTTGTTCCTTAGCAACCACAGTCTGCCATAGCCAGAAACCTGCCCCTCTGCAGCTGGAGGGAAAATTCTGAATGCCTCAAATGTGTGTCTTGAACCTAAGGTAAGTCATTCTTCCCCCCCCCCCCCCCCCCCGCCTCCAGCAGATTTAACTTAAAGGCCTCTGCATTCAAATAAATGTGTTAGCAAAAGTTCCTTAACAAAGGGCTAACAGAACTTCTCTGTCATTAATAACACATTCTAATTTCTTTCCCTGTTCTTGTTCAGGTCGGTGTCTTTCCTGGGCATGGAGGTGCCATATGTCCTTCTCTTAACTAGACTTGTAGCAGAAGTTGCCAGCAAATCTACTGAAAGTTCGGTAGGTACTTCATGGGGGGTTTTTTTGTGCTATAAAACCAGAAGGATCAGATTATTTTCCTCTGACATTGCCGTTTATAGAAGGCTTTCTAATTTAACAGAAATGATCTATACTGCTAGCAGTCATTAGCTGCAACTTTTACAGTGGTTCAATTCGCTGTGATGGCTGATTGCCTATTACAGCATTGAGTTTTTCCTCATCATGTGCTTGTAGGCAAGCAGGGATGCAACTGATAACACCTCACAGTGTGTGGAAAAAAGCAAGATACAAAAAAAGCCCCGCTTTTCAAGCTGCTTGGCAGCTTAACTACGAAGAATCCCAAACCTGGATTACCCAAAAGTTAACTTTTTTAATGGCTGAAAAGCTCTGAAACAAACACAAAGTCACAGAGTATAAAATTCTGCTTGCAGGAGAGTTTGAACAACAAAACTCCTGAAGAAACTGGTCTTAACCGTGTTATCTATAGATCTTTTGGCTCTTTACTCTAGTCTGCCTCCCCATGATGCACTAACAGTGTGAAGTCAGCTTCCTAATTTCAGTTTTGACAGTCCCAGACATTTCTCCTGCTGGCTTTGATCTTTGTCACTCCTGGATTTGATGGCTTTTGCTGATAAGCAGAATAGCACCGGCTGTTACCTGTTAGGTATATTTAAGTTACTTCTATGGGTAAATATAGATAAGGTCTTGTTACTTTCGACCAAGAATGCTTCACCCTTTTAAAGACTGATTTGCCTTGCTATATTCTTTAGTGGAATGTACCTGCACAACTTTGAAAGGCTTGGAGGTTTTGTGTTTTATTTTGCTTGAACAGATTCAGAGTGGCTATGCCCAAGTCTATACAGGATGGTCCTAATATCTATCACAAGAACCATGGAGTTTCTTACAACTATTTACCTCTAAGCTTATGTTACAGCTTGTTGTAATTTGTAAATAACTTTGAAACTGGCTTTTATAAAAATAAAAATAAACTACATGCCTTCAGGATACCTGAAGTTATTCTTTTCTATTAAATGTAGAAGGAAGAAGCTTTTGTAGTTCTGCTGGATTGCTTTGCTGAGTGTAGAGGTTATCATCACTTGCAACATGGGAATTCAGTGAAAACCGGGGTTTTCCATTCATTTTGCAATAGTATTTCTGAACAAATCTCTTTGGGTATTTGTGTGGTGCTGAACTGTGCTTCACTGAAGGTTTAGTAAGTGTATTTCTAAAGCAGTTATTGAAGGATTTGTCCAATGTCAATGGTAGAGTGTGCATTTGCTCTCAAAGTGTTAGTTTGGGTAGCAGCAGCCAGGTCAAAATCAGGTTGATGGTGTATTTAGCTTGTTCTCTCCTCACTTAATGCAGAAAGACAAAGTTACAGCAAGTTTTAACTGCAGTTACAGCTTATTTCTCTGTAGATTGTTGTTGTTGAAGCATTTTAGTAAACTGAAGAACTCTGTGAAATGTAATGTCCTTCATTAGGTTTCAGAAACAGAATGCTGTGTGGATATGTTGGATTCCAACAGTTCCTGTCCAGTAACCAACCAGTGCAGTCCAGGTATAGTATGGCATTGTTTAATAAAATTCCACATTGATTTTGACAGTTAACACCAAAATACAGCACCTGATTAATTGGGGAGTGAAAACAAAATCATTAGTGCATGGTACCTGTTGAAGTCTTTCTTCCTCTGTATACACAAGGTAATACTTCTTATGACTAACAAAAGTTGTCCTTGCATGGCGAGGAGAATAGACAACTATTAATAAGGTTATTCTTTATCTTTTTTATTTAGTGTGCAGTTAGATTGTGTAAGAGCTATTGTAAATGCTTGAAAGCCGTAAAAGCCCCTATAATGAGCATAAAAGCAAAAATGCTGTAATGCCTATCGAAGGGAGCATTAAGAATTATTTCAGTATTGCTTTGTTAGCACAGAATGCCTCACTTTTCCTGCTGCCATACATGTAGAGTTGTTTTTCTTCTAAATGGAGTGAAAAAGTTCTTTTGCCACCCTCCAGCAGTAGCAAAAGGGTGGTCTCTTTTTTAATGCCATTTTCTTTCAAACCAGAGAGTAAA
The DNA here is from genome assembly GCF_004027225.2 of Strigops habroptila. Classification (NCBI taxonomy): domain Eukaryota; kingdom Metazoa; phylum Chordata; class Aves; order Psittaciformes; family Psittacidae; genus Strigops; species Strigops habroptila. The sequence goes on from NC_044292.2 coordinate 5,526,416, forward strand.
AGCGAGTGAAGAATTAGCGGCTTAAAAATTGAGGTCCACTTCTGGGTTCAGTCCTTTCCTTGTGATGGTGGTTAAAGCATTTTAAGCCTGTGTTCACTGCTTTGTTAGCTTCTCTACCTGTTGCTTCATTTAATGCATTCATTTCTGCTTCGAAATGATCTTAGATATGGTATAAACAACTGTCTCCAGATTATGGGATTGCGTTCTCTTAAATCTTATTGTAAACCGATAATCTACCAATACCTTTGGTGTCAGCTAAGTGCTTTGGTCCTTCCTTCCTATTACTATAGAAAGTCTTTCCCTTATGTTGGATCTGTTTGTGTTTAGATTAAATGTCCGATGTAGTTTATTACTGTGAGCATCAAACGTGCTGCTTCTCTCTAAGGAAAACGTAGCAGCAGAGCTGTTTTCAAATCAGCACCTTACTAATGGTTTGCTTTATGGAATAATTGATACCAGTTTGGCTCAAGGCTCTGTAGAACTGGATTTTAGCCAGCACAGTAAGTTTTTTCTCCCTTTAAATGGAGACTGTAATATGATCTAGAAGGAATATCCTTCTAATCTTCATGTCTCAAGTCTAAGCCTCAAGTGAAACCACCACAGCTTTATTGTATTAAATGAAGTTGTTATTGAAGATGTGCCCTAATTTTTTACTTTGTCTTAACAAAGACAGAGCAATATGTGTATTTAAACATCAATTGAGAGATCTGAACATCGAAGACGTAGGCCAAGATGAAAGTTTAATCAGTTTCCAGCCTGCATGGGAGGGTGACTGACAGAAACCACTTGCCATCTGTCACAGAATAGTTTAAACAGGTTTGGGTTCTCCTTAAAGTGAAACAAATAGTGCAATACTTGAGAGGACTGAGGCATGGGGAAAAGACTGTATTGTGGCAATGGCAGTATTTGTGGTTTTAGCTTCAAGTGATTGATTATAGGCCCACCAGCATCTTTCTTCCTCCAAGAACGCTCTGTCTGGTTATTAGCATCTTTGTCCCTACCTACTTATGTTTTCAATACTATATATTCAAATGACATTAAATTTTGTTTTGACAGTGTATGACCTCTGAAAATAAATGGTAAAATTCTGCTTCCTTTTTTAGTGTTGAGGGTAGTTACAAGTTGTGAGACACTTCTTGAAACTAAACCATGTGAATCAATGAATGGAGCTATGTTGAAATTGCCCTCTGGGAGTTGTTTGCTTGTAACTCTTTCTCCTTTTAGGCCTTTGAAAGATTCTATCTTTTCTGGAATAAACACTTCGAAATGAAACCTTTTAACTTGTGTAATATGATAGGAAGCAGGAGATGTTCGTAACTAACGAGTAGACCAAACAGAGGGAGTTTGTTGCCTCTACCTCTTTCTGAAGACTAGGAAAGATCTCCAAGGTGGCTTTTGTTGTTCCAAACCTCTGTACATCTTATTTTTATGCAGGTTGTTACAGACGATGGAATGAGGATGGTAGTAGCAGCTGCATTAAATGCAAAAATGAAACCCTTCCTGTTTCATCTGTTTACAATCTGACTGAATGCAGAAATAGTGAGTCATTTACCATCCCTTTCTTTTGATGGGGGTTTTTTTGGTACTGAGATCTCTCCTTGCATGTGTGGTCCTGCAAAGACTGTTCAAGAAGGCATCAAATGGTTCGGATTAATTTTTTCCCCTCTCCCTTGTAAAACTTCAACCTTTCCCAAAGTCCTGATTTAACTTTGAGCTTTTGAACGTGCAACAAAACCTATGGAAACTTTGAAATTTAATTTGCAGAAACTGTGCAGAGTGGAAACATTCCAAGAGTTTAGAAGGGGGGAAAACAAATCCAACTCTTGATATGTATTAAAGTACCTAATCTGTGAAGCCAAATGCAACATTAAAAAGTAAAAACGTCAAAATGATTAAACTTACAGGCTATGACCTGGGACAAACATAAAGTGAACACTGAATTTTGTGGCTGCTTTAATCTCTGCTGTAAGAAAAAGGCATTTGCTGTTAAGGACTTCTCCAGAGGACGAAACAGCTCAGACTGTGCTTGAGTTGTATTCATTTAATGTGTGTTCTTTGTTTGAGGTGAGAACCATTCACTTCCTTGTAAACATTTCTGATGGAAAAGATAAGAAACTTAATCTAAGTTTCTAAGTGGGAAATGCACGAGTGAATTCTGTTCTTTTTGGAGAAATTATGATGTTTGCTTCTTTCTTTTGACATTCTTAATACTATGAAGAATGATTTTTTTTTCCGTGGGAGAAATCAAGATTCTTATACAATATCAAATAATTACTCAGAGGTATAATAGCCTTTTATTGAGATTTTCAACAAACCTGTGGTGTTTGTCAGATTTTACTGAAAAAACTTCTTTTTGGTTCCAGTTGGGATCAGAGGAATGAATTTCCAAATGAATATAAGCACGGTGACTCCTTTCATCCAGAACATAGGTGAGTAAATGGAAACAGCTATTGAGTGCAGGCTTTGTGGTTATTCACTGCATACCAGGCCCTTCATGACATTGCATTTGAAACAAGTTTTTCTGTAGCATAGGCTTTATTCTAAATGTAAAAGCCATTTTTACTGTTTCTGGCTTGTTCTCAACAAAATCTTTTGTAAGTCTTAGAGCTGGATTTTGAGGTAACTGCATTTTACTGAATGGTTCTTTCATCTTGTCCTAGTGATCTTGAAGTGATTTATGAAACCCCATAACTTGAGTTTTGAACCTTATGCTGCAAGGGCTTTGGTTTTTGGGGTGAGGCACTATGTTACCCAACTGTTACATCTTGGTTAGCCTTCCTATAGGTTGATTTTATCACTGCTGACCAGTGACTTCTGTTAATTCATCTCCTAAAAATGCTTCTTCAACACTGGTAAGAATAATACAAACTGAGACTATTTAGATAGCAGCATTGCACACTTCAACAAGAGATAAGATGCCAAATGAAGTGATTTAGATCAGTGCTCTTAAAAAGGAAAGCTAAACCACCATGTCAGACTAGAGTGCTGCTGATCCCTTTCTAACATTTGTCCTGGCATGAGTCAATACTTGACTTGGAGTATCTAATGCTCTTATTAGATAGAGCTTAGATTGAGAAGTCCTCATTAGAAGAATGAGGACTTCTCAAGCAGAGCTTGTCAGATCTGTTGTCCCAGTTTGCCTGTGACAAGTTCATAAACAATGTTTCTTTCTTAAAACACTTGCTCTTTGGGATCATCATCTTAAATAAATAAAACAGCAGAATATATACACAGGGCATTTTTTGAGGCAGGGAAAGCAGAATAGAAGTGAGGGAGGGCACCTTCTGCCAGTGTCTGCCTCATGGGGATGGTTTCTGTATCAGCCACTTGTGGAAAACATAATATTGGGTGTACTATAGCAGTGGTTTATTGTCTGTTGACAGGTTCTGTCTTTAGGAGACTTCATTTAAGTAGTAAAAGAACAATATTAATGTTGAGTGCCTCCCAGCTCTGGTTGCAAAAGTTACATCAAAGAAACAGAAGGATGGATTAACAATTTGTTGCTATCTTCAGGAAAGTAGGGACTGAGGCTTCTCTGACATTTGGCAGGTGGCACTGGGAAGTTGGTCATAGAATGAAATGAGTATTGAAAGATCTTTGCAAGTGTTTCAGTGAGGTCTGTATATTAAAGAACCACACACCACCAACTTTTTTTCCTCTCCAGGGTAAATGGTTTTTACCTTTTGTTTAACCCTTCTATTAGAAGAGATTTCTAGTGAATAATAGTCTATTTTCTCTTTCTCTCTCTCTTTAAATATTTTGTCTCTGTACAGGGGGCCCAGAAGTGGCAGCCTCTCTCATCTTAGGGACGTTTTTCATCAGTGTATTCCTGATTCTGTCTGTTGCTTCTTTCTTCTACCTCAAGCGTGCCAATAAACTTCCTAATGTTTTCTACAGAAGAAATAAAGGTAAAATACCTCTAATTGTCTATTTAATCTCTACAGTTTTGGCCTTTGCTCAGTTTCTCAGTTAAAAACCTTTTCAATTTCTTCCTGTCAGTGTTCTACTGTACCTACTGCTGTCTCTTGATCATCCGAAACAATGCAAACTAATGACTTTTTTTCCCCTGCTTTGTGTTTATGGTATCATGTTTTCACAGCAGTGCTTAGGATGTCTGTTCTCACTGTGCTTGGGTGCATATTACACAATATCTCTCACTAACCCAGCTATTGCTTTTTGTAGCTCTCAAGGGTTTGCCAGAGTATAGTACTTGACATTAGTTGTCACTGAATGTCAGGTACCTGATTTCAAAAAGGGAGGAAAGGAAAGGAATCAGTGCTTTTTGCACAGAGGGCATTTTTATAGAACTTAATGCTACTTGTTTATTTCAGTACACAAAATGCCAGATATTTATAAAGCTTTACAAAAAGCAGTTGTTTTTTTCTTGGTTTGGAGAGAAGGGGACTGCAATGCTAAAGGGCAGTGTACTTACCGTGGATGTGTCAGCAGGAGAAAGGGAATGGAATGTGAGGTTCCTCATTATTGCACTACTCATTCGCCTCTGTTTACCCTCTAGATGCAGGAGCTACTGTGGCTTGGAAGAGTCAACTGCCTCATTATTTTATTTTTAAAGCAAACACCCCTTAGCTTTTCTCTTTATAACAAAATTTATTCTTGATTTCTGCCATTCCCGTTACAAGCAGTGAAGCCATGTAATTCAAATGCAGTGAGCTGACTTCATGCCAAAGCGACTGCAGAAAAACTAGGGAAAGAACACCTGGGGTGTGCTTAGCTATAGGGCACTAAGACTTTATGTAGACATCTGGCCCATTCAGATGCTTCAGTTTCTGTATAGTTGTTCTATGCATCTACCTTTTGCTAGTCTGCAGTGTCTAGGAGGTGGTGTGCAAATAGTGGGATGTGATGCCTCCATTCTGCCCAATGTATTGTGTGAAACTGAGTCTGATCTATGGCTGTCTCACCCCTTCTATGCAGTTTTGTATTCCCTTTGAATGATTCCCATGACAACCTCTGGCACAGCATTTGCTGTGTTAGAGCTCCTTCTGTTGAAAGCAAGCTGTTTACTGGTTAGGTCTGCTAAACAAATACACCTCCTGTTATTTTCTTTCACAGCTTACAGGACTAAGCTGAAGCTAGACTGTCACAATAGAAATAAGCTTAAAAAGAGAAAGAGAAGGGGGTGGGTGGAGCAGCATAGTTCCATTGTTCAGTTAGGGATGTTGTATCTAGTCATAGTAACTTCATCGAACATCACATTCCCAGGCTCTGTGAAGAATGTGATGTTTCATGTGAAAGTAGCTACCTAAGGTCTAAATCGATCAGTGCCACAGGAATCACAACTGCCATATTGAAACCCCTAGGTTGCTTTGGCATGTGTCTTCAGGTAAATTTAGTTAGTACAAAATTCTCCTTCCACTTGTAAATGCATGGGGATCTGCTGTGCTATGTCTCTTCTAAGCTGGCAGGACACCAGACCTCCAAGGCTTCAGTGATACTGGTCTGACATCCACATTTTGTACTGATAGTTCACTCTGGTCCAGCAGGCTAAAGCATTGATGTCCTCCTTTAAAAGAGAAACACTAGAAACATTTATCTGGCTGTTATCAATCATGTTAGCTTTCATGCTGTCTAGAGGATGATTGTCACATGGCAAATAAAGTCAGCATCCTCTTGTATAAAAGGATTGCATCTTTCACTGCTCAGTTGTTTTCTATTTGTACTGCCTGGCAGTTGGCTCAAAGTGCTGTTTTTCCTATTGAAGCTTCTTCATATTAAAAAGCTATTGCTGTGGCTACCTTCTTTGCAAGCAAAATAAGTCATTCTTGGAGAACTTTGCAACCCTTTATCTCTCATCTTGAAGAGAGTCTTGCAGACAGTCTATTCTACTAATGGGCTTTCTGAATGTTTTGCTCTGGTTTGGTAGTCTTTGTGGCAAAACTATTATTTTAACAATGGAACTGTTCTGTTGCATGCATGTATGTTTAGAACACTACCAGTTCTACCCTTCTAGATTAATGATGGTTAGTCTCTCTCTTTCTCTCTCTTTTAGCATCTGTTCTCCAGCCTAGTGAAACAGTAAGTAAATTATGCCCTTCCAATAGGAACAAGCAAGCATAAAACATCAAATACATAATAACTTCATGTTTTAACTGTTCATCAGGCAGCTACTTAATCTGAAATAAGAATAAAAGATGTTTTGGGGTTCTTTGTCCAAACTGGGAAAAAAGTGAAAGATAAATACAGATTCTATTGAGTTACTTTCTCCAATGATGTGCACAGTAAATATTATTGGAACCCTAAAATGTTCCTGTATTTTTTAATGAAAGACCATGAAGACAAAAGGTGCTTTGTTTGACATGATCATTCTTCTGTTGTGCAGGCATCCATGATACCTCCCCCAGCTTCTTCAGGTGAGGAACTGTTCTCTGGAGCATGCTGCTACAAATGTTTTACCTCTTGGCTTCCCTTTTATTCATCTTGTATTGGAAAGCAGGCAAAAAATGATAGAAAATGGTATATCTATACATTGGGAGTGGCTAGGAATGTGGATTTATTCAGCCAGGGTCATACAGTAAAATACCTTGTCTCTATGCTTGATCCATGAACTTTCAAGACAGTGACAGAACTCGTGGTGATATAAAAGTGAGACCTACCCAATCTTCTAGGAACTTAAGAAATAATGGCCTTCTAAGCTCAGCCACATTTCTGTTTTTGCTTCTCATGTGTGCATAGGCCTTTTTGATCAAGATGGTACAATTAAAAAGAAAGTAGAGTTGTGGAGGTTTTTGTTAGGGCTGCAAATGGAAAGCTACATGTACTGTAAACACTGCAGAAGAGAAGCTGCGTGGTGACCTCAGAGCAGCTTTTCAATATCTGAAGGGGGCTACAAGGATGCTGGAGAGGGACTGTTCATCAGGGACTGTAGTGATAGGACAAGGGGTGATGGGTTCAAACTGAAACGGGAATTCAGGTTAGATATAAGGCAGAAGCTCTTCCCTGTGAGGGTGCTGAGGCGCTGGCACAGGGTGCCCAGAGAAGCTGTGGCTGCCCCATCCCTGGCACTGTTCAAGGCCAGGTTGGACACAGGGGCTTGGAGCAACCTGCTCTAGTGGAAGGTGTCCCTGGCCATGGCAGGGGGTTGGGACTGGATGAGCTTTAAGGTCCCTTCAACCCATATCATTCTATGATTCTAAATAACAGAGATGCCAGTTTGAAATGAGCACCTTTCAACAAGCCCATTAGAAGCTTGTTTAAAAAGTGTATTTGTGGCCTTTTGCTGCATCAGCTCTATGTAGAGGGGTTTGTAGTTTGGTTTTGGTGTGTGATGTTTGGGGTTTTTAAGGTCCAGAGTGACTTTGATCACTCAGGATGTGTTGGATAGCATGTGGTGGTATGAATGAATGATAGCGGCATGCTAGTGCTAATGATCTTTCTGTGCCCACCCTTGCAGTTCGGAAGCCACGATATGTCAGACGGGAACGATCGCTAGTGACATCTGCATCTGCTGCTATGATCTCTTCTTCCGAAACCAGGGTCAGCAATGTTTAGCTTTCATTCTTGACTGAGGACTTGATAAGCGTACACAGTGTGCAAGAAGCTTTTTCTGAATCCACTGAAGTGCCAGGAAAACATCGCAAGCAGCTGACCTAAATGGAAGCCAAATTACTGTGTCGAAAGGGTTTATGCCAAATGTTAACAGAGAAATGAATTAATGCAGAGACACTGATGACAGGCTACATCCAGTTCAGTGAACTGCTTTGGTGATCTTGAAATGCACTGTCCCAGCTCTGTGGTTTCATTTGTCTCTCACAGATGCTGTGTTTGATGTCTTTATAAAGAATCTGCCTTTCTTTGTTACACTTTCAGTTTTGGCAAGTTCTTCTTCCTGTGTTGTGGTGTGTTCTGTGTCCCCAGAGCTGAATGTCTCAGTGCTGCAGGCTGACAGAAAATACTGGGATTACTCAAGGATGAGGACTTGTTCGAAGGACCCACTTGTACGTGCTGACACTAAGTGCCACTGCTATAATGTTCTAGGACGCTATAACAACACTTCACATGCAGTATCCTTTTGAAGCAAAAAATGATGCCTCCTGAAGCATCCTCTTCAGACTTTGACATAGCTGACCCTGGTTTTTAACTGTGAATATAGACCCACTATCCAGATACTCCTGTTCTTGGTGCTTTTGAAGGCCATGGTCAGTATGGGTCCAATCCCAAGTGTGGAACTTTGTTGGGAAGCTTTTCCATCTGGTTTCAGTTCAGTCCTTGGATAAAGAGCCATTTGCTATGGCTTTGTAACTGATAGGCTGCTATGTCTGTGCTGCAAAGACTGTCTCTGCTAGCTTCCTTCCCTTAACACAGCACTTGAAGGGAAACCCAAATTGTGAGCATTGAGATGAACTGGCGAGGTCAGGTGAACTTCTGCCAATGCAATAAGGGGGTTCTTTGGTCAAGCCCTTCACTAACATGCCTGACATGTGCAGGCCAGCACCTTAAGACAGAGTTCAACAAGTATTTCCTTGTTGGAAGTGCCAGCCTAAGTAACTCCCACTCTGATGCTTGTTCTTGCCCATCTTATGCCAGCGATGTGGCTCAGGAGTCACCTCAGCAGGAAATTAAAGTAGTATTTTTTGGTTAGGTTCTCTTTGACCAATTTTTTCCTGGTGTGGTTGACTCTGCTGCCATAAAAACACTCGTATCAGTGCAATGGGCACACTGGTATGGGCATAGGAGTGGGTGACAGGGGAAATCAGTGAAAAACCTGAGCTTGCTAAATTGGTCCAAGTGTCACTGTCACCATATGTGAAATTCTAACTATGCAGCTTGTGCATTCCCACCTACCTGTGTTGCTGTTGCCTGTTTTGGTTTAGCTGGCACTCCCTTGTGGGGCTGTGCTCCCAAAATAAATTGCTTGGAAGCTCTTCATCAGCATCCACTGGCATGAACATAAAATGGAACAGTCAGTTCTCTTTTTCAGGAAAATGTGAACAGAACTGTCTTGAGCTGACATGACATCCATATGGAGAGTCCAAACCTTGTGATCCAGGTTCCCTTTTCTCAGTGGATAAAAGATGAGAACTGGGATGGGAGGAGATATATTTATCTTATTGAAGAGACCTGGGTTTACGTAAGGTTCAGTGCAGTTGTATTGACTTTTATCTCTCTCCTTACAAGGTAATGAGATCTCTTGTAGCATCCGAACAAGCTAGGGCAAAGAGTTGGGATAAAGAACAAACCATGAAGAGGCCTCTGTGCCAAAAACAAAGCCTGAATTGCTGTATGAAGAAACTTAAGATTGTCTTTTACAATGATAAGTACGATTTTTGTTCTACTTGACGAAACTGAAGGCAGCAGACAATGCCATTTTGAGGCCCTTTCAGTGTGAAATGTGCTTTATAGTTCCTATCTTCCAAGTTCAGGAAGTGGCAGTTTTGTTTCTGTCTTTTTGATGTCTTTTTATCTTTGTGCTGCTGCCATTTTCCACAGGTAGAAATGATGTCTGGAGGTCATAGGTTTTTCCTGAACTTAGTTGCTGAATATTTCCCTAACCACTAAGGAAAAGGAGTAACTATGCAAATAATGCCAAGAAACTGCACCTTTGAAAGCAGGGACTTTCTGCTTGCCAATGTGTCAATGATAGTGCATTCTTGTATTGCTTAGTTGCTAATATATTCTTTCTACACATAAATTATTGAAGGATTATTCATGTCATTGTACTGTCTGAACTCTTATCCTCAAGTGCATATTGTAGCTTAGTTTAATGCTCGAACTCCTGTGCAGCCAAGTTTCACTGATAACATCTCTCTTCCCTTTCCCATACTCTTTTCCCCACCAACAAGCTCTTTTAAATGGAACATTTCTACTATTTTTCTTGTGTTTCAGGAACTGTTCAGCTTTTGTTATTGTCTGACACAGTGGACTCCTGGTCTAAACAGTTTCTCATTCGTTTGCACTGTCAAATATATAATGTGGTGTTTTGGTTTCCATCTCCCTTCAAAATAATAACCCCTAACTATATATTTTAAAAAATTGGCTTTAATGACTCCTGATATTTAATGTATTTGTATATTTTTAAATTGTGCCAAAATAAACATATTTGACCTTTTTTTTTTAAGGAGGTTATTCATGTGTTTCCTTCTCAAGCACAGAATAACAGGAGCAAAATGAGCACCCGAAGTAGATCATTGTTTCAGCTTATGTGGTATGTTATCTCTATCAGAACTGAAGTGAGAAAGACCAAGGTCTGATGAATGATCTTGCCCAGTCCTGCAGCAGGAGAGCCAGGCTCTTCTGCAGGGTCTATCTTCACACCTTGTAACAGGATGGCAAAAGCCACCCATGGCCTTATGTGTAGTGGCACAAAAGTGACTCCTTGGCAGAGAATATAGCTTTAGTAAACGACAATTTTCATAGTAGAAAGTGTTTACCTAAATCTCATTTGAAGAAGATAGCAGGAGTAGCAAGAAAGCTCTAAAAGAGGAGGCTGTTAAACAGTGCCAAATGTACCAGAAATGGAGATAATTAGGCCAATTTCTTATCAGTTGAAGTGAAGATTATGGGCTTGCATTTAGGGGTTTGAGTATCTTCCCCCATCTAATATCTGCTTAATTTAAAGTGTGTTCTTTTTCCCCTTTCCCATCCCTCCCTGGGAATTTGGTTCTCTTATTGGACTTCTCTTACAAAAGTATCTTGTGTTCTTAACTCCAGTTGCCAAAACAATCCATAATAACAAGAGCTGAGCCAGAGGAAACTGGGATACTGAGCCATATGGTCTCAAATACTAGTAGTTAAATTTGGCAGTGCTCTTTTCCCTCACAAAACTAACTAAAGTAGCCTTATGTATGAGAGAAATGCTGCTTTGGGTGAAGTATGCTGATGAGGAAGGATGAACCAAATGCTTTAATGCCTCCTGTGCAGGCACTGTGGCAAGTCTAATAAACTTTGTTGTCAAAGCCAAGGTGACGCTGTCACATACAAAGAGAAACCGACCTGGAAAATTATCCCACTGGGACAGCAAGACTTGAAAGTGGATTTCTGAGTTAAATGGACTCTGACCATGATGCCCATCAAAATATAACAGCCTTTTGGAAGAGGAAGTACTGAGTGTCCTTGCTATTAGTCACCCAACCGAATTCAGGAGATGCAGTGAGCAGGGAGTGAGCTGGGGGAGGCTGTAAGTGGATGTACAACAGGGAATGATTTGACAATGTATTTTGCACACCTGAGAGGAGCTGTCTCCCTTACCCATATGACACATCTGAAGGTGAGTGCATGGTAGGTGGGAGACTGTGACAATCATTTTTAAAAATGATAAGTCTAAAACCTTGTGTTTCACTACAATCTGTTACCGAGTTACACGCCCTCCAGAAGGCTGGTGTCATATGCATAAGGAATGAAACAGAAATTATATTGCACCCAGACACTGAAGTATTTTGCTGCATGAAGCTTGCTAGATTAACTGATAAAGCTTTGTGCAAACATCATGGCTTAAGTTCAACCTACTTCTCCCTTGGTATTAATCAAAGTTCACAAACGGCTCTGAAGTTGTCCCTTGTGTCCTTCTCTCATATTCTGTTTTTCCTCTTCCCTCCATCAAAAGCTTCTTGGGAGCACTGCTTGGAAATACACCTGGGATTGCAGGCACAAGTCTAACATCCTGACAGTAAGATTTCAAGGCTGGAAGCTGTTGGACTATAGCAGAAATTGGAAGGGAGTGGAAAAAGAGGCTGGGGTACAATTTAGGTGCTAACTGGGGAGAAAGAAACACTAAGGTCTTTTCCTCTTCTCCTTCTACAGTTACACAGGATACGATCTAAGTTGCATGGACAAAGAGAATGGAAGAGTAGGAAAGAATATGTAAGTGGATACAAAAGCTTGAGGCTCTCATCTACTTGAGATCTGTAGATAAGTGGGTGGAGAGGTTCAGTGGCGTGACTGCAGGAAGCGCTGTCTGCTGGAATAGCTGAGCTTAGCAGGGAGGGGTAGTTGTGCTGTGCCAAGCTGGTGCCTACGATGGTGTGATAGTAACTTCGAGCACATGAACAAAGCAAAGTTGGACCAGCTTGCCCTCAGAATGAATTCAAGTTCATTTTAAGTTTGAAAGAATTCACTTTAAGATACAGTCAGGATCTGAAGTGTGCTTGTGGGGCTCTTGCCACCAACACTGTGAGGTTTGTTGAAGTGTCTGAAGGCTGCTTTGCATTTTTGTCATGTATTTTTAATGCTCCCTGGTGAGAAGGCAAAAAAGGAACCATGATAATGTTTATCACTTTAATAGCCTTGACACAGTTTCATTGCTAACTGATTGGAAGCAACAGTATTCACATAATTGCACTTCCTGTTTCAGAGCCTGGTGATTTATGTCCCCTACTAAAGTGTTAAAAGTGTTTTAAAATGATAGTTTCAATAAGAGGTGATGCAGCTCTGAGGTATTTGCTCCGAATGATTCAGTCTTTACCATTACGGCTGCTGTGTTCTGTAAGGGGGCTAATAGGGAAGGGGTTAGGTTTTAGATGTGTCATAGTGGTATTGTAATGAGTGTTGTTTATAAACAAGTCATCTGTTTTGTTGCAGTTTTACATCCATCAAATGGTAATGTTCTTTTCTGCTTCACAATCCCATCCTCATAGGAATGCAGTCATTTGGAGCGGAGCTCTCCACTTCCTAAAGCACTCAGGCTGTTCCCCAGTGCTGCAGAGCAGTCCAGCAGCTCATCTCATTCCTATAACTTCATGTCAGTGCCTGGAAAACTCCAGTGATTCTCTGACGGCAATTATTCCCCTTTAAATCATAGAATCCCAGGTGGGAAAGGACCTCAAGGATCATCTGATCCAACCTTTCTAGCAAAGCATGATCCAGACTAGATGCCCAGCACCATGTCCAGCCAAATCTTAACAGTGTCCAACACTGGGGAGTCACCACTTCCCTTAGGAGATTATTCCAATGGTTGTTTGTTCTCCTTGTGTATATATATATATAAATCTCAATGTGTAACTATTCTTTCCTAGAGCATGACCTTTTCTTACAAGCTTAAAACCTCATTCTGCTACTTTTTCTCTCTTATCTCCATTGTGCTCACAGTGCAGGCTGCCAAGATGCAACATACAAAGAACAGGAGGAGGCACCAACAATTGTATGTGCTCCTTAGGATATGAAGAATTCCTAGACTTACATAATGAAATCTGAACCTTTCAGTGGGGGTAAGGAAAAGGGAGACCTGCAAGAAGAGTTCATTTTAAATATATATATAGAGATGTATACACACAAAATGAAGCTAATTTTAAATGCTGCTCTAACTATTTTTGACAGAGCTTAAATCAGCTACAGAAATGTTTTTAGCAGTAATTGTGCCAAGGATAATGATTTAGGAATAAGTTAACTATGGGGAGGCACCTTGTTTGCAATGCTGCTTTATATATCACATAATGAACTGCTGGTTTATAATGTGTTGAGAAATGAGCCATAAGTAGTTCAAGGCCTTACTTGACTGAGGGCACTTGCAATTAGATATGTACCAATGAGGGGAAAAATGCTTTTCATCAGCATCTGCTGCCAATTCACATCAAGGCCACATCATTACTGACTGCGGGTTTCTGCAGTCTGACTGCTGTGAAATGAGTTTGGCAGTCCTCACCCAGCACATAACTGCCCATGTCCCAGGCCCTCAGAACTGGGACACTTGGTAATTCACTTCATGTTGCTGCTGCCCTCACGGCAGAACTGCATCATGTCTGCTGCATTCAAGAATAAGGGTGGGATTTGTATTCCGCATCACCACGACCCCCTTCTGTGTCAAAAATGAGCATACACCATTATCTGGTGTATTAGAATAGCACTCAGTCATATTTCAATGGTGTTGGCTGGACCATGACCTTTAAAATTAGCAGCAAACCACAAATCAGTCTTGGCAGTGCAGAAATGATGGATGAGATAGATGATTCATCAGGTCTTGGGGACCCCACAGAATCATTTTTAGCATGATAAGGGCAAGCTTACATAGTTAGGTGCAAACAGTCCTTCTGTAGCTTTGCTGCTGCCCTGGTTAGAAGTCAGCAGGATTTGAACAAATTCTTCTCCAAACTCCCTGGGGCCTTGGTGGTGTGGAAATGCACCCATGCTAACACATCCATCTGAGAGACATGGGTTCCTATTAGCTCTGTGGGGAAACAATCCCTGAATCACTGTTGGCTCCTGTCCTGCCAGCTCAGAGAGCTGGTGGGTGCTAATACACAGCTTTACGGATCTGTCTAATGAGAGCTACATGTGTATGGCCATCGTAGAATCATAGAATGGTTTGGGTTGGAAGGGACCTTAAGATCACCAAGTTCCAACCCCCTGCCACGGGCAGGGACACCTTCCACTAGAGCAGGTTGCTCCAAGCCCCTGTGTCCAACCTGGCCTTGAACACTGCCAGGGATGGGGCAGCCACAGCTTCTCTGGGCACCCTGTGCCAGCGCCTCAGCACCCTCACAGGGAAGAACTTCTGCCTTATATCCAACCTGAACTTCCCCTCTTCAGCTTTGATCCTGAGTCTCCATATCATACTACTTCACATACCTATGAAATTAAACCATTGGGAACCCTCTTCACGTTCAGTAGAAGTCAAAAAGGCCATAGGTATGATCAGTTTAATACTGTGCTTTGAATCCAAGCAGCTGAGAAGAAGCGCACTCAAGAGCACTCTGCTCTCTCACTGAGCCTTTAGCATCTACATGACGAAGCTTTCTCCATTGCTTGTGCTGATAAATGATACAGAGGAAATCTCAGGAACAGCTTTCAGTTACGGAATGGTTGATACAAATAACCAATTTGTATATATGTGCCATCAACTGGATAAGGTAAAACCTCATCTCAAAGGAATAGGTTGAACCTGCAATTCTAGCGGTCAAATAGCTGACGAAATGCAACAAGCACCACCGAAGGTTAAATATTACTTGAACTAGATGTTCATTTGATGAGTTTATGGTCTGTATCTTCGCTAAAGAGCCAGTTAAAGCAGGGGAGGATGAGATTTTAATCAGGCCAGAGAGTTACATTTCTATTGCAGGAGTGATACAGACCATTATCTACATGGAATATGGTGTTACACGCCGCAATTTGGTGTGAGATTAAACCTCATACCCTGACTTTGCTTATGCCCTGATTTCTTGGTATATTTTGTGTTCCTGAAGTCCAGTGGCTGGAGTCACAAGCCAAGCACTGATCTTTCTATAGGTGTTTATAAGTATTACTCTACATGACACTAACTTCAGTAGACTTCTCAGTTTTGTAGTTGAGGGTTTGGAGAGGGCATAGGACATAGTGTCTTTTGGGGGGATTTTTTGTTTGGTAGCTCATTCTCTTTTGGATCCCCAAGCAAGATGAACCAGAACAATAGCTCTGGCTCTTCTATTGAGTTTGCACAGGCTAATCTGGGACTTGAAGAGTTTGGAGTGTCCTATGTGCAGGTGTCCACAATGAGGGTACAGAAGTAGGTCGTGAGGGACTTTGGTCTGAAGGAGCTTGCTGCTCGCTTTGGTTCCTGCAGCCTGATTACTGGAGGTTGGTGCTTGTGGGGCTGCAGGTTTGACCCCAGCTGTGCCCATTAGTGGCTTTTAAAGGGAGGAGATCCCTCAGGTGTAGCTAGTCACTGTGAGGGCTCCTCAGGCAGCACAACCTGGTTTGCAGAGCATGGAGGAGGTCAGGTAAGACTGCTCTGTGTTCTTGGCTTGTTGTTCTTGTGGGTCTGAGGGTGCTGAGTCGCCTGCGGGGCTGCGAAGTGGTGGGTGATATCTTGGAAGGCTATAAAGAACAGGAATAGAGATTGTGGTGACTTGCCAGGGCCTGGGAAAGCACCTCTGTGCCTTTATCTGTGAGGTTGGCTTGGCCATGTGGATCCAGCCTGCCTGCATTCCCTTGGGCTGAGCTGCCTGCAGCCTTCCCTTGGCTCTGTCCTGAATTGGGGGTGCTTGTGGGGTTGCTGTGCAGTCTAAAGAGCCCCAGGCATGGTGGGCAGCAGTTTGTGGCATGCTTCAGGTTCTCTGTAGGTTTGCTCTGCATCTGCCTGGGTGCTTTTAATGCTTATCCCACTAAGAAAGGCAAAGCTGCCCACTGGTTTTAGTGAGCTGTAAAGCTGGCCCTAAATTCATCTAGGCAAAAATGGGTTTAGGTTGAATACTTGTGCTATCCTTCTTCCCCACCCACTACCCCCTTGTTAAAAGAAACAGCAGCAGAATTTAACCCCCTATTTCTCTTGCATTTAACTGTGCTTTCTGTGCAATCTCTTGTGGCCACAATTGCGTTTTGTAGGGTGAGGAAGTGTGGGAAGAGAGCAGGGAAAGCACAACTGGTGAATGCTCCTCATGGGTGGCATCAGGAAGATTACTGCTGGGTGATGTCACTCTTCAAATGCTCCCCTTCATTTGGACTTTCCATTGGGTTTGAGCCTGTCTCCAGTTGGGTGGTGGCTTTGTGTGGGCCTGGCTTTATGGAGCACGGTTACTCCTGGGCAAACCGGCTCATGGCTCTTTCCCAATCCCAGGAAAGCACGTCTTGCTGACTGCAAACCCTTTTCAGTTCTATTTGCTTTGGCAATCCTGACTCTGAAAGGGTTGCTGGTTTGCAGTTAGACTTCCTTTATGTTTTTACATACTTAGGAAGACAGGTTATATAAAAATCAAAGAAGCTGATGTTTTCTTAAGCAACTCCCTGGGAAGTTCAGTCAGCCCAATGCTGATGATGGGTTTTATGCTCCTGGTAGAAATCTGACTCACAGAATGTAATGGTGGAATTCTTTGTCTAGCTTTAACATTCTTAATCTTGAAGATGGGAAGTCAAAATGTGGTGTAAAAGGAGTAGGAAGACTTAATGGAGAAGTACTTCCTGTTGCAAATATATAACTGGTGAAGCAGGAGAGCTTACTTTTGATTTTCACTGCTCAATCTCATTTTGGTAAGGCAGAAAATAGTTGAACTCTGTAGCACCAGGAGTTGTACCAGTTAATCCTTTAGATACCAATATTCTAGCTCGTCAAGTTAGGTGAAGGGGAGGTGATTAGTTAAAGGTAGTTAATGCTAATTACAAAAGAAGGAATAATGAAATCCCTGACACCTGATTTGGGTGTCCTGGATTTAGCCTGTAGCCAAGCAGTGCTCTCCTCATGTCACTGGAAGGCTCTGTTATGTCCTCTTTTGTCTTGGGCACTTAGTTAACATCTTTACCTTGCCTTTCTCCTTCTCTGCAGTTTGTGATGCAGGTGCTGTTAGCAGTCCTTGCCCTGCAAGGAGTTGTGAATATGGTGTAGAAAGGAGCAGTGAGTAAATCACTGACAGTCCTGGATGATTTGGATTACCAGCCCAAACCTGGGCCAGTCCAGTGTTAATGTTTGATGCTTCTGCAGATATCGAGTCTGAAGATCTCAGACAGGGTCCAGATTCACACACTGAAAACAAGAACTATGAACAACTTTCTGGCTCCATTCTCAGTGGCCTCAGCCATGGGCAGAGATGAGGTAGGCTGCCAAGGGGGATGGATTTTATTGCCTAGAAGGCACAAGTTTTTGTGCTACCAAAGCAGGAGGCTCTGTTCATATTGTTGCTGCTCTGTGCACAGGAGCACTTCCATTCTTCGCAGGCTGTCAGTCATTCTGGCAGCTCAGAGCAGCTCTAAGTGAGCATCCATTGTTAATTACTTTCTCATCAATTTCCAAGGAGGATGGCAAAGATCCTCACTAAGTTAATTGCATGATAGATGAGGAGTGCTCTGAACCATGGACTATTTCACTGCTAAAAAGCTTTGGGGTTGGGTTTTTCCCTCCTTTTTATTTAAAAATCAGTTTCAAAAAGCCAAATTAAAAGAAGTTTAAAGAAATTCCAATTGGAATTGCTCCAGTCTCCTAAGTGTACTGTCGTAATTCTGCTTTCATAATGTGGGAGATGTTTTAATTGTTATCTCTCAAGAGGCATCAGCTTAAATCTGCTCTTAACAATACTTTTTATTTGGGGTGAGTTTATCATTTTAACAGCCCGTTGGAGCATGGAGCAAAGACTTTATGCTGGGCAGGAAACATGGGAATAGAGGACTACAGCAGGCTTTCTGTACTTGGCATTGATGCAGGTTTGCAGCAGCTTTCATGAGCTGATGAATTTGGAGAGTGTTTCTATGCCTGTTGATAGGAATATTGTCTTGAAACTATTGTTTGTGCTGCAATTCCTGCCTTCAGGTCAGGGTTGGGAAATGTAGCCTGGAGCTTCACCCTCTTTCTCTCTTATCCCTTCAGCAGTGTTTTGGTGTTACTGTATTATACTCAGAACAATATCCAGAATGAATGAGAGTATATTGCTCTCCTGGACAGATTCAAGGTCAGCAGAGAGATAGCTCTGTGACTGCAATGCAAGAGTCTTTCCTTTTGGCTTTCCTCATTGACCTTGAACAAGTTACTTGAGAACAGAAAGGCAGCGTTATTTTCAGACTTAGTGGAGAGCACATTGAAGGCTGGGAAGTGCTCAGGCTCTGCATAAGTCTGTGACAGGGTATCTGGACTTTCTAGCTCTATGTTGTTAGGGAATACAGAACTCAAGCACCACTTGAAAACTCTGAGGAGTAAATGGGAAGAGTTTCTTATATGCCCAAGAGTGTCATCTCACAATAGCTCTGTCTGTGAGCCCATGTCCGTGCCCGCCTTGACAGATCTGAGTCCTGTTTTAACTGCAAAGGAATGCTGAAGTACTGGTGAAGGAGAAGCATGAAAAGGAAGATCTGTTAACAAAAGCAACTTTTTCTCAAGCTTGCTAAATCCGGTGCTGGGCCAAGCACAGAAGTCAGGGGAGTACGAGAGGAAAACAATAGTTAAAATGGTGCTCCAGGGGGAGCCAGGTCACAAGCTGTAGTAGCTTATTACTCTATGGAGGATTGCTGTACTCAGTGACAGAGATTCCTACTGGGAGAATGGGCTCTGGTGCTGATCTAAAAGTGGGCATGGAGAATGATAGGTAACATGTATGATATACGTCAAACTCCAAAGACCCATAGGCTGTAGGCTTAAACCAGGACGTAACATGTAAGTTTTCTGAGACAGGAAGCAGATTTTTGCTCTCCCATATACTCAGTGTGCTTGCTTTGACTTTGTGACTCCATCTAAATGGCAAAAAGCCGTACCCCTCACTTCAGAGATGTTCCAGTCCTGATTCTCAGTAGATCCCATGTGAGTAGATCTATGACAAGAGGACTGGGTGACTCAGCAGAAGAGATTTGACTAGTTTTCTTATTGATTACATATAACTCTATGGACTTCCAAAACAAGAAGGATTGTTGATGCTTCTTGATAATATTGCTCTTCGTAGATGATTTTGTTGCATCTGAAGCATTTTCTGGATCCTTCTAGCTTGATGTTCAAAGTTGGAACAAAGCTGTATTGGTGCTTTTGATGTTTGAAATGTCCATCACTATAAATTAAGCACAGCTTTATCAAGAACACTTAGAATCTTCTCTCTTACAGCAAACAAGTGCTAGTTAATTTTTAAGGCTTACTATAACACAGCCAGGCTACTAAACAGCATCTCCAGCTTCATCAGATGGGACCCAGCTTCAAACACAAGGGTAAGAGTTTAGGTGCAGATTAGGTCCTTGTTTTAGGACGAGTGGTTTGGTGTGTCTAGAGCACAGCATGTATAGAGGTTTTCTCTAGCTGTCCGTTGTATTTATGTAACTGAACAAGGATTTGGCCTTTAACAGCAGGAATGCCCTTTGAGTGCATTGATTTTATTGAGGGCAGAAAAGCTCAAGGAGAGAGGAGGACTTGTCCTTTGTATCTGTCTGTCTGGGCAAAAATCCTAGTTATTGGTATCTGGTTGATAACCTGGTACCTCTGCTCATCTTCCAAGCATTTGGCAAGGAAAACTGAAGCATCAGACTGTACCATTCATGCACATGAGGAATCTGGAATACCCAGTCTCACTCTGGAAAACAATGAAATTGGATAATGTTCATTGTCCAGCTACAACCTGGGAGTCTTGCATGCATCTTCCTGAAGTACATGCATGTGAGGAAAGATCATTTCAGTGCTGCATCTGTGGCCTTGCAGCCCTGATAATACTGCTAGAAGCATCTCTCTTAAGTGAACTTTTTCTGTGGGAGTCTTAAACCCTGTTCTTCTACACCAGAACCTTGTTGTCTTTGCCTTACTGCACTGCATGTGGGCAAATTGTGCTGTTTGCCAGCTTTGTGTATTACATAGAACCTCTGCTCTGTCACCACATAATATGTTTGTGACCATAGACCCCAAAGACCAGGTAGACCAAGACTGATGCTGGCTTTTCAGCTTGGCTGCTGCCAAGGACCTCTTTCTTGCTCTGTGCATTGCCACCCTACCTCTTTCTCGTACAATGCAGTTCTCACTGCCTCAGGCACTATCTGTGAGGCCTGTCTGATTATTCCTGCTTTTACCAGCATCCCAGTAAATATTGTCTGAAGACAAGGTATGTATTACTGATGTGCTGGTTTACAGCACACCACACTGCTCTTTATTGCAGGGTCATGGAAAGTCCAGGACCATGACCTTTGGAAAGCTCTCACTCTCCCCTAAGGAATTTCATGAGTAAATCACTGACTTTTGTTGCTGATCATTGCAGTTACACAGTGGGGAAAAAGTCTTCTGCTTATTTTCTTCTTTTCTGTATAGTGCTTTATCTGGTGAAGTATCAGGTACCTGATGGTGACTGTCACTTGAGCTGCATGTCCCGAAAGTTAGATTCTATTTAAAAACTTGATCCTGGAGGCTTATTTTTCCTTCAAACCTGTCTTGGAGCAAATGTTAAACTGTTTCAAGTTTGATTTATAAAAATCATGATTCATGCCAGCTACAAAATCCCCCTTATGCCTTCCATTCCCTGTGATATCTGTCCTTTGCTAAAAATGTACCTTCTGAAGTCAAGGAGGTGAATAAGACTTTTGCCTCTCCGAAACAAAACTTAGTTTCCAGAGCCCTCATGCAGGAGCAGATTGAAAAAGCTTAACTAAATGCTTGTGGTAGGGAAGTTTCTGTCCCTTCTGGAGGTAAGACTCTGGTGTCATAATCTCTAACTAGATATAGCTCAAAGCAAATGCTAGCCCTGCTCACAGATGCTCTCACTCATGACTTGTTTCTAAGAATGTTTCTCTTGTTAAAAGAGCTAAATCGGTCTGAAAACAAGTTTTACAGCTCAATCCCAGCGAAGAGATGGCTGGAGATACTTGTTCTTGTTTACCTGTTAAACACTTTGTAACTACGTCAGTTCTTGAATGAATTTTCTCTACTAATGATGGCTTGAAGAGATAAGAGCTTTCTTTATAGCCCCTGACTTACACAAGTAAACAAGAAGCTGGTTGTGACCGGTATGGAAACAGGACCTGGCCTGTTGCAGCACAATCGTGTTCCAGGCGGATCTGCAGTTCTTGGGCTGGAAGAATAATATGCCTAAAAGGGTGGGTGAGTGGACACAGGGAGTGTGTGTTCACTTGTTTGTGCCCACCTAAGGAGCAAGGGTTCTGATAAGCTTCTAGTGCTAATGGTGTTTGCGGTAACTAAAAGGAAAAGATCTTTCATTATGTTCCTGTTACATGAAAACTATAAGGAGGGCTGTGATGCTGAGTGATGTGTGCAAGAAACTGAGTTTAATGATTGTAGTTTACACCTCTTAGTATTTTTATTTGCATGCATAGATCTTTGGTGTCTCTTTCCTCTAAAGTAAAAGCTGTAGCTGATACCAATAGCCAATTCTGTCTCTAAGGTGTATTGTAGTATGAACCTGTGTTTCTGTGGGTGGCAGGTGATGCTCCATGCAAGCAGGGTGTCAGGGATTGAGGGCTTCATGCATTGTGTTTGTTCTTTAGGCTCTTGGTGCCCCTCATCAGAGCTAATTCCCATTTCTACACAGCAGGAGCCCCTTTATCCACACAAGCCCTCTGGCTTAGACCCCAGTGTCTATTCAGCAGAAGGTGGGCTGTGTGCTGAAGCACCTTGCTGAGCACTCAGACCTCAGGGCTCAGTCCTGCTCTCCTCTAGAGTTCAGTGGGAGTTAGGAGGGCTCAGGAGTGTCACTTCCACTCGGGAGGCAGCATTTCCTCCCAGAGCTCCTGCATCTTGCATCCATGCAGCAGGAGGTGGGGCGTGTTGTAGAGGAGAGGTTGCTCTCTATTTGATGTTCACATGGCTGTCGCTCCACCCTTTCCCCATTGTTCTGCCAGCACATAACAGGGCTTCTTTCTGGTGCTGTGTTGGAGGCCTCTGCCTTTCCTGGGAGGTGCAGAGTCCTGTGGTCATATTTATATGCAGGAAGAAAGGCAAGCCTGTTCCCTTGGACAAAGCTGGCATTGTGCTATATGCTCAAATAGAGGCTTGTCAAAGGCTCCATGCTCTAAACATCCCTTGGAAAGTGCCTGCTCACAAACCCCAGGCAGCTGAACAGAGTGAGTGCCACTTATGTGAGGCTTCTTTGTCTCCAGGGGAAGGAGAAGGCAGTGTCTCATCAGAGTTTAATGCACTCTGCTACCTGCTGGAGTTGGTGTCTAGTGTTTCTGAAGAGTGCTGGAAGAGCACTAAGGCAGAGAGGAGGATGTGAGAGGAAGCAATTGTGCAGAAGGAACAAAGGCAACAAAGGAATGCTGCCCCGGCTCCCAGCTGATAGAGGCTCTGGACAAAACCAGGCGGGGGGCCTTAAGGCCTATTCATGCATGAAGTTGTAAGAGTTTTTCTCCATTCCCTGAGCTTCCTACCTGTGTAATTGCCCAAAGTATCTCCTTGGTAAACTTCTGGGGATGCAGAACTGCCTTGTAATTGGCACAGACCAGCTATCAGAGGTGTTTCTCTCAAGGAAGAGCTAGGCAGGTCCACCAGTTTTCATCCTTTAGTGCAAACTGTGCAGTCTGAACATACCTTGCTACATACTTTGGAGTAACAAATCAGATCTTCTTCGCAGAGGCTACTTGAAAGGGAGCAGTGCAGTATAGCCCTTCCCCTGAATGCCCATTTGTGTTTATGTGCATCATAACAGTTGTTGGATATGCAAAACTTGTAGAAGTTGTTTCTGAGAGCTCAGATTTCCATGTGTCTACAGGTTGTTTTTCCTTCTTTTCAACCATCAGTAACTCTGGTCAGTTAGACTGAAAACTTCCAATCTTGTTTTGAGGGGGTTTTGATGGGGGTTTGACAAAGCTCAGTGTTCTCCTGATGGCAGTAAAGGTTTTCATGCCAGACTTAGTTCAGAAAGCACTGGGCTATCTTTCATCACCACTGAGTAAGACAGATCCATGTGCGTCATGTTCTAGACCTCCCTTCCTTGATACTCTGCTCCTTGTCAAAGCTTTGACATGCTCTGAAGAGAGGTCTCATTCTGCAGCGGCTTCCTGGGGTAGTAAGTGGTGTATGAATGACACCTTGTGGCACACAGCATAATCGCCACATCTGCAGAGTAAAGGCTGAGCCATTCCACAGCTCTCTGTGATAAGTGCGCACGCCTCAGCCTGATGTATTCATCCCAAAATCACGCTGCTTGTTTGCTCCCTGAAGGCCAAAGTAGACGAAGCTGATGGAGTTTTGCCAGTGCAGGAGTTGTTAAGCAAAGCAAATCACGTCTTTGCTTCTGGAATATGCTGGGTACCGCTCCAGAGCTGATTCCTTCCACCTTGTAGCACCTCACAGCAGTGAAATGGCAAGACACAAAGTATTAACCATCAGAAAGAATCCAGATTCCATTTTTAGAACAGCTCAAGAATCAGTTCAGCAGCATTATCTGACATTTTAATTGGCTTGGTTGTGAATAATTGTGTATTCCATAGACGGAAAATAATGGTGGTTACTTTATTTTTCATTACAGATGATTTCCTCGTTCTATAAAGTAATTTCAGTAAGAAAATGTATTTCTGATTAAGAGAGAGTGCTGAATAGCATCTTATTATCTGTCCTGATGATAGGACAAAGGCTTTCTGTTGAATGAGGGAAGGAAAAACTCTAACATTGCATTTAATTTTAGTTTGCAACCTATATATAAAAAAAATCTTCTACTTCATGAGAAATTCTCAGTTGGAAAAATATAACAAGGAGAACAAGTGGGGAGATAATATTTGGAAATCTAATTCAAAGCATATGCTGCCCTCAGATAACACAGCGAGAGCTAATCTGGCTCTACAGGTAAATATCCTTTCAGGAGCTTCAGAGCTGAACAGTGATTAAGATGAACCGAGCGTGTAATTTCATGAATTATCCACATTCCCACTTCAGATTCAGCAGGAAGAGTGCTTTATCTAATGCCAAAATGTCTGAACTGCTCTCTGATGGAACCTTCATTATCTCCAGTGTTGATTTTTTTAAGGGAAATTTGAATTCTCAATAACACTGTTGGCTTGAAGGCTTCTGGATTTTGGGAGAGCTCTTAAAGTACAACTGGTAACAGTGTAAGCATACCCCAAGTGAACGTGGGGTTTAGTTTGAGTTGGTGTTCTGTGATGTTCAAACTCAAACAGGGGAAGTTCAGGTTGGGTATAAGGAAGAAGTTCTTCCCTGTGAGGGTGCTGAGGCCCTGGAACAGGTTGCCCAAAGAAATGGTAAATGCTCCATCCCTGGCAGTGTTCAAGGCCAGGCTGGACAGAGCCTTGGGTGACATGGTCTAGTGTGAGGCATCCCAGGCCATAGCAAGGGGTTGGAACTGGATGATCTTAAGGTCCTTTGCAACCCAAACCATTCTATGATGTGAATATCAACCCTACCAGGACTGAAGGTCAGTTAAACGCCGTAAATATAAGTTATTGAAGAGTCAAACTGACTTTTTATTCAGCAGAGAGCAAGGATGTAAGCAAATCAATATATGTGATATGAAAAGCATCAGATTTAAATTGCAAAAAAAATAAGTGCATTTGGATGAAAATATCTTTCCTGAATGTGCTTTTCTGTGGAAAACAGGATTTTTCTAAACAAAAGGTGAGTAGATTTTGGGTCTGAGCATCATGAAGCCTGTGTTGTCCTGACAGTGCTCTGCTGCTGAGGGATGGATGTGTGAGATGGGTGATGGAAATGGCACTTTATTAATGGAGATGTGGCTAATCAATGGTTACTGTGCTGCTTTTGCCTGGTTGTTGGGACAGCCTGGGCAATCTGGAGCATGAATGTTCCACCTGAAGGGATCCCATGCCCTCAAATACAGGATAGCTGTCAGCATTGCTAATCTCAAATGCCTACAACCACAGAGTTGCTCACTGCCTAGTTTTCATAGATGGCTGCTACCTGCTCAACACCAAAATGAAGCAGAATTCCTCCAATAAATGTTTAGGATCCAGTTTGTGTGTGTGTGATAGGAATTGAACACTCCAGTCCTACATGCTGAGATCCTAGGACACCCAAAACTGTGACAGAAATAAGAGTGCCCTGAAGTGATTGCTTCAGGCTGGGGAAGGCTTTGAGACATTAAAAGCCCAGCACTAGCTATTCAGGAGTTGATTACTGTGAAGGAAAACACATAAACTCAGTCATCTGCATGCTGTAGATCTTCCTTGGTGCTGCTGTCCTTAAAATTGGTTCTGTGTATACAGGGGTTGTGGCAATTACACTTTTATAAGGGAGTAAATGTTTAATATCACTGTTTAATAGTGCATGGTAAAACCCACTTTAAGAGCCTGAGTGTCCCTGCTGCTGCTTCACTTCTTTTTAGCATTGATGAACACAGAGGGGATTGAGTGATTAAGTGGAGACAGAAGAATAAGGACACCCCTTAACTGTATCTGCATTTAAGCAGAGCAGGAAGCAGATATTCCGCGGTCTGCCTCGAAGCAGGATGGACGAATCTGGTGTGGAGCTGATTTTGTCCTGAATTGAGCAGCTAATTCATCTTAGTTATAAAGTGAACGCAGCTGCATCTTGAAAAGCAAAACACAGAACAGATAAGAAAGTCTGTGACCTGCAGATCTGGTCCACAGTTGTCAGGATGGAGTCTTGGGAATGGGTTAGAAAGTGTGGTTATTTGATACTTGGAGGATTCAATAACACATAAAACACTTCAGATTGCAACCTAAGGGTAAAAGCCTGGGGAAGGCATCTTGTTGGGTCTGTGCCCAAGCAGAAGGTCTTGCAGCTATAGTTTTTTCCCTGCCACAGCTGGGGAATCTCCTTTGAAGCATGTCAGAACCTCAGAGGATGCTCAGGCTGTGAGCAGCCTGAGATGGTGACTGAGGAGATTCCAGTGGCTGCACTGGAGTGGGGTTGGCGCTTCCATGCCTTCAGACTTAAGGATAGTGAATCCAAGTGTGTTTTCACAATCATAGTGATATTTTAAATCGTTTTCTTTCTCCCGCACCTTCCTGCCTTTGGGAAGACAATCTCTTGGGCAGCAGATCCCATCTGCCCTGAGATTGGAGGCAGAGGATTGTGAACTTTCCCAAAGTGTTTTTCAGTTGTGTACCAAAATACACTTTATAGGTATGTT
Organism: Strigops habroptila; assembly: GCF_004027225.2. Taxonomy (NCBI): domain Eukaryota; kingdom Metazoa; phylum Chordata; class Aves; order Psittaciformes; family Psittacidae; genus Strigops; species Strigops habroptila. The sequence continues at coordinate 5,552,803 of NC_044292.2, forward strand.
GCTCTGTTTCCATGGCAGTGCTGGGACTGGTAGGCTACATTTATGATAGAATGCCAGCACTTACTGGGCAGGGAAGCCTTTGTTATCTTCTTATTAAAAAGCAATGTTAGTCCTTTGAATTCTGTTTCCACTTTCAGGAAGTATCAGAGCTGATTTTGGAAGGAATAGAGTTATAACTATTAACTTCAGTAGCTGGGGGACTTTCTCATAAAGTATTTTTCATTTCAGTGCTATATTGTTTATAAAACTGCTCAGAAAAAGCTAAAATACAGCACCATTCATTTAGATGCTACAAAACATGCTTCTGCAAATCCCGTTTCACATCTGTTTCCTTAACCCCATGGACCTAGTTCTTTCACTCTGGAAGTAACCCTCATGCTGAAGAGGATAGCAGTTAGAGTTGAATGATAATGAAAAAGCTGATGTGGAAGGAGGGGATCCCTAAAAGTCAGGCTAATGATCAGATGAGAGGATTAACACCTCTCCCCAAGTAACCTCCAGTAGTCTATCGGGAGGCTGTAATAGCATAGGGCTTGTAGCTCGGAGAGTGGTTCACTTAGGCAGCATACAGTACAATTAACTGCCTGCAATTAGTGTGAGTGCTTTAATTACTGTGTTTACATTTTGCAGGCTCTCTGCTCTGAGCAGACAAAGCTTCCTCTGCATATAAAGCTGGGCATAAACATTTTGCTTTTCACTCCTGTTTCCCTACCATATGCTAATTTGAAGAGCTGAGATCGAATTTGGGCAAATGATTATCTAACTCAAATAACATAATATAAAGCAGCAGAGTTTGGATGGTTGTTTTGGTCTGCCTTTTGCCTTTATACTTAGTGGATATGGGTGGTTGCTAATCACTTCACATTCAGAACTATTCCGCCCCATTACAAGCATCCACAAAATGGACTTGAAAACCTCTTAAAAACCTATTTTGTCTGGAGTTGCTTTCTTTTCCCTAAGCACGTTGGTTGAACAGGGATCTTTGCTGTTGCAGGAGGGTGTTTTTTTTCCCTATCCCAAGTGGCTGCTGTCTAAAGCTTGTTTGTGACGTGTTTCAGAAGTTAACAACACAATATCCTCAGCTTCTTTGTGGTGTCAGATCTGGCTTTTGAAAATCCACAACTCCCACACTGTGTAAGTCAATGTGTAAGAATAACGAAGCCTACTCTCTTAGCTTTCATCTCTAATCAGCCCACCTCACTTATAAGGGAAGAAGATTCCCTGCTCTTTTAGTTAAATTATTTGTTTGCTATCTTCAACTCTTTCACACAAGCTAACTGCTTTTGGAAAGCAGCAGTTGTTTAAACTTGCATGATTGAATTCAGCTTTGTGTGGAGTGAGAATCCTCACGCATTGCTTTTCTCCTTCCCTCTGCTTCTGTATATTACATGATATAATATGCTCAAAAAACGTTTTAGTGCGGAGAGTGTTGCTGGTATGAGAAGCAGGAAGTCAATGATTGCAAATCAATAAGTGTTATTGTCTGTGCTTTGCCCTGGAGAACAGATGTGCAAACAAATATGAAAACCAGGGGGGAATAATTAGACATCAAGCCCAGCTCTCTCCCCTTTGGCTTTGCATTAAGGACACTTGCAGGTGGGTGGACAAGCTAAATACAGACAGCCTAACACCAGCACATCTTGTCAGAGATGGTCTTTTGTTTGTTCAGAGGTTCTGCTCCAAACACTAAATCACTTAAAGCTCGAGGATATTTATGTCTAGGATTATTGAAAGGCTGTTTCTGCAGTAATTACTTTTTTATTAGATATATTTTAATATTGTTTCTCTATGTTCTTTCTTTTAAAAACTCTGCTGGCAGGAGTGGTCTTTATTGTAATTGGGTTATCCTCAGCTGATAAATAGGAGTAGGAAAAGAGGGAATGGTTTTAAACTGATGAGAGACTTAGATAAGGTATTAGGCAGAAGTTCTTCCCTGTGAGGGTGCTGAGGCGCTGGCACAGGGTGCCCAGAGAAGCTGTGGCTGCCCCATCCCTGGCAGCGTTCAAGGCCAGGTTGGACACAGGGGCTTGGAGCAACCTGCTCTAGTGGAAGGTGTCCCTGCCCATGGCAGGGGGTTGGAACTGGATGAGCTTTAAGGTCCCTTCCAACCCAAACCAGGCTGGGATTCTATGAGTTTGTGAGAGGCTGATAGGCATCATTCACAGCAGAAGGTCTGTGGTATTTCAGGATTTTGGGAAGGAGAGGAAGAACAGCGTATGTAAAATGTGTCTCATGGTCAGTGTATTAGGAAATAAAGTTTGGTATTTTCCATCAAAACACACCAGGTGACCACCTGTATCACCTGACATACTGAACCTGGCTTCATACTTTTAGCATGTATCTTGTCATCTTACCAAATTCCCACCAAAACCAGGACAAAACCCAAATTCATTAAGACCCATCATCTTATTCAATTGATGAACCTCTTCCTCCTGCCAGCTCTGCTCTCGGCTGGAGTCTGTAGTAGGGCTAGAAAGTCTAAATCAGAGGAGAACATAATGGTCAGCTAGTCTGGTCTGTTTTAAACAACAAGCCCTAACCCTGAACTGGTGATACCCACTTAACCTTCCACTTGCGTTAGTTCTTCCGAGAAGCCACCCAGCCTTGATTCCAAAGATTTCAAATGGGGGAATCCCCAGTGTTCTTTGGTAAACTGTTCCCACACTTTAATTTCTCTTGTGGTGACTTTTGCAGTGCTTTTACATTTGCAGACCACTTTCAAATTAAAGCAAGATGAATAATGATCTGTTTAGTGATGCCTTTTGTGTACCATCCCAGTGCCCTTGGCAATAGGAGTTACCATGAGGCAAATATTTACTTTACAAATTGGGTTGAACAGGATGGAGAGACTGAAGCATTTTGTGCTCTAATTGGAGTAAATGATCAGATTATGTGAGTAAATCTATGTGGAAGAGGTTACTTATCTGTTTGCCTTATCTTAATGCATGCTCAAAAATAGGAAGGCAATGATAAGGATGGTTCGTGAATTGAGGGAAAAGGCTGAAGGGGCAAAAGTCAGAGGACAGAGGGATGAAAGTGAAGCAGCTTGTAAGTGAATATCCCAAACCTCAAGGATTTAACTCAGCATTCTGCTGGTGTAAGAGGGGGCTCAGATGCTGAAGGTTTGCATGCTTCAGGGTAGGTGGAGCTGAATGCTTTAGGTCACTGTTGCCCCTGTGGTGTATGAGACTACATGTCCCAATACAGCTAATATTCTCTTTATATCAAGCCCTTTTTAAGGGTGTTTTAGACTTGACTGACATGATCAAATAAGTCTGCAAATACAGGCTAGGGTTTCCTCTACTGTAATAGTATCACAGACAGCAGAAAATACATTACCTTACTTACACTCTTCTCTTCTTTGGTGTTGTTATCTATTTTAAAGGTATTTGTATGTCACTGGGTATTAATGAGCCTTGAGAGGGAATGCAAAAATAGAATGTGGTGGAAAGATGTGTGAATATGCAAGTTGATTGCATGGGCTGTGTTTTGTGACTTGATTAGCTGGTAGTTGATTAGTGAGCTCTGGGATAGCGTGCAATCTTGCTGCTTTGTTGGTTTCCCTAAATACCCTAAGTAGTAGATGAGCCATTTCCCCTTGGGCGGGAAGAGATTAAACACGTTTTTAAGCCATAGGTTCCCTCTTTGGGTATTCTTCACACTGGACAGGTATTTACATGCACTGCTGTCAATAACTTGGGGATTAAATAAATGTCTACAGCAATGCCCATTGATTCTGTGAGAAATACAGCACCCCAGCTGAAAAGGAACTGACCTTGCAGGATTCAGAGCATGGGTTTGGTTTGTTCTGTTCTAATTGGGTCTCCCAGGGCAATTCATGGGAGTTGGGAGCTGTTTTTTCCCTTCCTCACTTCTCCCTCCTCAATCCTGGGAAACTTTTTAGCAGCTAATTGCTAATATTTTAATGCATGTGGAATATCACGTTGCTGCTGGGGTAAGCTGACCTAGAGCCACGGACTGCTGGAGCTGTATTTAATTTCACTGAATGCTCACAATGATTCATTATATAGCTCTTGGGTAGAACCTGGGTGAATGTGGTGGTGTCACTTTGCAATGCTTTGGTTGTAAAGCTACAGGCTTTGCAACTACGTGTTGTAAAGTACAAACTACACATAGTTTGTGTGTGTCTTTGGCATACCTCAATGGCAGCAGGATTTCAGATGTGTCTTGGAGGAGATGCAGGAATCTAAGTTGTAATGAACATGAAACTATCAGTCTTGATGAGCACTTCTGCTAGAAAACATTATATGCAGCTGAAGAGGGGAAAACGAGCAATATATCAATTAAAATGGCTATAAAAGGAGGTTGCCAATTTCATGGAGTAGACAGAGATGCATTGGATGTATCTTTCCAAAGAGTTAACTCTTCTTTGTTCTATATGTCACAAATCTTGGGTTTCTCTTCTCAAGACCTTCCCTATCATACACAATTGCTATCATACTCTACCTGAAACACTTGGGCTTCCTACTGTGAAAAGTCCGTATTCTCCCTCCTCCTTTTTTTCCCTTTAGTTTTCATTTGCAGTCACAGCACAATCTCTCTTCTCTCCAGTGCTTGGGAGGTGGAAATCCATGGACCCAGAGCAAGTAACACCCTGTTGGTGTGACCACTTGGGGGTGTTAGAACGCAAGGCGTAGTGCCCTCCTCCTGCCCAGGGAGCACTTGCCTTTCCAGCAAAGCCTTTCTCTGTCTGAAAGCTTGGGTTTTTTCCAAAGAGGTTAATTTTTGGCTTCCAGCATTAACTATTGTTGGAATAACAAACAAAGGACCCCACCTGAACTGCAGCCAAAGGAATCCCTTCTCTGCCACACCACTCTCAGCATCCTTCAGTCCCAACAGCGGTAACTCCCAGTATCAGCCGGTTCTTCACCCACCTTTCAGGTGACAATTTGGTCTTACTGCCACCTCATCTGAAGACTATAGGAGACTAAACACAGGCAGTTAACTTTGCTGCTGTTTCTGTGCTCCTGAAACATATAAGTACTACTTAAGGGCACTCCTGTAGGAGAAAACTTAGTCTCTGAAATGCTCTGATGAAACTTTGAACTGGAAATAGATATGGATGGGAGGAGCATGGCGAGCTCTTCATCCTCACAGGAGCTTTGGACTATTTCAGGATCATAAAAGAAATGGACACTTTGAACATAGAAGTTGTGTTGTAACCAAACTTCTCATACAGTCATCACCAGCAGGTTAATCCTCCCCTCTCAACGCACACCTACTCCCGCAAGCTGTTCCTTTATACCGGTTGCCTCTTTGCTAATAAGCTTTGAAAAGTAAGTTCGTTAATGTGCTCACTGCCAGACTGTGCTTTTAATGAGCCTTTCTCAATGCCTCCTATCTTATCTTGAGCTTGATAAGTACAAAATGTTCCTGTGACATTGTGCTATAAATCACATTTTATTGATGCATCTCAATATGAAACGCCTGATGCAGTTTGATGGTGTCTGTTTGCTTTGGAAGGGATAGTGTTGTACAAATACAGGGCTGAGGTTTTCTTGTGACATAGGGATTGCTGGGAAAGGATTTTCTTTGAGGTACATGGGAGGTTTTTACATGCATTTGAAAAAGGAGGACATTGCCTGTTGTCTTCCACATCAATCTGCTATGGAATTATGCAAGGTTATTGTTAATCCTGAGCACTAATTTTCTCTGAAATCAGGAAAATTAGGACTTTTCATGTGGTCCTGAGAGGGGAAACAGAAAAACAACTGGGTTGCCTTTGCTGTATACAGGCAGGCTGCCTGTGCTTCAGTCTGCAGAAGACCTCAGCTGCTGGTTACATTAGGTACTTCTGTTCTGCTTTATCGGCACACAAATGCGTTTAAGATGAAGGGAGTAATTGAGAAGGTGGATGTAATAAAAAAGCCTATCTGGTGCAAACTGTACAAACCTAGTGGTGATGTGAACTCTGCTTGACATGGGGAACGTCCAGACAAAGGTAATCCGTGCTGGACCAATTGGTTTCACACATTAATCTTGAGCAGCTTTAAGTCTTACTGCTGAACAAATTGGCTGGGAATCCTTGGAGGCCAAACCCATCTGACTGTGCCTTGTACTCTACCACAGAGAAGGTGGAAAAGCACTTTTACAAGTGTTATTTAGCTGTGTTTTCCAGCATGACGATTCCCTATCTGCACAAAGCAGCCCTGCTGTGGGACATACATGTCAGGAAAGTTCCTGTAATTAATCTTATAAGCATGAGTTTAAATACCTCCATGCCTTCCATATCCATAAAAGCAACACAAGGTGTTCGTCCTTCATCGACTGTGTGGGTGGGGAAGCGAGCTGTGACTTTGAACTCACTCTGATGGATGTTGCTTAGTGATAGTTTCCAATTGCTATGGGCAGCATCTGTTGAAGAAACGCCTGTTGTGCGTGTTCCTGGGTCCAGCCATGGGCGTGATTCGGTTTACACACAGCAGCGTCAGTCACGGATGTTTTGCAGGGGTTTTGTTTCAGTGCTTTCAGCTAATGGCTGTTGTTATTCATGCTGCTGTTTGTCTACCTGCAAAACAGGCCGGATCCTTCAGCCCTTCCCCAGCAGGCCTTTATTTTCCGTTGATGCCAATTTTAATGGGGATCAGGAAGTTGAATGTGGGGAAGTTTATTGTGTTTAGGTTTAAACGGTAAAGCTCGGCTGTTTTCAATGAGCTTGACCCTGAAATTTGTCTGTACTTGCATGTGAGAGTGTCTTTGAAGTCACACTTCAATACTCATCCAAAATAACTTTTAAAATACAATGGTTTAGGTTGAAGGGACCTTAAAGCTCATCCAGTTCCCACCCCCTGCTACGGGCAGGGATACCTCCCACTAGAGCAGGTTGCAAATCTCCCCTCTGGCAGGTTAAAGCCATTCCCCTTGTCCTGTCCCTACACCCCTTGTCCAAAGCCCCTCTCCAGGTCTCTTGTAGCCCCTTTAGGCACTGGAGCTGCTCTAAGATCTCCCCTTCAGGAGCCTTCTCTTCTCCAGGCTGCCCCAGCCCAGCTCTCTCAGCCTGGCTCCAAAGCAGAGCTGCTCCAGCCCTTGCAGCATCTCCGTGGCCTCCTCTGGACTCACTCCAACAGCTTCACATCCCTCTTGTGTTTTTGCCCCAAAGCCGCACACAATATCCATGTATTGCCAACAATTCCCTTTCCACAACCACTTCGCCATCCACCTGGAAGGTCTCAGGTTCTTGCTATTCTGCTTTTGGTGCAGTTAAACAATGAAACCCGTCAGTCTGTGTGATAACTGCATGCATACCTGTTTACACATCCACGCAGGTGTTTGCTTAACAGTGTTGTGTAATACATGATGTGGGTGACAATAGGTGTACAGAAACGTGCTTCTGAATTAAGAGCATTGACAACTTAAGAGCATGTTTCCCTCTTCTCTAAAATATATGTGGCTGTGTTATATTTCCAGCTCTCTAATGAGGACAGACACTTCACCTGACCAAATTAGACATGTTCTGTGTGTTCTCTATAGAAAATGAGATGGGAAGAAAACAGGGAATTTTGTTTGCTTCCTCCTGACCAAGGCAGAGGCTTTACTCAACTGATTTTTCTGGTCTAACAACATGTAATCATCAGAGACAGCAATTTGAAGTGCCTGTTTTAATGAAGCTTTAATTGTGCAGGTGCTCAGCAACTCTATTACTGACTCCACAGCTTTCAGGGTAGAAAAGGGCAGCTGCTGTGATTGAAGAAAAGCAATCAGACCTGGGTATAACAATGGCATGCACAATAATAACGTGGTGCTGTACGAAAGGAGTGAGATGTTTGCAGTGGGGCTCAGTTGGCATTGCCAGGTTTGTGGTTTCAGGTGTCTGCATGCAGGAAAGGAGGCAGTTTCTGTGTGGGGCTTTGTGGTGAGAATGGACATTTCTTACCAGAAGGATGGTAAAATGTTACTTGAGGTGAAAAACAGAGATGATGAAATAGAGTCTTAAAGCCTTGAATGAAGTATTCTGGTTTATGTGGGCACCGATTGGGTTGTGATTGTTTGCTGAGGACTTCATCACCTTAGAAGTAGGAAAACATCACCTGGAAACATCACGTAGTAGTGGAATGAGCATGGACCTGGCATTCAGTGGCTTCCTGGTGCTGTCTGAATGATGCAGTTTGCTATAACTCTCAGTTTCCTGGCCCACGTTGCCAGATGGAATGGTCCTTGAATAATTCACATTACACAAAGTTAGTTGAACATCAGCCATTGAAAATCTGCTCTTTTAAACGTCTGGCTACAGTTCAGGAGATGGGGCCTATTCCCAGCTCTCCCTTGTATATACCCCTTGTACTTGTTTGAGATATAACTTCTGAGGTGACTTGTTCCTTTGTTTCTTGTCCTAGGATTTTTTGCATGTTAATTTGGTGACTTAAGGTAGACTCTCCTAGCTTGTGTTGGTAATGTGCCTTAGCACAGTGGGGCCTGGATTTCAGCTAGCCCTCTATAGAGGTAACACAATACAAATAACAGTATAGTTGATTAGAAGTGCTAGCTAGTATTGTTTTAGCAGTTCTGAGTGGATCAGGTTGCATTAGTCCCAGTAAAATCATTCATACTGAAGAAAAAGAAGTGGGAAATCACAGTTCCTGAAAGATGCAGTCTCTCAGCTATGTGCTTATCTCTTCATCTTCCCAAGAAAGTTCATCATCTTCAACCTCTTCCCCTTGTCCCCTCCACCCCAGGGCAGCAACTGGAAGGGATATTGCCTGTGTTCCCCCCCTTTCCCCAATTAGGAGTTCTCCTTCCATGAAATAAATAGAGAAGCCCTAATCAAGCAGTCGGAGCGTCTGAGCCCCTGTTTTTCCTCCCGGAGCTGAAGTTAAAAATTATTCAATGTAAAATTCCTGGCCTGTGAAACAGAGGCTCTGTACTGTACCAGGCAAAGATTTTCACCAGCATTCTCTTGCTTAGCCAAGGCTGAGATAACAGACACTGTAAAGCACTTGGTGGAATAAATCTACGGTTCCGAGATTCCATCGGGGTGTTCATCTTCCACCTTGTTTTTCCTCTGCTGCATAAGATATTGCACGAACTTAAGAGTTGATGTTTGACTTTTTTAATGCAAACAAGGCCAAATGAAGCTGCTGCTTGTTGTTTTGGGGTTGGCTTTTTCTGCGCATTTAAATGACAGGAGCGACTGGAGAGAACAAGTAAGTGGTTAGACTTTGCCTTCTCTAAATGAAGAATGTTCTTGAGGGACAGTTGTAATTGTGCTCTGCAGTGTTTGGATGCAGTTTTGAGAGTGGGTTAGGAAGAAAAGGCTAAAATTGGCTCAATTTTGTGACACTCGAATCAAATCGGGCTGAGTGATAACAGTTCTCTAATGTGAGGTTACTCCTGGAGACAGAGATTAGCAGCAAGGTGATTCTTGTGGCTGACCTGTGCATTGTAAGAGTTACCTGTGAGTTACTTCTGGGCTTTCTGATACAGCCACTGATACAGTTGCTTGAGAGGCAGGAGGGAAATCACCATTGGAAGAAAAAGACAAACAGCTTTCTAATTATTATTCTTTTAAGCACAGTCATCTGTTGTAATCTGTTTGTACTCACATCTCAGTTGTTTACTTGGGGATGTGAACTTTCATTGTTGGCTTATTGCTGTAATCATCCATCAGCCTGGAAAAACCATTTCCTATTCAGAGGGATCTGAGATTTGCTGTGCATGCGTTAGCAGCAAAGGCAGGTTTACATCGCTGTGTTGGGTTTGTAGAAGTAGATACACAGGGAATCATTCACCCAAGGAGGCCTGATACAAATCTGTGTGCTTTCTGAGTGGCTACCTAAATAACAACTGTGGCTCGGTAGAGAGGTACAGCTCTTCAGCAGACATAAAATGCATGCAAAGGTTAAGCTGTAGGAGTATTTCCAGCTTGCTGTCTGAAATTAAGTAGGTATTAGTAACTAGGTCCTATTTTCTTGTTTTATGGGATATTTTTTATGTCTATAAAAGCCCAGCATCTCTGGGAAGGGAAATTATGTATTTTTTATCTTCAGGTATTGAAATTCTAGCAAAACTAGATATTGTAACTTGCAAAATCAGGTTAATACTATAGCAGAATGCAGGAGACAAACGGGGGTTTGGGCTGGAGATACAATCATGGCACAGAACCATTTGCAGCCCCCACCACTGTGGTGCCAAGCATCCAGGGCAGCTTGAAAAACCAAATGAAGCCCTAAGGTCCCTCCAGATTGCCCTTGAGAACAGTGTGGGAATAGCTGCCACTTATTTCAATGGGAAATCATCAGAAGTGTCTGTCCCCTGCTTTTGGGAATCTGTTTATAGCTGTACAAAGGGGTCTGGGCTTTATTAGACAGAGATAAGCATCGTTCTTATTGTGGTGCCTTTTCTTAGCAGGGAAACCTGTGCACCATGTTTTCCTGTTGTTCCACAGCAGGAGCAGGGTATGGATACTAGGGAGGAAAATCAGTGTAAAAGGAGACTTTTAAGGAAGTGTTTCCTTATTGCATGTATTCATTTTGAAAATGAGAACATACGAAAGCTCTGCACTGGAATTACAGGACTTCCTTAATTTCCCTTCTTTCTTCCCTATATATTCCTCTGTTTCTGGGTGTCTCCACACTATTTCTAGCCAGCTCTGCCACAACCTGCCCTCGGGTGCCATGACCTTGCTTTTTAGTGCTGTGGCCTCCAGTTGAACCGGGGTGGTAATAAAGTAGCATCAGTGATTCCCTCTGCACTGTGAGGTCAGGGATCTTTGCTTCAATGTACAGGGCCAAATCCATTTGCAGGGGATAAAACTTCACTGTGGACTACTGAGGTTTTCAGTTTGTTAGATAAAATCATTCCCCTGGATTCTAGGCTGTATTAATATATATATAGATATATATGACATGTACATACATATATATATATAATCACACTTTCTGACCTTGCTGAGCAGCTTAACCTAGGGGCAAGGGAACACAGGGACGTGTCTTTTGCCATCTCTTGATGTCAAGGACAGGTTCTTCTGATCCTCAGCTGAAGTACAATCCACAGGTCAGAAATGACCCCTGGTACAACCACTACCAGCTAATGCTGGCCAGCCAAGGAGCACTGGGAGAGACCTGATGTCCTATTAAACATCTTAAATAGTGTTTCTCATGCTGTGGTGACAGGGTGTAGAAACAGGTTGTGTTTCAGAGGTTAAAGACACTATGTGAGGAAACTGCCTTAAAACCCAAGCCTGCTGTCTGCCAGACCTTCCTCCACCCTGGTTGATAACTCACTGGTGTAGTTCATGTTTCCCATGGCCAGCCAATCCCAGGGACATGGGTGGCTGCTCTGAGTCAGCAGCCTGGGTGTGAAACCAGACATTAGCCTACATGAGCCTGCATTAGGTGTGCAGGACCTCTCCTTCCTTACATAGCCCATTTTACATATTTCTTTGAATGTTGCAACCTATAAAGCTATATAAATATGAAATATTAGAATTCAGCTGTAGAGCTTTTATTCTCTTTTAGTGCAGAGGGTTGTCTCTTTGCACTTAAAGCAGGTTGAATATTTGCAACAGCTTCGTGGCCAATGCAAATCAATGTAGTTATGTGATGTGCACTCAGCTGAGCAGTTCATTAGCCCAAGTCCTAGAGATTTAGAAACCTGAGAGCTCTCAATTCCAATGTAAATTTGTGTACTTGATAGATCTTCTGCTTTCAATTACTTCTTACAGCTACACATCAAAACTTTTCCCAGGAAAAACAGATCTATGCATTCCCTCTTACGCCTGGATCATATTTTAATCCCTTCTTTTGGGAAGTGTTTCCCAGCAGGAGGAAACAAGGCTTCAGAACACACGAATCACAGCTGGAAAGAGCATTTGTGGTATTTTAAGCTGATGTTGGTCTCTTCCACAGAACACATGAGCGACAGATGCTCTATGAAAAGGGAGAAGACAACATGTTGCGAGAGATGATAATGTGAAACCTGCCATAAGATTAATCATAAAACAAAGTAGCTAGAAATCAAAATGAAAGTGGATGCTCAGACAGAGAGGCTTTGGAAGTTCCACTATGAAACACTGTTTTATCAACTCAGAAATGCCTATTTCATAAAGTATTGAGACAGCATTGAAAATAACACTAATCTGCACTCAAGTAAATAAAACCAAATGGTCTTTGGTTTTACAAGCTCAAGTAACCTAATGAAGGATTGAGTTATAAGGACATTTTTGCTTCTTAGATGTAGTTAGATATAGCAGAATGGAGTTTGTAATTACAAATAGAAGGCACATCCTTCCCTATCTGTGAGCATCTTTGTGCCAGCATGTTACTTTAGGGTCTGTCATGGTATCAGAACTACTCATGTGACTATTTATATGTCACATATGTATTACCTGTTTCTTCAGACTCTCATCAGCCTCTTAAGGGAATTCCCAACTCGAAATGCTAAGGAACAAGTCTCATCTTTTTATCAGGATGCTTCATTCTTGAGAGATAAGGAGCATTGCAAACTGCAAGAATGGTAAAAGATGTAATATTAAGGCACAAACGTGGGGCTTTTGTAGAGGCTTCCCATCAATGTAAGACCTGGAATACAGCAATATTCAAGTAACATGTATATTGTATGTTGTCTCTATTTCACAAACAGGCTACTGTGGAACAAAGTGTGCACAGAGGTTTCTGGAATTAACACCTTGCATGAGCTGCCAGTTGGGCACAACTTCCTTTTTCCAGGAAGTCTTGATGGCATCAAAGGTTTAAAGTTCTCTGGTTATATCTATTGATCCAAGCAACCTGAGTGTGGTGCTATATTAACAGAACAGTTCATTACAGTGAGCCACTCCAGTTCTGTAGATTGGGGGATGCTTTGATTTCGTGTTGGTCATGTAAATCTGGGCCTGCTGTAGGAGAAGGGATGGACTTCGGTAACCACTGATCTCAATCTCTGGTGATTCATGCCATTAGCTCACTTGGTTTCTTCTTCCTGCTTGTATAGATCCACGCTCTCAGTCTGGGGTTATAGGATTCGGGTTGCTCTTGCATTATCCTGGTGTGATTAGCCCTTTATGTAGATTGCAGTGACTCACATGAATCTTAGTGTTTGCATTCAGGTAACTGGGCAAACAAATGTTCTAAAGGCATCTTTTCCCTACCTTAACGCCTGTTTCTAGATTTGGACCTACTAGCAGGACTGAGTGAAGCAAAGATTGCATCATATAATTAATCCTTTCACATCTTCTACCTTTGGGATTGCTTTTTTAATGCAGCCTTTGCTATAGAAGGACTGAAACCCCACCAATGAAAATACTCCATAGGTTTATTATAAGGATGTTGAATTGCTGTGCCTGCCAGTCTGCTTTGAACCATGTTCTGCATGTTAGTAAGGAACATAAAGTCAGGAAAACAAGATAGTTGAAGCACTTTGTTGATTCCCTGCAGCCCATGATGGAGCTAGGGCTTACTCTCTGAAATGCCTGTTCTCATCAGCACACAGATCAATCGGGCCTGGTTCAAGTCTCTGGGTAGGGGATGTAAATCGTTATTTTTATAGCTGAAACCGGGAAAAAAAAAAGGGATTTTCCATTTCTTCTTATTCCCAGTTAGTGCATCAGGCCTTGGGGAAAGACTGTGATGTGGAGGGCCATATTTTTTGCTTTGATCAGCTTCTAAAGCTCTCTGCCAAGTGGTTAAAAAGACTTGAGATGTGTGAGAACAGGCTCCAGAGATCATGGGCATCTTGTTCTCTTGCTCCAGTGTCTTTTTAAGTCCAGCTTCAATTTCCAACAGATTTTAACACCAAAGCAGTTAATCTAAACCAAAAGAGGCTTTAGCTTTTGAGAAACTGGCCCATTAAGCTTTTGAAGGTGCTAAACATTTGCTGAGCTTAGTAACAGGATAAAGTATGTGCTGCAAAGCTCCCAGGAAAACAACAAAGCTCAACAAGCTCACAGAAGCTTTCCCTATAGAGTTCTCTATTGGATTGTTCCCTGGAGGAGGGGAGAAGGGAACGTCTGACAGAGGATGGGGTTTACTTTGTGCTCTGATTTCATGGTGCCTGTTTGCAGTGCCGATAGGAATTTCTACCCTGTTTCTCACTTAAAACAAGTTATACTGAGGAGCTGAGGAACCCCAGACCATGTTAGTTCTTCAGTGGGGTGCTCACGTTAAGAATAGAGGTGGTGTGTAACTGTTATAAAGATGTGGGCAGGATATATAAACAAGTACATGAGGGAAGTTTATGCAGGCTTTCAGGAATCCTTAGCTGGAAAACTTCCTGGAATGAGAACAGAAGACTCAGTCCCTCCCAATTAAATGATATTTCAGTGGATTTAAAGTTTATCCTCAATCGTACACAGAAAGAAGGAAAGTAAAGGAAGATTTCACCCTGTTCCTTACCTTTTTGCAGTCTTTACTATCAGGCTACACACTTGAAAATCTTTCCCCTGTTAATTTCAGGCAATTCTGAGTTTTCTTTGCAAGATTAGCTCTGAAGACAGCATAGGTTTAACCACCTTGCCCTGATGAGCATGACATGTTAATTAATACTTATTCACTACTTAATGTCAAGTGCTGTTGGATGTGCAGAAGAGCAACATGAATGCAGTTCAGAATCACGATAATGAGGTTGTTCAGATGGAACCTTTGATTTTACTCCCGTTACAATTCCCTGGATTTCTGTTAATATTCGAACTCATTAGGTACATATTTGATTTTTCCAGGCAATTGCTTTGCTTTTAATATGTGTGCTAATGATCTTTCTCAGAGGGTTAAGCTTTTGGATGGCTTAATCAGATCGGACTTATTCACTCACGGTCCACCTATTTCAGCTCTTGTTGTTTGTACAAAGGATGCTCTGTTCAGTCTCAAGGTGAATGCTTGGATCAATTAGCCAAGAAAGGTAACTTCCAGTTTTCCATCTAGCTATAGGTTTGCCAATGTGTCTTCATTGTGGTTAGCATTACTTCTGCTGTCCTTAACTCTCACCTTGCAGATACAGATGTCTACCTTGGTTCTTGTATTAAATAGTTCTACGTTCTTTTGTGTCTTAACTGAGTTCTGTGGAAGGACTGTGTTCCCAGTCTAAAGAAGTTCTGCTTCCTCCTGCTGAACTTCAAGTACATCTCTAAATCTGAGGTGTACATCTCTAAATCTGAGGTATATATCTTAACACATGTTTATCGTCTCCTAGTCCTTGGTATCTCCTTAGCTGACATAGCCTTCTTGGCAAAAGGCTGGCTGCCTCCACACATGAATGTGGGTTTAGAATTGCAGTATAAAAATGAGAAAACAAATCCCACATATCACATGTAAAGGGCCAAACCTTTGGCAATACTGATTTGGGGAAGGCAGTAAGACATTTGAATGTGAACATCCAAATCAAGCAATGGAAGGAGTCCAATCCAGACAGGAAATAGAGGATGGATATATCATTCTTCAGTGATTCATGTATCCCTTTTCTGCTAGTGTATTAGGTTTCATAGGATTTATTTAAATCATGAGTGAAACAGTTCATATATCTGAGGCAAGATGTCAGCTGATCCAGCTTCTGTTGAGAAAGAATCATCCTAGAGCCATCCTGCCTGACTCCGGATGCAAGCCTGCCCCTTAGTCTCTACTTGCTATTTATCCAGCACAGCAAACTCTGTACCATTAGGATAGTAAATCCAGTTAGTGGAGACATGACCAGTGGGTATCACTGGTAATTGTAGGGTGAGATAGCAAAGTGAAGGGTTAATGTGCTGTAGGTCAATAGTGCTTTTTTTCCAGTTCAACCCAAACTGCCAGTGGATCAGGTTCCAAAGCTTGGTTAAGTTCCTGTACAGCCCCTGATGAAACAGGAAAAACCTGTGAATTGTTGGCTTTGAATCCTGTACTGAGGACAAGGTGCACTTGAGTAACGTGCATGCTTCAGTGTTTCATTTAAATGTCTAAAGCTTCAGAGGAAAGGGAAAAAATCTAGCTCTTTCTATGAGGGGGGAAAAGATCTAATCTGTTTACACCCTGCATTCCTTACATTCCTTTGGCAGTCTGCAACTATAAAAAAGCCCTTAGTCCCACCTACAGTTTGAGTTTAATGGAGCTAAGTCTTTCTGTAGAGGCAAATATGACATAATGCATGTAGAAGTCCTATTATTTAGCCACCAATGCACCTAAATTGTGTTTGTGAGTATTTAGTGCTCTGAACAGAGCTTGGTTTTCCTTCAGAGGAGGGGCCAGGCATGTACCACCTTAATTCAGAAACCTTCTTTCCCTGGTAGGAACTTATAAGTGTCCTGTTATGGGAATGCCCTTTTCAGAATATGAAGCTGAGGGTGGTTTTTGCTGCTTTTCCCTTTTTTTTTCCTCTCCTGTTTGAATGTGATGACTCAAACTTGGTACAAATCCAAAGCAAATAAAAGGTGCAGGCGCCACCGCTGCGCTTAACTCCTGAGTTGCTGTGAAGAGAGATCACAAAGCAAAATAAAACTGCTCCCCAATCCTTTCAGGGTGCTGAGGTCCAGACACTCTCCTGCCCATGACACTAAAGGATTAGATGGGAGTTGAAGCTTTCTTATCTTTGGCTGCTTTGGTTATTAAATCATCCCTTTCACTGCAGTTTATCATAGTGGTGGGGTTAACAGCACCTGGATTACTTAGGTTTACTTTCCCATGTGCACTCTTAGCGTGGAGCCAGATGTTTGGTTATTCTTGTTCATGTAACACCCTTGTGTCGGGCCATTGGAATCAGTCAACAGCAGGATACCCATGGAATTTGGACCAGGACCCAGGAGATGTGAGCATAGAGCAATTATTTCTGCCACATTCAAACCATGATAGGCTTTGAAAGACTGAAATGGGGTATTTGGAAACTGTTTTGGTGTGTGGGAAGGAGCAGCTGAACCTGTGGCCGGGACTTATGGCCTGAGTGTAGCTCCAGATATTTGGGTCAGGAAGCCTTGTATACATGTAACTATGTTGGAAGGAATTGCTGCTAGAACTGAATAAAGAGCACCTGGAATGCTCAGAAACATTTATAGTGTAACTGAATAAAGTGAATTTCACTTCTGGTGTCTTTGGACCAGTTTTAATAGCGATGTTGTGTTTAACCAGATGGTGTGGATGTTGAAGCACTGAAGTGTTGGTCTCTGAGGTGGAATTAGCTTCTTCACCTATCGGACCCTATATCACTACCAGCAAACAGAGGCTTTTCTTCAGGTGGTTGGAGTGAAAGGGAACCAGAAAACCTTAGTAGCAAGGCCATAAACACAAAGTTAAATGTCTCCAGGCGGTATAATATAGCCACAGCTTCCAAGTTCTACAATATTTAACTCCGTGTTAGTACACAATATTTAACTCCTAGTACATTGTGTCTGTCTTTAAACTCACAGGGGCAAGGAGATTAGATTTACTTTGAATGAAAGGATGTAAATCTCACACATGAATATCTCTCTAATCGTGCTCTGAGAAGTCATTGAAGAAATCAGTGGCTCTAACAATTAGGGTTGGGAATAAGGGTATGCTTTGCATAACTCAACAGTAATATCCTGCCAGGTGCCTCTGAAACAAAGACAGCATGGGGAAGAAATGGCAGTAGAATATCAACAGCTCCCATCTGAACTAATCTAAGCTCAGTGACCAGCATTTCATAACCAAAACCTGATTTGAATAGTGTAGCCTTGAATCACAGCTTGCCTCCTTCCTTCTACGGCTTACGGTAGCTCTGATTTTATTTGCAAATGAAGGCATAAGCACAGCAATATTTGTTCTGATATTAAAATATTTTCTGGAAAATAGTCTGAATATAATGGAACAAATCCTCAAGGCTTTTCTTTTAAACACCTCCAAAGAAACCAGGCAAAAAGAACTCTTTTGAACTCTGTGCAGCTCAATCTTGTATCAGTTGTGGCTCATGCTTATTTCTTTCTGTTATGTGTCTTTCCCTTTCCTTGTTCCTCCCCGCACCTCCTTTAAAAATCAATAAAATAGAATAGAATCTTGCATGGTTTGAGATAGAAACACTTGTTCCTGTTGCACAAATCCTCACTGATATTCCAGCCAGACCCTGGTGTAGTTTTCAGTCCTACCAGAGCAGTTGTGACCTGTTGCAACAGTTCCTTATCTTCTGCTTCAGAAAGAAACCAAGCAGATCATTTTGCACTATTCATGTAAACTGAAAAATCAGCCTCTGCCTTTATAAAGATTCCCTCTCAGTTCTCAGAACTAGGAAAAAACCTTGTCCTTTGAAAGGGCTGCACAGTTCCCCACAAGGATGCAGAACTGATGTTGGTCTGAGTCCTGCTTGCTGCAGGGTGCTGAACATGGGGAGGATGGCAGAATAGCAGTGCTTCCCTAGGCTCAGCTTCCCCACCCAAGCTGGAAATGCATAGTAAGGGGTAGTCACAGCAGCAGAGTTGCTTTTGGAAGCTCTTGAACAAACTGTATTGTGATGGGATCGGTACTTATCAGGTGAGCTACAAAGAGAAGCATTTAAAAACAAATCCTTTGCTGCACCACGAGTTCAAGAAGTGCTTAGGAGGCATCTTATCTACTGAGCAGAGTGCTGCAACACAGTGAAGCTCTGCTGACACGAGAGAGCAGTGCTGTTTTATACCAGACATGAACCTTCGACTGAAAGCACAGCAGTGAATCAATGTGTTTGTAGGTGGGAAACAGGGGAGACTCCCTCAGCCATGTAGATTTGCTTTTGTCTGTTCCATATTTACACTCTCAGCTTTGGGTTGACTCTTCCTTTGCATGTTTGTGCTGCGGCATTCAAACCATTCCAGCGTCTTCTGCTTCGGTACGTAACAACAGGGTCACCAATTAGAGAAGCTGCTGCTTGAGGTGCTGCTAGAAGGGTTCAGGCCTGTGGGGCTTCTCTATGGAGGGTGTTACACAGCCGTGCCTGGCACATCACGCTCAGCCCAGTGAGTATTATGGGAGCACACACTACTTGGCATTAGGGGCACAGGAAGGGTTGCAGAGATAAGCTGCAAGTTAATGAGGCGTAGAGGCAGTAAGAGATGACATAACCAACCACAGGAGACTCACAGTAGCTAAATGCATTTCTGCAGAAGTGTATTTATTAGTCAATCTGAGTAAAGAGATGCTTCTAGAACTCTTCACGCTCTCAAACTCCCTGTAGGCTGTTTTGGGGGGATATTTTTCAGATATAAATCCAGTCCTCAAGTACTGTCTAACTTTTTTTTCACAGCATTCTTCTTATTTCATCATTTGCATCCCTTGGCTTCCATTTGTCATTTGTTTTGCTGCTTCTGTTTCCCCGAAGGTACCTCATCTCAAAGGAATGAAGTATTTTGAGCCAATGCCCAGAGGCCCAGTGTTAATTTGTTTTATGGCCCTTTCCTCCTCTTTTTCTGCAAGCAGAAATGCCTTTTTTCATCTAGAGGAGCTGTTTGAATCAGCAAGTTGAAAACATCACCGTCAATCACGGTCATGTTCAGTCTAATTTCCAAGCGTCCAAGTGATTCAGGGAGTTCTATTTGCAGAAGAGATCAAAGCCCATATGCCAGATTTGAAGGCATTTCAGAGTTTACATCCCTTGATTTGAAGGCGAGTTCAGTTCCTAAACACATGCCATAATGATTTCATGCCTTAGGGCTGACATCCTCTAAGGTATGTAGCTTTCCAGCATCTACTGAAATCACGGATGCTAGGGAACAAGAATCTAGGAGTTCCAAGATGCATATTTCAACATGATGGACTAAATTCAGTAATTGAGACTTTTTTTAAGGTCCCAAAATCCACAGTTAAAATACATGAATGCTAATGCAGGCAGTAATTTCACATCTCTTTGCCTTCAGTCTCTTCCACACACCACCTGCAAACTTCCTTGTTTAGGAAGGATTCAGATCTTTGGGTACATGGGGAAATGCTGTCCCCTGAGCTCTTATTTCAGACTGACTTGAATGGGCTTGTCTCCTCTGCTTGAAGCCTGTGGCCCTTAACAATCCAAGTCAACCTCTGGCCTCAAACACTTCCCAAAAACCCACAGCATCAAGTGATTACTTTGCCCAAGAGCTCTTTACAAAGCAACATTATGTGACTTACTGACAGCAACTTCTGTGCTGTGTGAGCAGCCTGAAATCACTGTGCTTCTCTCCAGTTACTGCCTGGGTTGGGCTCAGCATGCAGCTCCTCTTGGGGAGTGCTGTTTAGCTGCTTATCTGTGTTACCTGAGGTTTGGAAAAGATAGTCTCAGGGTATGTGGTCTTTCTGCAAGGGGTTCAGGCAGTTTGGCAAGCAAACCCAGTTAAAACAACCTTATTAATGCTTGGCCAGTGTCCCCTAACACAGGCAAAGCAGACAACAGCCTGCCATGGGCTGTGAGGGGTAGCAGAGAGGCCACCACCCTGTTTGTCTACTCCAATTCTGCAAAGCCATGGAGAGTTACACCGGCAGCAACAGCCCCAGAGGTGTCAGGACATCAAATACTCCAAGAGAAATAATAATAACTCCTTTAGGAGGAGGCCAGGCCTTCCTAAAACTGGAAACTTCCCATTAACTCCCATTGTCTGGGAGCATTCAGAGTAGAAGCCCGTTCTCCAGTTCCAGCCATTTCCCTTTGGCTCTGTTCCTTCCATCTGAAGAGCTCTTCTTGTTTCCTTTTGCCTACTCTTATAGAAGCCTTCAGTTAGCTCAGTTATGGGCAGCTGAGGGCCCCAGCCTGCCTTTGCTTTTAACAAACACCCATCTACTTTGCTGCTTCTCCAGAGTAAAAGAAACAGCATCATCTATGGGCAGACATTAGCTGAATAGGCTTGGGGCCGCAGTCAGAAACATCAGCCTTCACTGAAGCTGCTGACCTGGGTGTTTTGGCTACGCTCAGATTGAGTTTGAATATTTGATCCATTAAAATATAGATTTGAATTCAGCCATGGTGAGACATTAACAGTCGTGCTCTAAATGATTAATAGAATAAAACAGTCTCCTGCAGCTTCAAACTGTGGATGAGCTCATCTGTCACTTCCAAGCTTTACTTTGTTCTCATCATTAGGAGGAGGTTTTGAACCCATCAGAGCTCTTCTGTCTGATATAAATCACAGGTTTTAGCCCTTTCAGCAGCATGAAAAGAAAATGGAGCATAAATGTGTAAAAGAAGTTAATTTTCACTTTTCTGAAGGAATTAAGGTGATGTAAGATACCTTGTCATTGGGACAACGATGTCAAACCATGTTTGGGGTGCTTCACAGCCAAAGAAGAGTGGGGTAAATAGCAAGATGGCTTGGTGATTGCTCTTGGCAAATTCATTCATCATCTGCATCATTACTCATTTATACATTGCCATCAGCTAACATAGCATAATACAGCAAGCAGAACATGCCCAACAAGTGACAGAGTCTTTGCTTGAAAGGGTTAAGTCCACTGCTGCAATAAAGCTACTACAAAGCAACAGGAAAGTGATCAGAAAGCCATGGAATGAATGATGAAAATGATGGGAGGACCCTGGGAAGCCACCTCATCCACTGCTCTGCCCCAGGTAGGAGGAACTCTAGAAGCCATCCCTAGCAGACCTTTGTTGATGCCACTGACATCAACAAAATCTGCCAGGATCTGATTTGGTCCAGCACAGATTTGTTTTTCCTCATACTCTTCATCCTTTTTATTGCAGCTACTTTCATTGTAATGATCCTCCACTCTAAATACAACTCAGCGTCTCTTGACTTTTAGAATCTCTGCACTCATTTAGCTCAATAGTTCCTGCTACCAGTAGATAGTTTTCAAAAAGAAGTATGATGGGAGGAGTAGCAGCACGGAGCTTGTCTTGTCTAATGAACCAAGCTGAGCAAGGCCATGCCAAGGTTATCTAGGTATGGTTGTATTTGATAGTGACTCATCCAGGGAGCTTCCTGGCTGGCCAACACCCTTTCCTTCTAACTGCTCTGGTGGGAAGGATGACTCAGTGGCATGGTTGCTGCTCTGCTGGGAACAGTGCTCCAGTGCCCTTTCTATAGGGGCTATCTTGGAGGGTGCCAAGAGAGAAAAAGACATGTTCTAACTAGCTAGTTTTTCATAAGGGAGGCACCTTTTAGATAGAGATTGCTTTGTTGAAAGTTGGAAAGTAAACCAGGAAATTCAGAGTTAAGGACAATACTTTCTCCTGATCTGAACCTCCCAAATGTAGAATCACAGAATCATTTAGGTTGGAAAAGACCATTCAGATCACTGAGTCCAACTATCTGCTGGATCACACCAAAACATTAGCATTCCCGGCAGGTTCAGTGGGAATATACTGTCCTTATACTATTAGCACAGTGGACTCTCACTTGTGTGGTCAGCTACACAATCCTGACTGGTCAAGAACAAGGAAAGGGATGCTTTTCCCCCTCACACTTCCCTTGGATTTACACTGTACTTGAGCAGAGTCTCTCTGGATTTCTATAGGGTAAATCTCGACTCAAAGGCTAAAATCTTGTCTCTGTCTGACACTTAAATTACACAGTGTGTAATTCAAAGACAAGAGCATCTGGCCTTTTGTCTGAGGAGTCACTTAGGGAAGCTGCTATTCACCTGCACCTCCACATCCCTGTCTGTAAGATGGGAGGAAGGATAATTTCCATCATGAAATGGTTTAAGTTCTACCAATGGCAATGAGAGAGGTGGATATTTCAGTAGCTGATAAGTCATCCCACCACAGTACACAAGCAACTCCTTGAAAGCATTGAGTTGTAATCCCCTTTCCAGCAGGAAAAATAGCAGTTTGAAGGCAACCCTTTTTCATCTCAACTTGAGTGATATTTAAGAACTTAAGGGTTGTGCTCATCAAATTAATGAAGAGCACAACATATTTTTCTAGGAAATGCTCTAGAAATATTCAGCATCAGATAAGATTTATTGTTCAGAAACTGGCCTGAACTGGCCCTGATTCTGTTGGCCCCAAGCTGTTGGCTTCATCAAACCAAATGAAATGGGTTTAGAAGTTACAGCCACTAAATACTGGCTTTACCCATGTTGTTTTAATCAACAAAATCTGGACACAAAGCTCCTTCTCTGCTGAGTTAGTTGTTTATGGCTTCTCTCCCTTATATTTTTTTATTGTTTGGTCTTTTCCCAGGTTTTCCTGGGTTTGATCCTCCCCCCTGCCCAAGACCAGATGCTTACAAAGTTTGCTATAAGCATAGTTCTGTGGAATTTGCTCATACCATCTGCTTTAGTAACTTGGCAAGTTAATGAGGAATCAGATGAAAACAAGCTCTGTATCTTAGCCTGGCATAGAAAGCAATGGGTGCTACTCTATGTCCCTATTTTCCTGGCTAGAGGATTTCTAGAGTTTCAGAACTGTTGCAGTATTACCAGTGATTAGTTTTGGAGCCAATTGTTATCTTTGCTTATGTGCCTGCTCAAATCTAATGAAAGCAGAAGGGAAAATGCACTCCAACGACACACTTGGGTTCTGGGAAATAGCATAATGCTTATAAGAAATGACCAACACCATTAACCTTAAATACTCCAGTTTGTGAGCAGATCTTTCATTAGATCATGTAGAAATAAAAGTCGCCCTGAATAGTGAGAGTACTGCAATAGTTTAATTGATACTTGCATGGGCTGAACTCTAAGCAGAGAGTAAAAGCCCCCAGGCTATGCAATACCAGCTCCAAGCAAAGACTGATGTTTGCACATGTTTGCTCACTGGCAGTGGTTTGGGTGTAATGTGTGAAAGGAACAGAAAAGGCCTTGAATCAATCCCATTGCAAGCAAGGGCAGGACTGACCGTGAGTGTTTGGGGGCAGTTTTGGTGAGTGGTTCACAAGAAAGAAAACGTTCCTGAAATTAATCCCTTCCCCTTTTCCCCCCCTTCAGGAAATAGTAATCTAAACACTTGTGTTTATTGGGTTTTGCAGCCCTTTGTTCCAGCTTGGTTCCTGTGAAGCATCTCCCAAATCACTAGATGATGAAGAGGTTTCAATCAGTGCTCACTGTCTTAATGTTTGCTATCTGTTGGCTTTGGATGCTCTTAGTAGAAGAACTTAATGCCCTGTGCACTACTTTATATAGTGGCATAAGGACACTAAGGAGAAGTTAAGGTCTAGCTTCTGAATTCTGAAGGCTTGATAAGGGTACTGTAGCTGATCCCATGCTGTTGGATGTCTGCTGTAGCATGCTGTCAAGAAAATAAGATGCTACATTGATGACCCTGTCTTCTCAAGTAGTTCTCATAAGGAAAGATGCCTCTGTGTAGGCATCTCCTAGTCTGGAGTAAGCAGCAGCATATGGAAGGTTGTTTATACCTTAGTTGGTGATGTATAAACCTCAAACCAAAATGATGTGGAAGCGGGAATTATTTGATAACTGACAAAAGCATGTGTTATAGCTGGCTAGTTCAGTTCTGCCATTTGATTGAACTGTGTGGCTACTGTCCAGAATGCCCTGTTTCAACATGCTGCCATCACTTGGGGTTACATTGCTGCCTCCTTTGCCCCTGGAGAAGTGGTTTTTCTACACAACTGTTGATGATTTAGGTAACACATTATTTAACTCTTTTATTGGCAAAAGCTGCTGTAATATATGCTTGTGTGGTACAGGCTGTCAATTGAATGGTCTCTCCATCTGTTTGTTTTAAAAGGAGCTAAAAAACCCAAGCTAAAACCCCATCTCACAGCTGATGTAAGGCTCAGCCCTTCTCCCCTCCTCCTCTCCCTCCCCAGTAATCACATTATTCACTGGGATGGAAAAAAGCCTTGGTGTTAATTTCCTCCATTCCCACACCTTGCAACCCAGCACAAGTTACTGCCATTTCTTGTCCTTCAGAGACCAATTACTGCAGGTGAAGTCAGGCACAGAAGCAGCGTTGCTAGGAGTGGGAAATGGGGACTGGGGCTGGATGCAACCTTTGAGACGGGCAAGATGCAAAGATCTGGGTTGACCCTTTGTAAGCCCGGTAGAATGGAAGCCTTGGGGCAGATTGAAAATGGCATATTTTGTAGCTGCCCCAGTCAAGTCTCATGTCTATGATGTCCTATAGATGTGAGGGGTGATGTCTGGATGGGGCCCTGAGATGGCAGCACTTTGCAGAACCGTCCAGGTTCTGATACAGTGTGGAAGAGGGATGCTGTAGATGATTTGTGTAACACTGAGCTCCTCCATACTTCCTTCTTGTGGATCTTTAAGTCCTGTGGTATTATTTCACTTCCATTACAGGCTTTTAGCCCCATGACTTACAAGGCAGGTGTTTGTTCAGGTCCAAGCATCCTGGCTGGTGGCCCAGCATGAGGTGGGTACCTTCCCTGGCAGTCTGGGATGCACATTCCTCCTGCAGATACACAAGAATCCACTGGAAAACAAACCTGGCTCTTGGAGAAGCAACAGAGCAGAGCCTTCTTAAGATAACTCTGCTGTGGAAAGAGGATTCAGTGAAACTCCTGGTGAGGTTAGCACCAAATCTGTTTTTATCTTCATTGTGTACAAGTGGGTTTCTGCCGAGTACTCAGCATGTGAGAAGACATCTGTCATTTCTCAGGGTTTTTTTTGTAAGCAGCTCTCTTCCACTTTCAAAGCTGGATTAATGCTGCTTGTACTTGTAGTTCGAATGTTATAGAAGGAAAATGCTGGTATTAGAGGAGCAGTCCTTGCACTGGCAAAGATGGTCCATGCCATCCGGTGGTGATGCTTTGCAGCCCTGTTAAAGGTCCTGATCACATACCAGAGCAAAACAGTTCTTAGTGAAGTAGTTTTCCTTTGTCCCAAGACTGCAATCTGTCAGAATTCAGGCAGTCATTGGAATTAATTATAGGTAATAAAACATAGCCTTAACTAAATGCATTGACCTCTGTGTATTTAGGCTTCTGTTGCACCAGACGTGCTTATGCAGTGATGGGGTGGCTTGTATTCTTCTTTTCATGCCTCTGTCCCTCTGATTTAGAAGGAAAAAAGAAGCTATGTCTATATTAGACATAGAAAATGTCTAATAAAGCAAAAGTGGCTACCATGGAGAAAGGGTGTCGCAGTATCCTCCTTCTCCTGCCTGGTTTTGTCTGTCTCTTCTCTTAGCATCGCTTCCCCTGGCTGTAAACACACTCTGGATTTTGCTCTTGTGTGTCTGTATCACAACTTCTGTCTTGAGAAAAGGCCTTTCAGCTTTGTCCATGTAATTACAGTGCAGCAAGGACAGGCTGGGAGAGAAGCACCATAATTAGGAGGTTTTTCAAAGACACATTTCCTGTGCTGACTTCTGATCTCCTGCTAGTGCTGCCACTGCTGTCTGTCGAATAATACCTGCCTCCTTTCTGTCCTTAATGCCACTGATGAGGCCAGCTGTCAGGAACGCACAGTTTGCCTCCTTTTTCTTTGTAAAAAGCCTTTTTTCCCCCCTTCTTTTTCCCCTGCTCCTTTCCCTGATGGTGCTGTCAAATGAAGCTCACGGTGAGACGACAGTGCTCTGTGCCACTGTGGCACTTTTCATCTCAGGCCTTAAAGTTCGGTGCAAACGTTGAGTATGAACTTGCTGTGTTTTGGTTTTATTCATTTTCTGGCTGGGCAGACTCGTGGTTTTGGGTTTAAATTAGGGCTACTGAGAACTTCCTTAGGGGTTTGTTTTTCAGCTACATCTTTGGAAGCTTTAGATGCAGTTCTCTCTCCCAACAGCTACTGCTTCAGGTGAGGGGTGTTGGGAAATGTGATATTTGGACACCCTGGAGAGCCCCAATGCTAAAAATTGTACCAACAGCATCTCCGTGAAGATGCTCCTTCCAGAAGACACTTTCCATGTGGCAGACAAATGATCATTGTAGCTTTTACAACAGTTTCCAACCAGTAGAGTAGGTATCCAGTGAAGTCTAGAACCAAGCCCGGTAAGCAGGTCAAAACAATTCCTTGTATTTATATACATATACAAATACATACACAAATACATACACATATACAAATACATATACAAATACATATACATATAGCTAAGGTATGTTCCAGGTTTCTAGAATAGTAAATCCATGTAATGACAAGAAATAGAGCGAGCTTTTCCTCAAGTGTGATATTTTAGGGACAGGTTGATCTTTGGGATTTCTATAGCTATTGTACCATTTCCCATCTAATGATGAATTCTTTTGATGGGAAAGAAAAATCAGTGTTGGTCTGCTGTTGGTGAGCTGAGAAGTGGAATTTTCTGTCTTGCTAACCACATCTCTCCTACTGAATGTGTGATTTGTGAAATGATGCATTGGTGTTAAGTGAAAATGCTTTTAAAATACAAGTTATTTTCTTCAGTGGTTATGTGAAGCAAATCTGCAGCTTGCTGGGTCTTCATTTTAGACTCTTACTGCTCTGATTAAGAAAAATAACCCTTTCTATTTACTCCTACTTTAATACACCCATTCGCTCTAGCAGTACTGAAAGGTCACATAGCCACTATATCTCTGTGATTCCTTGTACAAAGGGTTTGGCTTTTCCAACCCAGATAATTCTTTCAGGAGGATAGCCAGGATGCTGGAGGTGCTTTCCAGGAAGACCCAAGCAATCCTTGCACCCCATCAGTGCAGGTAGGCTGATCTACCAAGAGAGGAGCTGCTGGGAACCCAGCACGCTCCCTGCTCTGCTCTCCTCCTGCCTTGCCTGTCCAGGCACATCCTGAAGCACACTGTGCTGCCCATAGTGTGTGGAGCTGCCAACGCTGCCCTGGTGTCCTGGGGGCTTCTTTTGGGCCCTGCCAATTCCTGTCTTTTCTCGACAGTCAATATGGTCTTTGTGTTGCTTCCTGCAGTTCTCCGAAGTCCACAAAGATATAAGTGCAACCTCATCTTTGCTGAGGCTTTCCCTAGGTCTGATCAAATGAGGTTATAAGTGGTTCAAATGGCCAGAGAACTGATGGGATGACAGCCCAGCTTATGCTTACGTAGAAGTGCGTATTCCTTAAGGAATAATATTAAGGCCGGATTGGATGGGGCTTGGAGCAACCTGGTCTAGTGGAAGGGATTTGGAACTGGATGAGCTTTAAGGTCCCTTCCAACCCAAACCGTTCTATGATTCCCCACCTTGGAGCAGAAAGGAAAACCATCCTGAAGTTCTTTTCTTCCTAACAAATTTTACCATTACACACTCAAGTAATACCCTGTGGAAGGGTCACTGTGCATCAGTGTCCTATTGCTTAGTCTTTGGTGATAATTTGTGGTGTTTTTCCTCTACCCTGTCCTAGGACTTGCTCAGTTGAGTTAGTCTGTTGTGTTTTCACTGTTGTGCTATTTGGCATTCAAATACATGCAGTCAGTGAAGCAGTGCTCACTCTCCTCATTTGAATTATCCATGCAAAGTTGATGTGGTTTTGAAATGTCATTTAACTCACTGGCTCGTTGCTGGTCCAGAAGATCTGATGGAACTGCAGTGCTGCTACTGAGCTCTCATTTCATAGGATTCATCCACACTTCATGCGGGGAGGAAGCAGGAGGAGTTGGTCACGATTCTCACCATCCTCTGTTTTCACTGTGTAGCATGTTTATAGCTGTGATTTTGGTTGTCTTTCTAGCCCTTGCTGCCACCTCATCCTGCCAACACCTTACAAAATACCATGTCATCCTCCAGCCCCTTCTTCTCACAAGTAGATGATTCTATTCTATTCACCCTCTGTGTCTGTGAAATACTTTGAGCTTGTCTGGGGAAACCAGTGTATTTGTATCACAGGAAGGAAACCCCATCACATCCACCTTCCTTTTGTATTTGCTCACATAATCTTCGAGTTACTCAGGCCTTGGCACCAGCCTTTGAAAGAGCTCACATCTGCTGCTGGAAACAAGATAAGTGCTTACAGGCACTGAAATGTGCTTGGCTACTTGACGTCTATCATGTCCCTGCCTGCCGAAGGGGATGCATCTCACAAGCAGGGACTGTCTTGCAGCATTACAATATTGATTTCACTTACCCAGGCCTCCTATATCTAGAAAACAGATGCAGTTGCCAACAACACGGGTAGGAGCAGGTAAACAGATGCGAGTATCAGAGATTAGGAAAGCTGGTTTAAATTTAATAGCTGGACAGTTGGTTGAAGCTGAAACAATCCCAATGGAAATAATCTCCTCCGTGCAAACCAAGCCTAGGAAGGGGAGTGTATTGTAGCTGACAGTGGCCCTGATGCAGCACATCTGTGCTCAGGGTTTTTGTCAGAGAAGGGATTTTCTGGGGTGGTGGCCTGTCTGTGCTGGGGACAGCATTCGAGTGGGGTTGCTGGGATAGACCTGCCTATGAGAGCAGCAAAGCTGAGTCACTGCAAAATGTTTGTTACCTGAAGCTGCTGAGAACTCCACACACTGATTCAGAAGGCTGTTAATCCCTGGCTGACTGCACATAGCATCCCAAAGGTCAGCATCCTGCGCTGTGGG
Source organism: Strigops habroptila (assembly GCF_004027225.2). Lineage (NCBI taxonomy): Eukaryota > Metazoa > Chordata > Aves > Psittaciformes > Psittacidae > Strigops > Strigops habroptila. Next base: position 5,582,054 of record NC_044292.2, read on the forward strand.
CCTTCTGTCCTACACGGATCTGATACATTGCTTTGCTATCACTGCCCCACCAAATAACCCCAGAGCTCAAAGCTTTGCTAGCTAATGGGGTACACCCTTTGCTGCTATGAGGTAATGCTGATGTCTTCTTGTCCTTTGCATGTATTTCATACTACATGAGGTGGTAACGTGACTTTCTTTGTGCAGGCCTGGCATCTCCTTCACAGTCACGTGTTTGCCATCACCCACATCCTCACCTCGTGTGATTTGAATGAGTAATTCCTGACATTTGTTTTTGGGCAGGTGGCTCTGGCACACCCTGACTCCTACATTCAAATACAGGAGGAACATACATACAGGAAGGGACATGGACAACACCTCATTTCATGGAGCACAGGAACACCACCCCATCAGGTACATGTACAAAAGACACTGCCTGAGTGCGTTTGGTGTTGCAGGAGTGTGAAGGGACACATGCAATTGAGAAGGCTATGGAAAGAATAGGTTTTCCACAGTCTTTGTTTCTACATTAAAGACAGGTTCAGATCAAAACCCAGACTCTTGACAAATTACATGAAGTTTTGTCACAAAACAGCATCTGGGCTTCATGTGCTTCAATATTCACAACTTAAACCCTCTTCTTGTGTCACATGAATAGCAAAGGTATTCAGCAGCTTTGGGCTGAAGTTGTGTGGGTTCTTATGAATAATTCTGACTGAATTCTGAGTCTTTGAGCACACAAGTAGGTGATCATACACTGTGAAGGCAAGTTGGTCTAGTCCATACCATGGATGCTCTCAAGACTAATAGATGATTCTATGATTCTATGTGTGTTTCTCAGAGCAAAATGGTACCCTGGATTACAGTAACCCATGACTGACCCTTACAGAAACTGTCTCTGTGCTGCATACTCACAGATTAATGTTGTTTAGAGAATGGAAAAGCTCATTAAATAATCTAATTTTAACAGATGCTCTTTGGTTCCTATGTGTTTTACTAGTAAATTGATTTTTGTATACCCTTCTGTTACATGCTGTCCCATTTCTGTGATGAAGGCTGTTTCAAAGGCCAGGTTCTGTGCATTGCTGTGGGTGTTCCCTTTCCACCTGGAAGTGATGGCTATTCCATGTTTTTTGTCTATGCACTTGACTACTCTTTCAGTGCAGAAGATGAATGTGCATCTGGTACTTTTGTATACACTGACAACGTCTTGGGGAATGTTGGATCTGAGCCATAAGGCAGGTGAACACTGTGGTTTCTGGACCAGCGCTAAGACAAGGAGAGAAACCATAAGGTCTACTCATTCCAGCTTGGCTCAACCACAAGCAAGAGGTTTAAATTAGGCCACTCTTGCAGACCAAAGGGCTTCTTCAAAGCTAACTAAGTGGAGAGTCTGCCCCCAACAGACACCAGCACATGAAACACTGACAGTGAAACCTCACCTCAGCATGAAGGCACCTTTCTTCACCCGAAACTGGGAAATCAAACACTCTGTGTGTGTGTTCAGCCCAACCCAGGGAAATAAACTGTACACAATAAAACAGCAGCATTGCCTGTGCAATAAGGCAAAGAAGTTACAGTTTTTGCCAGTTCTAAAGGGTTTCTCAACACTCAGTGCTAAATGCAGCTGATTCTTGCTGTTTAAAGCATGAGGTTAATCAGGGTGTCAGATCTGGGCTAGCTACACAGGAATCTGTTGCTTTAAACAACCGTCTGTTGTATCAGACTTGGGAAAAAATATACCAGGAAACAATCAGGAAGACAATCTACTGTTTGCTCAGCACAGATTTATATGTCAGAGTTGATGGTTTTCATGCTTTAAGCCAGAATTAAGGCTATTTTTTTGTTTCTTTTGCCTCATCGTTGTAGGGTCAGAGCTTTGAATGTACCAGTGACAGTGTTTAGCTCTTTTGCAAGGAGAGAAACAAGGTGTATTCCCATCATGTAATGGCCACTGCATGTAAGATGGAGTGCAACCAAACTCTCTGTCATCTGGTAACATAGACCAAAAGCTTTGAGCAGATTCTCAAGGACCAGATCTGGAAGAAAGATGTTGGTTCTTCCTCCTCTAAAGCGTTACAGGTAGGAAATACACCATGAATTGCAGTTGTCTGTGTTGGGGGTGTGAACCAAGGTTCAACTGCACACAGAACCCTTGCTTATCCACAAGGATTTGAACCCGGGAGAAGAGCAGGAAGCTCAAAATGAAGCATGGTAGATTTTTAAGCATCTGTCTCAGTTGTTTCAACACTGTTCATAGTTCAGTAGAGCTTTTGGTGGTGAGATAAGGCCCATCAGAACATTTGTCCTACCTCAGTTTCCAAACCAAGAGACTATCGACATGAAGGAAAATGAATGGAAGTAGAAAAGCTCAAGTTACTCATATATACACAAATATATATATAAATAAAGTGTATATATGTATAAAAAATACACTCTCATATCAAGATCAGAATGGGCAGCTGACTTCTCTGTATGCTCTGCTTCTTTCATCATGATAGAGCTGATCCTGCACGAGAAGGAAAGGGTGGGCAATTCCATAGAGATACCTTAAAAGCAGAAAAACATCTACCACATATGAAGAAATGTGAGCAACTGTAGAGAAATAGTGGGTTATTTAAATGGGCAGATTGAACAGAGGTAGTTGGCATGTCAGTGATATACTCTTAGAACGACTCTTAAAAGTGCTCCAAACTGGGGAGAGCAGGATGCTATTCGTGGTCCTGGGCAAGTAGGAGAGGAAGGCTCAGCAGAGCTTTGAACTTCACAGGAAGGATTCCAAAGTGCCATAAAGGATTAAGCAATGCTGTGGCTCATGGTATTGAAGTGAATTCACTGGGAAGGAAGTGGCCAGGGGAAGTTGTACCAAAACTGGGTAATGACTTAAGGTCCTTTCCAAGCATAACCATTCTATGATTCTATGAACTCAATGAGCTTGAACACGCTTTCCTGAAGTCAGTGATAAAATACCTGCTAATCCTCAGTGTGAACTGGTCCGAGCGTAGTAACGTAGCAGACGTCATCTGAAGAGAGTGAACTTTCAGATGGGTGGATTCTTTTTGCCACTAATCTAAACATTGGGTCTTTTATGGTATATTCTGCCTGGTTTATGATGCTTTTATGATATATCATGCGACTTGCACTTGACTCTGCACAAGATCCTGCTTCCTGGGGTTGGTGTGTCCTTGCTTTCACTGTAACCTGGAGTTTGCCTGCTTTTGGGAGTGAAAATTGCACCCATTGTTCTCGGTTTTGTGGGTGTTTGTGCTGTAATTCACTGACTGGATCTGCAGCAAACCTGTTTTTAAGTGCAGCTCTAACGTGGGAGACTGTTCAAACGGCAAGGTGTGTCTGGCTGATTAGCTGAGCTGGAGTCACCTGACCCTGAACAAATAGTTCCTGACCTGAATTTAATGTTAGCTTTATTTACTTAATATAGTAACGTTACAATTGGGCTGCAGCCAGCTGTGTCCTTAACCATTTCCTCTCTTGGATGTGTGGTTTCATAGAGGATCTCACTTACAAAGCCAGCATTGAATCACGCTGGGGATCCAGGGATTTTGCCTCTGTGGATGCATCAGCTTCCTCAGTGCAGGATTGGGAGAAGCAGGTACATTAAAGGTGTTACAACATGCACTGAAGTATGATGGGAGGGGAAGGAAGCAGCTCAGCTCAGCGAGGTGTGCTGGTGATTCAGAGCAATGCACAGCCAGTTGGGAGGCAGCGATGAAGAGTGCTGACTCTCCCGTTCATGCTCACTCCTGGCACAGGGCGATGGTGAAGTCAGGGCTGTGTTTGCATTGTCACGTGATGCCAGCAGGGAGGATCTGCTCCATAGGCGACTGCTGCCAGTGTGGGTTAGAATTGAAACCAACTCTGTGGAGGCAGAGATGTTGTCAGTGCTAATTCGTTGCCCAAGAGGTTCCTGATTACATATTAAGCAGGTCTGAGGGGAAAGGGAATACTGTTTGTTCTAATAGAGATAGAGTTTGTGGGCAGGGAGAAGAAAACTGGATTAATGATCTGAGGTTCCTTGGACACTGGAAAAGCGTCACTGCTGCTTGTTCTTGAAAGGCATGATAGGCAAATAGCATGTAAGTCATAGAATCATAGAGTGATTTGTGTTGGAAGCGACCTTAAAGCTCATCCAGTTCCAACCCCTGCCACGGGCAGGGACACCTTCCACTAGAGCAGGTTGCTCCAAGCCCCTGTGTCCAACCTGGCCTTGAACACTGCCAGGGATGGGGCAGCCACAGCTTCTCTGGGCACCCTGTGCCAGCGCCTCAGCACCCTCACAGGGAAGAACTTCTGCCTAAGAGCTCATCTCAGTCTCCCCTCTGGCAGTTCAGTATGCGTTGTAGTGTTTGGAAAAGTCAGCCAATCATTCCAGTAAAATACTGTGGCATTCTCAGCTGTTGCCTTTATTTAAATGGTGGTACTGTGGGTATGCCCACAGAGCCTTGTGGCAGCACTAGTTCTATGGGTAACTTGACCAGAAGGCTTGGCCAGCCCATGGTCTGTACCAGCCCAACTACACTTTGCTCCCGGCTATGCTAAACTCCAGTTCCAACAGCTCGGAGCACAAGGAACTGGTTCACATCAGCCACCAAACATCTTACAATCTGAAACCCATCATGAAGCAGGGCTGCACACTAGCTGTGGCTGCACAGCTTTGAAAGTCAGTGTTTGTGTTGCGCTGCAAGCACGGGCTTTGTGTTTGCTGTTGTGATTAGATTAGAGCTTTGTGTGGGGTCTGTCTCTGAAACCTTTTGGGTTTTTAGGTGGCTGGTTGCATCTGCAGATTCCTGCTGCTGAAAAAAGCACAATCACATTTTGGGAAGCAGTGTAATATGTGAGCACTGCTGGATGGATCCTCTCTAGAGCTATGAAACAATGCAAGAAGATAGTATTATTGCCATGGCCTTCATTGGTATTGCATTCAGGACCTGGCTGTGATCCATGGATTAACTATCAGAGCTTCCCAAAACAGCTCAAAACCTCACTTCGTTTGGGAAATCCTCATGTTGAGAACAAAGGGCTGTGTAAGGGTGAACTGTGAAGAGGGGAACGCATGAACTGAAACCGCATGCAGAAGGAGAAGGGTTTAACAGGGCTGCTGCGTGGAGCCATTGACATGGCTCCTTTCCACAGCAGCTAACTGCCTGGCTCCATTTACCTGTCTGGGACACAGGAGCGGTTGCTGGACCTGCCTGAATGTCCTGGAGATTAGCAGGGTAGGAAAACACCTGCTTCCACTCAACTGATCCCAGAGGAGACAAAGGGCCAGAAAAGCGATGGCCCCAACAACACAGGGCTGCATGAAAACTAATATGTACCTTCAGCTTGGCAGTTGGCAGCCACAACCCCCCATTTAAAGCCAGTGAGAGCCCCAGCTCTTTAGAACTAAAGCCTTGCTGCTCTGAAGATGAAAGACTTTGTTCCATATCCCGCCACCCTCTTCTTTTTCCCTCTTTCTTTTCAGTCAGCTGTATCCAAATGGGGAGCAGGCAGATGGGAGTTTGGCAAACCCAGATGCCAAGCTGCTGCCCTCTGTAACAGGCAGCAAGGAGTGGCAGGCAACTTAGCCAGCAGGAAAGGGTAGAAACCCTCTGATCATTGCTTAGGGGCTCAGTGACACCCTTTAGTTTTACCTCAGAGGAAGATGTGTTTGGCTGGGACACATTGATGACCACAGCATAAGCTTCGAGTCAGGTATGGGACTGAACTTCTGGTGATGGGAAAGAGGGGAATGTGGTGCTTTCATTGACTTCAGTGAGGGCTGTTCTCAGCATCTCTGCAAGCAGTGGTCTCCAGGAAAGTATTTTAAGTTGGATTCTCAACTATTATTGTGCTGAGTCCAAGAGCATTTAAAAGGTGAGCAGAAAGGCCAGACAAGCATCACTTGAGGCTCAGTGCCACTGCCTGACCCTGAGTTTCATTCAGAAACTGGACTTAGCACTGTTGTAAGCACACTGTTGTTAGGCTCTTTTCATCTCTGTTTGCTGTGGCTGGAACAGGAGCTGTTCTTCCAGCCCTTAACACAGACACACACCCTGCAAACCAGGCCCCTTCAAGGATGCTGTGCACAGATTAATGGGACACTGATGGCCTCTCCTGGGGCTCTTCAATGTCATGTTTCTGTGTTGGGTTTGTGCGTGTGTTTGTGTGTAATCTCACCTTTTCCTTGTTCACCAGCTTGTGCCCTATGGAAACACAACTGCAGCCTGGCAGATGGGATGTCTGGAGTTAGGATAGGATGTCTGCAAAGAGGGGAGTGAAGAAAAGGGAAGGCTCGGAAGGTTGTAAAACTTTCTTCCTGTGTTCAAATAACTACGGATGAGTCTCACTTACCTGCCCACCGCTTGTGTCACCTTCAGAGCACTAAAAAACAGCGGAATGGGCTTGTGACCTTACACACTAACACTGGCTAAACATGTTTGAGCTGTGGAGTGGGTGATTGCAATGCAAGCTACCCCTCCGGGTTATTGTACCTCTCCAAAGGCTGCGGAGAGCAATACACTTCTCCCCTCCTCCTTTTGCTTGCTTAACTTGTTAAGACATGGAAGGTTACTCCTGCTATGACTCCTCTTCCTGACCTGGCAGGTGGTGCCTTGTACTGAACTTTGCTCTCACAAACACGGTTGGGTTTCACATATCAGCCAACCATTGGGTGGACTCGCCCATCTGCGCTGGATTTAGTCATTCTCCATGTGCTCTGTGGTTGTCTTGGGGCTGGGTTAAGGAGCTCTGTGGAGTGCAAGGGGGTTGCTACACAGAGATGAGGGCTGAGGATTCCACACGTTTAATCTCATGCTTTTCACTCTAGGGATTGTGCAATGGGTTGCTGAGGACAGGTAAGGAGATGAAAGAGATTGAGGGGATGCAGGAAGAGATACTAATGGCTATAGCCCTCGCATGAAAGAAGTAAACACCTTTATGGGTCTGCACTGATGTGATCCCTTAATGCAGAGCTGCTCCAGGAGCAAAGAATTGTAATTCTGGATCAGAAGTCCCAACGTGCTTTGTAGCCTGGTTTGAAGAACTGCTCAATAGGAGCTTGTTGAGGAATGGCTGTGAAATGAGCTGCTGACAGGAGGTGTTTGGTGTTTGACACAAGAAACACTACATTTGAACTGTGCTACAAGGTTTGCATCCTTTGTTCTTGATCCACTCTAAAGCCATGGGCTTTCTCCCGCAGCCATATCCAGTGTTTCCTTTCGATCATTTGTTTGCTACCAGCCTTTTGGTGTCAGTGACATCCTGTGGTGTAGTTACATGTGAACTGCACCTGGGTTTGGGTCTTGGTTTTATTCCTTCCTTCTTCACAGTTTATCATCCCAGTTTCTAACACTTAATCATTCTATATTCCTTGTCTGTCCCCAAATTATTGTACTGTGAAAGTGGAATTAGCTACACAACTGGGTACCACTCACTGAGCATCCCAGGACACATTTAACAACAGTCACTCTCCTACCCCAACCTGTTGTATATTTGTATTTCTTCAGTTAAATCCTGCAGGTTTTGCCTAACTGTCATTTGGGAAAGACTCTTGTTCACGTGAACTATCTGCATTAACCTGAGGAAGAACTATTATATGTGGGGATTTGGTTTGCTGGTGAGTGTTGATGGGCCAGATATAGCTGAACTGATTTGATAACCACAAAAATGAACATTTCAGTGTGAGAAGTCACACATTCATCTTTTCAAAGGTGAAAAATACACCGTGTTTTCTGTGCTGTAATTCATGGAGTTTTATAAAGTGCAGAACCCACACTTGGAGCATAAATCCAGCATTGCAGTATAGTATGAATGAAATCTCAGGCTCGATGTTTGAAGATCATAAAGCCCTTGAGGAGTCTCACCTCTGCAAACAGCAGGAAAAGCTTTGTTTGCTATTGCTGTATTGTAAAAGAAATTCAACTGAGCAGATCATTATAAGGCATCAGTAGGTATTGCACAGCTTAGTCCCCTGCTGCATTATAGGAATCCCATGAAATGCTGCTGCTGCTGCTTAATGTTCTTGCTCTGTAAATCATGTATTGAAAACTTGGGTGTTTCTGAGTCCAGCACAAGTGACAGTCAAATCAAACTGCAAACTGTGTAACCCCCTTGCAGAGAAACCAGGTTTGCAACTAAAGGTTTCCAAGGTTTCTCTAGAGTTAGCTCTGAGGATAAGTTGGGTCTTAGGGGAACTCTTCTGCCTGTTGGGCTAATGAACACGATCATTTGTTGTTTCATTAGCTGCATCTTTCATGGGAAATGCGAGTGCTTTTCCTTCATAACAACGAGAAAACATTTTACTTGTTTTTCTTTTTCAGGACACTGATGAGAACGTTCTGAAAACTTCCTTGAAAAGGGATGAAAATGGGATTTAGAATCCCACAGTTTTAATTTTGCTTTCATTTATTTTAAACACTGTTACTAAGCACACTTATAGCTGAGCATCAGTTCTGCCTGAACCCCTCTTCCACATCCTCTCAAAACTAGGTTATCTCACTGAAGAGAATCCACTTGCCAACATCCAAGAAGCATTTTGTAGAGGGAAAGAGGAGTTTCTACCTCCTAGATTAATCTAGGAGTAAATGCCACAAAGATCTGGGCTGAAGTGGACCGTAATCATTGGAATCCCAATTGTGGTGCCTGTGAATGGACCTAATAATCCAGTTCTAGGCCTCTGCTTTTATTAGCCTATATATTGGGAGACCTGAGTTCTGATTGGAGTTTTTATTACTTTCTGAAATTATTGTGTGTGTCATGACTGCATGGGGATGGGATTCAAGCTGCTGCTGAGGTTTTGTGTGAATTTACCAGCAAAACTGTGTGGATGTCCTTGAGCAAGTCCTTGCCTCTGTTTGTGCCTGACATTGTCCCCCTCTATGTTGCATAGAACCATAGAATCATGGAATGGTTGGAAGGGAGGTTAAAGCTCATCCAGCTCTAACCTCCTGCCACGGGCAGGGACACCTTCCACTAGAGCAGGTTGCTCCAAGCCCCTGTGTCCAACCTGGCCTTGAACACTGCCAGGGATGGGGCAGCCTGTTCCATCAGTGAAGAACTTCTTCCTTACATCTAACCTAAATCTCCCTGTTTCCGTTTGAACCCATCACCCCTTGTCCTATCATTTTTGTTTGGAAAAGCCCTCATCGACCCATCAATGTCCTGCTATTCTGTTGCAGGTTAGATGACTCTAGGAGAGTCCCAGTTAAACAACCTCATCTCTGTTTCAACAGGAACCATATTCTGCTTGGCTGAACAATCAGTTGGGTTTTAAAACGCCACCTTGCCCGCACAGCATTCACGTTGGGAATTGGTTTGCGATGGAAGAGCGCCTGGAGGTCAATTCGAAGGCGAGAGAAGAACACCCCTTCACCATCAACTCTTGGTTGCTCATAGACCTCTACTCTTCAGCACATCGTAAGTATATACAGTTGAACCCCAGTATCAAACCTGAATCCAACAGGAATTCCTCCTTTGTTGCGCCGGAGCCGGTTTCGCCCCGGCCGCTCCCAAATCCCGAGGACACACCTGTTAATAGCTAGAGGGAAGGAGATTGGTTGGGTGGAAGGAATGCACCTGCGCAGGGAGGGGTGAAGGACTACATGTAAGACGAGCCCCAGACACCCGCCGTCTCTTCTCAATTCCAGCTTCAACAAGCCACAGCGCTCTGGGCTGCGAAGGGAAAACCACGCGCCTTTTCCTCCTTTGCTTTTCCCTTTTTGGGCTGAAGCTCTTTGTTTCGGGCTCTAACACATCTCAGCAGCGTGTTGCTTTTTTTCCAGGTACACTTATATTTTTGCCTTCGTTTGTTGCGGGTGAATTTGACCACGAAAAGCTCTTTCGCTCCAAGTTCGTCTTTTCCAGGACACGGGAAGATCGGAAGAGGAAAAACTCTTGTGCGCGCTCTCCTGCTGATCCTTTTTGTTACCCACTTTGAAGGCTGATGCTGTCTTGGTTTGGGAGAAGGTGGTTGTGCTTCCTGCACTGAAGTTGCTTTGCGTGTGTGTGTGTTCATGGTCCTGGTAAGCCATAGTGTCCAGGTACTGTGGTTAAAAGTGATCTAAGTAGCCTGAAGAATGACTTCTTTAATGCCTTTTGTAACCTGCTCATCGATATTCTCCTCTCAACTTTAACTTTCTATAGGACTCTGTCCTCTTTTTCCCTTCCTCCTCCTTTCCCCAGGTAGATTAAAGAGGGTTTTGTTAAACATATCAGGTTTTGTCTGCTCAGAGTTATGGGGGAGGGGAGCTCAGTGCATGAATTCAAACGTTCATTTTACAACTAGCCAAACCAGTCAGGGCAGGTAAAAGCAGAACCAAGAGATTGAATAGGAGGGAGCCAGTGGGGGAAAGCTGGTTTCACCAGGATGTCATGGGGAGCTCAGAGAAAGAGACGTCTTTGGAAAGGCTTTAGTGTGACTAAAATGAAATGAGGGTAACATTGAAGAGGGCTCTTTCACAAGAGAATCCCTGTGTTTTAGTGAGGCTCCAGCTTCAGCACTAACAGTCACATTTCTCAATGCAAGTATGCCCTCAGCTCCTTTGATTTCTGTGTAATGATTGCCATTTCCCAGTTAGTTTTTAAATGAACTGCCATTTTAACTCATTTCCCTGCAATTGCAAACGCCCAATCCTCTAGGTTTAGTTTTTCTATCACTTTGGAGCCCAAATGAATTCCTTGCTGAAAGTGAAGGAAACAGATTTGGAACGTTTCGGACAACACTGTTGTTGAAGTGAAGTGGTTGCAAGGGAAGCTCTTGCTCCGTTTCAGCCCTCGGTTTCCGCTCGGGGCACGGAGGAGCCATTTTGGGTTCGTTTTGTTTATTCCTTTCTCACCTGAGGCTTTCTTTTGTGCATGACAAAATGAGCATAATTAAACCTTCTCCTCACTCTGGGGTTCGTCCGCTCTCGTTCAAGAGCTTCCCTGTGCCAGCTGGGACCAGCCTCTACTTGCACTGGGCTAGTTGGGCACCAAAGAGACAGAAAGAAGACAAAACAAAGTGGTTTGCTTCATATTTGAAGTGTGAAGTCTAGTTGTGGGTTGGAGGCAATAACTGTGCTGCTTTCTCAAACAGAGAGATTGAGGCACCTAAAAAGCCCCATCTTGCCTGTTCTAATTTGGTTGGTAGGTGATAGTGTTGGGGTGATCGTTTTGGATGAGGTGTTTTGTAAGCAAGCAGCCTGCGTGGCTAATTCCTGATGCAGGAAGAGGCATTGGGCTTTGTAGACGCTGAGGGAGTCAGCAGAAAGTGTTTGCTCACTCGTTCCCTCCACCCCTTCAGTAAAACAACCTTCTGGAAAGTTCTGCGAGGCACAAAGCTCCAAATAATTCCAGCTTTGAGCTAAAATCCTTTCAGAGCATTCAGCGTTTCACATCTAAATGCTCTTTGGTTTGGTTCGTTTCAAGAAGGTGTTTTATAGCCCTTTACTGAAAGGTTTTGTCAGGAATGCTTTAATATTGGTGATTGATTTCACTTCAGTGGGGTGAATTCTGCATTATTCTTCTTCTAATTGCAAACATTTTCATGCAGCTGATTTAACTTTTCATTGAAAAATACTACGATTTAAACAGGATTTTCCTTTATTCCAGACTCTAACAGATTAATTTATGCTTGTTTCAACCTCAGAGAACAGCGTTCATATCAAACGTAGTGTGCTGTTCTACCTGCGAGCAAACCCAATACTCAGGCCAGCTAACAGCTTGTATTGGCAGAACTGAACATTGAATTTTGCCTTTGCAAATCCAGGAATGGGCTTTTGGATTGGTTTTGATGACCCTTCTTCACTTGAACTTCTGTTGCAGCTTGCAGATGTGGGTAGCTGAAGTTAAGTGCTACCCAGAGCTGGAGGTGTTACGTGACAAGGGTTTGGAAAGCGCCTTTGCTTTGTGCGTGTCTAAATCACTCTCCAAATTCATGCATTTAACTGTTGGATTATTGATTATCATAAGTTATTCCTGAATGAGAATTTGGGCTGTTCAGAAAGTGTTACAGAATTGGAGAATAGAGGATTGTAGAAGATCCTGTGAATCCAGGGGTTTGGAAGCTGTGAGCTGAACACTGAGTCCTGTCCCCTCTTCCCATTGTGCGCATCCATGAGCCCAGTGAAGGCACAGGCACTTCTCACAGGGGTTAACTTACTCGCAGTAGTAATCATGGACGCAGCCTTGGCTGGTTTAATACATTGCAGGGAAGATAAGAATCAGGACTTAAAAATCTGGTGTCTTACAGAAGTCACCAGAAGAGGTCTGGGGGTGACCAGGATGGAACTCTAAATGCTGGATACACTGATGCTGCTGGCTTTTCCAAATGGAGCAGGGGCTGAATTACTCTTCCTGATGGTTATACTGGGCAGTGCTGGTCTGGAGTTTAACACTGTCAGTCCATGCAGTGAATGAGTTCAGGAGTGTGAGGCCACTGACCCGGTGACACAGTTTTCCTGCTATATTTTGCTGTATAAAAATTGTGTAGTATTTCTTTATGCCAGAAAGATGAGAGAAATCCTCCCTGAAACAACACTTTTAGTTTAATCAGACTCTAAATCAATGAAAGGACACATTAAAATACACACCAGTTAATGACAGTGTTTGAAAACTGGTCTAATATGATATTCATAAAGCTTTAAAAGTTCTCTTAGGCTTCCCCTATTCTGGGGTGGTTTAAATGTGTAGGAAATGGGGGTTTCTTAGTGTCCTTGGTCTAAAAATCACGGAGGAAGCTGAAGGGATCATTTTCTGCCTTTCTACTATAAAGGCACATACTGGGATTTAGAATGCCAAAGTGCAGACTGGACATAACAGATACCTGCAATCAGATGTTCAGTTGTGAAAACATCTTGTTTGCAAAACAAGTTAATTACAATGTTCTTGCCCTATTTTGGGCAGGGGAAAGTAGCCCCAGGAAATTACCTTTTACACTTGGGATGCGCCTTTCGCTTTAATGAGGTTCTTTTCAAGTGGCTCAGTTGTTAGAGTCAGGGAAGTCAGTTTTAGGGTCTTACTTTTGTTTAATCCCAGGTTGTAGCAGAAATAACCACGAGTTAGTAAGCAGCCTGAGCTCTGAAACAGAACTTGGTGTGTGCATTGATGCTCTTAAGCTTTCAAATCAGCCTGTCTGGCCTTTCAAACTCCAGGTATAGCTTTTATCTGATGGAGCTCCAAGATATAAAGGCTTAAGTTTCACGTGCTTTGTTCTTTTCATCGCCGTTGACTATTGATTAAGGCTCAGCCCTACAGGTTAACTAACAAGTTATTTCCCCCCCCGCCACTGGAGCTGCATTCTCCTTCAGACCTGCAGCTACCTGGGTATAAACAGGCATCCCGGTATTCCCACTTGCAGGATAATCGATACCCCATTGCTTTAAAGCTGCTGGAACTTTGTCCTTGTACTTGAGAAGGGAGTGGGGGAGGCACGTAAGGAAGTAGAAGAGGGGAGGAGGAAGAAAGGTAATATAGGTACAAAGCTAATGGCTAATGGGGGTGGGGTTCACTTCAGTTCCTTGTTTTCCACTCCTCTTCAGTCACTCTTTCCTTTTTTCCTCAAGGCCTGAGCATTGGGACTAATGGTGATGATTAACTAAATGAAGTCGGTAACCTGGGCGACCATTGGGGTGGTTTTGTATTTCATGGGTACCGACCAGCCAGAGCCAAGCACATTAGTGAGGGCTGGGGAAGTGAGATGGGGCTTTTGGGGGGGTTCTGGTGGGTTGGGGAGAGGTTTTCTCTGCATTGTGGTGTTTTACTTTGCATTTTGTGCCTTGATGTTTCACAACGGTAAGATGAACACCGCCTTCTTCCATGTCTCCCTCCTCCTCCTGTCCTTTTCATTCCTTCTCTTCCTGACTTGCCACTTGGGAAAGATTCTGTATATGACTGAAGCATGTTTTCCCCCTGTTTGCTGGCCTACCTGTAAAATGCTACCTTGGGAAGCAGAAAGAAAGGAGGTGAAAGGAAGAATTTATTTCTCAATCAACTAGGTATATGCTAGATTAATTGCCTTGGAGATTGTATTTTTTATGATGTATAACTTAGATTTGTCCTGTTTCTGCCAGAATAACTTAGTGTTATTCTCTCCAGACAAAGCATTTAATTGCTTTACTTGTGTGCTGCCACCACACTCGTATGGAGTGTTCTAAAAGCAAGTGCCATCTTCTGTGGAACCAGGAATTCTCCTGATTCTCAGGCCTCTGGTGGGCATGAATTGTGCATTTCACTGGTGATGGTATCATAAGCAACGAGCTGGATGGATGGTCTGCAGTTGTTTTGGGGGGTTAAACACTAATAATTCATGTGCTTGCTACGTATTGAATAAGTCTCACTCAAAGCAGACTTAATAAATGAGCTGAAACTGTTTATTAGTGCAATGGGAAATAAGCGTTTGAATTTGCTGAACGAGATAGAAACAAACCTGTGGGATTTAGTATTAAAAAAGCAAAAGGTCTGGAATTACCTTTGGGTGTGAAATGAGGATTCAGCTGTGAAATTCGTGCATTAGAAGTGAGCGCTTCCATTTGACTTGTCTCCATGCAGGTTGAGAGGGGTAATAGAATCCCTAATTCATTTGTGTAACGTGCTGCACCTCTGGGGGGGTCTGGGCTTTATGGTTTGTCATCTCAAGCATGGCCTTGGCTTGCAGGTGGCTCTGGTGTGTTGGTTATAGTTTGGCTGTGGCTTGGAGTAACCTTCCTGGTTACCAACCATTCCTTAGTTTGTGAAAGCCTGTAGTAAAGAAAAGGGTCAGGGTTAGGGAAGTTCCTTCCACCCTGTGTTAAGGTGAAGATCAAACCGTGTTTCTCGAATACAATATCACATATTAACCATTTAAGCTGATTTTAGTAAAATCATTTTCCTAACTCACACTAGTTGCTATTAAACTTTTAAAGTAGCAGCTACTCCATTTTGAGGAGTCTCAGTTTTGTAATAAGAGCTATAGAAACTCTTGGATATAGATGTATAACGTCTTAGCAGGGATCAAGGTTTGATGTTGCCTTTTGCCTGCTAATATCAGCACAAAGCTGCCCCATTTTTGTATGTAGTGTAAGTTTTCCTTAAATTTGTTATGTATAATTCACTTCTGCAACTTCTTTATTTATATATAATGTCTATCCTGTAGTACGAATGGGAAAACAAGTTAAATAGGTGCAGCACTGTGCAGAAGATGACACAAAACCTCTTTTGTGCTGTGATCTCCTACCGACAGCAGTTAGGCACAGCAAGCAGATTGTTATTGCTTTAATGGATTAGCTCTAAAAGAGTTCCAGAAAGAGCCCTGTGAAGGACTTGGGTCTTCTGGGAAACTCTTTCCCAGGTTTTAGGCTGTTTCAATGTTAGTTGTTCATTTTTATCTTGTTTTTCCACAAAAGCCATGGCTTGCAGTGCCCACAGATGATGGATAGGCCAGAAGTGATACCAAGGTTTGAAAAGGAAAGTCAGCAGCCATTGTCAAGGTCAATAATGATTAACACAACAGCCAGGCACAACGATTGCTCAGAACTGCATTCAGCAGCTCAGAACTCTGTGCCTTTGTGATTACTGTGGCATGTTACTATTTCCCAGCTTAGATATGAAACCAGTGCAGAGGTGGGGGGGGTTGGTTTGGGTTTGTGGGGTTTTTGGTTTGGTTTTTGATTTTAACTCCAGATGCAGGTTCTACTGGTTGACTTAATGTCCATGTATTTAGCTTTTGTGGAAGTCAACACAGGACAAGGCCTTAAGAAGTGACTGTTAAAGCTCTGACGGGAAGTTAGTGTAGCACTGGGGTGCAGTTCATAGAATCATGGAATGGTTTGGTTGGAAGGGACCTTAAAGCTCATCCAGTTCCAACCCCTGCCACGGGCAGGGACACCTTCCACTAGAGCAGGTTGCTCCAAGCCCCTGTGTCCAACCTGGCCTTGAGCACTGCCAGGGATGGGGCAGCCACCACAACCTGATCCATTTGTGAAGGTGATGGTTTTAATTCATTTGGAAGCAGAGCTTGACCTCGGGTGTGCTCAACTGTCCATACATGGAACAGCAGCAGAGTCCATATTTCCACTGGAAACAAATTTGGAGGACATGGCAAAGAACAGGGTTAATGGAAGGGCTTTCAGGAGCCCAGTTTGGGGCAGCCCTAATGCACAAGAATCTTTTGAGTTCTACCACTTCCACCAAGGGCAGCTGCAGAGGAAGGACTGGGTGACCTGGCAGCTCTGCTCCAACTGCCGGTTGTGTAATGTCACAGTATTGTCTTTTCACAGCAATACACTGTGAGGCAGGTCCTGCTCTTGGCAGACACCCCTGCTCTGGCACTGACCTGCACTGGTACTGTCTCTGGCTGCGGGGATGGAGGCAGAAGGTAACTGCCTAAAGCTCTTCATGCAGTCGTTCCATGTGAAGCACTGATTTGTGGTGTATGCCCGCTGTAGGGAGGCTGTTCATGGCCATCTGCAGAGTCTGAGCAGAATGAACCGTAATAAAGCAGAGGAGATGGTGTATTAAGACAAGGATTTGAATTAAAACCACCTTTTTTTCCATTCCTATAAGGAGAATAGGAAATTGAATAATAGACTGAGGCCTTTCCCCTTTCCACAGTGAATTTAATACAGTCTGGTTCTTTTTTTCCCCCCTCTTTTGGCATGTGTGAAGGGAATTGATTGATCTCGTTTCAGTTCTTTCAGAGCAGGTGCATTTGGAGCCTTTTGTTTGCAATTGCGAAAGGCAGAGTAAGGAATGAAGGAGCTTTAAATTCAGAGGCACAGCTGTGTTCCTCTCCAGGTGACTGGAGAACTGCCTCAGCACTGGGCTGAGGATCACTGACAGACTGTGACTGACTCCTGTGTTGTACTCATGAAACATGGCCATTGCCCCCTTCATGTACCGAGTGGTTTCTTTGCAGTGAACTCATCTAATGCACTCCCCTTGCTCTGTGGGAGAAACTTTGCCCTTCCAAGCAGCATTAGGAGAAGGAAGGGCACTTCCACTGAGAGCTAGAGTTAAGCTTTCAGCTAATTTGACCTCAAGGGTTTTTCCTCTATCACAAAATGTGTCAAAGTCAGGTGAAAGAGGTCTTAAAGGAAAAGGGTCTAAAAACCTCCTCATTTCCTATCCCTTCTCACTTTCCCTTTTGCCTACACCTCCTGCAGGAAGAACCAATACTTGCCTATTGGAATATCTCTTTATTCTAGGTGTTCACCTCTGGAGAGCAGGAAGGATTATGAGAGATGGTGTAATAGTGCTCTGGCACCGTCTGGTACATTCTGGGCACGAAGAGGTGTCCTGTTGAATCTCTTGACGAGATTTGGATTTTACACCTTTTAAGCATTAGCTTGTGGTATTTCTGTATTTGGTTGTTTGGCCTGAACATGCATCTGAGTCAATGCAACAGCTCTAAATTGGGTTCCAATTGTAAGAAACTGGCTTAGGGAAAGACCCAGAAGGGGCAGGATTGCTGCTGAATGCCTCAGAGTAGTGATTTGTTAGCTTATAGTTCTTATATTCCTTCTATTTCTAAGACAGGGGGTTTTGTCATGCTTGTAAAAGCAGGAGATGTCACCTTCAGCTGAGCCACAGATGAAAATACTTTGCATCAGGCTGAAGTATTCCTGCATTACGGGAAACTAACAGGATGATTCCAACAACTGTTCCCATTGGGTTGGTTCCCATTGGAACCATACATAGGAAATTCAGTGGTGATTGCCTTGAATTCTCCTTATGGCGTCTTTGAGACGTCATCAGAAATACCAGATCATAGAAAGTTTAGTTTGAGTTGGGCTGATAAAGCTCATCTGGGCTGAGCTCAAGCTAAATCTGGTGGCTCAGGGCCTTTTCCAGCTGAAATTCCCGGAAATCAGCGAGGATGCAGGTTTCACAACCTCTCATCTCGCACTAGGTCTGACAGTGACACACTGAGCATCACTCCAGTCAGGTCAGGAGGAGGTGAGGCAGTGACAGGGCAAGTTCAAGGCAGAAATGTTCCCCTTGTGCCCATCAATCGTAAGAAGCACGAGCAAAGTGTATCCACACAGCAGCTTCCATCTGCACCAAAGGGAAGTACATGTTGTATCTGAGGGCAGAACTAGATGGCGAAATTCAAATATATGACCCCAGGCTCACTCTGAAGTGATGGGATATGTTGTATTTTAGCACATATTCAAGGGATTAAGGTTCATGACTTGAGACACATCTACGAATGGATTTTCGAAGTGGCTTACATGGAGCAGCATCCTTTGCTGTAAGTCTGGCGTAACTCTGGTTTTGGCAGCTCTTGGATCAATGTCCAAGCCAAGGAGCTTAAAAAAGCCCTTTTGAGTGAAAGGGATGGTCAAGGGTTCAAGTGTGGCAACAGTAAATCTGATGCCTGTTCTGAACCCTCCTCAAAGCATCTTCACAGGACCATAAAACTCTCCCAAGAAGCAGGAGACCAGAATCCAAGTTAGAGCTTCTCACTGTGGTTCTGGCCTGTGTTTCTGCACTGTGGAACGGACTTTTCTCTCAATGGGCTGGGGTTATTTGTTAGGAGATTGAAGTCTGACAATGCAGGCCTCTTCACACATATTCCCATCTTCATTCCCAAAGGATTTAATCACAATTCAGCTGGTTAGCCTCCAGTATTGATGCCAAATAAGGAGTCATTTCTCAAGGACTGAAAGACACATTGTTTGTGCCATTAAAAAATGATGTGTCAGTACCAAAGGGACACCAGCAGAGAATGTCTTGTTATAGCACTTACTTAAATCTGGTTGTTCAGTGAGATTTTGTATGATACAGTTCTAATACAACCGTGCAAACATCTACTTTTAATGCACCTGCCTTACTTGAAAAACACCTGTAACATACATATATATATTTCCATTTGCAAAGAGACACCACAGCCAGGAAAGAAAGGAGGGAAAAAGCCATAAACCCTTTTGAAATAGAACTTCAAGCCGCAGAATAAGAACTTGAAAGTTTTGGCTATTTCTGCTTCACTGTTCTATCAATACAACAGCAAAGAAATAAGGCTCATAAATCTCACCCTTGCAAGACACTAGAGCAGGCAAAAAAGGGGTAAAATTAGCCAGAATCTTAGCTTATTCTCTATACTGTTGTTGTCAGCTGGCTGGTATTCCCTAAGTCATGTGCAATTGAATATGTTTGCTCTAATTATAACTGAGCATCATGGGATTTGTGTAAACTGTGGTCATTCTAGTAAGTTGTTATTATTATCCATATTAAATGGGAACAGATCCGGTTGCTCTGCATCAGAACAGTTCAACACAGTCTGGGGGTTTATTGTTTGGAAAGCCTCTGTTCTACCTACTTTTGTTTCAGCTGCAGCTATCACATCTAACATGCAGGGTGCTTTAGACAAAGAGCTATTGTTTAATGCTCCTTCTTGTTGACTGACTTGATTCCACGTTATTGATGTAGGAAAGACGCTTTCTGTTGGAACAGTTAAGTGGAGCATGGCTGTTTGTTGGCTGCTTTAATGGGATTGAGGAGGTTCAGTGTTGTCTTATTACAAAAACCAACCCCACATTTGCCACAAGCAGCAACCCTCCAGGATTTCTTTTTGCAGTGGTTTACTTGGCTGTTTGCAGATGGACTCAAGCATGGATTTGCATTCAAATGCCACTGTATATACTACAAGACTTAAGAAGGTGGCTGGGGTAGTCTCATGGAAGAAACAGACAATAGAACTTCCTTAATTCAGGATGTGACTCGGATTTCTCTTAAATGACTCTCGAGGAGGTGTGAAATGTAGTAGTGCAGTGATGTGTGGTGTAGTGACCCAGCTGAACCACCAGGTAATGCACATAACAATGGGACAGATGTAGGTATCTTAACCTGGGCTGGGATTCTAGTTGTAACAATAATTTGACTTCTCATTTCACCACATTTTGTTCTTTTTCACTTTATTTTCACCATCTTTACATTAAATGCAGACCTGCTGGTCAATTGGTTTCTGTGCTGACGAGCATTTGGGAATGGCCTTCTCCTTACTGCAGTTCCAAAGCCATCAGTGCAAGCAGGAAGGGTATTTTTGGTCTCCTTGCTTTAGCAAATTAAAGCACCAGTTCCCTTTCCTCAGGAATTCAGCTTTTGTGACCTGGAGTTATCTGGAACCAAACCAAAACTTCTCTTCCCCTCCTTTTAGCTGCACCTTTTGCATCCCTCAGTGTTTGCTGAGTTGAAGGCATTTTCTTGTACCCTATCACTAATCAAACTGGGTTTGGTTCAGAAACGTAGTGCCTGTGCAGGTAAAGGAGGAAATGGGTGGAGGGAGCGAATGACAAACACCATCCTGGAGCCACGAGGCTGGGGAAGGTTTATCTCTCAGCAGTGTCTGGCAAACAGGGATTTCCAATGGGATTCAGAATGCACTGGAAGGAATGTTTTTGTCAGGTCTTTTCAAGGGTTTTAAATGTCAATGCAGAGTTTCTTTGTGGTGAGTGAATTGCAGTAATTCATGTAGTTGTTTAGAGGACCAGGTGTATTTTTTAATGTATAGGAGTCAATATAAAACACACATGCAAAACTCTTGTGAACATTAAGAAGCTTCAGACCTTCTTAGCATTGAAATATTCATGGTTTCTTTGTAATAACTATGCTCAGCAAGATCTTTGGCCTCCCCGAATAGAAATGTGATTAAAAGATGACTGAAGGAATCAGCAAATATGAATTGCCTAATAAAATATAGATAAAGCTTAAAGGGTTGGAGGTACTGGAAGAAAGGTAAGAGTTATCTCCCTAAGTCTACAAACCTATGTTGCTTCCTGGATTTTGCACTTCCCCACACTTTAGTCTGCAGCAGCAGGTAGGGCAGAAGGTTGGCTGTAATTGCCCATGCCTCAAATAGCATTTACCAGTTCATAACTGTGATTCATCAGGTGTCAATATAAATAATACCACTTCTTGGTAAGTGACAGCTCTGAAGGTGTGTGTGGGGAGGGGGAGGCTGGTGGGAAGAGGCAGGACTATATGACCTGTATACAAGTATTTATGGGCTAACTCTTGAGCACGTTGTTGTTTCCACCTCTCCCAAATGAACAGCATTTGGCAATCACTGCAATCACAATCAATCACAGCTACAGGTGGGATTCTGCCTCCACCCCTTCTTTTCTTTCCTACTCCAAACAGTCAGGCTTTCTAGCTTTTGGTATCTCTGCTGTTTGTAGACCATGACCCTGAGATGCCATTACCATCTTACTGGGCAGCATTGGATGTTTTCTGTGTTTCTAATACTGCCTGGTAATGATGATGATGGTGTTTCGTGCACAACGTGGAAAAGCTCAACAGCGAGTTTGGAAGCAGGTCAGTGGCCACTAGAGAAACCAGCCTTGCCTGGCAAACCTCCCCAAGCATAAGTAAATTGAAAATGAAATGCTTTGGGTTCTCGAATAAAGGGTAAAAGCAAACATAAGGAAATCTTGGCCTCATTCGAGCATGATAATGTTAGAGTGAGCCTGTAAATAGAAAACTGTGCAGAATGTGGCACAGAGCAAACGTTTGATACTGCAATGATCGAACATGTTCAAATGCTTTGTAGGGGTGAGCTGAATGCAGGCACTCTGCTCCAAACACGTTCTTTTTCTTTCCTTTTAAACCATGGTAGCTTCCCAGAGAGTGAAAGCAAACAGTTTATTGAAATGTAACACTTGAGTTTCTTTCTCCACCATCTTCTCTCCAAATGACAATGTTCTTGTCAGCTAAATAGAATGCAAGAACTTGGCTGCCAAAATCAAATGTGGGGTTTACTTTTGCAGCTTTGCTGTTGTAACTTACTCTTTCCTTTTCACAGCAATTCCTCTGGACTTCTCCAGTACAATGCTCTAATAGCAAAGCCCTTCAGTTTAGATCTTTGAACTGTCAATTAATGCATATACCTTTATTTTTATACAGCTATACTTTTACAGCCATTTGTCACTTCTTGAGGGGGAAAGAGAATGAGACTTAACTCCCATTCCCTTTGATTGTTTTCATTACTTTAGTGGCCTAATAATGCATTTTAAACTATGATGGGCTTTGTTGTTATTCTATGAGATTTCTTGCCTTAAATCAATTATACTAGTTAAAGCAACCTTGAAAGAACTAGCCCTGTCTAAAGGGACTTAGTGGAGGTGAGAATGTTGTCTTATATGGTTTATGGAGGCTTTTTGTTCTTTACAGTGTATTAAAACAACACAGGAAGTTGTACTTCCCAGTTACCAGATGTGAAAGGTACTGTAGAGAATGATTTATAACAGCTCTCACTGAGAAAGGGTATTATTGCTGGTTTTATCTGACACATGGCTTTATGGGCAGGTGTTTCAGTGTACCTGGCAGGTGTGAAGCACCAAAAGGCACCACCAGCAGCATCCTGTCATCCCCCCCTTGCCCTGAGATCTCTTACTGATCTACGATGTGCTGGGGGTTTAATTACTTGCACTGAGAAGGCCGGTTGTTTCCTTGAACCCTCTCCTGAAGTGTCAGCCGAATGATTCACTGGAGTGTAGCATGGATGAAATGTACTCCTTTATAATCTACTTTGATAGAAAGGTTGTATATCTACTGTGCTGGAGCCACAAAGACTTGTGAGTACCTTATGGCTATACTAAATATTACATGCAGTATAGCATTACCTACACAGTATAGCTCAGATCAGAGCTCTCTTAAGCTGTCATGCAGTGAGAGGCCATTACTACCCTGAGAGATAAGACTAAGGGGTGAACAAAGCAAGACCAAGCAAATCCTGCTGCCTTCCTGCTGGGTGATGCAGCAGGTCAGTGGCAGAGTCAGACATGGGGAGTGCTTGGAGTAACAGCCCCACTTAGAACAGCTCAGAGCTCTTACCAAGGGAACTGCTCCAGGGTGAGCAGCCTGTGCTAGATTTCTACCTTCTGTTGCATGATGTGCTACAGCAAACTTCCCCTTCTCCTGAAAAGCACAAAACAAAGCAGACAGATACCTTATCATCGTTATCATTAGCATTCACTATGCTTAATTGCATTAGTAATAACTACAACAAAGTCTCCTGTCACTGTCACTTTTATTCAAGACTCACATTTGTCTGCATCCCTGCAACTGAAGCCAATACAATAAAGCATTTGTTGTAAAAGCAGCTGTGTTTAATGCTAGGCCATCTTTGTCCCTTTTCTGTGCCCTCCTTAGGATTGTTTTCTTTATTGACCAGATTTCAGTGTGTCTTTTTAATTGATTGGAAAGACCTGAATGAGTATGTTTGTGAATCAAAAGGGAGGAGGGAGTGAGGAGGCCAAGAAACAAACCACAAGGAATCTTACTGGTGTTAAATCATGTTGAAATAGAACTTAACCTTTTGTTTCTATTTTAGATCTTTATTAAACTATCTTTGTCTCCTGAAACGCACCATGATTTTCAACCTATCCTTTAATATCAAATGTCTTCCTTCTGCCCACCACCTATTTCCCCACCCAGGGGTGTAAGGCAATCTTCCTCAAGCCATTTCTGTTAGTTTTATGGAACGCTGACAGCCTGAAGAATATGGACTCATTAATAGCTGCTTCACTTCTCCAACTGCTGAACAGACTCTGGTCCTCTGTGGGCATCTTACTAGACAGTGCTGGATTTTTTGGATCTACTCTAACACTGTCTGGTAACGATGTTTAAAGGGTGAACCAAACACCACCATGCATCAGGAGGAGCTCTCACTGAAAGACATTGTACCACAATTTAGGCCAAAGTGGAACATTTGGACAAGAGGGTAAGGATGGTGGCTATCATGTTAACAAGTATTTTTAGATGTAGTAAATGGCTATAATCTTAACTACTTTGCTGGAAACCACCCCGTTAGGTGCTGCCGAGCCTTGATGTTGCTGTGAAGGAGGTGAGACAGGCCATGCCAGCTCTAACATACAAAGAGTGTGTCTTCTCAGAGGCACAGGAACGCTTTCTTCTCCCCACACAGTGGTTAGGGCTGTGATGCATCCACAGGGCACAGCCCTTGCCCAGGAGGCTGAAGGATTTACTTGCAATGCTGCCATGCTTGGCTGTGAAAGGTGGTTAGGGCAAGATGCTGGTTGTAAAGGTCACTCTTCCCAATTACACTTCAATTATACCTCCATGGTTGAACAGCCTATGAACTTCCAACCTTACAACCCACCCCCTCCATGGCAGTGCTTGCAGCCCATAGAACAGGTGGGTTAATCACTCCCATCATTCCATGAAGAAACAAAGGAATTTAACCCAGGCAAGGAACAACCACTGAATGCTGACCCTGCTCTACCTAACCGAGCAGAGAACAAGAATTGCTGCTGCCTCACCCTGTGTAGCAACTCATTTAGAAGTACACCACTGCACCGAGTGTGAGAATGGATGAGGTTTGGATGAGAAGCTGGGCCTCCTTAAGGAAATAAGTACACTCAGATGACATAGAGGTCAGATTTAAACAAGTTTCCTGGCATGACATAGGAGCAAGTGCTTGAGGAGAACTTTTCTTACTGTAAGAGGAGTATTATCTTAGCGACCTAGCACATTATAGTTGAGCCAGAAAAGTCAAGCTCCATCTGCTTCAGGATAAAAGCACAAGTTTCAGCTCTGCAAGTGGTAATATTGCTTGCTGTGTTAAAGATTTGACTCTGCAAGCAGCTTCTGGGATCACTCAATATCTAAAACAAAGCATGTATTTGCAGGCCAAATCTGGGGACTAAAGTAGGTGCAAGTCTTGCCCTTCTCTAGTGATATTTAATGCCTCCTGCCTCAACTCCATGTATACATTCAGCACCAGCTTTTGCTTACCCTGTAGGTCCTTCCTAGTCCTTGACAGATAAATCCAACTCAGTACTTTGCAGACAACCTGTGGAGGATGAGAACTCGTGTCAGAAGTCATTAGCAGTCCACTTTACAAGCTGAGATTCATCCTTACACAAGCAGCATCCGTACTACCTGTGCTTCTGAAGGACTATACACTCCTGGGATGGGGCACAGCCCCTGTGCTGGTGCTTCAGTGTTGTTCCCATTGGTTTTCAGCTCCTTCCTGTGAGAAATACAAGACAATGTTACACATGCACTCTGACCACACACTCCTTTAAATATATTCCAAGTATTGATTTGTGTTTGAGGCACAGCACCAAAAGATTTGCCTCATCCTTAACTTAGTGTTAATCCCCTTCCTTACTCCAAAATAGAGCTGGGATAGCAACACAGTGGTACACAAGGGAATTCTGCATTCTCTGCCTTTGTCACTGGAAATCTCTCCAAGTTTTTTCAATTCCTTGCAGTAAGCTGGGTGTTTCCTTCCCAAAATAGCCAGGTAATAATACAGGAAGAGTAGGAAAAATGAACTAATTGGTGTATAACTTCAACTTGTTTCCACTACAATGAGAACAGCTTGGAAGGTTCTGTGCCTGCTTTAACACCATGAGTTGACTCACTGCAACAAGCTCAGTTTTGTGCTTGCCCTTGCAGGTTGTAATTCTCAGAGAGAAGGAAGCAGCAGAGAAGGTTCTCTGGTGATTAGCCTCTGTGTTAATGAGTAACTGGCTCACAAGGGATTGAGGAAATGGTGTGAAATTTGAGTGACTCTGCAAATTGGCTTTTAACAAGCATTTCAGTAAGATGAATTGGAGCACACACCTACCTCCCAGCTCCCCTTAACACAAAGCATGGGTCCTAACCTCAGATGGACTTGAGTAAATAAATAGATAACTAACAACTCTAATTGGGCATCCATGGCAGGAACAGGAATGTTGCCTTAAAAACAAAGAACTGGAGACCAGGGAAATCCCTCTGCCCTCCCCCATGATGATGTATGCTTAGGAAAGTGTCCCTTCAATCTTGTCTGAGAGTCATGAGAGCCAGGGGCAACCCAGAAAAATCCCCTTCTGCCTCAATATCTTTCCCTCCCCTTCTCCTACTGATTTTCATCTCTCTTAAATTGGTTTCGCAGGAGAGCAATTCCACAGGCAGGATTCTTGGGATGGTTTCAGAGCTGTCTGAGACCTGGCCTGCATCAGATTCATTCTAAAACAGTTGTCTCACTGAGAGGAGTTTTAATATGGATGAGGGCACGTTGTTTAGCTGACACACATGTGCATCCACAGTTTTGCTGTGCTGCTGTTGATGGAGCTGCACCAGACACGGGCACGGTGAGCAGTGTCACAGCCAGATGGATGCAGTGGCCAGAGCTGTGGGTAAGTTCTGTACAATTCTTTTCAACTCCTATAGCAGTGAACTGGAAACAGTTGTGTTTTATAATGGTACTGCCTCATAATCAGCCAGTATTCCAAGTTAAATATTTACTGGTTATTGCTTTGTCTAAGGGAAGGGCCCTCAGCCTTTCCCTGCCCTATCTTTGTAGTCGTGGAGCTGGAGAAAGTCCTTTAATGGTGGAGTTTTCCTTTAGCCTGAGTGCCTGCTGATTGCTGTCTTACCAGGCAAAGTTAGATCTAACTATTTGTGTCTAATACTGTCTGGTAATGCCGTCAATCGCATCGGCAAAAAGCTTCGTCTTGACACAAATATGGAGAGAAAAGCTTGCCTTTATCAGAAGAATCCATGAAGTCTGATGTCTGGGCCTTCCCACTGGAGTTTGAGCTTATGCTGAAGGCTTATTCAAGTGTATTGTCTTGTTCACCCCCAAGCATGGACTGCAATGCCTGCAGAAGCAGAGAGAGACATGAGAAAAGTCAAGAGAGTATCAGCTTGCACGTCCAGAATATGTAGGTAGGTCAAGGTATGTTTTCTGAGCTGGGCTCCTGTGTGTCAGCATCCTTTGGATCTATTGTCAAACTGGCCTGAAATGTGATGGGAGCAGGCACAGCAACACAGTGGCTTTGAGAAACACATCATAAAGCTAAATCAGCTGAGCAGGGACCATCATTGCTCCAGTGATGGCAAGACTGAAGGATGAACACGAATAAAAACTCCCAGGGCCACGGCATGGGAATTGACAGGTTTAAATCTTAAGATCTTCATTGCAAAGAGTAATTCCTACACTCAGTTCAGAAAACACTGAGGCTTTCATGCTGTTGTTTAAGATAAAGAGAATTTCTCTGGGTAAACTTGGGCCATTCAGTCGCTGAGGCTGCTGTCAGTTTAAATAGCTGCTTCTGTTTGGAAATGATTTGTTAAATGAGCAAAATTCAGCAACAGCTCACTGCACCCTGCTACTACACTGCAACTTCAAATGAAGTCTGCTTTATTCTTACACTGACAGAAAAGTACTTTTAAAGGTACTTATAAAATACATGGGTTTGCAAAGCCCTCGCTTCAGCAAATCTTCTATTTGAGATGTGGTTAGACAAACCATACAATCAGAAAGGTGCTCTGATTCCCCACATGTGGCTATCAGCTTTTATCCTTCCCACATGGAGAAGCAGCAATAGCCTACAACAGTTGTGGGATTCCTTAGTACAGCACCCCTAGTTGTGCAGTGTAAGAGCAATGAGAGGGAGTAGCACCACAGAATGTACTCCTGACCTCAGCTGATGAGCATCCTGTGCCCCAAGGCATGAGAATTGAGATAGCAAAGTTCTCTGCATCCAGCCTCACTAAACCGGCAGGAATTTCCCAGTTAGGAAATCGCCCTGCTCAGATGATGAAGATGCTGTGAATGTCCTGGTTAAAGTGACTCACAGGGGCAAGTCTCACTTTGCAGGGTACAAATGGCATTCCCTTTCATAGCACAATTATTTAATGGAAACCTGCTACCTCTTTTGGTATATTGCAGTGTCTCATCAAGATACTAGTGCACTACAATTTATGCTTTTACCCTGAACTTCAACTGTGGGATTCCTTATTTTTCTTTCCTCCATAAGTCTCTCTTGGCCCAACACTTACCCTTTGGATTTCACAGAAGCTACAGTCTCTTACTGGAAGCCTCACTGTTTCTATTCCTGTATTCATAAAGATGCTCAGGATGATGTTCGAGGGTGGTTTTGAGTTATGGTGTTTCCTGAAATGAAACAAATTTGACCTTTCAGCAACACTCCCCTTTCCTAATTACCTGTAAATGAAGTGAAAACAAGAACTCCAGGCCTTTCATTAAAATGTGTCCTTGGGGCTATTGGTAATAAAACAAATCCCATGAGGTGCCCTGAGCAGTCAGTTCTGAAGGGTAGGTATGCACAAAACACTCTCAGAGAAGGCACGGAGATGAAGATATGACTCTAGTCCCTAATGCTGTGCTCACAAACCCTGTTACCAGTAGCTTACTCTAATTATTCTGATTAATATTCTACTGTCACTGCTTTTATCACTAGAATTCACATGTGGATAAACACATCCATAACGATTGTTTTAAAGGTTTTTGGAGAAGCAGTTTCACTCGCCAGTATTGTAGAGAGACATTTTTATATCATACATGATATTTAATGTGCTGTTTCACTGCCTTAGAGCTTATGTTATTAATTTTAGGCATTTTAGTTCTATATTTAATAAAATCTGACTCTTAACCCAGCTCTGAGTTGAATTTCTTTCGAAGCAATACAGATTTCTGTGTGTTTAAACCAAGTCGACTCTTCCCCAATGCTTGAATCCAGTCAAATAATTCCTGTCCAAGAGTAGTAACTGCTTCTACATACAGCTCTGTATGGAGATAGAAGTCAGCTCCTTGGAGTGTTCTTCTAGTTTGGGTGTGCTGTGGCACTGATATAGCTGTATGGCTCGAGCACTGCTACTCGTGCAATCCCTTCAGATGGACTATAAGACTGGAACCACCTCAGCAACATTTCAGCAAGTTAAACACTGAAATAGCCTTGATTTCTAAACAAAGGGGAGAATTTCTCAATATGTTTTCACCTAAAAAAATCCCTTTATCCAGATAAAATGGTCCTTACACAAGCCAGGAGCTAATGTGTCTCACCAAATGCAAGCATTAAACTCTCCCTTATAACTCCTCAGCATATACATGTATCTATTTAATGTATATATGTATTTAATTCAATCCTCCTGATCTGTAGTCTGGACTAAACCAAGGAACCTTTTGACTTCACTACCCTTTTATGATCCTTGAACTAGCAAGTCAGACCCACCTGCACAAAGGGGGAGAGATCCTAAACCAAACCCCCTCTGAAGAAAGCAGGGGGAAAGAAATACCATCTATTCCAGCAACCCCACTAGTTCCCTTTCTTTGATTGCCAAGGGAACACCCTGGGTGGGTTATCTGAATTGAGCAGCAGAACAGAAAGCTGTATTGCTGTTGGAATCGCCTGGGCTCAGACAAGGTGGGAACTGAAGCAATCTCTTTCCTCCCAGCACAATCACATCTTGCTTTGTTGATAAAAGACTTATCATAAGAGCAAGGCAAGTAGGAACCTTCCAGCTACTTGTAGTATCTTCAGCAATACTCAAAAGGCTTCAGAAACTCCAAATAGAGTCCCTAGTACCAGCTGGTTTCTAGGCACAAGCACAACTTCTAAATCCCAGCTTTCAGTCTTGGTTCCTAGTAGATTTTATGGGCTTTTTGGTAACAAAACTTTATAAGCAGATTATTATATTAAGGCCAAAAGAAAGTGGGCAAACTGCCCTTTTATTTACCTTAAAATGTTTTGGTACTGAGAATTCTGAAAAGCAGGGACAAAAATTGGATTTAAAGCTGGGAAAAGGAATGTTTTTCAGCCTTATTTGTTCCTCCAAACCCCTAAAGCCCTTATTTCAACATGCTTAACACTCTAAAGTGAGCATAGGTTCTCCTGAAGTTAAATATCCTCTTACCAGCCTACAGCTTGTGCTATGGCATATGAAAACCATTCTGAAGTCTCTGGTGCATTAACACTTTATACCAGTGCCTAAAATACCAAAAGTACATTATACACCACCAGGCTACAGCCCATTGTGCCTTTACACAGTAAAGCCCAGCATCAGAGCAGGGACAGCATTGTACCAACCACAACCCCCCCTCCTCTTTGCTTGCCTCCCATGTGAGTGCTTATGAGCACTAGGAAGGGTTCAGAACTGGCTTTGTTTGCTACCACAATGCTCTAGAGCAATGCCACCAGTCTATTGATGCTGTAGCCTTCATCTCACACAAGCACCATTCCCTTTTCCCCCCCCCTCACACTTTGCACCTATTACCTGAAGACAGCATTGCAGTCATATTGCTGCCTGTTACCTACATGTTCAAATTGGGAAAACTCAGGCACACACAGAAAACAACTTGCCCAGACAGTTGCAGAAGAAAATAACCAAGAGACTTTGTTGTAGACTCCAAGTATTCAGACGTCTTATTTGGCTTTACCTTACTAACATTAAAGTTTAACATAATGGCACAGCTATGTATGGGTTGAGCACATCCTTTCCTGTTTTTAAAAACAAGTGAAAAAAACCCAGGGATTTCTAACAGGGAGCTGAGCAAAGACAAAGCATTTAGTTTTCCTGGTATTTTTGTAGGAATCAAAACATTTAGGGGGAAAAACCAGCTCAAACCCTCCTAAATACTTTATTAGGCATCATGCAGCAGTAAGAACTCCAGCGTGTTAAAGGCACTTCATATCTCCTTTAAGTAAGATGAAAGCACAATCAATAGCAAGGATTGTTCGCAGCGTGGTATGGATGTTCTTTACATCTTCAGAATATCAGCCTTAAATGTAGTGTAGAGGCTATTTATACACTTGGGTGGTAGGGAAGAGAAATGCAATACCCAGCTCCCTTAAGAAGCTCTCTTCATATTCCTTTGTCAGTTTATTTTAGGCAAGGAAAGGTGGAGTCAGCTCCCAAAGCAGTGAATTTAACAAGCACCTCCTGGCCCAACTGTTAAATCTAAACTGATTCAAGACCAAAGTTCAAGACGTTTAGACTACAGAAACTATGAACACAGAACTCGATTGTCTTACTCGACAAAAGCAGATTTAAGTATTAAAGAAGCTGCTTAACAAATAAAGACACACTCTCTCAAACTATTGTCAAGGCAAGAGCAGATTTCTTCCCAGTTGTTGTGAACTTGCTTTAAAAGCAGATGGGATCCAAACTACTTCCAAGCTCAGGTGAGAACGTTGGTGCTTGTGACACTGCCCTGGTAGGGCACAGAGCAAGCAGAGGGCTCAGGAGGAGAGAGATATATATCCTCCTATATATATAATATTTATTATTTATATGTAATATGTATTTTTTATATATATATGAGAGATATATATCATCGTGCTTGATATACATCATATATATATCAAGCATGATGACTCCTTGGGCAGGTTCTGCCCAACCACTGTCACCTTCTCCCACTGTTAACTCACTTACAAACAGCGTTACAGCCACAGGTCTCAAGTGGGGTTTGGAAGAACCCAGAGGATCTGATATTTGCTTAAGATTCCATTTAAATGTTGGTGTCCAAATGCAAATCACTGAACAGGCTGTATTAAAGCCTTCCCTCAGTCCCTGCAGCTGGGAGCCAAAGCCAGGGAGAGGCTAAGCAAACACGGAGGAGAAACAACCTCATCTGGATTGCTAATTCTATTTGCATACCAAACACCACTTTAAACAAAGCCATTTGGATTTCTGTGTGCAGGCCTACCTCATTATTCACTATCTGCTACTTGATGGCTGTGAGCCTTCAGTAAATGCATGCAGAGCGAGAGAAAAAAGCCTTGAGTGCCACTGAATAAAGGGAAACCCGAAAACAAACTAGGATGGGTTAGTAACACACAGCTCTTTCATTGCCTACTTGTCTTTGGCCTCTATCTCCCTTAGAAATATCCTAAAATCAGGGCTATTTTAGAGCTATTGGGAACAAAGGAACTTTCCCTATAAATATACCTTAAAAAATAACAAGCAGGAGACTAGGAAAAGTCAGAGCTAACTGTGGTTGTGTGCTGAACAAAGTGAATTAGACACAGCCTGCATTCAATGCCTTTCTTCTTTGTTTTTAACTGGATTTCTTCCATAGCTGAAATTTAGAAGTTTTAGGCATGACTACAGTGAACTGAGAGATCTCCTGCCCCCTGCTCTATCCCATTTTCCTGCCCTTTGCCTGGATATAAGGGTATGGAGGGAGCGGGGTGTGGTTTGTATTGGTTTGTTTGCAATATTACACTATGTCAGCAGCTAAATAAATGCTAAGAGGTTCACACACACCCTCCTCTTCCCAGCCTTGTGTGCCCTGTGCTGCCTCCTCATACATCCCAACGGCAACATCCGTGAGTCCACGCTCTGGAACAGAGCAGGAAAATAAAGCAGATGGGGAAAAACACTTGCTGCTCCCTAACACACACCTTTCCTCCAGGCAGGAGAAGGAACCATCACACTGTGTCAGAGACTGGGTACAGAGAGGGGGAAAGCCAGGAATCCGTGTCCCTTATTCCTGTTTTTAATGTGAATATCCCACGCTTTTCCCTGTTTCTACCTCCAGTGGCTCTCTCTGATACAGTTACTAAAAACAGCTAGCTCTATTCACAGATACTATGGTCAAACCATTGCTGAGCCCAGAAAAACTTACTGGTTTTGGTGAGTAAATGCTATAGGTTCAACCTGAGAGATCAACTGGGATTCTAACTGCATGTAGGTGAACAGTGGTACCTGTTTATACTGCGAGGTGCACTTCCCTGCAGAAACACTGCACATGAGATCCTGTTCCTGTGGAAGTTAAACACAGAGTTAATCACTCCTTCAGTACTGTAAGAGTGGATCAGTGCGGCCATTTGAGGCCAGAGCTGTAGCTGACACACACCTAGTGCTACCCAACCAGCCCTTCAGGGTGTTTTCATAAATGTGATAAATCAAAGGTAAGTTCATCTGTCATCGAGCTATGCTGTTGTTCACAGCAGACTGTTCCTTTCCAGTAAGGAACAGGTATTTGGCACAGGTAGCTGATGGAAACAGAAGATCATAGACTTACAGGCTGGTTTGGGTTGGAAGGGACCTTAAAGCTCATCCAGTTCCAACCCCCTCCCATGGGCAGGGACACTTTCCACTAGAGCAGGTTGCTCCAAGCCCCCTCCAGCCTGGGCTTGAACACTGCCAGAAAGATACCTCTATCAGCACAAAGCCACCAGGATATCAAATGTATCTCAGTTTGCATGTAGCTCAATAATGTAAAGCTGCTTCCTAAGTGAGCAGCTCACCTGTACTCCAAAACCACAGTGACCTTTTAGTGGCATTTAGTGCTGGGATGAACCAAGGGTCTCCTCAGCCTGGCCTACAGCATCCATTTGTGTCGCAAAGAGTTAGATGCTGAGTATCTCAAAAGAGAAGCCACGCTCTGTAGCACTACAAGGGAATCTTCCCTCATGTGAAGCCCTAGGGGAGCAGTGTAAACAGTTTGCAAGTGACTGGCTATGCAAAAGAAATGGTTAAGCTCTCCACAGGGATAAAGTAAAAATAGCGAGCAGCACGGCTCCGTGGGCTGGGCCTTGTGGCTTATGCAAAACCTGATTGACAACACGCAGGAAAACCTGGCCCCATCTGACACTGTGAAGCAACTGCTTTTTTGAACTGCAACGCACTGCCAGTAACTCCCAGCAACAGATGGGGCCCTGTCAGGGATGGAGGAGCTCACAAGGTACAGAAAGAAAGAGCTGGAATGACACATAGCCCATCACAATCCCATCACCGTAAAACTCACCGAAACCATTGGCGTAGTTTGCCCTTGGGCTACTGGGCTAGTAGCTTTCAGCAGAAATTCATTTCCAAGAGCATCTGGGCATCCCTTTCACCTTTCCAAGCAGGGCAGGAAGATGGAGCCTCCTGCCTTCTCTGGCATCGCTTCACAGTGCAGGAGGCATCCAAGAGACAGGCCCAGACTTGAGCAGTGGTGGATGCTGAAAGGAACCAAAGGCACTTTGAAAAGAGGGCACATGCCTGGTTAGCCCGACTGGTACAGCAATGAGAAATGTGTTTAGTCTCAGGGAAAGTCCTGCCAAGAAATGGTTTGTACTTAGAAAGCTTTTGAGAGGCTCCCAAAGTGGTACATGAAACAAAATGCCTGAAGAAAATTCCACAGTGGATAAAGGAACACTGAAATACATCTAGGGAGGCAAAGGTATATAGCTTAGCATAAAGAGGGCTGGCTTTGGGTCTGTAGTAGCTCTCAGCCCTGACAGATTGTCTCTCTACTGGTAGAGCTGACAGCACCCCTGTGTTTTAGGGAAGGTCACTGTGGTTATTCCATCTTGACCATAATATAACATCAAGTGACCAGAGCAAGCAAAAGCAAATGTGGGGGAGACTTTGCACAGTGGGGTGACTCTCTGCTGCAGCAGAAAGGCAAGAGCAACACCTTGGCAGTAATTTGTCTCTAAAAACCAAAAAAACCAAACACTTTTTCATTCACAGCTACTACTCCTGCTCATTTCCTATGAATTCTGGCAGTCAGCTATCCAGATAGGAAACTGGAGCCAGTGAATTCACATGTGATTTGTTCTCCTGTGAGCAAAATCAGAACTTGGCCCTTGTCACTTACACTGCTGCTTTTCTTAAATATATATATATATATATATAAATCACAGAATATCAGTTGTAAGGGACCTCAATATCTCTAGGCAAAGCATGACCTAGTCTAGATGTCCCAGCACCTATTAAAGTTCTTGTGCAGTGCTGGATCCAGTTTTAAAAGGCATGACTTTATATAAATATATATATATGTGTGTGTCAGTGAGTTGCTGACACATTTCACTGATGCAAGGATGAGCTACACAATCCTAGAATCTTCCAGATGCCCCAGAAAACACATGTCCTTGTCTAAGGGGGTTACATTCTTGCCTCTCTGCTGCCAAAACAGGTTCCTCTGCAGGAGAGCACAGCCTTAGCATCCATCTCCCTGTGGCCCTCTCATGACAACCAGTTTTGGTTTCTATTCTTGAGCTTAAGCATGTTTGCAGCTCATGAGCATTGGCCCAGGCCTCTGTCAGTAATTCACTACTGCTGCCCTATGAATTTATGTACCTGTAGCAATTTCACCCCGAATTCACCCCGAATTTCACCCCGATTCCACTGCAGCTTCTTAGTTCCGTAACTGCTTCCTCCAGTTTCTGTCAGTTACTGCTTTGTGCTGTTTTCTGGTTTTCCTTCTGGCACAACCTAACATGGGCAAAGCAAACAAATGGTCAAAGGTTGATCTTTATTTCTTGATCTCCATTATGTGGCATAAGCTGTGCTTACAAAAGCTCAGAACTGTGTTTCACAGCAATGTCAGTAAGACCCTGGGCTTCCAGAGGCTGATGTTGTCTTTCTGGGAGATAGATAAAAGAGGGTGTAACTGTGCCTGAATGCTGGGAATGCTGCAAGCTAGGGCAGTTAGTTAGCTCTGTGTGCTGAACACTGGGATGCTGTGTTAGTTTGCTGGAACAATGGACTCAGCCTTGGTGCAGAACAAAAAGCAGATGTATTAAGAGTTCTGTGGGCAGGAAAGCAAAGAACCATTCCTCCTGCCTGCAGCATTCCAGCCTTTGTTAGTGTGAAACAAATAGTGACAGGTCTTACACACAGCTCAGAGTCACCCCTTTCCCATACCCACCTACCAGAGGTTCTGCATCATTAAGAGCTGCAAACATTCTGCACTCAGCAAAGCACACTCCTCTTTTATTGTAAATGGTCCTCTGCTTTGTTCTTCACCTGCTGCATGAGACAACTCAGAGAGAAGTGGGTTTCAGTGCTCTTGAGAAAGCTCAGCACTCCGTGTGCCCCTTGCAGCAATGCACCTGCAGCAGCAAAGAGCCATCTGAGGCATGGCCAACTGAGGATTAAATCACCTGAAAAGTATGCAAAGGGCTCCTCATGGCCCACACAGAAACAAAGAAGCTGGCAAGTCTTTGGTCAAGCCTGGGAACCAGGATTGGTCACAGGATCTGCCTTGGATGCTGTGTCAAGAGCAGGTCATTTCCCTACCTAAGTGGGAAAAGCAGAGGAACAGGAGGGGAGGGAAGGAGTTCAAACAACAAGAAAGCATTTTTAGGAACAGCACAGTAAAACAAAGGGAAAAGCAGGGAGGGGGTAGGACATTTTCCCAGCAGCTTTTCCCACATATTCTCTCTATTCCTCAGCAGAGGTCCTGGCCCAGCAGAAAGCAGCAGAGCACGGCACAGCACACAGCTCAGCTCTACCCCAGCACCACCAGCCCTCTGGGTTCACCTCTGCCTCCTCAGCAGTAACCTTTCCACCCTACCTGCAATGCAGTGAGGCCATATCTCCTCCAGCTTAGTGTCCTGCAGCCTCCAGTACCCTCTGCTGAAGCTCTATTCATTGTCAGGGATGAGACACAAGGATGGACTGGCCTCAGGTCTGATTTCCATGGAGAGCTCCAATGTTCCTGATGGTGGAAGATAGATTGCTAATGAGGTGGGAGGAGGTGAAGGGAATTCACCTGTTGGTGCAGGTGTGTAGGTGTAAATTGGGATTTCAGTGATCTCAGCTGCTCTGTCTTGCCGTTGTGCTGCAAGAAACACCTGGGGGAAGGAGATGGGTCAGTCTCCTTGCAATACATAGGGTTTCTGTGACAGGTTACATGAAGTGGGCTCATGTGCTGAACCTCCCACAGATGCTGGGGGGTTTTGAGTGGCTTTGGTACAAAACTAGGACAGTAACCAGCCAAAACCCTTGGATTTCATGTTTGAATCTGGAGGGTTCTCCTAACTGCACAGCTTTGTGTCAGAATTGGGGCTTAATCATTAATTTCCATGTGTCTGTGGCCTGCTGTGCATGAGAGACAGGGCCAGACTAAGAAGCTTCTCTGGGAAAGCTGCTATATGTTGCACTGCTTCCTACTGTTTCCCTGTGGTACTGAAATAAAACCTACACACGCCACGACTGCAGCTTGATTCTGGATGGGGACCATACAGCTCACTGCTGGGAGGCCCAAGTATGTGTTGTTTAACAAACATATCCAATAATCATCCATTCTTGTTGAAGTCCACAACATGTAAAAACTGGGGTTTCCATTGTACAGGTGAGAAAACTGAAGTCTAGACAAGTATATGAGTTATCCTGCCTCTCACAGTGGCTTTCTTGCAGGACCAAGGGGAGATGATGCTTTCTGACCCCTGCAACCCTGCTGCACGCTCAAGAACATCACAGAATAGTTCAGGTTGGAAGGGACCTCAAAGCTCATTCAGTTCTAACCCCCTGCAATGAGCAGGGACATCTTCATCTAGATCAGCTTGCCCAGAACCACATCCAGCCTGGCCTTGAATGGCTCCAGGGATGGCGCATCCACCACCTCTCTGGGCAACCTGTGCCAGTGTTTCACCACCCTCCTTGTATAAAATACCACACACAGCTCTTCCCAGCTGCCTCCACAAGGCAGGTTTCTCCCTCCTAGATCATGCTGTAACCCCCTGTAAAATAACTCTGTAAGAAACACTGCTCCCATTGGAAAACAGCAATGCCAAGCTAGGAAAAACCTGCGTTGGGATTGACCTTGTCTCGGTTCCAGAGATACTTTGGGAATTATTCTATGTGCAGGGGGAGCAGCCTCCAGACATGATTAAAACATTGTTCTCTGAGAGACAGGCTGTTCTGACCCTCCAGTTAGCTGTGGGAAAGGGCACTGGGAGCACACACACCACATGAGTCACTCCTCAAAAATCCTTCAATGAAAGAGATTGTCTAGATAGTGCTGCTCTCCCACGACAGGGCTGGAGCTGGTACCCAGCCCCTGCAGTGCTAATCCCAGCCCTGAGTGCTGGGTTTGGCTCAGTGGCTTTGGGATGGAACACTGCTCACCTTAATTCCAGGATGATCAGGAGCAGGAGCTGCTAAGGCATCCTTCATAAACCACTGAAACAGTAGTTTTCATCCTCAATTTGCATCTATTTAGAGAGAAAAGCATCAAAAAGCACAATATTCCTGCAGTAAAACTAAGATCGGTTTCTTCAGCAAGCAAATATTAGCACTTTTATGGAGCTTGCTTCATTCCAGAGGATGCTTTGTGAAACCAGTATCTGATTACAAAAACTCAGGGAATTCCAGACCCTCTAAGACCTGCTGTCTCTCCTACCTGCAGCATGTGTCCATGTGTGATGTGAGCTCTCTATTCCATGGTTTTCCTGGCTGTTGAATAACAAAGCTCCATTGCTTGACTCCAGGTTCTGCATAAGTAATGATGTAGAACATTATTTTTTGAAGGAATTTTCCATGGTTTAATATTTGACTTTTTACTGGGCTTTGTTTGATACAGCACTCCTTGGATTTCATGAGCACCTTGAAAAAGAATTATAACCTTATTATTGCATCTTCTAGCATGGAAATAGATTTCCTATCTAAATCTTAAGGGACTAGTTTGTTATACTTGTATTTTATATGGATCCCATAAGGCTTTCAGAAACAGGAATGCAAAAGGGCCTTTCACATCAAAACATTCCAGGTTTCTACACTTAAACAAGAGACCAAATGCAGCAGCAAGCTGTCCCACCGCCTGATTCCCAAACCTGATGACTCAAATGTCACTTGAATAGCTGATCAAGTCACAGAAAGTCTTTGAAGAGTGAATTAAACAGGCTCTGTCTCCAACTGTACCTGTGTTGGCAGTCCACATTCTTTACTATAGCAGTTTTTCCCAGCCTGGTTTTCCAAGATAATAAAGATTACACAGTCACTTTGCCATTTCTTGCTCTAATGACTTTTAAAGCTATTGGTGAAGTTCTACAAACCTCAGTTTTTAGAGGCCTCCTACATTCATGTAACCAGAAGAGGGAGAGGTGATGAATGCCCCTTCCTCCTCCCATCCAAAGGAAAACCTCTATTCTTTGAATTACGTGCTTAGCACTGGAGATTCAAACAGAAAAGGGTGGGAAAATAGTGTCCAAAGTGCATTCAAAAAGGAAAACAGGGCAAATAAATACATAGTTCAGTCTTCTCTGGTAATTCCCTATGGAATATCTCATTTCACTGCTTGCAAAGCAACACATACGAGCATTTTCAGTGAAGCAAACTCCTCCCTTAGCCCTGTACCTGTCAGCCTCTCCCCTTCTCCAACAATTAGGCAATATTTCCTAGAGGGTGTAACGTTTGCTGAAGGTATTTGCAGTCGCAGGTTGCCACGCTGCCGTCCTCCCACTCCGAGCTGCTCTCTATATGACCAGAGAGATTAGGTTGGGTGGGTTGGCCATAAGAGGTAATTCAGGAAGGCTGAAGGTAAGGCAAGGACAGGATCCCGACTGGCTCCGTGTGAGCACTGGAGCTAATCAGGGGCATTGTGTATGAACAGGAAAATACAGAGAATGTTCTTGAAGGTCACGGTGACCGGCAGGGAGGAGTGCCAGAGCATTCACACCGGCTTGGCACGGCCACGCTGGAGGATGCAGGGCCAACACAGAGGCTGAAGAGAAGCCAAATTCCACCTTCCATCAACGTTTCTCATCCCTTTTTATTGGGGGGGGTGGGGGAGTTACCACATAAGAAAACACAGGCCCAGCTCTCTCAGCCTGTCTGCAGAGCAGAGCTGCTCCAGCCCTCGGAGCATCTCCATGGCCTTGCTCCAACAGCTCCACATCCCTCTCGTGTTGGGGTCACAAAGCTGAACACAATACTCCAGGAAAACTGTGGAAATCCCTTTGCATTTTCCGCAGCAGAACCCCTTGTGTGACCAGCACCAGTCGCCAGGTAGCTGTCGCCAGGGCATCAGCCTGTGTTTAAAGCACTGAAGGCTTTCTGACCCTCCCAGACAGGCACAGCAGACTCAGAATAAAGCAGAAGCAGGCTGAGTTGCTGAGCCTCTGCTTGCTGCTGTGGATGCAATGTGCCTCAGTCGATGAAATAAGGCAGTCTGTACCCTTCCAGAGGGCAAACCTGCTCCATCACAGGATGTTTTGCTTCTTTAGAAGCTGCTTATGGCCTGACTAGAAGTCAAGTGCAACTCCGAACTGAAGGCAGACGAGGGGCACACAGAGCTCTGCTAAAGTGTTTAGGAACTACCAAGCAAAGGTTAGAATTTCCATTACTTTTTGTTGGCTTAAGATATAGTTTTAGCCACTGAAAGATGGGGCTAAAAGGCATGAAGTTGTGGTTGTACAGAATACCTCTAATCTCCATGAAGATATGGTCCAGAGGGATTTATCACTAAGATGCTGAAGCCATTTTGTGTCATCTAATGACAGCAGTGCTGGCTTACACACCAAACAGCTATTTGCATCTCTAGTGTGATATTTGGAGTGAATGTTTCAGGCCCTTACTCCAAACATGACTTGGCAAATCCTCAAAGCCTCCTTTCTGAGTTCTCATCAGATCGCTAAAACTGTGATCACCAACCTGCTGTCAGCAGCTATACTTTGGTATAAAACACTGAGCTGTTTTGTTCAGTTGTTGCAGAACTACCTCCCAGACAAACAAGATGATGCCTAAAATGTTGTTCTTTGATATCAAAGGCTTTACATAAAATCTGGATGGAGCAGCACCATCTCTTTATTATCACCAGCAATCGCTGTTTGTATTAGTGCCTGTTACTAAGAAGGTGCTACAGAGACATCATTAACCAGACAGACATAAGGAGGAGGCTGTTTAACAACTGCAGACTTTTCTTTCTACTGTTTTAAAGCCTGTTTACTTTGCCAGGAGAGTGTGTAAAATAACTTCCATATAACTTAGTATCTGGATGCAAAGGCACACACGAGTTGTGAGGCCACTGGGTGCATTAATTCCTCACAAGCAGTTACTTGCTCAGGTCGAGTCCTTCAGCTCCACAGGGAAGTGATGTGTAAGTGCTCAGCAACACAAGAAGAGAAACTTTTGAGAAGCATTGATCCTAAAATGAAGCTACAGGAAGAGGCTGGGATAGAAAGAAGCAAATAGTAGAACACCAACAGAGTGTTCCCGGAGCTGCTTTTGCCTGAGAGGAAGAGTTTTGCTTTTGATGTTCCACACCACAGCAGGGACAACTGAAATAGGAACATGAAGCTACGTATCTCCTCGGCATGACGAGGATTTCTTC
The DNA here is from genome assembly GCF_004027225.2 of Strigops habroptila. Taxonomy (NCBI): domain Eukaryota; kingdom Metazoa; phylum Chordata; class Aves; order Psittaciformes; family Psittacidae; genus Strigops; species Strigops habroptila. The sequence goes on from NC_044292.2 coordinate 5,622,789, forward strand.
ACGTGTGTTTTTCAGTTACATGCTTGAGCCTTACTCCTTTCCTGACAGAAGCACTCGGACCCCCAGCACAGTCACCAACAAGTTTATCACTAGAGACCACCCATAAGAAGTTGCACATGGAAAGCAGAGCTTATGTATTCCCAGCTAAACAACTGAGTCAAAAGAAAGATGCTGAAGAAATAGGAAAACTGCAGAAGATGGTGAAAAATGGCACCGACAATCAACAGGGCAAAGGATGACAAAGAGAAAACACATCTCAGACTTCCCCAGAACACTCTTGTCTGGCAAAGTGGCTGATGATGATCTTTCCTTTTGCAGGTCAGGCTGACATGGCCTTTGTGCCAATCAAGAGGAGAAAGAACACTGGATCCAAGATGCAAGGAAGCTACCCACGACAGGCTGGATCCTTATCAGCTATCAGAGGTGAATCTTGCATCCTGTTTTTAGCTATTAACTGCACTAAGTCTTATGACCAGGTTCTCATCTGATGCCAGTATCAAGGGAGCTACATCTTCTTATACTAGCCAAACTTAGAGCATGAATTCCAGACACACTGCACATAATTTACACCATTTTCATTTAAACCCTGAGAAAATACAAGCCCATCTCTTTGCTTCTCAAATAATTCAAGACCAAAATTACTGATATTGGCTGGCAAATATCTAATGAAACTAAATTATTTTATACTAATATTTTGACTGTTTTGTTGAAAATATGAAGAAAAACACAAGCCATCTATTAGCAAGCAGCTCCTTTGAAAAGAAACCATTGCTCTGGAGAGAAAATTTGGCTGAAATGCCCCAAATCTTTCAATGCCCAAACCAAGAGTATTATTTCTGTGATGTGTTCATTGTTGAGCTCAGCTCTGTGCTTTGGCAGTAAGAAATACATTCATTTGTTTCAAATGAAAACCTTTTTAATACAGAGGTAATCTCTAGGTCTTGTCTTTGGGAAGATGTTTAGCTCATTTAGTGTTCTTCAATGCAAATTTCAGCTCCATTTAAACTCAGCATTCAAGGGAAATCAGTCAGCTTCTACTCTGTTAAACCTTCCTTTACACGGAAAAAGGAAGGTCTGTCTTTTAAGCTCTGCTTTTCTTCCCTTTGGTAGCAAATGACACAAAGCAGTCTGCATCTCCCTGCCAGTGTGATCATCCCCATGTGCACTGAAAGCAGAGCTGAGATAGGAGCTGCTTTACAGACGCTGCCAACATGCAATTCCCAAAGAAATTAATGAGCCAAGTTCAGGATTGTGTCAAGCAATGTAATTCACTGGTGACACCCGGTGTGAAGATAACCTCTGTGGGGGCTCTCTGGAAGGGAATCGTGCTGTTTAATTCCATGCTGCTAGTCCCTGTGACAAGTTAAAGACTCTTTCCCCGAAGGCTCTCCCCTCTCCCCACCACAAACACCTTTTGGACAGAGAAACAGCACAGAGCTGAGTTCAGATGCACAAACTCAGCCTCTGGAATATTCACTCCTCTCTGGTGACAAGGTGGTCAAACCAAACCACTCTGTTCTTTCCTAAGAGCTCAAGTCCCAACAAGGGAACATAAACAAGGGAAAAGGCCCTTGCCTCAAATCTATGCAATCAGGCAACAGGAATACCCCCTGCACCCCTGTTTCTCCTTACCTCGATGCAAAACACACAAGCAAATGAAGACTAAGAGGACTCTTGCTTAAATAATATGTGTCAAAAGATTCAGTGAAATGAAGGTTCATCTTGAATACTGGGAGATTCTATAATTAGACAGAAAAGATGATAAAAGGCTCCCACCCCATGGGTCTCTGTATAAAGATTAAGAGAGGGAGAGACAAGTACGTGTTCAGACTAATGGAAGAATACCTTACCAGCACTTCAATCACTGCAGGATATTTCACGTGTCCATGTCTTGGGATAAATGGGACTGTTTAAAATTGGTTAATCTCTTAGCAATCCAGGCAAGGAGGGAAGTGGTAAAAGAGCCAAAAGCTCTCGCAGGATCTAGGAAGAAGCAATTAAATGTTAAAAATAGAGAAATCAATATTTACATTCCCATATCAAGGAACAACAAGAGCAGCACTTTAACACCCCGTGTTAAGGCAGAGGGGAGAGACCAGCGTTGCTCGTGGAAGATACCAGTAGCTGGAGGGGTGGGACTGCTTCGTGGTACAACCTTCTCATAGCATGCTCTGGGTCTAGGAAGCAGCTGAGCTGTACTGCTTTCCTGCATGGCTTTTTATTTCCCTGATGCTTATGCATAATGCATTAATCTGCCTTTGAGCTGCTTTCAAACTGCCTGTCCAAAAAAGCTGACTGAGTCGCCGATGAAAGCCTCTTCTAGAGGAGGACAGTGTGGTTTTGCTTGGTCTGGTGCTGTGATGGCAAAAGGAGAGTGACACAAGAGCCAGGCACTGCTCTCTGCTGGAGATCCTCCTCAGTGCAAGTGTCCCACCATCCTGCAATGAGCAGTTGGAGTCTCAGCAGCTGGATATTCACTGTGGAAAAAGCTCATTTCAGTTGCTTTACAAGACATTGCTGAGGCAGGGCTCTCCACCGTGGATGCTGTGCCCTGGCTTGTCTGAACTGGTTGTTTAGTGTGTTCTTTTGGTGTGTTTTGGTTTTAATTTAAGGAGGAACGTCAAGGCAGGAGTCCAGCACTGATAATGCTGCAGTTTGTAACAACACTGAGGCTTTTAGTGATAGAACCCTTTGGTGCCAAGGATTATGTGAAGCAGGAATTTAAAGCAAGTCTTGCCTTAAAGAATTTGCAATCTACTTCCTTTATTCCAAAGCAAAGTGAACCAGGTGTGGGAGCCTGCTGGGAAATCCAATAATTGGGCACAGAGTTCACCATGCACTGCACCTGTGTTCATAGGTGGAGTGCAACGAAGACACAAAACAACTGCTTGTAAAACAGGAGAGATAACAGCGTCCAATACCTTTGTTCCACGTATGGCAAAGGAGTTTTGTCATCGAGATGGAAGTTTTTACTCATGCAGCCACAGGAGGTACTACAACAACGATAAAAGAACAGTCCAAGGAGTAGGTAAATCCAGTTGTCATCTGCTTGCTTCCTGCCTCCTCCTTCCCTGCCACCACCTAATTCCATGGGAACAGAACAAGGACAGAGTGGACTTTTCCTTCTATTCACAGGCTTTACTGTTCCTGAAAGTTTTGTGCATGGCCAAGTTGAAGAGACAACAGAGGCATAGTTTCTGGAAGTATTAAGCCTTTGTATGTTTTCCATAGATTTGGAGCCAGTGGCTATCGATATCCCAAATATACACTATAAAGCACAGTGTTAGACCTCTGGGCCTGTGTCTCTGCCAGGGTGAGATGGTTGTTTGAGTTGTTTCAGCTACTTTAGAACCTGACTGTAGACCACACCAGAGAGTTGAATGTGCTGTATGAAGAACATCAGAGACCTGAAACATGGACAAAGCACGGGGATGCTGGGGGAAAGCCACTGAGCCTCATTTTGCCTTGCAAAAGTGAAGTTTTTGCTATGTGTTATACAGAAAAAACACTTGACAGAGGAAGAGTTGGAAGTTTTGGTTTAGTTTGTAATTCCTAGAAAGCCAAGAAGTTGGAAGTTCTTCACAACTGCTAAAGCTAGATACAAGCTCTGACATTCTCCACAGATAACCCAGCAGCACTTACTGGTTAGGCAGATCCCATTACCTTTATACTTAAAAAAATAGTATTATCCCCTACAAATTCACCAGCTTTTGAGCCCCGGGGTCTGAGGATAAGCAACAGAACCACTGCAAGCCTGATTAGTTAGCAGTTTGAAGCTGGGTGTTTCCCATTCCCATCTCTCCAGTCATTGTCATCCAGTTCACACGTGCCACCCCACTTTGTGGCTGCCTGGCAGGGGACCTCAGAGCTGTCACATCAGGCTTTACAGTTGAAAGAGTATCTGTTTCAGCGCAGAGTGTATGGCTAACACTTTTTAGGAGGCTCTTCTTGCTCTTTTCCCTTTGTACATCAACACCTCTTTAGACCTTGCAGTCTGTCAGACTCTGCCATAGCCACCCCCAGCTTTCCATTTGGAATGATTTGTGCGCAGCTTAGGTTTTACAGCAATGGGCTATAAACCCAACCGAAGCAGTTACCTTACAGTATCTTCTCCTGTGCCAGCTGTCTTTCTAGATATGGATTCTACGGAGAAGATCCCAGCTCATCTGAAGTTTCTCAATTTCCAATTTTGCAGCTACTTTTCAAGTGAAGCTTGAGAAAGCCAAGAATGATGAGAACAGAACACAGGGTAAGGCAAGCTCTCAAGAAAAACAGCCAAAAGAAGAGATACTAAAAGTACCAGTGGGACCAGGACCATATTTTTATATCAGTGGATCTAATGGAGCTGGGCTGTAAGTAGGTCCTCTCAGCAGACTCATATGAACAGTAGTATGACCAGATATGAAGTGATGCAGCATTATCCATTGGCCTTAAATAATTTTCCTTTGATTTCCTATCTTTTTGGAGTGGTAAACCTGGGGACCGTTTAAAGATAAATCAAACAGAAAGTATCCACAGGAAGGCTACTAGTGGTGAAGTAGCTAACTGTATCTTTGCAAAGGAATGAAATGCTTCTATTTGTTTTATGAAAGTTTCTCTGTTTGGGCTGTGCAGAAATCACTTAGCTACACCATGTAGGAAAGCTGCTAGCCTCACCACGAGAGCTAGCAACCACTGTTGTTGATCAACATTCTGTTGTGCTAAATGCAGAACAAGCAAAAAATAAAGAGATTCCTGCCCAAGAAAAACTGTCAGAAGTTCCATTCGTTCCTTTCTGAGCTCTTTCCAGCATGTTGGCATTCTTCTCTAGATGTTGTCACCAGCGAGCACCACAATCTCTGCTGCAAACAGCACTTCCTTTGCTATGTTTCCATAGTTTTGCCTACAAACAGCTTTTTCTACGGCTACTTGCCATGTCTCCCTATATTCCTCAGCAGAGAAGCTCCTTATTAAGACTGGACCTTGAACATTGCTATTCCATGAGTACCAGCTGCATCCTAATTGGAAAAACCCTGCTGAAATGGTACAAGTTCTCGTTAGAGCTGCTGAATCATAATGTTCTTTAGCATCTTCAGTTAATAGGATCCCCCTCTCAAGTTCAGAGCAGCAGGTCCACTAGCAGCAGTTCTAATGAATGCTTCCCACCTTATCCCCCACTCAGGGCCTCCTGGGCATGTTAGGTCAGGCTGCCAGGGAAAATTATTGGGAGTTCAAGGGATATGAGCTAAGTAAGTATTTGTTATTAGAAGGGAGGCTCCTTTTCTGTTTTGTTTTCCTTATGCAGCGTGAGCATCTATTGCCAGCGCAGAGGCTGGCAGCGTATCTATGACAACACACGAGAGGATTATGCACTGAAATGGTGTGAAATCAAGTGCCAGGAGACCTATTACCATTTCAAAGAAGGTAGAGGTGCCTGTGGGCCCTGAGCGGGAGAGGGTGGTGGGAAAAACTTGGGAATGCTGGAGTTGGGATTCCCAGGGCAAAGGAGGTCACCTGGGGGTAGGAGAAACAGGGAACCTCGACTTCTTGACAGACTCTGGAGGGGATAGCAGAGCTGGATTGCCATGGTGATTAAAGGGTTAGACGAGAAAACAGCTTTGGGAGAAAGGATACCATTGAAATGAACTAAGGAGAGTGAAATGAGAAGTAGAGATTTGAACATAAACCTTCAAGGCTGTGTTAGAAACACAGTTCTCCCTCCTTGGATTGGAGCACAGGCTGCAAATGGGCTTGTTGAATTGCTCTTTACCTTTAGTTTGATGGGAGCATCCTGACTTCCCAGCTTTCCCACCAGAAAAGCATAAAGCCAAGGTCTCCCAAAGCAACACTTCTGGCTGGCACCCTCAGAGCACTACTTTACATAACAAACACAAACTCCCTAAGCACAGCCCCTGGGGCAATTCTTTTACTCCTGGGAGCTGGTCAAGACCTGTGCCCTGGCAAGCCTGAGCATCACAGCACATTGCTGTAGGCTTCCCTGTGGTAGAGAGAGTCGTATCACTGCCCTGCCACTCCATATGCAGCAGCACCTTTCCCTTTTCCTTCCTGCCAGCTCTTTTGGTGGCTGTTTGTCAGGCTGCCCCATGACAGCAGTTGGCAGTGCAGAAGGGGTATGTTTCAGTGCAATTCTGCAGCTGGAATGCTGTGGCAGCAGTGGCACCTTTGAGTGAGCAAGGGATGCACTGTTTCATGATGCCCCATCAGGTCTGTTTGTTCTGCTACAAGGTTGGACAGAAACATACAGCAAGTGTTTTCACTGCTCTGTGTGTTGCCTTAAAGCGACAGTGACAAAGTCAGCTTCATCCTCCAGATTGTGCAGCATGGGACAAGGTTTATGTTTCTTCTCATACAGGTGAACAGCTTCTCTACCAGATTCCCAACAACGGAGTCCTCACCAGCAAGATAGGGCTTTTGTGCTGCCTGAGGGAGCAAGAGCGGGTGATGAACACCAGCAGCAGGAACCCCAATTCCAAGTAAGAACTCTCACCTCTTTGAACCTCGACCAGAAACATGCCAACAGAAAGGGAGAGCACATAAACAAAGGACCATTTTTTCCTGGATGTGTAACAGTAAAGGGAGGGTATAAAGTATATGGGGGTTTATTTCTCATCTTCTAGAAAAATCACTTTTTTTGCCACAAGTACATACATCAGAGACTGAATTTCTTCTTTCTCTATGTCTGGAGCTGTGGGAGTGCCCAAAGACAAGTGTCATAGTAATTCCCCTGGTTTGGGTCCTACTGGAAAGACCTCAACTTTGTGGCCATGGCCACTGTAAATAGAAAACAAGCATATTGCCATTTCTGCTCCTTTATTTTTGACCTACCAAGAAACCCAACTGGCAATCCTGCACCATGGTCACTGCAGCCACTTCAACTGGTTTTCCAGACACTGACCACATGAAGAATGTCTTAAGGATAAAATATCTTCTTAAAAGCTGATGGAATGAGGAGCTGTGGAAAAACATACAACAAACACACAAGTGTCCACAAGCAGGAAAAAACCCCCATCCTCTCTGAAAGCAACAGGGGCATGACTGTTCTGGATAGGGATTTCAACTTGTGTTTGATTCTCCCACAGGTTACTGAAGATGGAAGAATTCTTCCCCGAATCTTTTCGCCTGGACTTAAAAAATGAGAGAAATGCCTTTTTTGCCCTTTGCAAAGGTGAATTGTCTTTATCATGGTGGCAATCGATGTAAATACCTACATGATCCTCTGAAACACTCATAGAAGTATACCCAGTAGTAATAATTGATGTCTATATGTACATATATACACATATGTTCATGTGAGTGGTTCTCAGAGCCCACCACTGGGCACCTCAGTGTTTCATGCCACACACATTACTGTAACAGACTCCTTCTCTCTGCAGATGAACAGATTTGGATCTGCAAACCAAGCTGCTCTAACCAAGGTCGAGGAATTTTCCTGCTTAAAAATCCAGCTGCTGTCAACACCCTCCAAGCCAAGTTCCACAGGGCTGAGGAATACCTGCTCAGTAAGAGGGTGCTGTACAGGGCTCCCCAGGCACGAATAGTGCAAAGGTAGAGACTGAAACCTGGAAAGTCACGTGTGAGTAGTGTGCTTGATTGAGCCTCAGAGAGCTGGATTGTTCCATAGGTATTTCATGTGGTTACACCACATCTCCTCAGCCCTTGAGATTTCATTCTGTGGAATAGAGGCTATTTCTCTGTCTTGCATCTGCACTTCAGTCATTTCAAGGTAGATCTTTGTCATCAGAAAGACTGGAGTTTACCTTTGTCTGGAAGTTTAAGAATGGCTTCAAAAGGCCAGATGCTATGGGTCTGGACAGGAGGTCTATACATAAAGCCTTGTGGAAAGCAATTTAAATGAGATATAATCCCAGCTTCTTATACAAAGCTGGCATTTTACAAATGGTACAGCTGCAGTATCTCTTCCACGCAGTATAATAAAGCCTCCCAAATACCTTCTTAACTCTGCTTCAATGCTGCAAAAGTCTAGACCTCAATCAATAGGCAGAAGCTACCAGTCGCTAACGTTTTGGGTTGGGGTTGTATTATATTTCAGTCCTTGCATAAATGAATTGTGCAGGTCCTTCTTTGCACAATATATACCCCGCAAGCCACTACTAGAACGTTTTGTAGAGAACAGCAGCAGGAACAGGAAGGGAAAAATAAGGCAGCAGAAGTCACAAGGAGAGTTTCAGCTACTGAACATTACTTGTGTTCTGTTAACTTCATTTCCCTTTGCCTCAGTGTCCCTCCCTCAGCTGAGGAATGCATTATAATGAAATCACCTCACTGCTTTGAGATGAGTGAATAAAACTTTCAAAGAGGAATGCAAAAAGGTGTTTTCATCAATTATCCCAGGAGCTGATGCTGCCTTTGATGCTGCCTTTGGTGTGCACAGCTAGGCATGCAGGGCTCTCTAAACTTCATGGTGCCCAGCCATGCATGGCATTGTCATGACATGCCAGCAAAGACAATGTGATTGATGACAACACTGTAGTATTGGCATGGCAAAAGCACTTTTTGCTATGGAGTGATCACTGCATGTCCTGGCGAAGTGGTGATACCAGTTCCTTACACTGACCCTGTGCCATATCCCCGACATTCTGCTCTCCTGGCTTGGCATCCTTATCTTGCAAGAGAACACAGCACACAGCAACCTTTCCAAGGGTTTCCCTGGCCAAAGCAAGCCATGTTCTCTGCTTACATTCATCCACACATGTCTTTTTGTAACAAAGGAATGGTTGGCTTCATTGCAAAGGGTAAGAGAGATTTGTGAAATGATGATTTTTACAGGCTGGACTGTGTTTATGCAGCAGCTATCTGCAACATCTGCCTGACAAAATCAGACCAAGGGCCTCAGTTAGACCAAAACGTGGGCTTTGACATGGACGAATGCCAAGGGAGAAAGTGGTTGGACCCTATTTTAGATCTCATCTTGATTTCTAGTAGTGAGGAATGGCTTATGCTCTGAAGGAAGGGGCTCCATACACCTTTGAAAACTGTTGCTAGCAATGTTTTAACAGCATATCCTTGTTATTTCTGTAGGCAACCAGCAGCAACCTTTGATGATAAAGGGAAGCAATTCCCAGATTACATCACTCTGGCAATAAAAGCAGTGGTGCTGTATGAAGGTCTCTTTGTGTTCAAACATAAACTTTGTATATTCTCCAGTAAATATTAGTAAATCTTTAATTACCTCCTGCTCCTGAACTCGGCACAGCTTCTGTTCCTCTTACAAGAAGCTGCTGCTGGCATTTCAATCCTCTCCTACAAGCGCCCTCTGCTGCCATTCTCCTTAAAACCGGGGAGACAGGGACAAAGAGATTAATTTTCGGGGGTGAGTGGACTGGCTGTGGGTTTGTGTGAGCTCCGAGGTGTCAGGGATTACAGCTGCCTGCTGTGACTCGTGTTGAAATACTGCTCTCACAGGTACATTCAGCAGCCTCTGCTCCTGGAAGGGAAGAAGTTTGATGTCCGCTCTTACCTCCTCATTGCCTGCACGGCTCCATACGTGTTATTCTTTGCCCAGGGTTATGTCAGGCTGACCTGTGTCAACTATGATGCTGCTTCTGATGATCTGACTGTTCATCTGACCAACCAGGTAAGCTGAGGTCACTCAGCTCAGCAGCAGGGGAGGGTGTGGTTGGGAAGCACAAAGGACTTTTGAAAGGCTAAATATAAGGGTTTCATGCATGCAAAATCCCTGCAGCCAGGAAATGCACTTTGCCTTAGGGTCAGGCACAGCAACAGGGCAGAACAGAAGCCTTAACAGAGCAGGTTCTGTCTCTGCCATGGACCAGCTCCCTGCTTACCTGACGCTTTGTCTCTCTAGACTTCTTTTTCCTGCCATTATTCTCTCATTTATCTGCAGACCATAAGCTTCTTAGGGCAAGAAGCCTTTGATTTCACTACCTAGCTCAAAGGAGCCTTAATCTTGCTGATCCCATTGTGCTGAAATACAATAATCATAATGATGTAAGATGCAGATGTGTTCTTCGAGAGCCATCATTCTTAAACCTTCATCTTTGCTTTGTCCTCCTTCTCAAATGTGAGCTGTAACAGAATAAAACTGTTCTGGCATTTACCCCCATACAAAACTGAAGCCTTCCTTGCTCAGATCTACCTCAGTTTTTACTTCAAATGAAGCCTGTCAGCTGTTAGAATTAATGCTGATGAAAGAGAATTAAAAGGAGGAAGAAAACAGTTTGCTTTTAAAGCCCTTCTGTCCTCCCAGAATCATGCTGTGTTCTGAGAGCTAGCAAAATACACATTAGGGAGGCACCAGACAAGCCCACTTCAGTTGGAGTTTCACTGTTCCTGTAGAAGTGCAGTGCAGGACAGCAGATAATAGCTGCTTCCTGCAATATATGCTATTATCAGTGTGCCACTTGTTTTCCTGGAATAGTTTGTTTGCTCAGCTACAGAGCTATCCCTATGGGAATTCAGGTGCTGGGGTAGGATCCCAGGGCACAAGTGATATTAAACAGAGGACAGGTGCTTATTAGCAGAACACAAATTATCTGGGTTCCTGCTGGGAGGAGGGAAAGGAAATTTGCAGGAGCAGCTGGTAATAGGCCAGACTTCTTCAAATGACACCTGATTCTGCTCTCCTTCCCTTCCTGCCCTGTCATCCCACCCGGAATCAGCCATTTTCCTAGTGTCTTTCCAAAAGACAAGAGGCAAGAGACACATCACTAACCAGAAGCTTTGCAGCCTCACAGTAAAGGTCCCACAGATGGAGCTGGGAAGCAAAAAGACTTTTGAAAGGCTTAACTCCAGCTGACAAAAGGGATTAATGAACAGAAGAGAGAAGCCCTCACCTTGGTTCCCTCTGGGGATACATCCATACATCTCTCCCAGATGTAGGAGACTTCCAGGCACTGGAACTGGATTTAGTCCAAAGAATATCATGTCTGTGACTTGAAAGCACCTCTCCCTGTCACACAACAGTGCTTTGACCTTGGGTAATTGTCACTACAGCATCCAACGTGGGTCAGGCACATTTCTGCCTGTGGCAGTGTTGTACAAGGGGAGCCAGGACACTGGCTCAGCTTTCACTGGGCTAGTGAGGGGCCCTATTCCCTCCACCTCCACGGCTTGATCCTGGGGTTCATCCCAACTCCAGATGCCTGGAACAGCTCAGGGTAGTTGGATGCCTGCCGTGCAAGGCAGTTACTCTTCGCTGCCAGAAATCTAATCCTCCCTTTGCTGTGTTTCCCCACCTCTCAGTACATGCAGAAGAAGAACTCCCTGTACAGCCAGCTGAAAGACGAGACCATTTGGCGGATGGAGCATTTCAACAGCTACGTTAATGAGAAGTTCAGAAAGCCCAAAGGGCTCCCCAAAGACTGGGTTTTCACTGTGTTTACTGTAAGTGGATGGTGTGCTCATCTGCCTCATTAGGGTGACAGGAATAGCAGGAAGACACATCACTTCCCCCAAGGAAACGCATACACTGAGCGAGAAGGTATTGATGGTCCCATGGTACCCATTTATCTGCAGGTGCTAAACACAGAAGTGAAGACCCAGAGTTTAATTTTAATAACAAACAGCTGAGAAAAAGAGCGTGATTGTAAATGTTAGCTATAAAAATGCTATTATGGTCTTCATGTTCCTGGTCAATGCTGTGGTCCTGCATTAACACATCAAGTACATATCATAGAGCTCTCCAGCCTGGCAGGTCTTAGTCTGGAAAGGGACTAGACTTTGAGTGGTCTCTTTCCTGTCTAACTTGGTCTCACCATTCACTTTGTCTGATTTTGCCCCATGAAAATCATGTCAGGGCCTTAGATCTTCTCTAGCATGGAGGAGAGATTAGAAGACTAGACTGGCTTGATTTCTGACCATCTTCCTGTCTCACTGAAGAAATTATCTGAGTCCGTGAGACTTCATCAGCCTGAGTTTAATGATGCATCAGTTCCCTACATGACTTGCTGGGGGAAAAGGACAGAGGAGACAGCCTTCTCAGCTTAACTTTGGGAATATGGTAGTTTAAAGCCAAATACAAAGAAAATTCAAAAGCTAAAAGCCTTGTTAAAATATTTTGTTCAGAAAAAAGGCTCAGAAGCGAATGCAGTTGAATTTGCCAAATTTCTCAGGGGATCAGAAACTTTTCAGCCAATTTGATGGTATCTCTCTTCACTCAGCAATTCCCCACTGTGAATTTCAACTCCAAACTGAGTGAAGCTTAGCAGCCCCTACTGCAAGTTGCAGTGACTCACCTGGCTTCTCAAAACACGATGTCCAGCACGGCTGTGAGGGAGTTCTGAGCCACCACTGTCAGAAATGGCTGTGTTCAGCTCACATCCAGGTGCCCCCTAGGAGTAAATGAAGAACACTGTTAAACATTAGACAGACAGCTTGCTCTGAGTAAGGGACAAGGGCTGAGATTCCTTCATGCACCACTGCAGCAATCTGGAGAACCAAGTTCAAGAGGGAGTTTCAATCCACTCAAAATGCAGCATCCTTCCAAGTCTCGAGAGAAGCTCTGCAGGAAGCAGGGGAAGGAAAAATGTCCCTTAACCAAAAGGACACCTCTGACTTACACTGACTCCTTCTCAATGATCAGTTACCACCTTTCCCTGTCTTGCATTTCAGAAAAGGATGAAGCAGATCATTTTGCAGTGCTTCCTGGCAGCCAAGCACAAACTGGATCGCAAACTGGGCTACTTCGATCTCCTCGGTTGTGACTTTCTAATTGATGAAAACTTTAAGGTATGAACACAATATATTGTAATACTAAGTATGATTTTGGCCAGATATGCAATATAGCACAGTTAACACAGGCTCTGGTGCTAGGAATTGAGTTTCGAATCAGTCAGCGTCAAGTGCAGGATTCATTTTTCTCTCCAGTTCCATTGCCCAGCATCAAGACACGGCACCTGCACGTTCACTGCACAGAGAAACCCTGGCATTAACTGCTCAGGATGGGAAGAACACTTTTCACTGCAGGTAAAGCTGTTGTGTGCATTATTTTCACAGCAAAGTGCAGTTCATAATGAAAAGTATTGAAATCTTCGTGCCCACCCAGTTTCTTCTTTCTCCAGAACACGCCAGGTGATCAGCCAGCATAAATCAGTGTGTAATGCCTCTATCATCACATCAAGTACACTCATTTACACTAGCTGAGTATCCATCAAAGGCATTGAAGAACTCGCCCTCCCCATGCTGAAGAATCAATCATTATTGATTCAGATGTCAGCATCAGCATCTCCATGTCCACCTTTAGCTATAGGTCAGGCCACCGAGTCTATAAAATCTGCTAGAATTACAACTCAAACTTGTAAGGAGCGAGTAAAACACAGACAAGAAGAGCCAGAAGAAAGGGAAAAGGAAATGTTAAATAAAGCAATTGAGGTGTTTTCAATGCAGCACAGTCCTTTAAAACCACCTGGCCTAAACATAACAGAAAGCCATCTGGCAGATTCTGCTGTTGCTAAAGCAGAAAGGAACTCAAACATATTCCAGCAAAGGGCAGTGGGAACAGCAAACCCTATGAAAGAACGGAATTAATGTATGCAGCAGTGGGTAAGGCACCTGAACAATAGACTGCTTTGTACAGGAAGTCAATGGCAAGGGAGGGTAGATGGCAAAGACACAGAAACTGGTGCTTCTCAGATTTCAGGGGGAATTGTCTTTTGCAAGGTTGGCATGCAAAGCCCTGGCTGTGTAAACTTTAAGTAGAATAGAAGATCCAGTATCACTCTATTGTGGTAATTCCTACCTGGCTCCTTAAAAGCTTCAGCGTTTAAAGACTATTATGTCCCCATGTATTTCACATATGAAGAGGTAAATAGAATCTGTTTCTCCACGTATATTACCTACTAGAACGATGAGGATTTCTGGACACTTAGTGGAGACAGAGTCAGCTGGAACCTGGAACTTCCCTTTGAGAGACAGCAACGTAAAAATAGCCTTATTCTCCCTTTATGCTGATTTAACATGGTCTTACACGTTCAGTCCTACAGCTCATCATGCATTTCCCTCTTCCTTATTTGTCTGAGATACAAATACCCCCAGCATCATTCCTAGTAATTCTTGAAGGCCCTGCAGCATCCTGATTCTGGAAGGTGTTTTTCCTCCCTCAGACTTCTTAGAAGCATAGGCTATGACAGCAGGCCCTGATGAGAAACCACAGCGTTCTGTAGAGCTTTGCATATTCATATGTAAGCTGAGAAGAGAATGAAGTGCTTTAGGAGGAGAGGGAGCTGAGGTAATGGATGGGGCTTTGCTGTTGTTGGCTTTTTTCCTACTGTTTTCTGAAGCTTCCTTGTGCTGCCTTGTAAATGCTTAAGTCACTGCACAGCTTAGGACAGTGACATTGAAATGCTCAAGGAACCCGCTCTCAGGAAGCACTGCATCAGCCATGCAGAAGGGCTTCTCTCCAGAGGTATGCTGGGAAGGCAGATGTGTAAGTTTTTTATCAGCCATAAAGGGATTCAGCTCTTTATCAGCAGAGAACAGACTGAACACAGATAAGCTATTTGCCAATTTGTCAGAGGTGTACCCAAATGAAGATAACACTCAAATCCCCAGTTACAGCAGGGACGGTTCCTTTGATTTGAGTGACAGAGCTTTTCATTCACCTCCAGAGTCTGAGGTACCATGTGGATACTGTACACTTGGCTGTGTCCACCCCAGGTCATGATGGTAGAAAAAGCTGATAAAAGCTTCTTAAGACTGTGGAAAAGAGAACCCACAGCCTCAGCCTGTGGTCTCCACTATCGCTGAGCAGGTCCCTTGCTGGGTCAGCAACATCTGAGTAGCCTTTCCAGAGCTTGGATTGTGACTGTGCATGTGGCTTCAGCTATTTCCACGCAGGACATGGGACAAGCTATTTTATTCCCATTTCTGACTGCTATTTCAGTGCTGCTTAAAGCTCCAGGCAGAGGCCAGGCTCCCCGGACACCTCCTGCTACACAAATGCAGAACAAGACTGTGGACTTTGGGCTTTGAAGCATGTTACAGCCATCCTCTCTAAGAACAAGTTCTGGTAGAGTTGTATACATTCCCATTGAGTTTTGGCTCTCAAGTCACTTGTAACCTCTGGGAGCATGGACCAATGCTCTCTCCCTCCCTGGCACCCCAGTAGCATGTTTAGCCTCCACCTTAGTGAAGACCCACAGGATTAAATGAACTAAATGGGTTTTTCCAATCAGAAACAAAACAAAACTCTGTCTCAATCATGCATTTCCTGCACACCAAGTCTTGCCTCTGCCCATGTCAGCAGGGAAGGACCCTTGACATGTCTTATGCTGCCGATTAGCATGAACCTCATCTCATCATGCAGTGCTCCTTTGAAAGACTGAACTGCTGCTGTAAGGCTGATTCTACAGCAATGAGACTACAACAGTAAGAAACTAGATGGAAACAAAAAGTAACACTGCATCTAGCACTATACAAAGAATAAGAAACAAGCCCCCAGACCCTGGTGTAATGCAGGACCTGGCTGCAGTTAGCCTGTTGTTCAAGAACCTTTGGACAAATCCTGTTTAAAGTTTTTAAGCCTGTGATGTCTTGACAGAGCAAGTTTGATGTGACAGAACACGTTGCAGTGGCAGGCTGCAGGGAGCAGTAACCTCTTCATCCCTTAGAAACATCCCGAGCAGCACTTCCGACCAGAGCCACAGGGCACTCATTATTGTTCTCATCATTTGAAAAGCCTAAAGAAAAAGATCCATGCTTAAGAAGTCAAGGACAGACAATTCCAGGTTTCAGTTTCCTTTCTTTATCATATGTTTGCTAGGAAATTCCAAGCAAGGCACCTGCATGGCAGATGTAGGAAGAAGCACAGGAATTTCATTTACATGAAATTCCCATGGAAGTTATGGATATTCACATAGATGTGGTGAATCTTGGCCTTATTCTCTCTGCTTTTCCTAGAATAGAACAATGGGCATTTAGTAACTTGCCTTGGTTGTGGAGAGGTTAAGAGCATTCCCAAACTGTGAGACATTCAGACAATACAGTAATAGGGAATGTAGAAAATGAACAGTGTGACAGATATCACAGAGAGCTTTCTTCCTCCTGTCAGTTGTATTTGTTTTGAAGGAGAAGAAACCAAACCCTAATCAAGACAATTATGAAGGTTCATTGAGTTTGTCTGTTAGCACAAAATCTTTTAAGAGGAAAAAGAACACTTACTGAGAATAGGTTTGCCAAGAAAAATGCGTGCAACTTCGGTGCCCTCTGTTGGCATCTGCAAAGCAGGGTTTTGTCAGCAGCAGCTCCAGTTCTCCTCTGGAAAATCAAACCACCAACAAAGACATGTCACTGCCTTCACTTGCCAGTCTTTTAATGAAGGATTTCAAAGAAGTGAAGATTATTGTTGTATTTTATTCTTGGCAAAATAAAGGGCCAAAGTGAAGGCCATCACGTTGCCAAAGCAATCTCACTGCTGCTGCAGCAAACACACAACCAACCTTTTCAATTATATTTTAAATCAATTAAAGAGAGAAAAATCCTCCTGGAGCTGTTACATGATCAAATATCCTCCCTTACAAAACACTGAATAGTTCCTGCATGTGTTACATACAGGATGCAGCACCATATGGTGGAGGCAGGAAGTGAACAGTTTCTCTTGCTATAAGGAAAAGAAACAGTAAATGAATTACATGCAAGTGAGTTGTTTGGTTTCACACAGGCTTGTAAGTGGACATCATATTCTGTGGCTTGTAGCTTCAGCCCTTGGCATTTCAAAGAGAACTGGAGATGGCACTAGTATAGATATGTAAAATTAGTGCCTGAAGTGGCTTCTACTCGAAACTAAAGCCAGGAAATCAAGCCAAGGGTTCACTGAAAACTCAGTACCACGTTTGCTCAGGTTTGATCCCATGCCCACCTTAAATCAAAATGAGACCTATATTCCTTATAACTCTATTTCATGGTATCCAAACAACTCAACTACAAACTGTTATGGTATGTTAAGAAACACAAGTGCCTTTACACTCCTACAGAGCAAGAGTTTAATCTAAAGAGCATCAGTTGGAGACACAGAACAATGTGCAGGGTTGTACTCAAGTAAGTAAATGAATGCAAAGATGGGATTTTGTTTCATTCATCCATTCTGCCCTGCTTGCATTCTATGTTCGGGGTTTTGTTGGGACTTATTAGTGCTCCTACCTCTCCAGGTGGTCACTGAGTCATCCAGAGGGCATTGCTCTGCCCCTAAGGAGATCCAGCCCAGTGTCCTAACTGGCATTCATCTTTCCTAGGTCTGGCTTCTGGAGATGAATGCAAACCCAGCACTACACACCAACTGTGAAGTCTTGAAAGACATCATCCCAGCTATAGTCTATGAGAGTCTTGGTAAGTGAACAAGTCACAGTCTTAATAGTTATAGTCCACAGATCACAGGCTGGAAACCTCTTCCCCTCTGCACCTTTCATTCTTCCCTGACACACAGCTGCTCCGTGCTTACACATGGTGGCTTGGGCGTATTTTAGCATCAGAGTGCTCAGACCATCCCATAACTGCATCTTCTTTTCCAGATTTGGTCCTTGAGATTTTCAACAAGTGCCTCAAAGGCCACAGGATTTTGCCTTTAGAGACGCTCTGTCATTTTGTGCTTCTCTATCACGAGGATGATGCAGACCTTGGCCAAAAACAACCCTTGAAGCTCCAAAGTGACTTGCATAAGGGCCAATACATGCGGCCACACACAGACAGTGCCAGCCTGGCCAAAGTGCTGGAGAACTCTCCCAAGAAGCCTGGTTGAACTAGGAGAAAGGTTGCCTTGTTGGCCAGAAAGAAACATCATCAACACGCTGTCCTGACTACAGCACACATGTGGTTTTTCAACTGTCACAGAAACCCCGTCCTGAGCTATTGCAGAGCAAAAGGGTTTTCACAGGTTCAGAAGATACAAAACGAAAATAAAAGCTGAACTTGAATGTGCTGTGCATGTCCAGCTCCTTTTCACCTTATGTAGATAAAGAGGTATTAACCTCAGTGGGAAAACCTCAATTTCCTCTTAGTTACAGAGATCAAGACTCTGTCGCACAAGCTACGCGCTGCAACATCCACAAGGGTCACAAGATGGCAGGATTACACTGCCATTGAAAACACCTATATAACAGCGAAACACGCATTGAATTCCCTGTCCCCTGGGGAATTCACAGGCAGCACCACAATGAGTCTCCCAAAGCCTTTGCCTATGTCCTATTTATGCCCAGGTTCCTGAAGGGAAAGTCAGCTGGAAAGCCAGCTCATCTTCTCCGCCCTCCCTAATGTTACTTACTAACAGTTCTGCTAAAGTTTCCCCTTTTTCACCCATCCACTCCTTGATGTCTAGCATGGCACAGACTCTTGGACAACACTGTACCTTGGCTGTGCCCAACAACTTCAGTTTGGGGGCAGCATCTACCCTTAAGAGCTACTGATTTCTGATGTCCCCAAAAGTTCACATCGTTGTTTGTAGTTAGTGGGTACAAGCTAATTTTACAGTACTTAGCCCAGGTGGTTCTGCTCTAAGGATTCCATATAGATTGCAGAAATCCACCCAGGACTCAGCACAGCCATGCATTCCATGAGCCCACACTGAACCTCACTACATATATGTAGTACTGAGTAGGAACCATAGCATCACAGAGTGGTTTGGGTTGGAAGGGAGCTTAAAGCTCATTCAGTTCCACCCCCCTGCCACAGGCAGGGACACCTTCCACTAGAGCAGGTTGCTCCAAGCCCCTGTGTCCAACCTGGCCTTGAAGAGAAAAGCTTCTAAATTAGGTTCTAACATCAGAGATGGGTCACTGGAAGATGCCAGAACTCAGAGCAATCAGAGGCTTCCCTCCTGACAGCCGGTTTCGATTCCCACTGTGCTGACCACTTCCCCTTTCTCCGGGGGAAGACAAGTGACTCTCACACACAGCTGAGTGATGTCAGGTTTGAAGAAACCACAAAATCTGTTACATTAATAGCTGCCTAAGTTGTCAGTGGTGTTCCTTTTTAAATATTATTGAAGCACACGTGCTAAAAGAGCTGACTCCTAAGGCTTCATAGGATTTCATAGAATCACAGAGTGGTTTGGGTTGGAAAGGAGCTTAAAGCTCATCCAGTCCCAAACCCCGGCCACGGGCAGGGACACCTTCCATTCTCATGAAATGGTAACAAGCTTTTACTCATCCCTGGTAGCTCAAGAACTTCTTCTACAATTAGATTCCTCATAGGACAACCCAAAGACGAGCTTAAGATAAGTGCTGGACACCTCCTGATAAAACAAGGACTAAGTGCTACCAACTGTCCCACAAAAAATTACATGAAAACATACCTTTAAAAGCGTGACATATACCTTTTAAGCTTCACCTACATAGAGGTGAACATCATATTTCTAAATTTGCTTGATGACATAATCTCTAGGAACTTTGGGATATTTTTCAGGGATATTTTATTTTCTCTTTTGAAGATTGAAGGAAAAAAGAATATTGTTATCCCCATTTCCTTGAATGAGAAGCTTCTTTTCACCTACAGTCCATATACAAAGCTCAACCTGAAGTTTAAATCAGAACCTGAAAAAACCCCATATACTCTAGGATTTGAGCTGAAAATTCAGCCATGATCTGGTTCAAACACTGCAGTAACTGCACACTGATAAAATAAAGCTTGCTTTCTGAAGGGAAACTTAAGTACAGTGTTTTCTTACAAGCTCGCTGTTCTGAGCCAATAGCTTTCATTTCCTTTGATGTAAAGAAGAGCTCTTTCACTGAAATTCTCCCGGGCTCCAATGATTCACACTTTGGGTTTTTCCCTCTGAATTGGAGCTTTAAGAAGTCAGGAAATTGGTTGCTTTTCCCATCAAAAAGCAGCCCTGAAGTCAGGTGGTTTAGGTAAGCAGGAAGTGGAACTGTTCTGCAAGGTAGGCACACAGAAACCCCAAAGGCCACTGTGCAAGTTTCCAATGAATAATATGGGTCTGATCATCTTTTTCAGTATTAAGTGGCAGCAGTGTCAGCTATTCAACACCCACAGCCCAGGAAGCCTTGTACACCTCACCAAGACTTGCTGCCTGTTGCCAGAGGCACAGGCAGACATTCAAATCCTTTCATTCCTCAAATAGTTTGGGGTTTTTTTTGCCCCCAAAATGTTGCTGCTTCTCTGCCATTGTCAGAAAGACGATGAATTGGGAAAGTAAAACTAAGGGTGCTCAAGAACACTGGGACAAGCTAAAGAATAAACCCCTACCTTTCCTATTTGTTTAATTATATCACAGAGGCACTTCATTCCATTTTCCAAGTTTATTTTACCTTCACAAAAGGTCACAATGAGAAATCTTGCTGAAAACATTAAAAAAAACCCCAAGAAGAGCCAATACAGAGCCAAGAATATATATGGCCAGCATAGAGGCAGTAAGAAGTGTCTTCCCTGGCCAGTGTTTAGACTTCTGAGTATATTAAATCCCACAGCAAACTGCTTACAAGGCAGAGAGAGTCTCACACTTTAAAGAAGTTATCCTATTAATCCAATCCAATGCTTTCACCTTTCCTTGGCTGAATCTCCAGTTCACCTCAATTAAGAATCTGCACATTTCCTGAAGCAACAGAGGAAAACTCACTCCTTTTAAGCACATTTCACAGAGATACCTATGGGAAAAATTATCAGTAACACAAGAATGAACATTGAGAGGATCAAAGAAGGCAAAAATACATTGAAAGTACTAATTATGTCTCACACTATCTCTGCTCCCACTCTACATGAAGGGGAAGTGAAGGTATAGAGATGCCAGATGCAGAAAACACAGTCACAGAGAAGCTGGAAGATTAAAGCTAGAACTACAGAGGAATACGTTCTAGTGAACAAGGACAACCCTTTGCACTTCATTTTCCCTTACAGTTATTTCACCCACTTGCAAGATTCTATGATGCACAAAAGAAAAAAAGCAAAGACAGGATAACTCCTCTTGAAGAAATATTCAGCAATAAAGCCATGTCCATGAATCATACAATTAATCCTCCAGCTCTATTCAAGCTTGCCAAGACTTCCTCCAGAGAAGGCTTCAAGAAAGACCAAGCAGAAAGAGCTCAGAGAGAGACTAAGAGGTCTAGAAACCACAAGCAGGTGGTTTCCTACTGTAAAGTAGGATGAGAGTCTAAAGAAACCAAGAAGAGATGATTATAAATGCTTAAAAAGGTGCTGAAGAGTCAATTCTTCACCATAATGGCTAATACACATTTTAACTAACAGAACCTCTCTCCTTCTGTGACTTGAAATCAGTTACTGGACTGGATTGCCTGGAGAGGTCATGGAGCCACCTCAGTTAAAGTCCACCAGGTAGATCATTATCCAGTCTCACTAAGCCTGGCTTGGAGCACAGAAGCTGGTGACTAGCTTACCCAGGTCCCACTGTCCCACTTCTTAGGATTGTCTCTTCAAGTGCTTTTGCATCACACAGCTGTGGAGGCAATAACTCCTGCTCCACAGCTGCTGTAATTTCACAGAGCCCTACTGAAACCAGCATATTAGACTTGGAATAATCCCCTCTAAGTATTTAGTAAGGTGATTAACAGAAATGTCATTATTCTGTCAGGATTTCATTTTGAAGCCCTGTACTATTTCTGTTATCTGTAAGACACTGTGAGGAAGCTGATGCAATGGCTGTACTGTGAGAGATTTATAACCTTTCATGTGAACGGCAACTCAAACCTCACTTTTGCCTGGAGCTGATTTGGTCATAAGGGTTGACTCCAAGCAGCTTTCACCAGAAAGCCAAACCAAGGCAGCATCCAGAGCTTTGAATCTATTATTGCAGCCACAAAACACATGTGGCTGCAGTAATAGTGAGTTTTAACTAGTTAAGTTTTAACCAGTTGAAGCCACAGGCTAGATTCTTATTTGAAATCAGTATCAATTCACTGCAAGCAAGCAAGCCCAGCTGAAAGCCTGCCCCTTTAAATTCAGGCAACACAATTCATTCCAGCTATGTTAGAGCTCTATGAAGCTGGAGGAGCACTAATGTGACATTAAAAAACCCTCCAATTTTCTGTAAGGGGAACACCTTCCAGCTGATGATCAAGCCACTGGAGCTATGCAGGTGTACACCAGCAGACATTCCAGTTCTTTTTCTTCTGGGATGAGGTAAAAAAGCATCAGGAACAAATGTTGGGCTATTCTCTGTTTCCCACTGTCTTTTCCTAGTCTATAAACTAGGTGAGAAGAGAGCATTAAACCAAATGTCATTCTCTAGACAGCGTGATCCTCATTTGAGTCTCCCTTTCGTAATTCAGTATCCCAGGTACCAAGGATTGCTGAGTTAGAGAAGAGAAGGAGGATAAATGTCACTCCTTTCTCCCCTCCTTTCCCTGGAGAGGATGAGGGGATCACAGAACTTGCACAGAAAAATCCCTGCAAGCACAAATGATGTGGCCACAGCAGTCTCACTCTGCACTGAGCCTGGCTTAATCAACACCTTCTGTTGTGATGGGAAAGGACTGAATGGATTAAGACTAATGGCTCTTTCCCCTATGACAAAGAGGGCAATTTGGCAGGAATGAAAAGCACTGCCTGCTTAGAGAAAAGTAGTAGATATGCTTGCTGGGAACAACCCCTTATTCCCTTAGTATGAGCATCAGGACACATCCTGGAAATACAGATAGCCTGTGAAAGCTGTAGGTCCCACTGTACTTCCCATAGCACTGAAGGGACTGATGGTGGGACACCAGCCTTCTACACGTGTAGCAGTCTGTGGGAGCACCACAGAGACATGTGCAGGAGATGCAAAAGGGAGTAACAACAAGAAGGGAGCCTGGTCTGCAAGGAAGCTGAAAAGAGCATCAATGAAAAACCCAACAACCCAGGTAACTGGCACTAATGGAATGCTGCTGAACTGAATGTCAGCCTGAGTAGTATTTCCGCTTCTAAACATCAGGTTTGTTGAGAAGAAACACAGCAAAACTCCCCCAAGCCCATTCCTTATTGCTAGGTATATAATGATGCTTTATGTACCCAGCCCCTCCCGTCTTTTTGGAAAAGCTGAGCTCAGCTCCCCCTTCTCACAGCACACTGCGATTCATCTGTTTCACTGTAGGCTCTGAGGGTGGAAATAGCAATGCTTTTCTTCTGGTGTTTTGTCTCCATGTTCTTCTTCTGGAAGCTGGCAGCTGTAAGTCTCTTCTCTGTGGTGTGACATCTGTGGAGCCACCGGCTGGTTAGGGTAGATGTGTTCCAGATCTGCAGTGAGAATAAGCAAAAGCACTGGTACATTCAAGAGGTCTTCATACATGTCAGTTAGCTGCCCATTACAGCCCCTCTCTGAGGAAAGGACAAAGATACAGGCCCAAAATCAGAGTAAATCTGTATTTACTCTATCTATTCAACTCAATTGATTCCATTCTGACACATTGTTCACCACTGAAAAGCCACACACAAGTCCACACCAGTGCACTTACCATCAGCTGCATGGTATTTTTCTTTCTTCAGTGACCATATGCAGAAATGCAAGATGAAGGTCAGCAAGATGAGAACAAACACAGCCACTGCAGTCAGGATGGCCAGGATGGTGGTATAGAGAGAGTCAATTGTAACAGGAGCTGCAATTGAATGTATTTAATAAAGGTTAAGAAGTCATGTGGCCAGCCTATTGTTAAAGGTAAGGCAGTTCTTCCAAGGAAATTGAGAGATTAATTTCCTCTTTCTGGGGAAAATAATTTTCCAAGGGAAAAAGAAAACAGTGCAGGCATTAATAATAAAACTGAGATGCTCAAAGTCAAGGGTGCAATAGATCACTGTCTGTGGGAAGAAGCCTTCATGCAAAAAACCCACGTGCCTGATCTCTTCATTGTTCAGTGCCTCTCTTGCAGCTGTCACTTGTTCTATCTACTCTGGTTGGGTTTTGCTTTTTGGGGGGATTTGGGTTTGTTGTCTCCCTGAACAGCATTACAGCAAGCCAAATTTTCACACTTGTCTCTCTCAAGGAAGTCAAAAGTAGCACCTCTCTGCAGTTTGGCTCAGTAGAACTCTCAATTTCTCTGAATGAAGGTCCCAGAGCTGAAAGGCACCAATTCACTGCAGGGAAAAGGGTTGGGGGAGAGACAGGAGCAGCGCAGCTTCTTGGCTTCAAGATACTTGGTACCTGCAAAGTTACTCCTATCTAATTTGATCCATGATAAGAGATGAAGTTTCAATTCTGGGTGTTGTGGACTCAATTAATACTTGTAAAGGAAGTGGATGACTAACCAAGCTATTGTCCTCCTAAGAAAATCTTGCAAAACAGTAAGAGCAGTTCAATGGAAAACTGATAATTTGCCAAATAATTGTGCTCTATTCAAGGACAATTGTTGGGCTTTTCTCTGCCTTTAGCCCTGACAGTGCTTTAATGGGGGAATCTTTGCCCAGGTCAACAATTCTACCTATATTAATATTGCAAGAAACACAACAGCTCTGGATGGTATCTACGCAGCAAGTCACCAACTGAAGAAGTGTAGAGAAAAGTTATGAGCTTAACAAAATCAAATCATGGTGAGAAAGTACCTTGCTCCAATTCCTTAGTAAGCAAACCACATATTGCATTATGTGTACTGTTGCCTTGCTTGATTGTTAGAAACCCAGTGCTTTCACAGCTAGAAGAGGAGAAAAAAAGTCACATTTAGAATGCCTCTGCCTTGCCCTTCATTCCTCTCCAGCCTTTCTCTTGGCTCCCCCTTTCTTCCTTCCCTCCACTCTTCCTTTTTTCCCTTTTTATAGCAGTGCAGGTAAAGTTAAGGCTGTCCCCCAACAAGATAACACTCCGTTACAATTGCTTATGTACATATTCTTTTAGTCCCTTCTTTCAAGTGATGGCTATGTGTGGAATAATTTTGCATCACTTTGAGCTGGACTTGGAAGCAAGCTGAATACACAGGAGTTTCTCTTAAATTCTGCTTTGAGAGCAACTCTTTATACAGCCAAGGAGAGAGACACATCATATATTGCTGAATATAAAAACCTCAATCTCATCAGTGGTCTCATCTTTGATTACATTTTATTTTCTAATTTAAGTATTAATTATTTGAGAGTTTTATCATGCCTCTCTAAAGAGGAAAAGAACCAATAAATACATACTCAGTCCAGTTACGGCACCAGCCATTCTTCACATTAGAATAGGTTCCCATCTCACATGGCTTACATTTGAATGTGAAGTCTAAATTGCCTATAAGAAAAGAGAACATGAATTATTAGTGGTCAGTGCCCTTATGAAAGATGGAGATGCAACAGATTAGAGAACAATGCACTTCCTCTGCACTCTTTCTGCATTATGAATGCAGAAAAGCACAAGCAGTTCTTGCCACCTTTATGTTTGGGAAATGTATGGGCAGATCCCTTGCAGAATTGGTACAGAACAGTCTGATCTGACAGCAGAGGGTGTAAGGATAAGAGGCAACACAGAGTAAAAGTCTTCTACTGACAGTTCTAGCAGGTTGGAAGCAATACTGACGGTCTGAGTGTTAAAGTCTCAAATTTCGGAAGGGAAGAGTTATAAAACAGGAGAGCAAGGGGTTTAGTCACAGAGACCATAGTATATAAATGCCATTTCTCTCTGCATCACAAGCCTTTCCAAAAGCAGTTTATCATAAGTGATGGAAGCTGCTGCTCAGCAGCCACTTATACAGGACTCTGTCTCCCAGAGTCATTAGTGTTTCTTTAGTTACCAAGCTTCACCAGCTCCTCGCCCTCTGCACACTCAGGCAGTTTCTGGCAGTAGAGACATGCACTGTCAACACAGCTGTATCCCTGACGACATCTGCAGTCATGGTCCTGGGTGTTTTGGCATGTGCTGTTGTCTCCTGTGAAGAGGAAAGAAATTAAGATTTGCCTTTGTCATAGAGGCCAGAAATTAACTTCAGCATTAGTCTTACTGGCTTGACACGGGGGAAGTAGCTCCTTATTGTGCTGTGGTGGAAAAAGTGGGTACCAGAAAGGTGTCGCTCTATCCATGCCTAGTGGATAAAGTTTAGAGTACTCAAATACAGCACCACTCAGATTCCTACACCATGGTTATCTGACTTACCACTGTAACCCTTCTCCCTTACCTGGAACACCAGCATAGGTCATGGCAGACAGAATTAAGGCAGCAGGTTTGCTTTACTACAGTGTGCAGCTTTAGACACTGTGAGATGAGGAGGGCACTGTTACTGCCCCAAAGCATCACACATTAACTATCCATGCGGTCAGCTCTCAGAACACTTCCAGAGCTCTTCTGAGTTAGGCTCAGCCATGTTAGAGGAGGGATGCCCAAAAGATCCTTGGCCAGTGAAGCAGAGCTCCTTTTCCATGCCTTTCCTAACAACAGCAGCTGCTTCCTACAGTCTGTTGGCAGAAGTGGGTCTAAATCCAAGCTATAAACCCAGCACCCTTCCTATCCTCTGTCCTTCTATTTCTAGAGGAGTTCTGTTATGAATTTTGCTTGCACTCAAAATATCACCTCTAATTCTGAGAGGCTCTTGGGTTCCTGAAAGCAAAGACTGATCATATATACAAATCCCATCAGTAAACAGGATCAAGCAGTCCTTCAGGCAGTTGGAGACCAGTTAAGGAAAAGTGCTGTTCAGCCAGGAAGCTGTGTAACCTTAAAGAAAGAAAAAACCAGATGGAAATGCTGGCTAGCTCATTAGTGTGCTCAAAAACCCACACTGAGGAGCAAAGAACAAGCACAGATGATTTCCTGAGGCGGGTAATGGAATGAACAGGGCTACCAGGGAACTGCCCACATCTTCCTCTGCCAACTGGCCTCCTCTTACTGTGCTTCCAAACTTCATGAAGTCTGGCAACATGGAAACAGCTTGGGGCTGCTTCATTATGTGTATTGCCAGTGGGTGAGCCTGGAGCTGATCCCACCAAGCAATGACTCACCTCCCTCATGCTGGGTGACTTTATCTGAGTGGGAAGGGAAATACCCATGGGTCTCCACACTACTGAGGACTCTCTAGCTCTTCACCTATTTGTTGCTCATGGCCACAAATCCCATGTGCCCACTCACTGCTTCCACAGAGAACTCGATGTCCTTGTTGGTTAAGGCAGCTATATGGAAGCTACTAATAGGTGGGAGGCTGACTCCTACTTCAGCACCAACGAAAGATGTAACTTCTCAGCTGCTCTTGTTGCTAACCTGCAGGACAACAGCACTACCACACTAGCTAGACAAGGCTTCCCTGAGACAAAGGAAAAGGAAGGAGCATTCCTTGCTGTAGGTCATGCAACTCTAATTTGACTTAAAATTACAGACAAGCGAGAATCCATGACCATCTCACCACCAACCTGAGATCAGGCAGGGATACAGGTTAGAACAGGCTGTTGAAACTAATGATCACCTGAGAGCTTGCCTGTGCATTTACTTCTGGGACACGAACAGGTCAGCTGAATGGAAGGATAAAAGTGGGATGCTTCCTGCTCTTTAGGACCACAAATTGCAAAGGGCAGCCTTACAGAGAGCAGCACTCCCTGTGTTCTCTCCGAAGTCTGAATGGCACAGACTTTAAAACCAGGTTTGAATGGCTCAGAGTCAGGGTTAGGTGAACAACTTCTTTCCTTGTGAGCAAGATCAGCCCACAGAAACTCAACTTTCCCTTTCCCGCCACAGAATAGCAAGTATAAGCACATAACAAATCTGAAACCTGAGTCCACTCTGAAGTTTATAGCTAAGACACATTACCAATTTAGAGGGCAGGAAGGAAGTCCTTGCCATTTTGGTTTGCATATAGAGTTACTCAAGATACATTCACATACACATTCCCCACACTCAATTACCTGGTTGACATAAAACAGTACTGATGAACAGAAAAAGGACAGACACATCATTCCTTTACCTGTGTTTGAGATGCATTTGGGGCAGCATTTCTTTTCATCCTTACTGACGACTCTCAGTTCACCATCACTGCATGCTGTTGCCAGAGTCTGCTGCGTCCACTGCCATAGGCACATCACCACCAGCAAGGAAGCTCGAACCTTGAGGCGACCAACTTCACTTGTCTGCTCAGCCATGTCTTGAGCTATACAACCCAAAAGCACACAAGGGTGGGCTTGTATCAGGACTTCCCTGCAAAAGCACTCTTCCCACTGACACTGTGGGCAGACACTGTGCTTTTTGTGGCTGCACTCTTCCTGTTTCTTCAGGGGCGGGGAGAAGATTTTGCTTGATGTCATCAAAGTCTTAAAAAAGCAGGGCTAAGCAACCATGCACCAGTGTCTCCATTAGGGAAGCAGCAGGTTAAGAGCAAGATGTAGCATCACATAATCCCGTTTTCAAAGGATTTTGCAAGTTTATATAAATTAAAGCAAATTAAATCAGTGCGTGAACATCAGCACTCTCAGACTGTTTCATTCTGACTTACAGCTCAGAGAATGGTTTGGACTGGAAGGGACCATGAAGCCCATCGGGCAGGGACACCTTCCACTAGAGCAGGTTGCTCCAAGCCCCTGTGTCCAACCTGGCCTTGAACACTGCCAGGGATGGGGCAGCCACAGCTTCCAAATCAAATCTAACTCCTAATCCCGTTCCTATCCTAATGAATTTTGAAACATTCAAGGATTTAACTATGTAACTGTATACATAACTGTCTTTAAACTGAAAGAGGGGAGATTTAGATTAGATGTTAGGCAGAAGTTCTTCCCTGTGAGGGTGGTGAGGCCCTGGCACAGGTTGCCCAGAGAAGCTGTGGCTGCTCCATCTCTCCTGATGCCTTTCCTCATCTTTACAAGTACAGCACTAGCAACAGAGCAGCCCAGGACAAAGACAGTGCAGTCATTCCAGATAGAGGAATTTGCCATTCCTCCAAAGCTCAGAGACGTACATTAACAACTAGCACTGCCTAAATACCCAATATGAACATTAACCAGACTTCTGCTCAACATCATGAACACAGCAATAGAGAAGGGACCTCCAAAGGGCCTAAGGAGACAACTGGCAGGTGGCACATAAGGGAACCCTATAGAGGCAGTTAGTGCATGTGATACCTGGTGTTTATCAGAGTAGGAACTAACAATTTATTTCCTCTTACCTTTTTTGAATCTTGTTTTTCTTCTGAACTCGTCTCTACATGTTCTCCTTCTTGTTCAAGCATTACAGTCGCGCACAGACACTGCCAAGTGATGGAACATTTACAGTCAGATCACAGATAATAGTTGTACATGCCAAGTCTAAACCTCTGAAGTCAGCAGTGACCTTTCAGAAATGACCTGACTATCCGGCTTTAAAATCTTTGGGGGTTTTCTAGAGCTAATCTTACCTGTCTCTGACGTAAGGTAATGACATTTCATCTGTCAATCCTCTTCTCACTCAGTCCTGTGTGCGATACATATCACTGCTGGCAGGTTCCACACTGCTGCCTGTATTCAACGTTACAATCCCAAGGGTTGAAAGGCCACTGGAAGCAATGTGGTCTTCAGGGTTGTTTGAGAACACACACCACAAAGTGCCTTCTCCTTCGCATGGAACAGGAAGACACAGCAGAGTCTCAAACAGGCAAAGAGAAGAACATGGAGCTGTGCTCAGAAACACCTCAGGGTTCAGAGTCCCCACTCATCACTAAAAAGGAGCATCCAAACTGTCTCTTTGAAGAAAGGCTCTGCAAGGGCTTGTGCTGGAGTTTGATCCAAGAGCCTCTTACATGCCACGCTCTAGTTCCTCAGTCTTGGATGAAAAGGTCTTCATCTTTGAGAATCTTTGAGGACTGCCGCAAAGAAATGAACCTCAGAGTTCTAAGCATGCAGCCTCACTATATCAAGAGACCTAGAAAAGGTGGGTTTCTTCTCCTTCCTTCAGCAGAGAGGCACAGAAACACCCCAAACAGAGAAGAAAGGGCTATCTTCAGCCATACCTGCCCATACCCATACAAAGCTCAGAACAAATCAAGGCTGAAACAACACACTGTGACGGAACAGAAGAAAAGATGTTACACATCTCCTAACCCCTTCTCCTTCCTCTGTGCTACCGTGATCTCCACACAGGAGCACTTCTAGTGTTAGGGATGAGATTTGAAGGAAGAACCAGTGGATTCTTCCACCCACTGAAGTGCACCAATGTGGCAGCTTGTACCTCTGCATTCAGGGCACAAACTCCTACGAGTACGTGCAGAACAGGCTGTGAATTCTACTTCTGCCCACCTTAAGGACATCCAGCCACAAGCTGAATATCATGCACATCGCCTCAGTTCAGTTTCCTTTTTGCCTGGGGCAACTGGAGCCACCACTTTGTCTGTCCCAATTACCAGCCTTTTGAGAAGAACAAAATAAAGAAGACAAAAAAGAGCATAACCATTTCCCAAACACATCATTAATTCGTGCACATCCAGCGGCTTTACTGGCACTCCTCGGACTTAACATCATCCATGCGAGAGCTTTGTTATCAGGGAGAGGATTTGGTTTCCTGACACTGAGATTTTGCTGATTACCCATAATGGGTGACCAAAGAAGCCATGCAGTTCTACTAGGAACAGGTTCACATGAATTCTATGTAATTTCTGAATGACTAATGATATTTGGTAAACTGATGTATAAACTGCCGTGTAAGCTCCAGCTCTTACATCATTTTCATCCCACTGTAAAATACTCCATTGCTAGCTGCAAGATTCATGTTCTGTTGTACAGAACTTGTCTATGCTCTTGGGAAACAAGTGTCACTCAATCTTTACTTAAAGAGCCTTTATATTATGACAGCTGCAAGAGATGTTACACAACATGAAGTGACCTGCCACACCAGGGGTGCAGTTTGGTACTACAACAGGCACGTGCATGAGTACATCACCTGCTCTGTAGGATACCACACAAGTAGTGACAGCTCACATATGACTATGAGAAGACTGGAGTAAAAAACCCCCTTAAGGACAAATAATTTATCTGCAGCCTGAAACTAGAAGACAAAATTGGTGTGTTCCTTCCAGCTCTGCTGGCCTTTAGGCCAGACTTGAGGTTTTGCAGGGGCTGGGATTGCCTACCCCATGGGCCCGTGGGGTATTTGCAGTTCCGTGACCTGCCTTCTTTTGGCACCCAGGGAGAATTACTGCCCTGCAAACCTGACACAGGTAGGGCTGGGACCACAGCAGTCGAACAATGTGGCAGAAGAGTGGGTCATTCACACATAATGTGCCACATGTGGATTCTCAAGGCAAGTCATTCTCACCCTGAAAGAGTGAGGGCTTTGCAAAGAGCCCTGGATCCTCTGAGCAGTGCTAAGGATGCTGCACCATGCACTTGGCAGCTCTGCCTTGGCCTGTGGAACAAGGCTCAGTCACCTCTGGGGTGCTTCAGAGCCTGGCTGCCAAAGGGGTGACTCCTTACGGACAATCCCAGTGGCACAGGGGCCAGGCAGCAGCATAACTGACATTTCAGAGACAGGAACCAAAGCAGACAAAGGCAAATCCACCAACTCCCTGACGGTACCAACCTGTGTGTTTCCTTCCCAGCTTCACACCCGGCACGATGTCTGCCAGTGGCTGTGACCTTTCTCAGTCTCTCATGGCAAACCTGAGTCACTTTGATGCGCTTCTAAGCCACAGGAGAATGTGAAGAGAAAAAGGAGGAGATAAAAGACCTGGCCTAGTCGCAGCAGAGGAAACTTGCCATGTATTCGCAGAGGAAAACCAAAAAACCAAAAAAGACCAAGGAGGAAGTGAACATGAAAAGCATAAACTTACAGACCTGTGGTTTGTCTTTTTAATACCTACTGAAACACGAAATACACGTTAACTGCCAGACGTGCAGTCTGAAAGGAGTGTTCAAGAACTCCAAACCCAGCCCATTTATGTGTTTTTTCCATCTGCTCTTGTCCTAATTCTTCTCCAAAACTGAATGCAGCAAAGTAATAAGCAAACTAAACCTCCATGTTGAACAAATAGCCTTGTTAACACTCCAAGCAGGCATGTGTGAGAGCCTCACATGTAAGAGAAGAAATACTGTAGGTAGAAATCCTGAAGACCATAGGGGTTGGGGTTTTTGTTTGGTTTTCCTCCCATTTCATTGTGGCCATCTGACCTAACCTCTGTCTCTAAGTAGTTCTAAAGAAACAGTGTAAGAGGCTGGCCCTGTGGCCTGTAACTCATGGCTAGTGCAGCTGAAAAGAAGTTATTCAGGAAATAAATGGTGTTATTCTCATCCAAAACCACAAAAGGAATTATTAGTTCATTTTACAGATGGTTCTTAAAGCCATCAGAGGCCCAAATTTGTCAACAACATTCATGCAGACAGTTTGGCATGTGTTTAAGTGACCTCTTGAATCAGGCTCTGTGGCAACCAAGACGCATTTAATTCACGTATCATCAAGTATTCCCATTGCCAGCACAGGTCACACTAAACCCAGAGTTACCCCTGGTTTGCAGAATAAAAGACCTGACACCTCAGCTTACCGCACTACACTGGAAAATGTTTCCTTATCTTTATCAGCTTAGCTGAAGCTGCACAACTTTGACTGGGTCTCTTTCAAGTGCCTGAAAAAGGGGAAATCTGAATGGTTCAAAAACAGGAACTTGCTTCATGACACAGGCTCATACCTTTGAGAAGGGAAAGTTTCATTTCTGGCACGTAGGAAGACAAGTGTGGGCAGGAGGCAGCACCAAGTTGTTCAAGATTCTCTGCCTATTTTTAACTATTTCCTGCCATTTTAGGGAGAATTGGAACACAAAATCCAAGCAAGTTTTGCACAAATGAGTAACAAGTCTGAGCATGGCAATTAAAACAACACTGTTATGCCTTTATTTAGAGTGAAATATCTACATTTGTTTACTTAAACCAGCCATCTACCCAAATCCTCAAAAATAAATCAAATCATAAATGCCTCCAATCCTATCAAATGTTATTATGGCTTAACTCTTCTGATAGGATTATACATCTTGGCACAGTGACTGGATGCAGTTCTAAAGCAGCACAGCCTGGCTCCCAGTAGCACAAAAGCCAGCAATTCCAGCCTGGGATGACTTGCTGTCACAGGATCCAGCCACTCGGCACTGTCTGCCTATTTCCCAAAGGTTGATGAGCAAATGCAACGTGTCCTCAGCTCCCCTACCTCTGCTGAGCACCTCCAGGGCCAGTGACGGTTCCCTCCTCAGCCAGAGGGAACCCGTGCCCTGGTTTGCAGGAAATCTCCTCATTTCCTGATGAGGTGGGAGGGAGGCACAAGAACAGTGCACTCGGGCATCTTCTCCTGCAGCTGAGCCAGAGGGCAGGAAACAAGTGAGATTCTTGGAATGAGCTGCTAAGCCCACACCACAGAGAGGCCCTGCTGCCACTGCAGCACTTGTGTCAAGCCAACAGCTCATCTGTTCCTGTGGGCTGCATTTTCACCACGTAACCCACAGCCTCAGGTGGCTCATTAGTTATCTGCACCTTGCTCAGTTACGAGCACAACATGAGCTTTCTGGCCTCTGATAAGCATCGTTTCTGAGAATGTGTTGGGTGTTCCCTGGAATGCGTTTCTCTGATTCATCCATTGCACTT
Organism: Strigops habroptila; assembly: GCF_004027225.2. Lineage (NCBI taxonomy): Eukaryota > Metazoa > Chordata > Aves > Psittaciformes > Psittacidae > Strigops > Strigops habroptila. The sequence continues at coordinate 5,656,173 of NC_044292.2, forward strand.
TGCCATCCAACTCGCTGCAAGATGACAGCGTTTAGGACACAGCACACTTTCAAAGATCTCTACATTCACCACAGAGGCTCTGTGTTTTCAAGGGGCGGAGCTTTATCATCTTGAACATCCCAGCAACGCTCAGCCCTGCCGCCTGGCCAGATAACAGAGAAAACCACTACATACAGCACTCTAAAGGCAGCATGGAAGTCAAACCCTGCTAAGCCACTGGACTGACTTACACACATTGGAATTATACACACTGTAGTAACTTTTTTGCTTATTTGTACTCTCCAATCATATACAAAGATGCACATCTAGCTGCTACTACAGTTTATTTCAAGAAGTCACTATCACGCTTTGTATACAATACAAATGTTTATATACATTGTATATGCACTTCAAAATAGGAAATCATTGCTAAGTATACCATATGTATAACATATAAGAAAACATATGTTTAACAACATGTTTGTAGATACCAGTTGTATTCTTGAATACATTTCCTGCTGCATATTTTGGCATATGCTTTGGTCCTGTGTATGTAAAATACCTGTATTCAGCGAGTACTCTGCCTTTCCTCCTATTTTGAACAAGTTTCCACTACTAATGTTCTCATCAGAAATGACCATTCCCTTTGCCTTCTGGCAATCCACGTATTCTACTTCACACACACATGAAGATCTCCATGGAGATTTCCAAACACTTGGAGATCTGGAGCTACTTGGTGATCATGAGTCATTCCATTTGTTGGGCTGACAGTGGGGATACTGCTCAATATGGTAACGTGACATTGTCTCAATGGGTGTCTGAAGACATGCAGGGAAGAGAGAAGTGGCATTGAGCAGCCATCTCTCAATAGTCACTCAATAGCTAGCACCAGGATCGTGGTGCTACTCCACTTGACCAAGAAGAGATAAGCTGAAGAAATGGAAGCACAAAGGGAAGCTGGCTAGGTTCATCAGGGAGATTCTCCACCTAAAGTAAGGAAAGTTCATTTGGGAACTAAACTGAAATACTGGAGATACCTGCACTAAGACAGACAGGCTCTGCTTAGCATCTCAGAGCTGTAAGATGAGATATAAACTCGGTCATAAAGCAGGTCTTTGGATTTCCCTGTTTTCTGTCTGCTCAATGATCAGTTCTTACAGCTTCCTAAACACTTTTTTCAGTTCAAAGACAATTCCCTATCCCTACATACAGAACTGGCTAGAAATGCACTAGAGGACTATACCAACTCAGTCCTGGCAACAGGGATGCTATGCACAGGATCGGCCCAAGAGAAAGACCCCCACCATTCCACCAAGAACAGCTACTCCCATGGATCCTAACACCAAAGGGGGCACTCAACGAGCCCCAGAGGAGCTGAAGCACAACTAAACAGCTACACACCCCACACATCCAGCCACAGACCACTTTCACATCACTTGTTACTACAATCCATCGGCTCAGAAACGCAGGAAACAGTAACAGAACGTGGAGTCAGTTTTTGATGAGACTAGAATCGGAGTCAATTTGTTCTTCCTGGATAGGAAGTCGAAAGCTGTTTTCTTCTGAAAGACAGGTAATAAAACATCAAATAAATAAGTGTAGAAAGGGCAGGAAAAGGGAAGCCAGGGACTTCCCTAGTTTCATGGATGACGAGGCACCTATGAATGATATTTGGGTCAGTGCTTGTCTTTCCAGTCAGGCCTAGGGAACATCAAGTGTCGGGAACAGTGAAAATACACTTTATCACTGCTCTGTGAATAGAACACAAGGCAGCTGCAGGCTGACTCAAGAGCTAAACTGCCACTTAATTCTGAATATAGAGGTCAGCTCATCTCAGTCAAACCTTTCCTCTCTTTGCAGGAGATACTTTAAAACAGTTCACTTCTACGTTGGCAAAAGATTTCACAATACACTCTTTTAAAGCCTGTTGATCCTGGATCCTCTCTGTACTGAATAGACTTCCCTGCACAAAATCATTAAACCATTTTTGCAAGGACTAAGGGCTAGCTTAGAAAGCTAGGAAGAGTTAAAACCAGAAAGAGAGAGAATCCTTCTGCATGGCAACAAGCAAGGGAATCTGTGCTCTATAAGAATGCAAACTTGAGACACTCTGACCTCCAGTGTATTAGGACTACATAGAGGATCAACCACTGTTGGATGTCACTGTGCTACTTGGCCAGGTAGACTTCATTATGACTGAAACAATTAGCAAAGTTCAGAGGACCCTGATTATTCTCTGTTCTATACATGTTTCCACATAAAAAGAAACTCACCCTTATGGCTGTTTCTATGAGGCCTCCTCTTGGTCTCCTTTTTGGCTGCTTGGATAATCAACAGGAGGATGGACATTCCACTCACCATGAGCAGTATCAGACAAATAAGGATAAGTGATATAGACCCTGGAAGAAAACCAGAACACAACACTGAAAAGGATTCACGGCTCTAGCTGGAGTTTCCATGGCTTCCTAGATTCAAAAGAGGGAACCTAGAACTCCAGAAGTTCTAGGCTGAACCACACAGCCTACACAAAATCCCAGCTGCCAAGCTGGCTTGGGAACTAATGTAGAAACCTGTGTATGTCTCACTGAAGACTGTATAAAATACAGATACAGCTTCTGAGAAAGAGTGTGGTTTCATTTCCATGAAATTCCTGCAAGCTCTAGCAATAAATAGAGAGATAGACTTAGTCATTCCCTCTCCTTACCCCAGTTAGTCTCTGTGGGACTGCTCGTGTCCGAACAAATGGAAGGAATCAGGCTGGGTCTGGATGGTGCGAACACTGCAGTCGAGGTATTATTCTTGTGGGGTGTGGTGGAAAGGTTCAAAGTAGGTGTTGCACTCTGAGAAGTAGTCGGCTGTGTGACATGGCTGCTGCAAACAGCATCACCTGTTTTTGTCCCTGGTTGAAGAGTATTCTTCCCAAGAAGGCTGCAGCTAAAGATGTAAAATAAATCAGTGTCATTTTCAGTTGCAGTAATGACTTCAATGCGGGTTTACTCTACACACCATGATTTGGGCATCAACTGCTATAGAAGTAAATTATAAGTCTATGAAAGTAAGCACAAAATGTTGCTCTGAACGTATTTGGATCAGTGATACATACTTGGTCCAAGGTTGACACTTCTCATATCCCCCTATGGAATAAGACCCTTCAGGACATGGTGAGCATACTGGAAAAAAAAGAGAGAGGCAGAATTTGAGTTCAGTTAGCAACATAACTGTGTGACAGCTATACAGTAACTACACTAATAGCTTATACTAGTAGTGTAGCTTATAGAGCAGACCCAAGAAAACCCACATAGCCTCTAAAATCTATAGCCACCGAGTCAGAAGTATTGCAACGTGCTCAGTGGTTCATTTTAGTCTGCAACTGGCAAGGTTTCCTGTTCTCTCTACTGGCTGATTATGGGTATTAACAAGGAGAGCATTAAGATTTCTGAAGCTCAGGAATCACAGAGCAACAGCCTGCACAACGACCCTGCTGTTAATGCTCGTGTGGAGATACCAATGAGACAAGTGACAATAGCTTTTACATTAGAAATAGCAACCTTCTCATCTGAAGTGGGAGCAAGAGTTTGGAGTCTGACAGGCCACCAACTTACCACTTCCCAGTGTGTATCTGGCATCTGGCATATATCCTGCCACACACTTGCAAATTCTGTCAGAGGTCTTCTCACACTTCTTCACTTCCACACTCCCCTTTCCTAGCAACGGTGGAATAAAGGGCAAGTGAGAAACAAGAAACAAGTTAAGGAATTAAATAATAGAATTACTCAGTGTCTATCTGCTGTGTGTAGAAACAACTGCAGAGAATAGTTTATTAACAATTCTGAAGACACCAGGTTTCAGGCAGTACAAGCCTGCTTCTCTCTGAAGGCTCTACCATCAGCTATTGAAACAATAACCCAGTTCTGGACTTGGTCATCTCAAGTGACAGGCTTTATGGCGTCATCAGCCTTTGAGGAGCATGCAAAGATAAGAAAGCACAGGAAGACCTGATTGCCTCCCAAAATCCTACCAGGTGCCCACTACAAGCTGACTTACTAGTGTTGCAGATTGTACAACTCTGGCAGAACCTGTGGTTGTGCTCACTACTGAAGTATTCGTCTTGACAGGGGGCACAGACTGTGTCTGTTGTTGCAGTGCAGCGGCTTCTCATTCTTTCACCTAAACAAGGACAAGGAAAAAGTGATTAGTGATTGAAGGAAACCCTCTTCATTTTCATGCATTAGAATGGAAGAGTGCCCAGAAAGTAATAGTTCCACTTACAATTCTGGCTGAAAACATTCGGCAGATTTAGATATGCTGGAATCCCCAGAAGTTTTGACCCATTGCATCACTGCAAATTAAGCAGCTAAAAGGGACTAGAAGGGCCTGATGACAGGCTTTTAGCATAGAAATAGGTCTGATCTCCAATGTAATACAATGGCTTTATGACAGACCCTACCTTCCCTTACAAGATAAATCATGCAATTCAACCCAAAGCATTCCCAAACAGATACAAAAGATGGCAATGGACTGCTCGGGTTTGCAGTTAACATTCATTAGTGAAGCAGCCAAGAATAAATGGTTGGAGAAGCTCCTGCTGACATTCTGAAAGCCCATTAGGCATGAAAGAATGTGGTTATATTTGATACGCATCTGTATTGGCACCCAACAATATCAAAGATGTTACTAGCTCCATTTCATGAACAGCAAGACACAATGCAAGGTGTTCGTTACCATTCCAGGCAGTATGTGTGTGTCACAAGAGGCATTTAGAAACGAGCTCTGAGAGCTTGCACCAACAACTTCCAACCTGTATGATACTCACTACTTACACGGAGGTTCAGATTGATGTGCTAGGATGGCAAGGTCTGTGTGCCCAAACTGAAACAGCAAGTTAACAGCGGATTTTGGGAAGGGAGTTGGACATATTCCTTCTATCTCACTAGCTTCTCTCCATGCAGGAATGACAGCCAGCTTTAATAACGTGGGGTTTTACAGCTGAGCTTAAATACATCCTTATTCTCACAGACCTTTCATTTTGGTTCCCCATTTCCCCATTCTGCAGGTGAACAACGAGCACCAAGTCTCTTGCTCACTCTAATTTTCCCTGTGTTTTAGTGAGTACTATCAGTGGCAAAGCACAGGAGGTTTTTAGTGACCACAATATATGCAATACACTTCTACGTTTTTATTCTCTACACGCTCAGGAAGAGACTATGAAGACATGTTTCCCCAACAGCAGCAGATTTGCTAACAGACACGATCTACGCTCCCTCTAGGCACGTACATGTACCCTTCTTTTAGTACAGTCAACAGTGATGGTACTACAAGTAATCCCTTTTCTTAAGGGGATTGCCCCCCAAGAGCAGTATTACCTGTTAACTCTTGTCACTCTTCATCACCAAGTCATTTCTATAATGAAATCCCAATTATTAAAGTATTTGAGGTTTGATATTTTGCATTTGTGCTTCTTGATACTGCACTGCCTTCAGAGCTACTCAGATTGTGGGGAAAAAAACCATGCAACCCCCAAAATTCAGCCTTGTACAGTTTCTACAACAAGAAAGGATGAAGCTCACATTTCCTGTCAAGTTATGCTCTCCTAATCTCTGCTATGAATCAAGCACATTTTTGCCTTGCAAATCCACCAAGTCTTATGCAGCATAAACTTTGCTTCAAAAGAAAGCTTCAAAAACATCTGCAGCAACAGAACTAACTACCTAAACTTTTCCGTTATTATGCATGATTTCTGAGCTTCTTTATGCAATAGGTAAAAGACAGCACCATAAATGCTACCATCTTTTCTCAGCTAATACTCCCACAATAAAATGCACCAGACTGACACATTAAGGAAGCAGAGTCACATAAAAGAAGTTAAAGAACATGTACCTCTTCCAAAGAGGAGGGTTCTTAAATTTAGTATGTTATGGAAATAATCTGTCAGTCTAGACTGATTGAAAGTATGCTCATCAGATGCTTTTTCTCCATGTTATGCTTCCTACATCTGAATGCTATTTCCACCAAGCTGTATTTTATTAACTGATAGATATTATATTGAGCAAGTATAACCAACAGCCAGTGAAAATCACTTACCAGGGGCACAGTCCCTGCAGCATTTTTCACCAAAAGGATGTTGATGTTCTTTGCATTTCAGTTCCAAGCAGTGGCTAATAGTGACGGCCAGCAGCAAGAACCAAACAGTAGAAAAATGGGAGTAAAAACCTACAGCTACCATAATGCAGAGCCCTATTGTCCCAGGTGAATTCTGATAGCTGCAAACTCTTGGAGAAGTGATTCTAAACTGCTGCTGCTCAGAACAAGTTCATACATCAGTTGCTGGGAAATTCCCAGCTTGTGTTCCACGCCCCCAACCTTTTTCCCACCCACCCCCCCACCTATTTTTGGCAATTCACAACTAAAATATTCATAGGCAAAAAGACAATATGGTGAACAGCATTTGGAAAGGATTTCTATTCGTAGCTTTAAAACAGAGAGCCTTCAGCCAGGTACATACCTCTCTACGTAGAACAGGATTAAAGCACAGGCCTTGAAAGCCAGGAGGACTAAAGAGATGATCCTTCTGACTGCAAAGAGGAGTATTAAAGCAATATACAGAGGTAATGCCTGAAAACCTTCAGAGATGAAAGCCATAGGTAAAATGAAACAGAGCCCACATGGGCTTCCTCCTTAAAAGGCAAAGCACAGATTTGCTCCCCTTGCTCTCACAGTTAAGGTAGACCCATGACTTTCATTGCTGCATAAAACCCAAAGTTGTTAACACGTTTCTCTTCTCAGGAAGAGTGTGGAATCACAAATTGTCAGTCATTTTGATACTGCCCTCAGAGCTAGCAAAAGCTACAGAGAAGCAGCATTTACAGTCTCCATTTCAACTCAGTATCAGACTCCCTGCATTGCCACAACAGAAAAGGAAGCTCCGACTCCAAAACGGAGACTTTGTGTTTCCCCCACTATTTCCTCCCATGGAAATAAAAGCTTCCAGCAGAGGTGTGCTCTACGACAGCAAAGGGTGCCATACTCACATACCAGCTACTTCTGATGTCTATTTTGTTCCACAGAAGCATGTTAACTCTGGAATCCAAACCCCAGAAGGCTTCTCTATCCAGCTCGCGAGCCAGCAAGGGAGGAGGCTGAAGAGCGCACTGGCAATGCAGTCCTGCCCTCAGCTACCACAAGCACGTGGAGAAAGTAGTGCTCACACTAGGAACTAGGGGGTTTATCTTTCCAGGCTCACTACTATAATTTTACTCATTTGATCTTATTGATCTCAGATCTGAATTTTAGGTCTTCCAGTTCTAAGAGACTTGAGCAACTTCTATGCAAAGGCCCAAGTTAACAAGACATCCTACAGTGATCAAAGATGTTTTACTTACTTTAGTTAAACACAGCCAGACCCATGCTGCCCACTGCAGTATCACACTCAATGGCATTTAAGTGGGTTTATACCTCATTACTCAAATCATTCCCCCAGCAATATTTAACCTCCCCCCAACTCTCTTTCAGACTTTACCTAGTGAATAATTACTGACTTATTGAATAAGAACCTGAGAATGCAAACTCCTATGATGTTCACAAACAAGATAAGGTTAAAAATCTGCTGTATACATTTAAACTGAAAACTCCCCAAACTAGAGCAGTGATGATGAAGCAGATATTCTTGTTAAAGATACTTAAATACAAATTAAATGCTCATTTAATAAAAGCAGTTGGCTACATTCCATCTCTTGAGAATTCAACCTTTATGTATGGCATTATTAAGTGTTACCAGGCTTGATATTGCCAGATTCCTTTATGTGGCCATAATATGCAAGTAAATAAAACAGGGAGAGAACACAGTGATTATCCCATAGCATTTCACATCTAGCACACTCCTTGGCTGGATTTTCACCAAAGCAAGTTAACCTCTGCCAAATGCTGCCTGGCATTCCCATGGGGATCATGTGTACCACAGGCTGCTCTCAAAAATGAGCCTTGATGCAGCTACTCTGGTTGTAGTAGGAGAAAAGAGCTTCATAGTAGTGACTTGAGCCATGCTATGGGTCAGAAAGAAGACCCTTCTCTACTTTTATTTAATATATGTGCAACATTTTTGACTATAGATACTTATTCTAGCTATTCTATACAAGCTTTTGAATTCTGGAAAGATGAAACACATCCATGAGATCACAGCACTCACATACCAAGTCCTATTAACAGCAGGCAGATTATCTTTCTTTATGTACTCAAGCAAACAACATGAAACTCAAAACTAGTCCTTAATAAAAAGCTCTAAAGAGAAAGCCACTGGATTCCTTAGGGATTACAAGCAAGTAAGGGAGCTCCTATGGGGAAGGACCCACCAGAACATGAGAGCATATAAAATATTTGAAGGGTTTTTAAAAATAAGTCTACAGACAAACTGGAATAGTTTGAATTTCTAAGACAGGAATAAATCTCATGTACCTCCAAATCTCACCATGCAGTCCATTTATCCTTAGAGCTGTTAAGATGTGATCCTGATTTCTGGCAGAGAAAAACAAAACACATTAAGGTGCAGAACTCCATGCATACAATAAAAATGGGGAGGTTGGCAGCTATTCCTCGAGCTTCAGATTTATCAGCTGCAACAACACTACACACCTCAGTACTTCTGCAGTTGCTCGCTAAATACTGTGTTAGCTTGTATTTTCCAAGGGATTCCATGCTCCCATTATCAATAGATTAAAACTTAAGACTGTGTATGTATAATCTTTGCCTCTACTGACAGATAAAGTTCCAAATTTCATCCTCGTATTTCAGCTGCAAACTGGAACTTGCTCGCTGAGCAGCAAGTGCGACAAGACAGAACTTGCCCACTCAGATGATATCTAAATAATTGAATTGTACAAACAACTAGAGTATAACACAAGGATGCAGCCCAGACATTTGTACAATTATCAACCAATATTGCTAAAAACCTTTGTTTTGATTAGATTGTGAACAACCCCATTGCAAAACTACCTTCACGTTTCATTTTGTTTAGTTCAAAGTGCAGGTCACTGCTTGTTTTAATGAAGGCTTCATAAATAACAGCAAGCAAAAACTAGACCTTTTGCCAGACAATCTAAACCAGCCCTCCCTATGACTTGTGTTAAGCACCACGTTTTTAGACAAGGGATTGTCTATATGAAAATCTCACTAACCTGCAATCAAGTGCATGTGGAGCGCTGGTAAGTGGGTGGAAGGGAGCACTGACTTACATGGCAGATGCTCTGAGCCTATTTGAAGATGAGGTTATCAGCTGAAGTTATCCCATTTATCCCTCTCTTATAGTTCTTTCAAAAGCCTTATTTTGTACTCTGGAGAATTCCAGTTTTTCCTATTCACTGACAAACCTAAACCCAGCAACGTTTCCAAAGCACAGAGAAAAGTATTTAATGAGAAAAAGATATAAGTATATAAAAGGACTCTGATACAAGCCATTTAACAAAAATAACCAAAAAAATCCAATAAAAAAAAGAGGGGGGGGAATAGTGAAACAGAAACAGACAGCAATACTTATATTTACATTATATTAAGAGAATAAATTTAATCAAATATAACATCTCACTTGGATTTTCAGGCAACCCTTCTGAAAGAGGAGTTGTTACAGTAAAGATGGAACCAGAGTAAAAATACATTTTCTATTTCAGACAGTAGTGGATATGACCCTTGTGTTGCAAGACGCTTTCAGAGATTACCCAAAACCAGACTGATTAAAAAGCTTCCCAAGTGCTGACTGTACATTGCCCTGGCGGGAACAGTTCAAAAGCAAGGCCTGTATTTCTGCCAGCTTCATCACTCATGAGTTCAACGGCATCATTTGCACAGAGGCAAGTGAGTTTACTAGGTTTAACAATGAATTTTAGTTAAGTAGTAACCATGCACTTTGGGGAATCCCATCGTTCTCTCCAACATCTTTAAGTCCGCAAAGAAACTTTCCCCATTGCTTCATTTTAGAATGAAATCCGATTTTTAAAGACATAAGCCATCTCCAGCCTCTCACGTTCCCAGTGTAGTCACAAACACAAAACCTGTCACTCTATAACCAGTTTTCTTTTTCTACCAGATGCAGAAGAGCTTCTCTGCAACATTTAAAATAAGTTCTTCCCCACAGCTCCTAGAAATAGTTTAGCAATGGAGGGAGAACTTATTAAGTATTAAATCCTCAACAGTACATAAGTAGGTTGAGACACACGGAGAAAAATCCTAGCTCATCAGTCTACGCATGGATACCCTCAGGAGGTCAGAACACACGTATCTGAACCACGGTTGCCTTTACCAAAGCCAACATCTCTCAGTGTTCACTTGTGATTTCCCTGGATCAGCAGCTATGAGGGCAACAAGAAGAGTTAAGTATTTAAGAAGCCTCCACCAAACATGATTAACCAAAAGCAGCTGAAACTTCAGCTGGATTAACTGTACAAACCAGGGCGAAGTCATGTAGTCCAGGACCTGCCCCATCATTTACGGACAGGTTTTCTTCCCTCACACCGAAGGCAACAGCGCTGTAGATGTATGGACGGACTATGTTTTAGTCTAGGACAACACACTGTAGGCATAGAACACAGATAGCAGCAAAGTAACTTTCTGTCTGTTTGGGAGTTGGGTTTTGTTTTTTTGGTTTTTTTTTTTTTTTTTTTCCTTTTTTTCCTGGTGTTTTATTTTTTTGAAAGCAAGAAAGTGCTTCAGAGCTCTGGAAAAGCGAGCGGGATCAGAACTCCTCATGGACGTTACGTGCATAGTCCATAAGCTTGCTGCCTGTGAAGTACTCGCTGTATTTCAGGATCTCTTCCAGCTCTAAGTGATGGTTTTGGTTTTCATCTGCTACTGCTATCATTTGCTTGGCTTCATTTAGGGCGTTGTATTCATTCATAGGATCCATATATTCCTAAAACAAAGAAAATGATTGTCAGTGACACACATTTCTACACATTAGAATGATGAACCTTGGCTCTATGTAAGCTTCAGCAATTAGGAGACCAACATAAGCCATCCCAAAGTGAACATAAGTCATGGAAAAAAGTAGTAGCACAGCTTTTTAGCAGGCTTACATCCATTCTCTTTGCTATTTTTCCATTCATTGCTCCCTTGGTTGTCCTAACAGAAATCCAGATTTTCTCAGCTTATGTCAGTGTCTACAACAAAAATATCTTTGACATATCAGTTGCAAACTGAACTCACTATCAAATCTGGTGGGGTTTTGTGAAGAAATACCAATTCAAAATGAGAAACAGAGATCTGTAGGACCAAATTTTCTTGTTTCTGGACATAATCTTTTTCGAACAATGTTGGATTTAGATCTTTCTTGTTTCGTTTTAACCTCCCAGGCAGACATTCTGAGGTCAGGAGTCTCAGAAACAAAGCATCTTGCTCCTTCACTTAACCTGAAACAGATGAGTAGTTTCCAAGCAGTGCACTTTAGCTCATGATGTAAAAGACTCAAGATCTTCTTCAGTTCTTCCCAGGTGTGACATCTACATGCGTGTGTCTATGTGCGCACACGGATACAAAGATTTCACAGATAAAATGGCTATTTTCAGAAGAAAATTATCCATTAAAAGGTTATTAACATTGTCTATGTCACAAAATAACTGTTTATCTATACTACCACTATGTTCATACCCACATTATTTGCATCCTGAGGTTATGACCTTCGGCATTCACCCTGTTTCAGGGAGAAGACCAAATTTGAGAGGTTCTGCTTTCACCTGCCTATGCTGCAGTTTGAATTCTGCTAGTCAAAGTATATACCTACATCCACAGCAAGGGAAACAAGCCAGAAATGAGCCACGAGCCTCTTCCACTGGCCAAAAAACTGCCACAACTACAGAGTGCAAAGTATTTTGTGTTGTTTGGTAGACTCTTCTGCAGGCAGAATTAAGAGAAGAAAGCCTTTCTTCTGCAAGCCACAGTCCAGAAAGGCCATAAAGCAGAATTCACACTTGAAAAGAATAATCTGTGGTTTTAAAAAATGAAAAACACTCTGAAAGAGATCTCTGTTATTTTCTAGGCTCCTGGGCCCCAAGGTTTGTTGGTCATTGGGGCTTTTTTGGTTTATTTTGGGGTTGTTTTGTTTAATTAATACATAGGTTGCCAGTTACTCCTTTTGCAACTGAAAGTATGACTCACTGTCCTATTAACCAGCACACTAATGAAGGCTGTGACTTGCTTTCATGTGCTCCATACCCATACAAGTGTCTCTGTGATAAAAAAAACCCTAAAAGCATACCTGTGAATAACAGTTATGGTAGGAAAACTCCCCCCTCTGCTTTAATAAAAAGTGTAACAACACTATCTGCAAGTATTACAGAACAATACTGTACTCCAAAGTAGTAGTAGACGCACACACTGTATTGTTAATTCGAGTATTTTTGGACTTCATATTCTCTAAAGCAGTTTCAACCCTGTATTTAAAACCCTGCTATTGGTTTTAGAAGCACTAGAACTGAAGACTTACCTCCAGCTCTTCCATTGTGACAATACCATCGTGGTTAGCATCAATGACCTCCTCAAATTCCTTCCTCCTGTCTTTTACCCAGTCATCATCTATATCTTGAGCTTGCTGGTTCTCTACAGTACCAACGGGCAATGAAATGAACTCTGAAAGGGTGAGTTTCTTATCTCCATCTTGATCTACAACAAAAGCACAGAGTAACTGAGAACTATCTGCTGAATGCCCATTAAAATGAGAAATTCCTTCCTGTCAGAGATGCCACTGGTACAGTCTGGCTGGTTCCTGCAGTCCACAGTCCTGACTGCAGCAGAGAGTAGTTACCATTTATAGCTTTGGTTAGCCGAAACCTCTGTATTATGGTACACACACAGTGCTTTAGAAGGCTAAAACACATACACTTATCAATATACAAATCAAAGAGTTTTTCTGGACCTGAAGGACACACCAGGTGGCAAGTTGAGCCTTTTTCCTTTCTAATCTACAATCAGTGCAACAGACATTTCTTGCAGTTTATCCAGTCTCCCCTTAACATTCACATGAATTACCCCTCACAAAAGACTGTACTGGAGTTGTTTTGGCTTGTGTGTCACATATGTATCACTGGAAACTCTTCATATTTATTAAGCTAACAACTAGCAAAGTCATCGTTCTCTTCTTGTTTACTCCAGGTGTTCCAGCAGTTTTAAATACCTACCACTAGTGACTCAATAGAAAAGAAAGTGTGCCAATACTTATGAATGGAAGAAAAAACTATTATTTTCTTAGGAACCTCAACCATTAATTGCCACTTTCAGGACTGTACATCCCAATTCTTACTCAGTTGCTGGGCTGGGGAAGTACAAAGCAATAAGTGCCTTCCTCATGGAACACTCACATCAATGTATTTTGTAGTATTTTACTATTCATAAAACCTTTCCTACTATTACTACAGTGACCCTTCAGTGCAGCAGCACTTCAGTGTGGCATAGTGTCAGCAATTCTTCTTTGGATGAAGCACTCAGTTTATCTTTCTAATATATAATGAACATTGTGCTGTTCTTTAACATCCAGTGCACACACAACTCCACAGAGATGTCAGCATTTATGCTAACGGTTTGGTTCTCCTACTGACCACATTACAAAACGTGTAGAACAGAGCAACCAGATATGCCAAGATTTCAGAGAGAACCATGACAGTGCAGTGACCTAACACCTACCCAATAAAACGGATCGCAATTAAACAACTCCCAAGAAAGATATTTTAAAATGGCATACCCAAATCTCGGATGATTTCTTTCACCATGAACTTCAGCATTCCCCTACTGTGCTCTGGATGAAGAAAGGACAAGAACTCTTCTTCATTCAACAACAGATCAGGAGGTGGGTTGTCAGCTTGGTACCACCGATCCTTCAGGTTATCTAAAACTTCCTGTGCTAGAAACGTAAGAAGATTAAAGCTATCATGTTCAATCTACTTCAAGTTCTTAAAATACCCCTTTCCCTTGACACTCAATTGTTTAAGCAAGGATGACCTATGGACTGTTCTTTTACAGTTCAACTCCCAGGGAAAGCAGGTGCTGAGGGGAAACAAAACACAACTAGTTTAGTCTAGTTTGTGCTGAAACACCACAAAAGGTCCTTTAAGCAAACAACCAAACTGGAATTAGGAGAGGAAAATAAAGATTCAGCTTTATTTTCCTCTGTATCAGCTTTATTTTCCTGTATCAAGCCTCAGCATATCAAGTGAAAAGTATAGTCCTACCGGTACTGTTAGCTGGTTCTGGTAGGAGGTATGAATAATCCAACTTTGTTCAGGACTTGTTCTCCTTTCTTATTTTCCTATTTTGAAGCCCATTACCAACAGAAACCTTTCACTTGCCTAAATACCAACAGTACCTTTCTTCTGAACAAAACATCTTTGTTTTCTGTATTATTTCTATATTATGTACACCTAATGGTCCTGAACATAACCAAACAGGAAAAGAACACCTGTGCAGAGTATTCTTTTTCTGGTGTAGGCATTTTCTAAATGACACAGTGGAAAAAATACTGCCTGTAGCACACATCTGCAAAATACACTAACAAACACAAAGCTGAAGCAATTGCTGTTCACAAGTCTTGAAAACACTCTGAAAACCTACAGTCTTCACATAAGCTTTTTTTATGACTTTAATAAACTATCTTAAATAGCTCCTGCATGCTTTTGGTTGCTGAGTTACAATACTAATTGCAATAATACAGTTGCAATGAAGAGTTAAGTTTTCAGTGAATGTTTTCTTGTGAAGAGAAAAGAAAACCTTCAGAGTTTCTTAATATGAATCTTAGGGCAAGTTTTAGTTACATCAAGGACATAAGTTACCACAGAATAAACAAACCACTTGCTCATGGTCTTCCACTGTAGCCAATCCCAAATGTTAGAAGTCACAAGTCAGTCTCTCCCTTTGCCTACCTTTCCTACTTAGCCTTTAATGAAACTCAACTGTCAGTCATCATTAAAACCTTTATTTAACCCTAACTTACATAAAGTTGTGTCCCTACTTTTGCCCTGGCATCTAAACTGTAGCAGGCTTCTGTGCAGGACTCAGAACATACCTTAAGATCTACAAGTTGTTCTTTTTTTATTATACAGACCAAAACAAGAGTACTTTTACGCTACACTAGAGTATGAAAATAAGTTGTGCCTATCCTCCTCAGGAAGCAGTAGATAACTAATGTGACTTTCCCAAACAAGGCTTGCTACCTAAGAAGAAAAATGATTATGCGCCCATTTCCCTTATTCAGCAAATGGTTTATCTGATGAGCATTTCTGTAAACTGCAGTTAACCACACAGCCATAGAACACTCTGCACAGGTGTTTTCCCTGCCAGAAAACTCAAAGGCCCATTTGCATTTTAGTTGCTTTTTGATAAATGGAAAATATAACATAACCCATTTTAAAATGACTAATTCCTGCAAGGAAAGGCTGAGGCTTCGTGCTTTACTTAACAGTAAGTTTAAACGCTTTTAGATGAGGGGAGCAGGGAGATGACTCTCTTGTTGCCATGTTTATACCAAGCCAGATTCAAATGAAAGTTTCAAAAGGAATAAGGAAGAAATGATCAATGTCACTAACCTAAAGACTCAACCTCTCTTCGAAAGAGAACTCAGATGAAATAACTGTTAGGTAACCTTCTGCTGTTCCACTGCGCTTTGCAGTGCCTAAGCCTGCACCTATTTAAACACAACACTGGTAGCACATACACCCCTCCTCAATTTTAGAACAAGAATTGTGTATGGCAGCTCCCTTTCATTTGGAGCAAGAGGGCACCTGGTTCCTCCATTACCAATGTAATGCTCCACAGACAACACAGGTCTGACAAATTTCAGCAGACTGTTAAACATAACTGACTGCAAATTATTCAAATAGGCAATAACAAATAGGCAACCAAATTTTTTTAGTGTTAAATATGTAGATCAAGTGTTGGGAAGGCAGATTTGAGTTGGAAAGAAATCTAGTGTTTCTCTGTAATCATTTACAGAGTCTGTATTTGTGTAGAAGCAGAATAATGAAACATTCATGTCATATTAAGAACAGTTTTGACATTCGGGTTTTAGGCATGTAAAAGAAAAACACACACCAACAGTCTGAACTTACTTTCTTCATCTATTTTCAACTCTTCATTGTTTCTGATCTTCTCTGCAATCTCTTTTTCATTAAAGCCTTTACTTGCCAAAAATTTAATTTTATATTCATCCCAGGACACATGGCCTGTAAGAAAGAGCTGTATCTCAGACATAGCACATGCTTAATGACAAACTTTTGCTCTCATTACTTAAAATAGTAGGTGCTAAAATCTTTGGTTCAGCTCCATTACCATCACATTAAGCTTTATGAACGGCAATATGAAAACTATCACCTGATTTATGTTTCTTTAGACCACACAGGCCTTGTGAAAATAACCCACTTTTGTCACCATCCTCACCCCATCCCTGGCAGAGCCACAAGTGCAATAACACAGCAGTCAACACAGAACTACCACTCTGACTGGAGCACGTTACTTCTTTGCTCTATTGTCTTCTGTAGGAATCAAAGCCCACGATTACACGCAGACCAAAAGAACCTGCATTTTGGCACAGCACATGTGAAGAGCAGGTTTAGCTACTAGCAATAGACTCAAGATATCATCACGAGATGGAGGAAATCGTTCATCTTACCATCGCCATCAGGGTCCACAGCTCGGAAGTGCATTTTATTCTCTTCCACAGCTTCCTGGAAGTGTTCATCTGTCTTTTCCATGATCCAGCGTTGCATCTCTTTTGCACCTATCTTTTTATCATTATTTATATCCACCCTATGGATGAAGAGCAAACAAGATTGAGATTTGGGGATTGAGAAGGGGCAGAGATGTAATATATTTTTAGATTGTAACTTAATGACTTTATTCAACAGCAACATAGGTTGCTACAGAAAAGAGTGTATTTATAACCCTCTCTGAGAAGTTGTACATTCTTTGAACTAGAGAGTAAACAAGTAGCAAGTTAGCCCTTTATTTCATAATTAAACTTAAGTAACTACAACACCTAGGTAACTACTCAGTGAAAAACATTCAGCCACACTTCACTGTGGTGTAAGTTAACTCATTTCAATATCAGGTTGTTGAGTAAACTTTTAAAGTTCAGGAAACCAGAAATACATCAAAATTATTTCTTATTAGTTCAGAATTGCCAACTGCCAGCTGCTGCAGGCTGTCACGACTGAAACATGTCTTCTCTCACATTATCTCAATTTATCTTTCCAAATCCTTTCTACCTTGATCTTCCAAGAGCTGCCTCCCTGTGTCTGCCTAGATAACAACTGCCATGACCATTAAAAACAAGCAAAATGGTGCTTTTGCCAAGAAAAGGGTGGACCAGATGATCCTTGAGGTCCCTTCCAACCTGGTCTTGTGATTCTACGAAAATATAATGTGAATAACCTTAGTGCAAGGACTTTCAAACTGTTTAATACCTTGAGCTACAGAACTAAACTTTTTCTACCTGACTAAACTATCAGTAAACATCCAGCCTGACAATCCATTTTTCTCCTCAATGGCCTAGCCATACTGCTTTATTGTATTCAGATGCACTGCCACACCAGCAATTCCATTCCTGCTTATTTCATTAAAAAGAAGATAAAAATTACAGTTGAAGACCAAATACAAAACCATAACACGCCACTTTAAGGGAGGTTTTCTTGAGCATATCATTAAGTATTTATTCAAAACCCAACACATTGTTTAAAATCAAAAAGCCACCACTTACATTTAGGAGGCAAGATTCTATTTAAAGCATATCAAAGCCACTCTTGTTCAATTGAACAACAAACCACCACAGAGACACACACACACAAAGAGGAAGAAAAAAAAGACAAACACAACAAAAACCCCCAGCTTAACTCTGGGGTTTTTATCTGTCTGTATCGCTGTCTTGGCAGTACTGAAGTGCTACCATTGAAATTCAAGTTATTAAAATGTGATTTGCCTTTAAATGTCAACTAAATGTTAAAAGCCTAAGCCAAATAACTACCCTAATCTTCTACAACACTTAGCTGCATGAATAAATGCAGTATGAGTGGGTTTAAATATTGTATCATGTCTTTCCTCTTACATATGCACAGGCTCAGCATTAGCAACTTTTCAGTATCAGTGACAAGACCAGTAAAACAGTCACATTCCACTCACGCCACCCTGCACTTAGTGGTGAATAAATGTGGGGTGTGATATGGAACAGGTCCCATCAAAAATGAGCAGGGAAAACAAAGCATTTCCCCCCCACCATTTCACATTCTAGTTTCCTTAGATCAAAGCTATCAAACTTACTACTTCCAAGCTGTCCTTTCCACATAAATGACATTGTAACGAGGGACAAAGGTAAGAAACATCCCATTTACTGGTCTTCTAGCTCATGAAAGTACACCTTTGTTCTGCTACCACAGGGCACAAGAAGTCTCCAGTGACTCAGATTTTCATGAACTAAAAGGCATTCACTGTACAAGGGGAGCTGAAATCCTTCTGGTGGTCAGGAACAGCACTTCTGCTTCCAAGAGGAATATTTATGACTGTATGAAATATAGGATATGGTCCTGTTGTGAGTTTACCATCTAAAGCAATAAAAACAAAAGACTGGCCATGCTTCCTCAGGTAACTGTCTCATTCAGAACAGGCTACTGAAAACATTTCAACTAATAACGACAAGCTTAGATAATTACACGTGGCTGAACAACCTCATACTGGAAAGTCATGGAAAACTGTTAACACTGTGATGGGCAATCAGTTTTCCAAGGCAGACAGGCCTGAGCACACAAAAGATGTGAGTAAGGAGTGGTACATTCTAATGTGCTTCTTAAAGTAAATGCCAAAGAACAAGTGCTGGCAAGAAATAATTTAAGTTCAAGAAAAGAAGAGGAATCCAAGCAGGGATATCTTGCCAGTTTACAACTTTGCTCAAACCTTCCTCATGTTCAGAAACCTCGTGATGATTTTTCAACCTTCATGATACACCAGCTCAAATAAAACCCCAAAACTATCACTGCTCTTCTTCTACAAGCAGCACAGTTTTCTCTGTTGGAGAGTGCTGCCCACTCAGGTTTTCAGATTCACATTTTCAGGTTCCTAAATGACAATGCTGTAATGCTGCCCAAGGTATTGGAGGGAGCAGGAAGGCAGTGTGCTTACCTAAAGGATTAAAGATAACCATTTCCTTGAGTATCTAATGCATATCACTTTAGAATTGGTTGTTTCATCCAAATAATGAAAAGCAGATCCAGAAAATAAGAACAGAAACCAAAGCAAAGCTCTACTTTAGATGGTAGGGTATGCAAAATTTATTAGATGTATATTTAAATGCACAGGTTAGGAAAACACAAATCAGGATGCACACATTACTTAAAACCTTCCAATGGCACAGAGCATAAACAGGCTTTTAAATGAGTAACACAAATCTGTAAGTCTAAACCACAGATATCAAAACAGGAATACTTAAAATGTTGCCTCTCCTCATTCTTTATTCTAGCTGCTATTGTTCAACAGTGGCTGTCCTTACCAGCACCTTCCCACCACAGATAAAATGCATACCAGCAGAAAAAATGCTGTGGTAGGCTATGAGACAAAGTGAAATTAAGCAAGGGGGCATGGATATTACCCAAACCACTCCCTGCTCGCAGTCTGAACACAAACAGTCCCAGCTGTGGAGTCTAACAGAGCTACACTTACAAGCATGAGGGGATTCAAAAGGAGTTCTGCTTTAGGAAAGACTAAGTTCATGACTTCTAAACCAAGGGGAAGAAAATAAACCAAAAAACCTCTGTACATGGTAGTAGTTAGCAGAAGGTGTATGTACGCCTGTGTCCCGATGAATGAGCATCAGGGTAAGGCAGTCAGCTAACACAAAGCTTTTCATTTTTAAATCACCACTAGGACTGCTGCTCAGCAGCTGAAAACATCAGCAAAACGCAACTGTTAGAAGGCTATGCAACTTTCAAACTCACAGAGGTAACTCCATCCCCACAAACACACCCTGGCAGAAAGCACGCGCGTTACAGCCTTCTTCAATTCATCAGTTTTGTTCAGTACATGCAATTTAATTTACAAGATAACTGACCCTCAGAAGCACCAAACTGAAGCCTAGTACCCAATGCCATTGATTTAACAAAATCAGCATCATCATAAACACACCTGATTGCTTTCAATATCCTTCCTCCTCCCCTGCCATCAACACCCACCTGCACAAGCTAAACTACACCATGCAGCAACAAAACAGAAAACCTACAGATTCCAGGCTAAACTCTATCAATGAAGACAAATTTAGACTTACTAGCTTTTCACGGAAGTTCATGCTATTTCTCTTTTCAGCCTTTAAGAGTATGTCTAGAAAGCAAGCGAATTCCTCAGAATGCTCTTCTACATTTCGAATCTGATCATCTGATGGAATGTAAGTATCTGAGTGAAGTTGATCTTGAATCCAATTGCTTTTAAGCTGCTTCAGACTCTTTCGTAACAAAGAAGCAGAAATGGAGTTTGCAATTTGTGAATGACGATCACTAACCACCGTGTTTCCAATGAACATAGAGCAATAAAGAAAATGAAACCACCTGAGCACAATCTTAATATTTGGATATATCCTACCAATGAAGCGAGTGGTCTGAAGAGCAGACACAGTAATAAAGGATTCTGCTCTACATGAGGAAGGCACTCTGGTTTGCCTGTTTTATTTAGCTCCTTTACTCAGGAGAACACCAATGTTGTTATTGATCTTTTTTCCCCTGTTAATGAAAAGTTTGCAGAAAAAAAAGCTTTGTTAAGCCTTCTCGTTTGATCTCAAGTATTAAGGCATCCCCACACCATCATGAGCGTTAAAAGCACCAATGTAATTTAAACTGTTCTGATAAAATTAATCCTCCATTGCAAAAAGGCAAATAAAGCAAATTCTGCCACCTATTGTCTAAAAGTATGCACTGACATTGATTTTCATTTCCATTACGTTTAGTGACCTCCAAGCATGACAGTTTATCAGCTGACACAAACCTTAACTAGCACAAGAACCGCTTTCTAAAAGAAGAAATGCTTTAATGTCTAGAAGTAAATATTTTTACACCAAGTAAAGAGATAGATGAAGGCTTTGAAAAGGCTACAAAAGAAAAATTTGATCTTTCTATTCTCATGTTTCATTCTCTTTTTCTAGATTCTGAGGAACTAAATGTTAACAACACTGCTAACAACACAGAAAGCTGTCACATCCATTTCTGAATTCTTGGTATGTGCAGTTAGGCACAATTATTTTTAACCTTCATGTACTTCAAACACTGACATTTTAGACACTCAGCATCTGTTAGAAAGTTTAATGAACAGAAAGCAACTGTTAGTTTATTTACCACACTCTCACCCATATGTCAGTACGTTTTATCATACTCATTCTCACTCCTGAGGATGGTTTATACAGGTATGTTAATACCTTAGTAACAAGAACGCAGTGCTTATAGCATGATGCTTTCCCCCTCATCATCACGGGTTTTGAATACTACAGAAAAACTTGCAAATTTTACTTGAAATCAGAGAAAGAAGCTGCACTGTTCATGTCAACATACATAAACTTACTTGGAAAAGATGACCATGAGCTTCTTCCTGTTTTTTCTGGGTTCTGAATCTTCCTCAAACTCTTCCATCTCTTTTCCCAGGAAAACTTCTTGATGGAATTCCTTGTTAAGATGTCCATCCATCTCCATCTTGATGCCGTTCAAGTGATCTGGGGGCAAGATCTCGTTCTCATCTTTACTGTCAGCTGGCTTTTCTTTGAGGGCCGAATTATTTGCAGGCCTCGCATAAACATCCATTAGAAGAAACACAAACAGAAGGGACAAGTACAGAGATCCCAAACTGCAGAGAAAGGCCTGTCTTGACATCATTTTCTTCCTTTTTATTCAAAGTATTGGCTGGTTAAATTTCTATGAATGGATTAAATGATCTAAAAACAAAAAGGAAAAACATGCAAATTAAACTCTAGAACATTATGTCACTAATAAAACTTCTAAAATTCAGAAACTACACACACATTTGCTGTGAAAGAACTGAAAAGCCTGTTAAATAATAAATACGCAACAAGAGATTAACTGTGCTAGTTTTCAGTCTGCACAATTGTAACCTCTGTCAGAGGACTACAAGAAAGCTGGAGAGGGACTTTTGACAAGGACCTGTACGGACAGGACAAGGGGGAATGGCTTTAAACTGACAGAAGGGAGATTTGAATTAGACATTAGGAAGAAATTCTTCCCTGTTCAAGGCCAGGTTGGACACAGGGGCTTGGAGCAACCTGCTCTAGTGGAAGGTGTCCCTGCCCGGGGCAGGGGGTTGGACCTGGATGAGCTTTAAGGTCCC
This sequence comes from Strigops habroptila, assembly GCF_004027225.2. NCBI lineage: Eukaryota > Metazoa > Chordata > Aves > Psittaciformes > Psittacidae > Strigops > Strigops habroptila. Next base: position 5,678,478 of record NC_044292.2, read on the forward strand.
TTCCAACCCAAACCAGTCTATGAATTTGGAAAGTCTGGGAGACACACGGTTACAAATGCCATCACATGAAGCGGAGCTGGAAACACACAGGAAACAGCCGGCAGGAAAAGCAACCCAAGGGGCGGACCTGTCACGACCTGCTTTGCCGGCGTGTGGAAATCTCTGCCACAAAAGAGTTCGCAGACACAGAGACAGGACCACAAAACCCTCACACCCGCGAGGCCCAGCCCAGCCCAGCCCCGGGCGGGGAGAACCCACCCGGCCCGCGGCAGGAGCCACAAACGGACAGGGGGAACCTGACACGCACTCACCGAGAGCTCCAGGGCGCCCGCGGTGCCCTTTTCCTGCAGGAGGGGAACGCAGCCTCCGAGAAGCGCGGCGGGACGGCCCCGGCCCCGCTGCCCCGGCGGCTCCTCCGCTCGGAACGACCCCGAGCCCGCTCCCGCCCAGCGAGCACGGCCTGAGGGAGCGGGAGGGGAGCGAGGGCGCTGGGCGGGAACTGCGTCAGCACGCGGCGCCTGCGTGAGGGGCAGCGGGCGGCCATCTTGGAGCAGGGCAAGAAAGCGCCCTGAGCCGGGGCAGCCGCCATTTTGCTTCACGGCGGCTGCACCCCCGGACGCGGTGAGGAGGGCAGGGAGAAGTCACTGAGTGCTGAAGAGCTGGACGCATTTCCTCACATAGAATCCACTGGGTTGGAAAAGACCTTGAAGAGCATCAAGTCCAACCATTACCCCAGCACTGCCAAGGCCACCACTAACCCATGGCACTGAGGGCCTCGGCTACAGGGTGTGTGAACACTTGCAGGGACGGTGACTCCAGCACTGCCCTGGGCAGCCTGTTCCAATGCCTGAGCACCCTTTGGGGAAGGAATTGTTCCTCATCTCCATCTAAACCTCCCCTGGTGCAGCTCAAGGACGTTTCATCTTGGCTTTTACTTCTTATTTGCAAGAAGAGACCAACCTCACCTCACTACAACCTCCTTTCAGGTAGTTGAGAAGAGCGATAAGGTCACCCCTGAGCTTTCTCTTCTCCAGACTAAACCCCCTCAGTTCCCTCAGCTGCTCCTTGTGCTCCAAGACCTTCACAACCTCCTCTGGACCCGCTCCAGTGCTGAAGACATCCTATCCAAAGCTACCTCAGCAAATCATGCTCTTCCTTACCTCAGTTAAGTATAAAGCAGAACTCCTCCACGCGTCGTAATTCCCTGTCAGGACCCTTTTCCCTGGCTACACATCCACCTCCAGCTTTGCGCGTACCGCTCACCTATTCTCCTTGGGAGCTTTTAAATTACTGCCTTCTGTACCTAACAACACCGCTGGCAATCAGAACAGCTAGCTAACACTACTACGACTGCTTTCACAAGACTATGTGCTTACTGTGCCACAACGAGGAGCACCGAGCCACCACAGAGGCTGCCACCGCTGCTCCCCTGCCCACCACAGCGCGCCCGGAGCCACAATGGCAGCGCCCTGGCTTCGCATGCCCTGCTCCGGGATGGCTGCCGCAAGGCGCCGCCGTGTGCGGTCAGGTGGTGCGGGGCGCGGCCCCGCCTCCCGCTCCTTCCCCCAGCGGGCCGGCGGCGAGCGGAGCGGCGGCGGCTGCACACACCGAGCCCGGCCCGGAGGCCCAGCAGGTAGGCGGGAACCGAGCCGCTCGTCTCCCGACGAGAAGGAGAAAAGGCAGGACAGAGGCATGAAACCACCGCTGAAACACGGCGGAGCGCGGTGAGGGCTCCCGTAGGAAGCGTGTCCCTTCCCGGTGGCCGTACGCCGCTCCACACACACACCCCCCCGGGGGTGGGCCTTCTGCCGTTCCCGCCTAAACCTTGAGGACGGGGCCTGGAAGGGAGGTCGAGGCCCCGCGGCCATGAAGCCGCTGCGGCTGCTGTGCCGCCACAAGACGGCCCTGGGCTTAGGTGGGCTCTCGGTCTTCGCCGTGGTCCTGCTCTACCTGGCTAAGTGCACCTCCGAGGGCCTCCGTCCTCTGCCAGCCCCCCGCGGGCTCCCGCACAACCAGCCCGCGGCCCTGTCTCCGCGGGGTGCCCGTGGCCCGCACCCCCCCGCAGCCCCGCCGTCCTCCCCTCAGGAGAGCGCCTTCGTGGCCGTGCTCATCACCAGCGGGCCTAAGTACAGCGAGCGGCGCAGCATCATCCGCAGCACATGGCTCTCGGCCGTCGGGCGCCCACCTCACGATGATGTCTGGAGCCGCTTTGTCATCGGCACAGCGGGGCTCGGAGCAGAGGAGCTCCGTAGCCTGGAGCTGGAGCAGAGCCGGCACAGAGATCTCCTTCTCCTGCCGGAGCTGCGGGATTCCTACGAGAACCTGACTGCTAAAGTCCTGGCCACGTACGTCTGGCTGGATCTGCACCTGGACTTTCAGTTTGCCCTGAAGGCCGATGACGATACCTTTGTCCGCTTGGATGTGCTTGTAGAAGAGCTGAGAGCTAAGGAACCACGTCGCCTCTATTGGGGCTTCTTTTCCGGCCGTGGTCGCGTGAAATCTGGTGGCAAATGGAAAGAGAGTGCCTGGGTGCTCTGTGACTACTACCTGCCCTATGCTCTGGGTGGTGGCTATGTGATTTCTGCCGACCTGGTGCACTACTTACATATTAGCAGGGACTACCTGAACATGTGGCAGAGTGAGGATGTCTCCCTGGGCGTGTGGCTGGCTCCCATTGATGTGAAGAGAGTGCACGACCCTCGTTTTGACACTGAGTATAAGTCACGAGGTTGCAACAATAAGTACATAGTAACTCATAAGCAAAGCATCGAGGACATGCTGGAAAAGCACCAGACCCTGGCTAAAGAAGGAAAGCTCTGTAAGGAGGAGGTTAAGCTCAGGCTTTCCTACATGTATGACTGGGGAGTGCCTCCTTCACAGTGTTGCCAAAGGAAGGATGGCATCCCATGAAAGTCTGAGGAAGGAAAAGGCAGAATGTTGGTGGACTCTTGGTTACTGTTGAGGAGAATCCCAGTAACTAGGGCTTAAAGATTACTCAAAAGATTTTGCACGTTTCATTATGTCACAATCAATGAAACCCTGAAACTCCTAAGAGCTACTGATGTGGGATGATGCAGAGATGCTTAAAAGAAAAAAGAAATAGATGACAAAAGGCATGGAAAGGCTCAGATAACAGGATTGAAGGCAAGTAACAGGTTGCAAAATCTGCGTAGTACAGAAAGTGGGGGGGAATATAACTCAAATGAAAAGTTGCTGGAAGATTTTTAATGGATTCTAAGATTTATTTGCTAAAGATCATGACTGGCCTTTATGCTGGCTATAAGACTGTCAAACTAGCATCTGCTGTTTATTTCTTGGCAAGGAAGAAGTGGCAGTTTGGCAAGGTTTGAAGGTTCTAGTGGGGCTGCAAATCAGCTGCTAATGCCTGTGGGAGCAGGTGGCTGGTGATTGACCCAAGCAGTCAAGTGAAGGGAGCAATTTTATGCAGCATATTTGTGTTAAGGGAGGGAGAGAGCCTCTTTCTCTGGCCAGTGTTCCAGTTTACAAGAATGGCATTATTAGACCTGTGTAACTTGTCTCTAAGCTTTTTGTTGTTTTAAAGAAATCGTGTATATAAATTACCTGGCAGCTACAGGGTAAGTCAGTAGTTAGGAAGGTGGATGAGTTATGGTATTTGGCAGATATAGAATATATTATTTTGGGGGCAAATAGTTATGCTGTGAAGCTAGCCTTCAGTTGTTAGGCATAGGTGTTGTTTTTTGCTTATCCTCCAAACACCCTGTGTATGAAGAAACATTTCCTCTCCCACCAGTAAGTAATATCACTGATGTCTGCACCGTCAGACATTGTAGGCTTCAGCTTTATATTGTTCTGGGTTACTTTTGTAAAATGTAAATTAGCAGGATTAGATCAGTGGGAGCTATTCAGAGTTCAAGCAGGATTGCCCTGACATGGGTACTGCAGCTAAGAAAGTAAACTCTGTGTGTGGTCAAGAGAAATTGGTTCTTCCACCACCCAAATTCTTGTTTGGGGAGAACCTTGTCTCTCTTTTCAGGAGATACATTGCAATCTAAGGAGACTAATCCAACAACAGTCACCAGTAGATGCTCAAAGCTCTATGAATTCCCTCCTTCTCTCCAACCCCTCCAAACTCTCCAACTTTTAGTGGAACTAAAAATAATATTGCAGGAGCTCTGAGTTAAGTGCTCAAGTGACAGGTCAGTAAATGGGATCACGACCCTGAGACCTGTCTACACTACAAGTCATTCTTGTACTGACAGAGCTGGTTGGTATCAGATCCGGTACTGGGCAGTAAATGCAGACAGGACAATCACACAATCTCACCATGTTACTTATCTTCAAACCCTGTTTCTCATTCAAACATTTGAGTGGCAGGTGCTCTAACACACAGAAATCCTTTTTTTCCAGCACTAGTACAGAGCTACTGACTTCCAGTAACCTTTGTCAGCATCAGATCTTTCAGTGTAAGCAGAGTTTTCACTTTTATGCCTGAAGGGCATTCTTAATCATCAGTTTTACTGTTCGTTGCACACTGCACTTTGATACAATTCCATTTCCTTCTCCCCCAAGGTCAGTGTCTGCTCCTACCTGCAGGAAGACACTAATTGCAGAGTAATTAAAAGAAAGAAAAGGGGTGCTAATATCTCTCTAATAAATTAGCAATTCGTACCAAAGGAATCAAGTATGAGGGGGTTTTGTTACTCTTGTTTTAATCCAATAATTGATGATTAGGGGAAGTTTTCTGCAGAGGATAATTCTCCGTTGCAAATTGAAACAAATCTTTGACTTTCACCTAATACAAATTAAGATACTGAAAAAGAAAGTAAATTATTTTAGCATGTGTCCATTCTAATGCATGCTTCTGTATTGAACTAGGCAGATGTGCTTTGCAGCAAGGTATGCTATTCCAAAACAAGAGTTTAACAAGATTACAGGAAACTTCAATTGATTTTGAGCATTAAGAACAAAAAGACCTATTTGCCATTTGGGGTTCATTAGTATTGTGTGTCTATATATGTGATTAAATGTTTGTAACATGAGTATTTATTTATAATTATTGAAAATGTATTCTGTATAGGAAAAATAAGATAGAGAAATGTAATTTTAAATTGAAGGAGGTACTGTAACGTCCAGGAGTTTTACATATCAAGCAGTGCTTGAATTTATTGGTGTACAAGCCATTTAAAGTACTGGGATCTGAACTGCAGATCAGAGTCTGCTGCATGTGTCTGGAGCTAGTAGAATGTACTGTTTCTCCATTTCCATCAAGAACTGTGCTCACAGAAGCTGTTTACATCGTTGACTTTGACTCTCCTAACCCACAACTCTCATCTTCACTCCTCAGAGAAAGAAGTGTTTTTCATTGCTAGCAAAATTCATGGGAGAGAAATGCTGGATCTCCAGCTGATATTAGACACCATGGAAAACACACTGCATATGAATACTTACTAGTTAAGGAATTCTTTTATGTCAGAACTAGTGTGCACCGTAAAATGTATAGCTGATCTCAACAGCAGCACAGCACATCGCTTCCCCCGTGCACAGCTCAGAAGTGATGGGGACCACTCTTACATCTTGGTCTGACACAGCTGCGTTACACCATTTTCTGCTTAAGGTTACCCATGTTTTGCTCTAGTTCACACCTGAACTCATGGAGTGGTTTGGGTTGGAAGGGGCCTTAAAGCTCATCCAGTTCCAACCCCCTGCCATGGGCAGGGACACCTTCCACTAGAGCAGGTTGCTCCAAGCCCCTGTGTCCAACCTGGCCTTGAACACTGCCAGGGATGGGGCAGCTTCTCTGGGCACCCTGTGCCAGCGCCTCAGCAACCTCACAGGGAAGAGCTTCTGCCTAAGAGCTCATGTCAATCTTCCTTCTGGCAGGTTAAAGCCATTCCCCTTGTCCTGTCACTACTTCCTCTTACAAAAAGTTGCAAAACACATTGACATGGAAGACATGACAGATTCTTGTCCTTTGGTAAATGGCTTTCATTTTCTAAGCAGCTCCCTTACTGCAAACCTAGCACTTAGATTTCAATCCCACTCAATTGAGAAATTCCTCAAAAGTAAACATTTAAGTTTTTAGACTGTTTTCTATGTTAAAAATAAATTGAAACATTTGGGAGAGAGCAGATACCCCACATGGAAAAACCCTGAAAAACATCAACTGCTACAGGATTATTTTTTATATATTTTACTAGCAAGAATTTGCATGTGAAAGACCTATGAATGTTATTTTGGGGAATCAAGAAACATCTGTGTATTGCATGAGCGAGTCTCTGAAGTTTGAAAACAAGGTTTCAGTCCAAAATTCATTTCTGAGCCCATTTTTCCTAAAGCAAAATCTAAAGCACATTTTGAACAACAGATGTGTAGAGTATTAAAGGCTGTGTTCATATCTGCTCAGCACTAGGTTCCATGCTTCCTGATAGTATCTCAGAAGTTTAATATATGATGTTTTTATACTTGAAAACAATCTTTGTCTCTCTTGAAAGTCAGGGGAGGAGCCTGACTTCAGTGGGTCCAGCAGTTGAAGGGGTATTTAAATGCTGCTGAGAAATAAGCAGGTTTTGGTCTTCATAGCAGCTATATTAGACTGGAAAGTTGTCTTGTGGGCCTTTAGTGAAAACAGATTATCCAGGTTAGTGATATGTTGGGCTTTTTAATATTTCTTTAAATAGTGTTTTTTCTGGTTTCCAAGTTTTCCCTTCAGAAATACTTTGCATTTTTAATATTATTGTTAGTATGTGGAAAAATTGTCACTTTGGCTTTTCTAGAGGTCAGTGTGTTACATAAGGTAAGCTTATATAGACTTGACACAGTTGCCTGTGTTGGCATCCATTCAGGACTGCCAGTGAGTTGATCTGTAACACTCCTTTTGTCATCATTTACACATTTATCATTCTACAAAGCTGGTAGATACAATAGAGAAGTTAATGGTTCATGACATGCCTTTGCTGTGATCATATCTAAGATTTGATACTGAAATATTTAAAGCTGACAATGGCATAAACTCAACTAGGAAGTTGATTTGATTTTCCAGTGATTTTAATGTTTTATGTGTAACATGACTGTGTGTAAAAATAAGCAGCTAAACCATGAATTGCCATAGTAAATAGACAAACAGTTCCACTCAAACCCTCAAGCTTCCAAGAATTCCTGTAGTCAGTTAAAGATTTAAAAAGCCAAACCCAATTAGAAATGACTATTCCTGTAGGCACTTTCCTTTCTGAATGTCTAGCCTTGTTCATGGGAAGTTTGCTCCAATACAGCTTCTGTGTGTCGTACTTTTAACAAACATTCCACTTGCTGGAGTTGAAATGCCTCATTTTTCTGCACTTACATTTGTATTTCATACCTGTTAATGTTAATATTTTGGGGGCCAAGATGTGAGCTTTGCAGCAAAAAGCGCAGCAGCATGGGAAGGCCATTTAAGAGTTGCTTTTCTATTAGTTTCTGTCCATCTCAGCTCCTGCATTAGAGCTGAAATATGGTTTTGATATTGCTCTGTTCTTGACGAACTGTCAACACCTTCACCACTGAACACTCTGCCTGTGAGACTCAAATCTCTTGCTACATCAACCTGTGTAAGATATGCTTTTACCTTGGAACTGGAACTGCTTTATGCCAACATAATACACCAGTTATTCCTTTCTAATGCTATTTACTTAATGTCTAGTCAAACTTGGAAACAGATTCACTTGGTACTTGTTGCCTGTTTGAAGCTGAAGGATACTACATCCATGTGCCTTTATGAAGCAGAAGTAGCACGGGGTACTGTGCTGAGTATGTTTTAAACAGTTGAATGAAATTGCACATTTTTTGCAGCCACAACTTTACCATTTGGGGATGGAGTGTGGCACACTGCTGAGCATTTCCATAGGAAATCAACTGCTAGAAACCTGAAGCTCTCTGTGATGATGAAAACTGTTGGTAATTGCCTAAGCGTGTTGTGTATGTATTTATGTCCTTTCCTGTATGCCTTTATTGGCCAAAGGATCTGTGTGCTGTGATTTTTAATAAAAGACTTTTGCTGTATAGGTGATGGCTTGTGCTGTGTAGGAAAAGATACAAGTGTGGTTATTTTCAGTTTCTTATGCCATTGGGAGGCACAGAGAATTGGCTCAGTCTTAAGCAACTGCCCAAAAATGCTTCAGTTGAGGTCAGTAGTGATGATGGATCAGCATGCCAGAGCCCTGCAGGAGCTGCTGGCCCAGAAGTTAATGCCATGGCCACACATATACACAAATAAATGTACCTGTTCATCCAGAGTTTACATTAGTAGCAATAGAGAGGCATGACTTACACTGTAATGCAGTCAGAAAAAGGGTTTCTCTAACTAAAAAGCATGTTGATTCTGGCCTTAGCCAAGAAGTGTTTTAAGCAGTTGGACATCCATTAACACCTTTGGCTATAGTCGCATTTGATGTAACCCCCCCAAATATTAGCAATATTCTGACAGAGAACTGAAAATATTTTCAATAGAACATCTGCTCAAATCATGTCAACACTTCAGGCAGTTTGAACAACACTGGCTTTCTGCTAGTGCTAGAGTAGGTAGCCCATTCTCTTTAATGTGTGTTCTTGCTGTTGTTGCTGCTTCTGCCAAACCCTTGGAAGCATATTTTGGGCTCCAGCCCAAAGAAACACCTCTGGTTTTAGCTAAACAAACTGGTGCATTTGAACCCAGAAGCACAAGATGACACTGAGTAAGAGCAAGTTGTTACTTTGGATCAGAAGCATTGTGGTCCTCACAAGCAGTTCTTCAATTACCTGCTCTGATTTTTCTTGGAGGTGTTTGTAGTCAAGTGCACTCTGACCAGAAAACAAACAGTGATTTTCCCTTTTAATACTATGATCTCAAAGTATCACAGTCACCTCTGACACATGGGAGAGATTAGAACTAGACAAGCTGTAAGGTCCCTTCCAACCCACACCATTCTGTGATCTCAGGATCTACATACGTAGCAATTCACAGTAAGGATGCATCGAGCTTCTAAAATTAGCACATCTTAAGCAGCTTATAATTTATATTTTTTCCACTATGTGGAAGCCTATAAGGAACATGAGCCTTTTTCAAGTGCCCAGGTGTCATACCTGACACTCCTGCAGAAGGCAGGAGATCTGGCATACCTGGAAAGCCACATCCAAGTAGTTCAAGTGAAGGGAGGAAGAGTCCAGAGTAATATTTCCTTGAAAGAGAGCTCTGGAGTTACAGGCAGTAAGTTACTCATTTAGAGTAACAGGTATTTTATGTACATAGTATAATTCAGTACCATGGCAAGCCAAATAGTAAGATTTGTGACTTGTGAGATATTTATAGATACATTGGTAAGTAAACACGTGCCTGTTCATTTTGAGAAGTGCAAGCCTGAAATTCCTTGTCTACAGACTGGAACAAGGAACTATTTCAATGCCCTGGAATTTTTAAAGCAATCCAAGTGACCGCACGGAGCAGGGGGTTTGGATTCCACACTTGCGTCTTGGCCCATAGGCCATGATTAAATTCAGAATTCCATACTCGCCTCATTCCAGCAGCAGTGGAATTGAGCTCTAATTAAAATTCATAAAGCACTAGATTGCCAAAGAATACATGGTAACTCTTTCACTGAAATAGGAAGTCCAAAGGTAAATCAAGTTAGCTCCTGTCAGTTACAAATGCCGTAGTTAAACATTAAGGACACACCTGAGCAGAGATCTAACCTGTGCTTGTTAGTAACCTTGCCTACACTGGGTAGACTTGGGGACCAGCAAATATAAGTCAGCAGATCCCTTATTACTTTATTCACTTGTCAATCTTGTACTGAAGTTTTGATCATTTTTTGCATTTGAAAATCAAGACATCACTAATAGCTCATAAGAGATCATGGAATCCCAGACTGTTTTGCACTGGAAGGGAGCTTAAAGCTCCTCCAGTCCCAACCCCCTGCCACAGGCAGGGACACCTTCCACTAGAGCAGGTTGCTCCAAGCCCCTGTGTCCAACCTGGCCTTGAACACTGCCAGGGATGGGGCAGCCACAGTTTCTCTGGGCACCCTGTGCCAGCGCCTCAGCACCCTCACAGGGAAGAGCTTCTGCCTAAGAGCTCATCTCAATCTTCCTTCTGGCAGGTTAAAGTCATTCCCCTTGTCCTGTCCCTACAGACCCTTGTGCAAAGCCCTTCTTCAGGTTTCCTGTAGCCCCTTTAAGCACTGGAGCTGCTCTAAGGTCTTCAGGCTGACCCAGCACAGCTCTCTCAGGCTGGCTCCAGAGCAGAGCTGCTCTACCCCTCGGGACATCTTCATGGCCCTTCTCTGATAATCTTTAATTATCATTCTCCATCAATTTCTACAAGTTTTGGAGGGAACCAGGAGCAAATAGATTGGACCAGATTTGGTGGTTTTGCTCTTCCACCCCAAGTTTGCTGGGAGGCACCATGAATTATCCATTATTTGCTCTACTTAGGACCTACCACTCTGTAGCTTTAACTTATTGTCTCTGGGCACAGCAAGGTTTCATTGCTCAGAGTTTGCTTCAGACTCAGTCATCCAATTCCAAAGCAAGCTCACGCAAAAATCATTCCAAGGCCAAGCAATCTAAAGTAAAGGCACAAATATAAAACCTTGAGTCTAGGATGAGTTATTTTGCTACATGATGTTAGAGGTTTTAGTTCCAACACAAACGACCAAATTGCTGTTGAAGTAAACATAAGGTGGACAAATAATTCAAGTCAAAAGAGCCAATTCAGAGCATCATAAACCAAAGAAGAGATTTATCAAGATTTCTGCCAGTAACTAAGAAAGTTGCCTAAAAACAGAACTCATGGATTATAGAAAATCAGAGACAATCAGTGTCTGAGTTTTTCACACAACATTTCAGTTCCACAGTGAAAACAAGTCAGCTCAGAGGTGAAGTAACTTGTCCTAGATCACATAGGAAGCTGGAAACTAGTTGTTGGTGCCATTAGACTAATGCTCTCCTCTTCTTAAGGAGGCTGGTGATAGCATTCCAAATCTTACACACAAGCTGATCATAAGCCCTTCCTTTCCAAAGCAACATTCCAGAACTGTACAAATCCAACATGTTTTCACCCTCTTTGTGACAACAGAACTAAGCCATCAAACCATCACCTGGGCTTAATAGTCAGGTTTGTTTTCACCTGTAGCTTCCCCAAGTCATAGATAAGTAGGCTCTTTAGCAGTTTGTCAATGAGTTGCAATGGTCATTGTCAGCTTTTAGGGCTGAAAGGATTAGCTCTTCCAAGAGCTTTCTGTCAGGTGCTGGAATTACTAACCCCAAAACATGTTCCTACATAGCAGAAAAGAAGCAAGTAAGATGGGGCTAAACTGGTCCCATCAGCTAGAGATTTGCAGTTCATGCACAACACCAGAGGCTCGGTGTGAGTTTTTCCTCCCCATAACACAGGGCAAACAATACATCACCTCTTCCTCCCCATAACACAGGGCAAACAATACATCACCTCTTCCTCCCCATAACACAGGGCAAACAATACATCACCTCTTCCTCCCCATAACACAGGGCAAACAATACATCACCTCTCCTCTAAATCCTTACCCAACCTCTTCTGCAATAGTCCAATTGCTCTTAGATCAGCATTATTCAACAACCATCTACCCGAGAGCCAAAACAAGCCTTTCAATTCATCTGCTTTACCTTTCATCCAGGAAGACTGCAAATAAAAGCCATTTACCCAACGTGCCTTCCACAAGATGACATCCACTATCACTCCACACCAGAAACCCCCATAGCTCTATTCTTGCTGCTTTTATAGACCACTTGGTCCTCACCTTATTACTGACCTCAGAGAATCAGCTGGGAAGCAGCAAATCGGATACAGATGAGGATTAGGCCCAACTGTTTTAAAGGGACACTCCCTCGTAGGTATTGTCCATTAATTTCCCCTGATACCATTAAAATGTGTATTCCAATTTGTTTAAAATACATTTTTATCCATGTAGGTGAAATATTTCCACATTCATATCCTGAACCGACTTCTTTTTACATCTTTGCCCCAATTATTTACAGTAAGACTTTTCTTCCCTTATTTTCCCCACAAATAATTCAAAATAGCCTTCATATTTGTTAGTGAAGCAGACCTTTGAAACAAGGTAATCTCTTTGGAATTCCAGTTTTCCCGTTTCCTTGCCCTATCCAATTCCGTCACTAGATGTCACCATGTGCCTTTAACACACACGTGTTCCTTGCTGAAATAAGAATCAAAGCAGAACTAGGCAGTGTCAAAAGACAGTTGTTTATGACTAAAAGCTAGCTATGTTCTCTAATAAGTATCTGCTGTTTAACACAGACTCGAATGGATGATCGGGGAGAAAAGGAAAAAAGGCTTTCCAATTCAGAGATGGAATTTTGAAGGAATTCTGGAGGTTGGAGCCAACATATTGTTCCATGTGATTGATGATTGCTTTTAAGGACAAACCTTTACAGAAGCCCACAAAGCCCCCCACAATGGAGAAAGCAAAGTAACTAAAACTGATTTGGCCAGTGGGACAGTGAAGTTCAGACACCGTTTGGGAGCTGCAATAACTTGGGATTATGGAAAGACAACTAAATGTGTCTGTTCTGGGAAAAAAAATGCAGCTGTGATTTGCCAAAGTCTTTGGATGACTTTTTCATGTCTGTGTATGTTTGTGGTTAAACTGGCCCAAAATTCCACATCAAAGGACGTTGTTGTTGTTGGGGGAGCGCTGGCAGGTAGAAGAGAAATAGCTTTTGAGTGAAGTGGACATTTTTTATAGCACAAACCAACCCCCCCGTCCTCCCCATCCCCTCCCCTTCAATCAGGTCTTTCCATGGTTCCATCAGCTGAAAATACCATTGACTTGAGTTGTCAAATTTAGCTTCATAAGGGAAACCCTCCCCCAAAATACCCAAAGAAGAATTAACTCCCAAACAGTGTCTGTGTATGACTCCTTCTGGAACTTTTGGGTCGATTAAAGAATATGTATTAAAAATTATCAACACACTGACTGAATCTTGGAGCTTCTCAGGTGAGTATCTTCTAGGATAGGGAACTAATTCCTCATTATCTTTAAAGAAAACATTCCCCTGGCATTCGAGGCTGAAATTGAGGGAGTATTAAAGGAATTCTGTGAAAGCAGGATTAAGGAATGAGTTAGCAGTACTTTACATGTTATAGCAAGGGAAATAAGTATTTGTTCTGAGTCAGATTCCGAAATCCTTGTTCATTCTGAACAGCACCCACTGAGTAAAGTAATTCCTCTGTGAGCACTTCCAAGGAAATATAGGGCATATCTGAGCCGTGTCTCTGGACTTGTCTATTATGCTGCTAGACATGGGAACTCCAGAGCACACCAGGCCAAGTAAGCCATGGTGGGGTTCCACACCAGTGTCCCACTGCGGTTCTGGCCCTGCCTCGTGTCCTGCTCACATCAGTCAGGGTATCTGTCCATGCAGGCAGTGATGCAGGGATGCTTCTTCATGCCTTAGGGGTACGGAGTGGTACAGCTCTGCTTGTTCCAGCACTATTATCAAGCTGTCACAGCCTTATGCTTTTATACCCAGGTCACAAACATTGCATAAAATCCAAGTTTCAGCCATACTTTCCACATCCTGTCCTCTTTCTCTTTTTGTATTATCGCTTTCAATGAAAAACATGGAAAGAATGTGGAAAAATCTAGACACTGATTCATGTTTTGATGAAAACTCAGAAAGCCACAAGCCCGCACGTCCATCCCTTTCTGCCCACTGTTTGATGATCACTCTCACCCCTATTCCTGGAGATGCCAAGGCAATCCCTGATCATGGCAGGGGGTTGGAACTAGATGATCTTTAAGTCCCTTTCCACCCAGACCAGTCTGTGAATCTATGATACCTCTGCACAGCAACCTGCTTTAGCAAGTTGGCAGGGAGGCTACAGAACATTTAAGCCCACAAGTCCCACCTTCTGGTGGTCCCTGTCATTCCCTGCTGTGCTTGACAGCCAAGATCCAGGGAATGTGAGTCCTGTGACAACATGTGTTTATGTTCCAGGCAGCAGGCTGATGTGCGGTATTGAAGTCTGAAGTGTTGCACAAGTAGAGGAGCTCCACACAGATCCTCTAGTGCAGAGTGCACCACACGTCAGTGACAGAGGGGCTGGAGAATTAATAACACTCTCTTCTTTAAATAAAGGAAAAGGTTGTTGTTGTTGCCAGTGATCAATTGATTTGGGATAGTGCCAAATGGCTCCAGTTGGCTTTGAAGCATCATAGCACAAGACACTGCAAAAACATTTCTCCAGAACAGATCCTAGCCACAAGAGTTACAAATATTTACTTTCTGTATTTACTTTAGGGAAGGATTCAAGCCAGAGGTAGTAGATCTTGATTGCAAACATACCAGCAATGGAGGTGCTAAGAACTGGAGGTTTGGGGCTAAGCTTTCTGATCTTATCTTGTCTGATATATTTGTCTTTCTTCTTTGCCTTGACCTCAATAAAACAAGCACTGGAAAACCAGCCCTCTAAATGTGCCATGCTGAGCTCCAGGCCTGGATCTGTGGCTCTGCTGAGATTAAGGAGGCCAAGAGCTAACCCAGACTTAGACTGATTTTGGTACCTTTTGTAGTTCCTTACATCTCTGTGTAGATGTTTACACACTGTGCGTGCAACTTCCTCAGCTGGTTCTGCCCTGGTTTGCAGCTAGTCTCTCATAGTCCCTAGCAAGAGGCTTCTCTGTGAATGCTACACTGTCCCTTTCTAAAAACACCTTGCATCCTGAGCTTGGATGCAGGGAATGTTAGGGGAATCTTCAGCCATAAAGGGATTTTCCCAAATCTGAGGTGCTGTGCACTAGAAGTTAGAAAAGTTACAGCTTTCTGTCTTTCTTTACCATTCGGATTCCCTGATTTCACAGGGACTGCTGCAATACCCCCATCTTAATGTGCTGTGAATCCATTATTCTAACAGAATCCAGGGGAAATAGTTCTTATAATGAAACTAAGAACTACTCCGTGCCTCAGTTTCTCCCTCAGTAAGTTGACAACAACGTAACCTCTTCTGAGGGCATTGTGAAGCAAAGCTCTCAAAGGCTTTGGGATCCAGGCATGGCTGGGCTTAGGGAAGCGCCTGATTATCTTTCGCTTTGTCAAAGTCCAATCTGGCTCCTGAAAACCTGCATCAAAGCAAAACCCGGAGCTGGAAGGTTTATGAGGACAGGCAGAAGGGTAAGAAAACAATAACCAAGATCTAATTTCTTAGGAGTAACAGATAGTCCCGGGAGGATATAATTGGAGTCTCTAATAGCTGCAGATAAGATCAGGCTGAGTTACTATTTTCAGCCAGTCTCAGACATCAGGGCTGGAGTCACCGAAATACATTCTAAAACCTGAGACGAGTGAAATGCACTCATCAGAAAGCTGCAGGGTCCCGAGGAGCAAGAGATAGCAAGAGATACATAAATATTGCAACTGGGTGGAATCAGCCACGAGGGATGTCCTGTCCTGAGCGCTGGGGTCACTAAAGAAGAGATAGATGCCTGTTTGGGGAAGGACTGAGATGAAAAGGAGGAACTTGAAGGGGTAAAATGACCTTGATTTTAATTCCAGCTGTGACAAGTGGAACTTTATCCTCATTAGAGTGCACCAGCAACAGCTCTTTGCTCTGTTAGCTTTAGGAAAAGAGCAGGGCCCAACCAAAAAAAGACCCTGAGCCTTGTTTTAGCCCAGGGAGTTGCTCTGGGGTGATGGGTAGGAGCAATCCCGGAGTGAAGGCAGCGTCTTTCACTGGGGACCTGATCACCAGGCAGTGGTTCCCAATGAGCTATACAGGTATCTTCAAAGACAACCAGGGTGAAGGCTACTGAGCCTAATAGGGGTAAAGTTGCATGATCCTAGCACAGCGACGGTGGGATTGGGAGTGAGGGAGAACTTCCTTTGGCTTGGAGAAGATACTTACCCTGGGAAGAAAAAGGAAGGCTGGTGACTAAAGGCAATGTGATCGCAGAAGCCCATTTCCCATATTAGAGGCTGGGCAATTCCTGGGTGTTACACAGCACCCAACCACCTGCAGGTCATGCAGATGGGTGCCCTGGTTTGAGAATTCCTTCCTCTACTTCTTGTCTGGTGTGTTGCTCACCCATTGTAGCTGCCTTAACCTGCCCATAGGCCTATAAATCCTTGCCTGAGGATCCAAGAACACACTCCCTGTGCTACCAAGGACATCGGTGCCTTCAGCTGCCTCTTTCTAGACACAAGCTACTGAGAAGCTACATGGTCAAGGGCCCAGGGCTTGTTTAGCCTGGAGAAGAAAAGGGTTGTGCTAATAGCAAGCTTACAATACCTGGGAGAAGTTAGCAAGAAACAGGTCCAGGCTCTTCACAGTGGTGTATGGCAGGAGGACAAGTGACAATGGGCAGGTTGAAATAAGAGAGGTTCAAACTGGGTAAAAAGACATTTATTTTCATCATGCAAACAGTGAATTACAGGAGCAGCTTTCCCAGAGGCTGTGCAGTCTCCAACTATGGAAGTTTTCAGAACCCAACTGGATAAAGCCCTGGGGTACCCTGGTCTGCCCCCAAAGCTGACCCCACTTTGAGCAGTAGGTTGGACTGGAGACCTCCAGAGGTCTCTTCCAATGTTAGTTATCCTAGGATTGACAGCAAGTCTGCCTCCACTCATCCTTGGCATGTGTGGAGATCAGCCCTAGCCAGGGCACATGACAAATGGGAGATTACATCAGCAGGCAGGGGAACGCTTGGGAAGCATCCCATCACTTGCATCAGTTCCATGTCGGCTCGTGCAGAGAGCACCCCACCCAATCCATGTGGATCTGTTCACTCCCTACCTCTGACAGCTTGTTTATTCAAAAGCATTTGGCTCTCAATGCCTTCCAGATGAAATAAGAGATCAAAGGCCCCAATTTCCTTTCCTCCCACTGCATTCTCCTTCCACATTCAGGCTTGGGTTCGTATTGACCAAGGATTTCTTCATGGCACAGGAAGTGCAGTTTTGCAAAAGAACAGGCACAAGCCAGGAGCAGGTTGGAAGTGCTGCAGGTTCCTTGGTTCGGGAATTGTAAGAGGCCGAGTTAGCAGCAGTTGGGTGTGGGGTTATGCAGAGTAACGAATAAAGGCTGGTTCAGAGCTATGACTAAACAGGTACAAAGCTAGTTGGAAGGTTCTGTCCTTGCAAACAGGATGGGAAGTGCTAGGTCAGTTCTATGAACACTGCGAGCTGAAGGGAGCTACTTCCACATAGGGCTCCCATTACCAGAGAGCTCATCCCATCCTCACAGTATCTCTACTAAAATGGTTAGTGCTATGGAGTCATTGCGGAGGGGAGCTGAGGCATTGGGATACCAAGATGACAACTATACATCATGCCTTGGATCCAAGCTTAGTCTCCTACTCTACAAGCTTGACACAAGCCAGCTGTCTGAGGAACACATTATAACCACGTTAGCATGATGCTGAACTGGAGCTAATCAAGCCTTAAAAGTTAACAGACCACAAGGAACTTGCTGACATTGTGGGTCAGGAGCAAATTGAAAGCCCTGAGCCACGTTTTCTTGGTCCCATCCAGGCTGCTGTGGCATCACTCCTTGCTCTCAAAGTGTCTCAGTGTCCCTATTCCTTGAATTACTCAGAATGGGTTCTTTCTCCTGCCTCAAAACAACCTGTGATTCACTGATTTCTTGCTAAGCAAACACGCAACCTCTTCCATGTAATCAGAGTTTGTTTACTTCACTGCTTCCCCTTTCATGCGAGGCCTGTGGCTTTCCATTTCTTTTCAGGCATCAAATGCTAATTTCACTTGGCCTTTGTCAGTGAAATGGGCTGGAACACAGACTCATAAACAACTGGATCAGTAACACTGATGTTTATTTAAAAGGCGGTTATGATTATTTCTTTCTTACTGTCGTATTTAACTCTTGAAATCCAGCATCTTTCTGCAGCTGGGTGGTTTCCCTCTGGCTTTCCACAGCAAGAAACTGAAGGTGGAGGAAAAAAAAATAGGGATAAAATGAGGATTTAGTAATCATTGATCTCGGGAGTCAATCCTGCAGGAGCCAACCCTGCATTTCACTGGCAGGGAGCTTAATGAATGCACATACCTGCATTTTGCAGGATGGAGCCCTTACGTGTGAATGACATTAGGTAGATCAGAGGGAAGGAAATGTAAGGAATTCTTTCCCCCCCAGCTTTTTTCCCTGGGCAAATCTAGAACTAGTGAAATGAGCTTGGGCAAACAGCATGTTAATGCAGCTGCACTGGGTAGCAATCACAAACTGAAGATGGTAGCATAGGTTTGGCAGGGACTAGAGCCCACAGGCACAACCAGAAACACACCTGCGCTTACAGCCTAAACTGGAGAAACTGTTTTAATATCGTTGTGCTTTTCCCTTGGACATTTCATGACTACACAAACCATCTTTCAGAGCTTTCTTCTCCTCATTTGCACAAAGCGGGTGGAAATGCAAAAGAAGTCCCTGTATCTGGAGGCTTGAAGTGACGCTGAAGCAATACAGGCTTCTGCTGGGCAAACGTATCCTAGTTTAGCCCTGTCTTCTCGTTTCTCAGCTCTGCTACTTGCAAGCAAGAGACCAACTAATGCCACTTGCCACAATGCCCCTCTCAGATGGTGGATTAGGGCTCTTGAGTCTATTTTACCTTGGCTGCTTAAGCAAGCTCATGTGTTACCTGTGCCCAGCCCCGAATCAGCTCTAAGATCCATATGTTAAAGACTGCAGCATCCTAGTGAGGACTGCCTCCTCTTCCTGAAGCTTTCAGATTCACACAGAACATTTTCTTGTCCTTGAGGAATGTTGGAAAGAAAACAGTGTTGTTGATAACTGTGAATTGCACTAATTGGGATATTTAATACTTAGTTGCAATTGCACTGGTGCTGAAACCATCATACCCTGGCTATAAAAGACCCCAGTGTCAGAAATACAGTAGAGGTTTTCATGCCAACTGCTGTTCTGGGTTATGGCTCCAGTCTGGCTACATTGCTCAGTGAAATATGTTATTAGAAAATTAAACCAACAAAGACAACGTTAGAGCAATGTTCAGTCTGAGCCCAACCCACAGAGGGCTGGGACATTCAGCACAGAGCAGGGAATTGCATCCTAGATGCTGCCTCACCCTGCAATGGGCTGAGCTCTCCCCAGGGCTAAAGGCTTCAGTGAACACAGCGATGGTTAGGATCTCACCCTGCTCCTTGCAGGACTGAGCCGCCCCAGGCACCACCACCCCCCACATCACATTGCCAGCCTCAATAGCATAGCTTAGCACTTGCTGAACACCTCTGCTAAACTGACCCATCACTCTCTTTCTAAGGGGATTGAGCATCATAGAATCACAGGCTGCTTTGGGTTGGAAAGGATCTTAAAGCTCATCCAGTTCCAACCCCCTGCCACGGGCAGGGACACCTTCCACTAGAGCAGGTTGCTCCAAGCCCCTGTGTCCAACCTGGCTTGTGTCCAAATGGCACAGATGCCATTTGCTTTCTCTCCTGTGCTGAGATATGGCACCCTTGAAAGCTCTTTCTACGTGCCCTGTTCTCCATGTAGGTCCGGAGAGGCCCCTTGCAAGAATGCTGAGATAATCCACTGCTTAGAGCCCGCTCAAAACAGGGTAGCTTTGCCAAGGCCACCAGCAAGCAAAAACATTGGCTCTTTGCAAATGCTGGATGGACTAAACCCGCTCACTCCTTTCCCAATGGCTTCCCAGTACTCCTGTGCTGGATCTGAACGCACTACTTAGTGGTAGGAGAGGTTTCATGCTCTATTAGATTGCGTGCCATTTAATCACACTCATGCCATGCTCCCTCCACTCCCTAGAGCTGACACGTGGGGCCTTCTGAGCTGAGCCAAAGCCTACTGGAAATGCATGAAAATTCATAACCAGGAGTCAAAGAAGAGAAATTCTGTCAGTCCACATGCTGGATGAAAATTGACTTTGCAACCATGGGCGTGCTTAGGCCAGGGGCTATCTTTGATAAGAAATAATTTGCTATCAGGGAGTTTGGGTGCTGAGGGAATAGATCAGTGTTTGATTTAGTATTTCCTTTGCCAAGAAGCAGAAGTGATTGATCCCCTTGGTGTTCTGACTGATTTTTTTGAGAAGCTCCACTATGTTCAATGAAACCAATTGATTATTTTTGTCCTCCTTACTTGCAAGAGCTGTAAACCAACAGCGAGCATGAAAGAGGATCGTCTTGCAGCCATCAAACCTAGTGTGCTTTCTCCCCTCTCCAGTTCTCCAATGCTGCTCAGCCAAACCTTCTGCAGAGGTGGAGTCAGAGGCCAAAGCAGGGAACCTTCCAGCAGTAATCTCAGCCCCTTCCAGTGGGGTTTATGAGTGAGACAACAACAGGCAGTGTCCCCTGTCTTGTGTGGCGGGCGCCGTGGTAATGCTCTCATTTATACATTCATTTCCTACTCTCATCTGTGGTTTTGAGTCTCCAGCTCTGCAGCAGCACGCTCTGCGTAGGACACAGGCTCACAGAGGAAGGATGGAATAATGCTCATGTGTGCAAGCTGGTTTGTAAGAGCCCGCACAAACAAAAAGGAAACCAAACCCACAATAAAACGCACAACTCAAGAACAACCACTTTTGCTGTGTTGCTGCAGTTACAAGAGTTATAGGCAAAGAGGGGACAAGATAACATCTGCCCAACCACAGCAAAGCAGTGGAAGCCCATGGCTGTTGATGAAGAGTTTCCTAAACTTAAACCATAAAGCATTCAGCTCCTTTTTGTCAGAACTCATCTTGGCCATAAGCACAGAAATAAACTCCTCTCATTTCAAAACGTAAGAGAAAGAAGAATGTGAGGGACAGGATTTTGTGCACTGAATAAGAAGCCTGAGCAACCAGGTCATGCTGAGGGGCAACCCCATCAAACCTTGCAGGTTTCCCCCTGCAGTAGTGCCCACTGCTCACGTTTGAGGGCACTAGTGTGTTTTTAATTGGGAAAAGGTTTACTCTCAGCTCCAGCTCCTAAGCAGATGTGAGGGAATAAGAAATACAGAGGTTTAAATCTGGCCACAGTACAAAAACTCTGCTAGCAAAGACATCCCTTAGTGAACCCCCACTAGATATGGCAGAAAAGATATTCAGAAAGGAAGGATTGTGATTAAACATCAAGGAAGAGCTAAGTTAGATTTGGATTTCGGTCTCTGCCATGTCTACCTGGAATCAGACTTGAGCAGTCAGTGGTGTTATTTCAGAGCTCACCCCAGGGTTGTTGAGAACTGAATGTAGGTCACTGGTCCAAGCAGAAATTGGCCAAAAAATACTTTCCTCTTGACCGAGAGCCAGCCAGATTCTGAGGTTAGGTTCAGGGTTTGGGATCGTGTTCAAATCTGGTTCAGAGTCCAAGCCCAGCAGGACTGAAATCTTACAGACCTCATACCAAAGGAGGATTTCAGTGTTCTGAGGCTTCTGCCACACTGAATGGCCTAAAACAAGGCTGTATCCCAGGTATCCTAAAACAACCAGTATCCCAGGTCTGACTGCCCATGTCCGATAGAATGGAACCTCCATATCCATTCGATTTCTCCCCCATCAGCAGAAGTATTTCCCTGGCTTTTCAACGCCAAGATGCAGAACTAATCCCAGCAATGGCCATGAAGAGGTTAACTAAGCACAGACAGAGGCCAGTGTATGTATCTGTGCACATATCCTTGCCCAGGCGATCCGGATTACTGTTCCTGTGTAAATAAAGCACGGTGAGGGTGGGTGGTCAGCTCCCATCCAATCTGCGAGGAAGCAGCAGGTTTGGGGCCTGGAAAATCTCCAGCCACGTTGGCCTGATCCGAGACCTGCTCACTGTGCAGCTCATGCATTCCTGCTTCCCACAGGATTCCTCTTTGCACATATTGTCACCTGCTTCTGCATCAATAGTTGATGAAACTGATCATTCGTTACTTGATCCAAAGCCCATTAATGGAAGGTGGCACCTGATGAATGCAGCTTAGGATTGGGTCCTGGAGAGCTGATGCAGAAGAGAGGGTTATAGAGAGATAGACTGTAAATAGCTACATTCCATCTCACAATTTGAATATAATTCTTTTACCTTGTTCACTCTTTCTTCCAGTATTGTCTATTATTACTGTTGTGTTAGGTGCTGAACAGATCCAGAGGAAAAAATAACCTCTTTCCACCCAAAACCTGCAAACTGGGGTAAGATAAAATGAACACAGAGATACAGAAAAGCTAACCACACGATAGAGCAGTTTGGCTCAGCACGCCAAGAAGTGATCTCAGCACACCATGTCCCTGCACTGCAGCGAAGATTTAAGCATCTCTGCTAAGCAGGGTTTTAATGGTGAATTTGAAGAAGTCAGCAAAGTTTTCCTTTCTTCAGCTCTGGAGCTTGAGCAGATTTTAAACAAACCAGCAAACCATCAGGCCACTTCAAATCCAACAGCCCAGCAATTCATAACAAGTCACATCAAACTAGGGCGAAATCTGCCCCCCAAGAGAAGCATCTGTTCAGTGTGAGAACCCATGAACAGGAAAGGATGGATTTGATTCTAAATGCTCTGAAGAGGCACCAGACAGACAGGGAAGAGCTGTGGGTTGTGTAGTGCAATGGTATAGTCGGTGTGGAGGAAGCACACAGTGCCCTGTGCACACACTCTGGAGTTCAGACTCTCAAAACCAACACAATACAGTATAAAGGTATCTGCACTCTAAAAATAAAGTCATTGAGGAGGCTATAAATAACACAGTGCCTGGTAAATCCAAGCCTAGGAGAGAAATCGCTTTGCCTCCTGCAGACATTCAGCCATTTGAATCAAAAGATTAATCCAAAGGGAATAAAGAATGTAAAATAAACCATAATGTAGCCAGGAAACAAAAACTAGCACCTGAGTTCAGCAGAATTTATCTCCTTGCATAATCCGTTTGCTTTCCACCTGAACCTTGGCTGTCCCCAGCCACTCCCATTTACTTTTTACCTGATTTTAAATGCCATTTGGTAAGCAGTGTTCTTTGCTCTTAACTCAACAGAGCTTTGCAAATGTTCTCTAGCTCCAGAGGTTAATACATTCACCGGTTGGAACTGGATGATCTTTAAGGTCCCTTCCAACCCAAACCATTCTGTGATTCTCTCATTATAAAGCTCTATCTGGAAGCTCCGAAAGCTGAAGAGAAAAAGGTGTTTGAATAGGTGCTCGTCTCCTGCAGCATTTGCACACTTCAGAAACATGTTTCACTGCTACCAGTGAATTCGCTGTCCTGTGTCCCTCCTCTTTGCACTATTCCATACTACTCTGAGTGCAAAGATGATGCTACAGACATGACAGGGAATAATTTAGGGTACAGGTCTACCCTCTAGATATGTCTCCTTTAGGTTACTTTCCATCTCTCACGTACTAAGTGTATTCACCTTGGATGATGTTACAGCCATTCCCAGGACCCTGTAGCACACACTACAGGGCACTATACATGAAAACATTGCTTTAGCTACAAGAACAACAGCTCTTCTGGGTTAACCTGGGTTTCCTGGACAGTATACGAAGCTGGTTTCTGCCATCTGGTGTCCAGAGACTAAAGGCAGATGTTACCACTAATCAGAGTCTTCCAGATGGTCACCAGCCTCAGGATGTTTGTCTTACACAACTCTGTAGCCAAGAACCAAAGAGCCCTCCTCATAGCCAAAATCCAACAATATTACCCAGGGAAATACCATCTGTGTGCTCTCACAGGGATTGAGTTGGACCTAACTCATTTGGAAAGAGCACTGTTTGGCATTTGGGAAGCTTCTTATCCTATCAAAAGATCTCCAAGTGCTTTGATAGCATTAATCAAGCCTCATTAAGCTTCACATGCACATCTGTAAGGCAAAGAAGGATTTCTTCTGACTCAGTTACAGAAGAGAACACTGAGGCATTGGAGAGCAAAGAGACTTGCCATGGGCAGGGTTGTTGAGCCTTGTGGTATTAGCTTGACTGTTGTGATATCTTAAGGTCCTTTCCAACCCTAACTATTCTATGATACATTATTAATGTCCTATCATTCTTTTGGGGTGTCAGGCCTTAATTTTGGAAGGGTTATAGTAGGCAATGAGGTAATTGTGGGGCCAGGAAAACAAAGGAGGAAGCCAGTCTTTGTAAAGTAAATTGGATTCAAATCTATATAAAGACTCAAAATAAGCAGTTGAACGTGTAGCAAGCTGCACTCTCTGCAGCATCCTCACGTTTCCACTACCTGCTCATTGTGTGGGTCTGGCCCATTTGCTAGCCAAGGAATACCTGCTTCCAAACAGAAAGAGACACCAAGGGATCTTAAAAGTCTTTTCCAACCTAGTTGATGCTATGATTCCCTGTTCCTGAGGGACTGTCCCAGGGAAATCACTAGTGCAGGATGTGCTCAGCGAGTGTGTTCTTGTGAGGAGATGCAGGCACCCCGCTGATGGGAAATGCTTTGCTGCCTTCTTTTCAAGTTTGAATCAACTTTATCCATCTTTGTTATTTTCATTGTAACTCAGATGAGCTAAAAATTGCCTGGGCCTCCAGTGTTTACTTTGAAAACAATAGAAGATGACTGGCTCGCAGTCACATGGAGCCCAAGAGGGTTTTTTCTGCAGCGTAATTAGAGTTCCTTCCATGGCTAATTAAATTCTCCAGTGAATGAAAACAAGTTTCCTGGAATGAATATCATCTTGATTCACTTTGGGCAAAGCCAGCCTTACGTGCTTCTCCCACTCTGTTCTCGCAGGGTGTTGGCTGCATTGCTGAAATCTTCTTGTCAACACATGACAGTGCAGGGAAATAATCTCCTCCTGGGGTCCGCATGCTCCTTTGCCACAGATTACAAGGAAATGTGTCTATCTTATTCCCTTTCTCTGCTTTATGTGATTTTATAGACCTGTTGTTGCCTCCTTCACTAATCCTTTTTCCAAGCTGAACACTCACATGGTTCCATACTTCTGACTATACCTGTTAGTCTTTGCAGAACCTTTTCCGTTTCTTCTATATGCTTTTAAACACGAGGTCCTGGTTGGCTAGCACAGTTATGTGAGTACACTGGGATATATATGGTAGAAATAGGAACCCTTTTCTTATTTACAGGATTCGGGATGTCAGTTCACTGCATGGTTGCCCAATGAATTGTCCTTAGTGCCCCAGTTACCCCCCAATAACTGCTCAAGAAAATGGCACTGCTTTACCTTTAAACGTGACTCTAAGCTTGCAGTGATGGAGGGATGCAGCCTTTTGCATGATCACATTCATTGGTTTTGAGAGCAAGTTGCTCATAACTTGCTGAAGGCCACCAAGTTGACAAACCACTTTGGACTGAAGAGGGGCAGATTCCTCCCAGGGCAGATGAAGATCCATACCTGGCAAAATCAGCTCCTTTCCTATGCTTGTTCCCAGTTGTCATCTCCCCTGTGAGCTTGTATTTTGTGCTGTGTGTTCCCTGGGGCGAGGCAGGTCTATACTCTGCATTTGGCAGTCAAGTGAGGTTAAAGTCAGCCCAAAGGAGACAATAAATCATTATCATGGTTAGACTGAGAGCAGATGGCTTTGGAGGCCATCCATTTTGAAGGCAAATTCCTTCCCTCTCTGACGTTTGCTTTCCTGTTTATTCCTTTCAAAGCCTCCATAAATGGTGCTCAGTTCTCCATCTTTTAACACTGAACTCTGTGTCCAACAGGCCTCCAGTCATCTCTTCATGGCAAACACCATCACATTTCTCACGTGCTGGAAAACTTCATTCTCCAAACTTACAGTTGATCATTTTATCACCCAATTTCCATTGTCCTCTCAGAAGGGAGATTTGGACCATGCACTGAATAGTAAGGTGCAAGGTGTAAGAAGCAAGGTGTAAGGTGCAAGGTGTAAGAAGCAAGGTGACACTTCATAGTTGAACAGAAGCAAGGTTTTCAAGGATGTGGCCTCAGAACTCATACTCTGTCTACTTTCTCTACATCTACATGATGCCTACTATGACTGTTAGCTTGGGGATGTGATCTCAGATAGCTGTGTTAGCACATAACTGTTGTACCTGCATGTTGAGGCTATGATCAGCTAGTTCAGTGGAATGAGGTATCATTCCTCTTCTCCGCTGCAGTGATTGATGGTTGTTAGCACTACAGTTCCACATCAGTTCTGCCTTGAAGATAAAACCATTTCTTAGGCCTTATGCGCAATCTTAGTTTATTATGGATAATTCTAAGTATGCTGCATAGGTTTTTGGTTTACGTTTTAGGACTAATCCCCTTGACTTTGTCTTTTGGAAACATTTAACTTACAAGCTGAGCACTGGTTATACCCAGCTCTTTGCTAAAATGACATAAAACAAGTAGACTGTTTTCACCTGCCTGTCAGGCCAGCAGAGAACAGACATGCTGTGTTAGAAATGGGATGGACATGATCTCATTTTGTAAGAACTGCAGTTCCTGAATGCCTGTTGTTTGCCTAGTAACGTGTGAGTTGTTATGTGTGAAATTGCAGCTCTACTGTGTCAATTCACTTCATTATGCCATGAAATACTGCCGAATCTGAGGGTAAAAGGCTGATTTCATACATGGCCTTCTGTTGCCAAGAAGTGAGCTTGTGTGTCTGCTCAAATGAGGCTTGGAGGCCACAGCTTGTGCTTCAGTTTGCATCTTCCACAACTATCTTGTCAACTGAGATTCTCAGGAGCCACAAAGCAGCACCATGGCAATGACTGCAGCCACCCTCCACACTGCTGTGCTGTTCTAAACCTAAAATTCCCTGCGGGAAATGTTTCCTAAGACAGGCTGACACGAGGCCTATATTTCCCCAGGTCAATTGCTCTCCTCTTTCTCCTGCCATCCCTCCCTCTCCCCACATTGCCTCCCAGACAAAATGACACAGTATGTGTTGATCTTTCTTAGCTCTCTCAGAGAAGCAGTTATAAAGAACCTATGCCAAGAATAATCTATCAACAGGAAAGCATAGTCTACTTGGATTGGATCTGCCACCCATGTTGTGATGAGTGGAGCCAGGGGAGGTAAGGAGAGAGTAACACTGAAGGCTGTGCAGAGACTCAAAGTAGCACTGCCGTTGGATTGATATGGGATTGTCTTGGGAATCAGCTATGGGCTCTTGATCTCTTCCACTCAACAAGACAATCTGTGTAAAGCTCCTTCATCCTAAGACCACCATATGTGACCACAACAACTTGCTCAGCTCCTGTGACAAGCCAGTGGGACGACATCTCTGCATTACCTTCATCACAAACCACCATTCCACTCCTTGGCTACACTTGTCATGCAGGGCAGGGATTGAATACAATAGGAACTTTGATTATCTGTGGGGAAAGCAGGGTTTGCCCCACTCATACCTGCAGTGTCCCATGGTAGGATTCCTCTCACTAACATACAGGTAATGCTCCTATCAGAAAGGGAGTCAAACAGTTCAGCCAGACAACACGTGTAAGGGAAGCTGCCTTCAACCCAGCCAGGCTGTTTCCCTCCTAACTCCCCCGTCAGAAGACAACAATGAGGCCTCAGGTGTGTGAAGCATAAAGAATATTGTGCAAGGTGAGGTAGGGGTTGTATCCATGATAAAGGGAAAGCCTTTGCCCCCTGCTGCCTGCCTTTTCACCAGCTTTGGCAGCCTCTAGTGTCAGCTCTGACTGAGGCCCTGACTGAAACAGAAAGAAACGCAGCTGAAGGAATTTTCCAAGCTACAACACACAAATAAACACGTTAGCCATCTTCTCCTCAGCAACCACAGAACATCCTCCCAAAAGCAACACAGCAAGTCACTTATTAGGGACTTAATGAGCTGTGGAAAAATAACACTATTCATTCGCAGCTACTTATTCGCTATCCTTTCTGAAGTCATAACTCAGGCCACCACAGAACCACACAGGCAGCATGTAAACTCATGGGCAAAAGCACAAGCTCATTTCAGCACACAAGCTCCCAAACAGCATTTGTTGGCTTGTAGCTTTGGCTCTGACCTGGTTTGACTCCAGTCTCAATTGCATTAGCCCTAAATCCAAACTGGATTGAGTTTATGAAAGCTGTAAATTACTAGCAGAAGAATGGTAGGAAGAGTTATCCCTTCTAGTGGTTGATTACCTGTATACTTCATCTTTACTTTGTAAGAGCTACAGATACTTCTATGGTGCTTTGGTTCCCAGGATCTCAAAGCACATCACAAAGTGAGGGTTACTCATAGCTCGTTTTCTGTGTTCTGAGGTACAAGGAAATTGTGTGACTTGACCACTTAAGACAGTGGCAGGGTAGAAACCATGTCTGATATGCTTCTAGACTGGCACACTAAGCCCTCAAGGACAATGCCTCTTCCAGCAAGCTTCTACCAAGGTGGAAGGGTGATTTCAATCCGATGCTCTTTGCCTTACTGCTGTGGTTGGTGCTGCATCCCTGCCCTCCCATTTTCTTTTCCTCACAGTTTAACTTGGAAATGCCTAATGAGCTTCCAAAAGACATTCAAAGCTTTCTGCCTCTTATGCAAACCACATCTGGGACTGGGGGAAGGAGTTATCTGCTATTCCAGTGAAGATTCACATTCTTCACACAGTTCAGATGATGGACTGAGTGAAGTTGGTTGCGTTCACAGCTCAGAACTTAACCAAAATTGCTTTCTAACCTGCTTGGTTCAAAGAGCAGTAACAATCTAACAGGAATATCAACTATTTACTTTCTGCAAAAGGTCTGCCAAAGAAAACTTGTACAAAACCACAAGTTTGTTCAAAATCTGGTCATATTCCATCTGTGCTGTTTGCAAAGCTGAGAGCACCTGTAGGCTAGTAAAGGACTGCCACAAACAGCGCTGCTACAGCCGCATCTTCTCTTTCCTCATGATGAGCCTTTCTTAGTCCTGTATAAATTAGATCCAGGTATCATTCACAAAGGCTCTGTTGCTTCCCTGGAGATACTTCTGTAGATGGGATTTGAGCTAGGAATAACCTACATCATTAATCTTTCACCCCATCAAACAGAAGATATTATCTGTTTGTCTGGGATTTAGCTTCAAGCATCTCAGAATGCAATGAAGATCTCTGCTTGTACCAAGACCTCACAGAAATCTCAGGAGGAAAGGAGCCTGTACGGGTCTCAGAGACAGTGAGAAGTTTGAAAAACAGCTACACAAAGCACCTAGAAATGGAGTTAGTCTCTGGAAAATAATAGCCCAAATCTTTATCTCCTCCTTAATGAGTGAGACCAGTTCATCTTCTGCATCTCCTTTCTCCTCTACGATATGAAACCATTTCTGTTGAAAAGACAGTCATGGCTTTAAAAGCTGTATCAGTGCTGCATCAGCTTGCAAGGGAGGAATAGCCCTGCCACAGGTTGCGTGTGTCACCATGACCACAGGCTGTTTGAGGCTTTTCTGGTTTAAGAACAAAACCCAGCACATGATAAACCCGTGGCTGCCACTGTGTGGTAGAAGTCACACCTGCCTCCTGCTCTCTTTTGGCCACCACAAGCACTAGTATGAGAACACCATTGGGAAATGAAGGATGAGGCTGTAGTGGGTGAACTCCATGGTTGTTAGAACCAACCTGTGCAGAGGTACAGCTCCTAGCACTGAGCTTTTATTTATGCCATGAAGGGAGCTCTAGGAATGCCAGGCATTTTTCTATACTTTGAATATAAAACAGATGAAAGGCTTCCAAGCATAGCACTTTATTTTATAAACCAGCATACTTCTGGGATTTGTGTTCAGAAGCACTTGCTGAGATCCATGAACACGGCAGAGTTCAGAACATCGATTACAAGGAGCTAAAAAGCAGCACAAAACACACTAACCAAAAGATCATCTTGACTGCATGGGATGCAGCAGCACTGCTGTTAGAAAGGAGGTGGTGGTACATGCAGGTGGACCTGAAATAGATTCCTCCTAACCTTACGAAGCAACAATCACAGCACAGCTAGCCAGCACAGAGCACAGCCACAGACCGTGCATGAAAGCTATGGACCACGTGTGGAGGCCATAAATCAAACACACAATACAGTTCCTCCTATAGCCCGTCACTACATTTGCCCCTTCTCCCCATTACATTTGTTTCCAGGTCTTCTCTTCCCTCTCCCAGTCCAGTTTTCCAGTGCAACTGCTTGTTCAGGGCACCTTAGCACAGAGAACTCCCTTTGCACGGTCCAAGCTTGCGAGATGTGTGTGGATTTCATAACAGATTTGTTTAGCAGGATCTGCTGACCAGTCTCCTTTGCCAATCATGAAATACTTGTGAAAACCCAGAGCTGTGACACACTCATCCCACAACTTGGAGGATAAGGCCAAGTGAATCCTTTCCAAACCAATTGCAAGGCCAGTGACTGGCTCTCTTCTCACGCATCTAAACACCTCATATGCCAACGGATCATTTTCCTTGAAGACATCCCAATCAAGGCCATTAAGACAGAACACACATTTCTTTTAGGGGTGGAAATGTCAATAGAGAAGCTCAGATTGAACACTAACTATGCACATGTCACTGCACGGGATGGGAAGCATCAGAACTGCCCATCGGGATCCGTAAGCCCTAAAATGCTGCTGGCTAGATTTGACAGCCCCTTAGCTCAAGTGACAGCCTGTTTCTGAAGCAGAAGGCTGCACATATATCCAGCATATAGTCATCTGGAATGTCTAGAAAGTGGTTACAGCATCTAGGAGGATAAAAGCAGAAAAGTCTTATGTGGTCATTTGGTAATATAAAGAGAGATATGAGCTGAAATTAATCTTAAGGTTTAGTTAGGGATGGTGCTGATTACAGAATCCACAGCCATGGGTCAGGAATCAAACCATCAGTTTACATTAGTTAATTCACAGTATCAGAACAAAACCACATTGTACTGTTAAGGGTCTGAATACTGTAGCCTACACTTTTGTCTCTGCTGCATGTGGGTGTCATGTTAGGGTCCTGTATTCTTCCCACCAAAAGCTGTAAGAAACTGCTTTCAAATCAAAAAGGGAAAAAGCTATTTATCTATGGCTTTTATTGCCTGCTGCAGAAAGAGCACACAGCATAGAAAATCATCATGATGTTGAGCTGACTTCTGTATAGAAGTTGGCCCTGTTCCTTCCAACCTATATCCCTCTGTGATTCTATAATGGTCCTGTCTGTTTGTTGTTGGAGATAAGGGTCTACAATGTGCCATGACCAGCACAAGTTCCATCTCTCCTCCTCTCTCACTAGAAACCCAAGACTTCAGCAGACAAGCCACAAAATCCACCGTAGAAGACTAGGAGTCAGAACCTGGATACTCCCGCAGCAGGGAGCTGGTTTGTAGGCCTGTCAACCTGAGCAGTAACCCCCAGACAAAAGAAATACCTATGAGGAAGTATTTATTTTAGTGCACATTCCAGACTATCAGGTTTCTGGCAGTTTGACTGCAGCACTCTTGGAATCACAAGCCATGGGCCAAACATGACAATATCTCTGTGTACTCTTAATCTTATTGCACTGGGAATTGTGGCTTGCCCCAGGCAGTCTCCAAGGAATCAACTCTTTCTGGCTCCTTCTCATGTCACCCCAGCGGTATCTGACATCCCAGGCAATCTTTTCAGCTCAGTGTTGCACACTGGAGGCCTGAGCTCTGGAAATGTTCTTCCTAAGGTATTTAACACATGGGATGAAAGGAGGAATACTGGATGTGTCACAAGAAGCTTTCACAAGCTTTCTGGTTTACTTTTGCAGACACACAGAGCTCAGGGCAGGAAAGTCTCCAGGTTTGGGGGAGCTTCTCCAAACCCCAAGCTCTAAACAGATTGCAGCCTTCCTGTGGAGCTGCATTCATGTGTCTGCAAGTGGCCTGAGGAAAGAACTGCCCTTCTCTGGAGCTCAAATCATTTCTTTGGGGAAGCATCAAACACATTAAGTAAATGCCAAGGAGTCAGACCCAAGATTCTGCAGTGATAAAAGCAGGTAGACCTGGACCTCAAAGGGACCAGCTTTCCTTTATAGCAGCGCCAGTGCTGGCCTAAGTGCTTTATTTAATGAGCAGCGACTTGGCTGGCACTGCACAGCCCTTCCCAAATCATTTAACTCACTTTTCCACAGCCAGATGGGCTATGGAGAGGTGCTCGAGAGCTGAGCAGGGCTAATGGAAACCACCCCTGCAAAATCTGACCAAGGCCAGCTAAAAAACACATCAACAATTGTCCTTCTGGAGCCCTGACAGAGCCTGCGGATGAATCCCCCCAGTACCCAAAGCTGTGCTGGAAGCTGGGGAAGCTGCTTTAGTAATCCCTGTGCACTGAGAACAGACAGCTTGGCACTTGGAGATGACCTTCAGTTTGGCTTTGTTCCCCAGGGGGAAGCTGGATGGATCACCCACCTTATTTGCAAGGATGAACCCTGTCTGCTGAGACAAACAGAGAACAGCACGTGCAACAACAAAGCACAAGCTGTTTAAAGAAGCATTCATAAGGCTGCCAGCCATGCTCTGCTGGCAGGCACCCAGTGTTATGGATAGGGCTTAGCACTACTCAGACATGATCATGCCAAAAGGCTGGGCAGGCAGACTCTGTTGTCTTAACATAGCCTGAATGGGACTAGTTAAGTGCTGGTGTAAAGATCAATAGGTAACTGAGTGAAAACAAAGCCTGCCATTGTCACTCACCACCTGAGTGATGCTGAGCCTGTCACTCACCTCTCACTTTCTCCCTTCATACCAGGAGATTAGGAAGTGACTGTCTATCCAAGAGGCCTCATCTAAGGATACTAATGTAAGATTAAGAATGAAAAGCAGCAGGTATAGACACCTGGTTTTCCCTAGATGAAAAGCCAAAGCAGGTACCCTAGAGGCTGACCCACAGAGAACCATAACCAAAACCATCACAAAGCCTGGAACCTTTCTTTCCTCTAGTTCAGGTGCACCCAAATGGCTGAAATGTCTAGGAAGACCAACTTTTCATTGCCCTGCTTAGGGCTGATTTGTACCACAGGTTTTGCTAAAGGCTGGTTTGATGAATACCCCAATGCTCTGCCTGCTGACCTTATAAACCAAATGATACTTCATGGTAAAGGCTGCCAGAAGGAAGTCAGTTAACTATGACAATCAAGCACCTTGATCGCCCTGCAAGTTAATGCCCAAAGGGGGTGAAAGAGTGTTGGAGGGGTTCAGATCACTTTCAGAAGAACTCTTTCAGGTTGTCTGACCTATAGAAGCACACCAGTTATATTCAAAAGGGTTTCTTAGCCTTATAGCAAGTTAGGAAGGAAGTGACTGTGAGGGGTCATCAACACATCACCAGGGCAGGATAAACCTCATGACTTGCGAAGCCAAGGGCCACCTATGAAGCACTGAAACCATGTACTGCCCTTTATCAGTCCTACTTGAACTTGGACTAGTGCTTCTTTTGAAGGCTTCCTCCAAGGATTTCTCTCCAAAGCTTTAACAGGAGAGAAATGTGAGCAAAGTGATACAAAAATAGAGAAAGTTGTGTTTGTTTCTGCAGTAGGTTAAGCAAAGGATAGGGAGGCACTGCCAGACCACACAGCTCTGTGTTCAGGTATTTTTATATAGAAGGGGGACAACTTTGGTTTTGTTTCTTTGCTTCATAAATACACCACATGTGTGGTCTCTGGAGAAACACACCAGCCTGGGCTTTCCTATCCCTAGTCTCTTCCCAAGCATTTTAAGGCGCTGCTAATACCTGGTGGTAATGTCATTAGTGTATTTGTGTGGGCAAGGAAAACACTTCACATGGAACAACACTACAGCCTCTCTCCTAAAGGGACAGCCCCAGCCTCTCTTTTCTGTTGTTGCCAGTGGTTTGATGCCTGCAGCTCGGTTGGCAATGCTAGCCCTGGAAGGTCCAGCTCCCTGGCTGGTGAGATCCCCAGAGTGGTGTCTGTGGCAACATCAGCCCTTGCCCTGGCAACTAACCCTGCCTGCTGGATGGTGGGAGCAGTTAAAATAGAGCTTGTGCTTTATTACAGGTCTGGAAGAAGGATATTGCTCTAGTTGCCTTTGCACAACACAGCAAGGAGACACCTTTTGCAGTGGCCACCAAGTGCCAGCAAGTGACAAAAGGTCCATGCTCAGGGCAGCCTGAAGTGAAGAACCAAAGCCCAGATGCTAAAAAGATGGGAGGCACTGAACACCAGTCACTTTCCCTGCAGCTGCCCAGTCATCTCAGTGTTGAGACTCATAACCTCGACAGATGTGGCACAGATGTGGCTCATAGAGGGCTGGATCTAGGTGGCTGTTCCTTGTACAATACACGTTACTGTTGAGGCACTACAGAAATGGCCAAGTGTAGAATTTCAGGCTTACCATTGGATTTCCTGCCTTTGCCTGGAAGAAAATGATAGCTGCGTCACTCAGGGTATGGGAATTTCCTCTCTTAGATTATATAAATGTTATTTAAAGAGGTACTGAGTAGATTTCAAAACATATTTTCACTTTGGGAAGGAATGTTTCCTATCAGTACATTCAAAATGCTGCATTTAGTGGTGATGCTTGGGTTAAAGATGTTTGACTCCGAGCTACAAGTCCTTACTATTCTAATAGTTCTACAGCTCTTTTTTGCTGTGTTACTGTAATGAAGTTATAAATCAATAGATAACAAATATTAGTATAATATTATTGAATACAAATGCTCTGATACTGACAGAATATAAATACTGACCTCATTATTTATATTCTTTTGTATGTAATCACATATTCCTTTGGTGTAAATCAGTTCTGGTTGAAGTCAGTGGAGTTCCTGCTGGTCTTTGGGGTCAAATATACAGGTGATTTGATCCCCATGTCACTGGACTGCAACCCAAACTGGGTTTAACGGATGACACTTTGCACAAAACAAGTTCTCTCTTCCCCCATTCACATTGCTGTTCCTTACAAACCATGTTAACATGCATTTCCACTGCTTTTGGACAAGTCTTGCTAGTCCCAATCACCCTGCTGCTCTAATTTTCATACTTAATGCAAAGCAGAACAGTCTCTGGTCCTTCAGGCACGCCACGGGACCATTCCCTCTTCCCCACCTCTTCAATATAAAAAGCATGCAGCATAATCTTCCCTTCAGTCCTGAAAAATACAGCATAATCTTAAGTAAATATTAGTGTTCCACTTACATAAATACAAACTGCCATTGAGGGCTAAAGCACTGAGCCTGTCAAAACCCCACACTGAACAGATTTCTTTGGAAAGGACACTAAGGGTCAGGATGAAAGATACTTTGGTGTTCACTATGAGTTAGGGGAAGACTTTTGCTGGAAAGCCAAATAAGAACTTCATCCTAGAGCTCTTGGAAAAGAGGAAAGGGAGACTCTGGTTGAAATAAGGTTTTCTTGATTTACTCCTGAATAAATAGCTCCTTCTGGCCATTCTACCCCATGTCTTGATGCCTGCTGGTGACTGATGAGGACAGTGTCCTCGCCCTTTGCAGCCATTCCAGCTCTAAGGAAAGGATAATGTCATAGTACCCACTGCCAAAACATCTCTCATTCAGATTTCCATGTTCTAGACAACACTGCCTCCCATACCTGAGCTAGGAGAGGTGGGTTTCCTTCCCCATCCATACTCTAGGTATATATCTCATCCTATCTAAGGAGGTAGCAAGAAGAGACACTGTGCTGTTTACCACATTACCATTGAGATCAGCTGTTTCTACTTTTAATAGAGCTGGATGTTCTGGGAATGCCAGATCTTAAGGTTTTAAAGGCACCCATGATTCATAATCATAAAAGATCTTCAGAGCATTCCATTTTTCATTAGGGAACAGAAGGTTTCCAAACCCACCAGGCATATCAGGTCCCTTTTCAACCCAACAGTGACCACGCTGCCTTTGCATTCTTGTTTTCTTTCACTCTGGCCAAGTGCAGCAGATTTCAGCCTCCTGGGTGGGAAGAGGCATAAGATACTCTCAGAAAGGTCCAGTATATGACAGATAGATCTCATTTTTCAGGCTGTTTAACATAGCCTGGCCTTATTATCACACCAGCACTTTATCAGCTGCAGGTGGATATTTCTGGTGAGTTTATCCATCCCAGAGTTGGCTTTCCCTTTGTCAAGCAGCAGAGTGATAACTTGTATCTCCCATTGCACATCACAGAGTGGATAATCAAACACAAAAGCACTTCGGGCTGTAGATTACTGATGATGACTTGAATCTGTGATCATGGGAACAACACACAACATCGTATTTCCAACTGAGTTAAGAGGTATGGCTAGCTCCAGGGAAATGCTTGCCAGAAAGGGATAACACAAACTGCTGACTAAAGCCAAACATCCCTTGGCCCATAGGATTCCCATCACCTATCATGACTATCTAGTCTTTCATGGAGACCAAAGCATTTCATCTACACTGATGACCAAGTCCTAGTCTGAAGAAGGCACTGTTATTCTTCCCATTGCATTCAAGAGACCCTGACTTGAAGGAAAATAAAGCAGCATGCCTGGAATCAGCCAAGGACTCAGAGCTACAGGTAGAACCTGCGCCTTTCGGTCCTGTGCTTTCCTATAGTGCCCTTGTCCCCCTGGCAGAGCAAGACAGGAGGGAAGGCTGGATCCTACTAGTGAACAGATTAATTCTGTCAGGGTCTTATTAGTCCTTGAAGTATTAGAGACACACTGGCTGCATTTGCCCCATCATTACTCTATCTAAGCATTCATTTCAGTCTCTTTTTCATGTCTCATGCCCTTTTATAATTGCCCTGCTCTGAGCCAAAACCCTGCTTGTTTCATAACTGCCATAAATCTGATATAAACAGTAGGTTTCAGAACAAAGCTTTGTCAAAAGAAAGCTTCTGAATATTGCTGACGACAAGAGAAGAAATCAAAGTATGCTGTGCATCTCTGCAGACAAGACTTGCCTTTCTATCAGGTATTTATATCATGGAATAGCGCAGAATTCATCAGCTGCTCACTCTTTTACAGAGCTCTTCTCTTCTGACCCCCATTGCCCAGTTGTGGGAGAGTGGCAGTGAAACCCCCGTGGAAATACCAGAGGACAGAAAAAGCCGAGTCCTCCTTGGCAGGTACATCCACCTAGGAGACATTCAAGGCCTTTTACATTGCTGCCCTTCACAAAAGCCACACGCTAACACAGTGCTGCAGCTGGTCAGCCTGGACTTAGGAGTTCCTCAGCCATGCACTGCACATTATGTGTGCTCAAACCTTTCCTTAGGATCCACTAGCTGCATGCACAGGTTGCCTGGTTCCATGCAGAGATGTGCTTCCCTCTATTACATGCAGGCCAACTTGTTTTTGTTTCTAACATTTCTCTTTTGCCCACTTACTACCATGCCACCTTTGTGCATTTGTAAAGAGAACCTGAAACCACAAAGGTATTTAAATGCCACATCCCCACCAGCCTCAGTGGGATTTAGAGCCCCGAATATCTTTGTGAATCCCCAAGCGGATAAAATGCCAGAACCAGAGACAGCAAAAAGACAGAGGGGGGGGAAATAGATGAGCTCAAACTCCCAGCCTTGCAGTCAGACTAAACGAACCCTGCTTCTTCCCCCAGCTTGCCATCCTTAGTACATACAACTGTGAGCACTGGAGAATAATCACCTACATCCAGTTCCTCCCCCCCAGCTCTGCTTTATGACACTGAAAGCACGCACAGCCCATTTTAACATTTTCCAGCCCGAGAGCTGCAGTCCAACCAGGGTGGGCAAACAAACGTCTCGTCACCGCCAAGTATGGCCCAACATTGGCTCCAGCAAGAAATTTCCAGCCACTATGGAGCCAGACACATTTACATTCCTCTATTTGAAGTAAAACCCTAATCCTTTGGAAGATTTGCAGTCTGAGCAAGAGCTGTGCTCTCACCCATGCCTTTAAGGTTTCTTGCTGTCATGCAGCAAGGGGCAGCAGCAGACTTCCAAAGAAAGAAGGAGCTGGTGAAGAGAATGCATTGGAAGCGAAGGGGGCTTTGCTTTTCTTTCAATTCCTTGAGGCCTGTGAAGATTCTCAACAATTTAGCTTCACAACCTCACCTCTAGGAAATGAATGAAGCTTTCCTCCTTATTTTACCAGCAAGAACACTAAAGGAAGGAAAGTGTCTTCTCTAATGCCATCCAGAAACTAAAGGTTTCACAGCAGAGCCCGCATGGGAACTCAAGAGACTTGGCTGCAGTAAGCCCACTAATAAACACTGACTAATACACAGGTTGGTCACAGTTGTGATCCCTTGAAAGGGTCGTTAGCTTTGGCTTTCCTGCTGGTTGCACCCAGAATTGTCACTCTCCCATCAGAGGATCAATTTTTATTGCATGCATTGTGTTTTGCTCCTCACCCTCCATCTATTGACAATGGGTGGAATTATTCAAAGCATGGGAGGGAGGAAGTGCTAATGAGTACGCGGAGAATTCCTTCTGGAGCTGCTGAAAACACTCTATACCCTCCTGTTCTCTCCCATTCTAAGCTCACAGCCTGACAATACACTTCTCAGTCCTCCATAGGAACCAAGACAACCCCAAATGGACAGTGGACATAGCTCATGCTTCACGTTGTCCCACAGCCAAGCCTACACCTTCCCTGTGACACCCAGCACCTCTCCTGTTCCACTGCCGAGGTGAGGCTGCACCAGTTGCAGCAGAGCTTTGGGGTGAGCACACAATGGTTATTGCCCAGGCTGGGGCTCCAGGATGTGGTTGTGGCCTGGATCTCAGCCCTGGCCCCCAGGCAAGATCACTGTAAGTATAAGGGCTCTCACTTCCTTCCTGATCAAGCCCAAGGATTAGAAGCAGTCTCAGAACGGGTCAGTGAATGCCTTTTCACTCCTGGAATTCCATACAGATTACCTAGCAAACCATAAATTCTGGACTTCCAGTCAAGGGCTTGGCCTTGCTGACCTAGTCTCTTGTTTCTTTCAGCGCAGACATTGTGAAACTCTGACTTTCCTGTTTTCTCTCTCTCTAAAAAAAGAAATGGTAATATTTTAAGCAATCTGAAAAGAACCTAAAGATTCCTTTGCTGGCTGCTTTACACAGCAACTTCCCAAGCATCATCACCACAATGGTTTCTCCTTTCAGATGTCAGCCCCAAACACTCCTGCTTATTTTGTGTCTGCAGACAGTTCATCTACTCTTCTCAGGAGGACGAGGGAGTATTTGATGTAGGGAGCAAGGGTTAAAACTGGAGGAAAACACCTTCCTTCCATGCTAAGACATTATTCTGCCCACACTTGACTCAGATCACCTCACCACTGCTAAGGTAGCTGTGAAAATAGAGTAGATAAACCTGCTGCAAAGCTCACACATGCAGTGTTCTAATTGTTTTAGCTTTGGCCTGCTATGGGAGCATGGCAAGACTTAATGTCTTCCAGGCAGTAGTGGAGGTCTTCTCTAGCCATACTCTCCAGCCCCTTTTGATCACCTTCTAAGGCTCACAGTAAGTGACTGAGTAGTGGCAATGGTGCTTCCACATGTTAGCCCTTGGTTCTGTGGGCCACTGAAGTCCTCCTGTTGGAGCACTGGCTGAAATCATGGCGTGTTTATCCACATAGCAAAGAGCTAAGAGGAAAGGATAGTGGGAAAGATAGATGGTTCTTTATAGGAAATCTCCAGTTCATGCCAAAGATGTGGATTCTCCCATCACAATTTAGGTAAAGATCAATATGCAAAAGCCCACTCTGTAGGCAGTACTGACTGTGCCTGTGGTCATATCCTGACTATAAACACCATATGCCTCCAGCTTCCCTTTGCTGGCGCAGGCACATTGCAAAAGCATCACAGTTCCCTGCAGCTTTCTTACTGCATTTCATATCACTGGATAAATATAGCAATATGTAATGATAAATTAATTACTTCCATTTCAGATCCTGCTGCTTGTGAAAAGAGTAGCTCTGAAACTGAGACTTTCTGACAGGATTAGAGTGAAGTGGTTAATAACCTCTGATGAGGATCAGTAGAAATTGAAAGGAAAAACCAACCAGAGGAAGGGGAAAAGGGAAAAGCAAGCTGGCTCTGGTTCCACAGTGCTATGGTATCTGCTGCTGAACAGCTCTAGCACTCAACCAATTGTAATGTCATACAAGTCCTTCCAGCTCCATGCCTTTGTGCTACGCTTATTTCAGGCTAACACTACAATTCCAAACCTTTTCCTTACTATTGTGCTTAAATCACACCC
This sequence comes from Strigops habroptila, assembly GCF_004027225.2. Classification (NCBI taxonomy): domain Eukaryota; kingdom Metazoa; phylum Chordata; class Aves; order Psittaciformes; family Psittacidae; genus Strigops; species Strigops habroptila. Next base: position 5,718,450 of record NC_044292.2, read on the forward strand.
AAAGGAGAAACTTAATCCAGTTGTACCATCTCATACCACCTCAGTTAACTGGGCAAGGACAACCTCTGCCCACTTGAGAGGGTCAAATGTGTTCATGTTAGACAAATGGTCTCATCACAAGTTGATCAAAAATGACCACATTTTCCAGTTTGAGTAAGTCTGTGGCAAAACCAAGACCACTGCAGCATAACCTCCCCCTGCTCTGTCTGCCCCTACTCCCACGTCTGGGTAGAACATTGCTCCTTACAGCAACATGTCTGGTTGATAATACAAAATAAACAGGTCCAGGGATTATTCTATGTGGAATCATTCTATGACTCTCTGAACGCAGTTTTCCTGAGAAGGCTCCATGGGTTCTGGCTGGGTGGAATAGTCTGAGCAGGAGATGGCGCAGGGAAGCGCTCAGCTCTTCTTGGTCCTTTATGTTCCTTTAGGTTTTCTTAATATGCTCAGAAAAAGGCACAAGCGATTTTGACAGCTTCTTTATGTCATTTTCCAGAAGCCTGAAATGGGATTCAAGTGACAAACCTCTAAATTCCTGTAAAGTTCCTCTGGATGCCATGGCAAATTAGGAATTTGCTGTCCAAACCACACATATTGAACTGGCCCTGATCCTGCTGCATTGACAGTCTGATGTGTTTTCCTTTCCCTCCATTTCATTCCCTTTGGCCAACTGCAATTGTTACACATCCGTGAATCACGACTTCCTACTCAGCGAGGCTGACCCACTAATAACAGCATTATTTGCAGTAGAGTCAGCTTATTTTGCTAGAGATTGCACAAAAACACCTAGAAAATGACAGACCTTGTCTCAGTCATCAGTAGAATTGGACATGTCTGTTCCTTCTACACAGAGAAGTGGGAGGTCCTTGATTCACTTATGTGTTTGTTCAGTGGTTGTCTGAAAATGGGACTTTGAGCAGTCCTTAGATTAACTAGCTTCCACCGTGCCAAAAGACCGCCCTTTGTAACCAGATTTGCCTCTCATCAGCAGAAAGCTCAAGGAAACAATAGGCCATCAATGTCAAATCTCTTGCTGCAAGAGAATGTGATAAGGAAGATGCTTTGCTGCTGGTTTTGCTCTGTCTTAATCGTGCCTGACCTGAATAGTGCTCCTCATTTGTTCATATGCTGCCCAGATAACCTTTATGATGGCCACTTCATTTTAGAGTGACTGATGGCTTCCAGAGCTGACAAGGAACATTCCTGCAATGCTCTAAATACACTTTCCCTCACCACTCATCCCATCCTCACTGACATCTGTATGTGAATCCGTATGGACCAAAATGATGCAGACAAGAACCCCAATGAAGTGAACTGCCTGAAACAGGCATGGAAGTGCTTTGAGGTTTAGCAACGTCAGGCTGAGCATAGGAGGTATTTTGGTCCTCTCTTCCACTTGGGAAGGACAAATATGGGTGCAGGTAGTCATGAAATGCTAACACATGAGTTCACTGGGTGCCATCTCCAACCAAGGATACTCAGACAGCTTCACCTACTTGTTATTTCCTGACTGATACATCCCATGGATTAGATGTTACTATCTCTTTTCCCAGACTGAATTAGCCTTTAAACATGCATTTACATAAATAAAAGCTATTGGGACTAACTGAAGTGTGTTTCAATCCCTAACTGTGCACAAGAAGGGTCATGTCAGTTAGCAAAGAAGATGTAACTATCGTGCCCTGACATCTGCTGTGGGAAAGGGCTTAAATATTCACTGTCCACATTCATCAGCAAAAAGCGTTTTGGAACAAGGTGCAAGGGGAGAGGATAGAAACCCTCAAAGCTCTTAGCTCAAGAGAATGTGAATTCTCTGGGACATGCGCTCCAGTCAGATCTGGAAATAACTTGGGAAGGGGAAAGCTTGGTCTGTTTTATGCAAGGAGTCAAAACAGATGGTCTGATTTCCAGCCTTCATGATTTCAAATGAAGCCTTAGATCTGAGACTCTTTCTACATTAGGCTGCTTCAGACCCCTGACACTTCTGTTAAACTCCTCACTCCCGGACTCTTCCCATCACTGCCACTTCCAGCTGCCCAGGCCACATTCCTTCTCCTTTCCCCCTGTTTTTCTTTGCCTCTGCGGAAGCCATCTCTCCCTCTGCAACAACTTTCCTATATTAGGAAAAAATAGCCTCAAAACCGGGTGCTGAGTGTTCGCAGCCCTCAAAGAAGCATCTTGCAGCCGATCAGTTACCGCTGCCTACAGCTTTGAACCGAGGGGGATATGCTGCTTGCTGGCAGGCTGTGGAGACTTGCTGAACCCGAGCCAAGAAAATAGATGAGGCAAGGGGTGTTAAAAGCTACCGTCTCGCCTCTTGTGCACATTACACGCCTGAGTGCCTTCAGCACCCAGGGCCCGGAGCCCAGACAATTCGCTGAAAGTCTAATGCATTTCAGATAAGGCCTTTGACTATTACCTGGATTGACAGCCAGAGAATGGGAGGAAAAACCCAGGCTCCGGCCTACCCAGCCAGGCAGAAAGCAGCCCAGCTCCCAGGCTAACCTAGGTCAAGTGATTTGGCGCCTGCGGTGTATTAAAGCTATTTACAAGAGAGGAGAGGGAGGGATTTACACAATTTGAAGGCAACCAACTCTCCCAGTGAAAATTGGGTTTATTATTTTAATTCATGCTATGTCCTGGCTCCGTGCCCACGGTCAGGGTTGGGAAGCCACTGGCTTTAGTGGAAACAATGGAAAAAATGAACAATATTTCTTAAACCCGTCCGTTTCACAACTACCCAGCTCGCATGCTTTGCTTTCATTCTATAGACCATGACCAGAAAGCTGTTCCTTCAGGCTGGAAGTGGAAAGAATCAACTCTCTAAGTTCCCAAGAGCCATGAGCCAAATTACTGAGAGATAACAAGACATTTGGGACTGACAGAGTTGACTCTTTCATAGAGTCCTAGAATGGTTTGGGTTGGAAGGGACCTTACACCTTCCACTAGAGCAGGTTGCTCCAAGCCCCTGTGTCCAACCTGGCCTTGAACACTGCCAGGGATGGGGCAGCCACAGCTTCTCTGGGCACCCTGTGCCAGCGCCTCAGCACCCTCACAGTGACTTTAACTGTCTAACTTTCTAACTGCCAGCCCAAAGGCAGGGATGGGCACAGTTATGCACAGGGATGGGTGACAAAGGTGGGCTGGGAGCTCCAGAGCGACAGTAGCCAGTGCACTGTCCTGTACCACTGTAAAGCTCCCATGTACTCCAGTTTATCCCATAGGAAAACCAAAGGGGGAGTTACTCCTGAAGGAACTGGACATTCGTCCTCTTTTGGAGTCTTAGAAAGCTGCCTTTCCCACCACTTCTTGTCTTTCAGTTGTCTTGTGCCATCGCTGGCTATGAACTAGCCGGCACTTCTGCCAAGTCTGTTCACCACAGCTGAGCAGCAGATCTTGCCTCAAGGCTCCATGAGGGACTCGTGCCTCGTGCTGCCCTCCATGTGAGTGGCAGCAGCCCTGTGTGGGACAGGTTTGGCACCCTCCTGTGCTCTAGATGTGAGCAGACAGGGCTGGGATGCTCTGTACGGGCTGGAACCTGCACCAGTTCAGTGACTGTGTTAGTCCTCATGGTCTGATCTGAGTCCAGACATACCACGCCAGGACAATGAGCACAGCCATTCTCTAGAACATCACGCCTTTTCCCTCTGCTTCTATTTTCACTTTTCCTCCTTTTTTCTTCCTGGGTTGTTTGTTGGGAAATCTAATATTCTGTGACCAATTTGCCCCTTGCCTGTCCCCCCCCACCTCCCATCCCCTTTGCTCTTTGATCTCAAGATCAAAGTGAGGAAAAAGCACAAGCTGGGGACAGTAAGAAAACCAACACGCACACATGGAGAAAAAGAAAACACCTACTTATACCAAGGAATAGTAATATCTGCTCCTCCACTTGTGATGGCCCCACATGCAGCTCAGTTCCTTGATTCTCAGATAAAAGACTGACAAATATCCCAAGCTAACTGCTATATTCAGACTCACTGCAGTAAACCTGCTATTAAACACCCAGAAGTCTCACAAAGCTAAAACATTGTCCAAAGCGAGGCCCAAGGATGCCCAAAGCAGTACCCCTGAGGTTTCTTTGGGCTGCTTCTGTCATGCATCCATGTTTTAGCAAGGAGGAATAGCACAGCGCAGCAATGTGGACATCTCCATGGTGTCGTAACGCTTCCCAAACTCTTCCTCTGTCCTCGAAGGGATTTTCTGTCTTCCCAGACTGAGAACAGGATCCCAGCACTTGTGCTACGGGTTCTGAGCAGTGACTATTAATATACCAAGCACATCATTTGTAACACATTGAAGATTCTCTGTTTTGCAGCAGCCCCGCAGTTGAGCTCTGCCCTCGCTGCTCATCACGCTGCTGGCGGGGGGCCAGGGCTGTCACTCAGCAGCAGGCACATTCCCTGTCAGCGTGCTCTTCAGCCATCACAACACTGTCAGCCCTGGCGCCTAGGCAACTGGGGGAGGATGCTTAATGAGGTCCAATTTGTCTGGCTGCAAGGGAGGAGAAGCCAGGGACGTGTTGCAGGATGTGGCCTCAAATAGAACTAAGCACTTGAGGCGGAAGCTGCGGGGCCCAAGGAGAGAGAGACAGAAGCTGAAGCAACAAATGGGCTCTTCTTCCCTTGTACTCTGGGAATCTTATGGGTTAAACAGGCCTCTCTATATCCATGTGCAGCTCTATGTCTCTCTCCGAACTCCTTAATCTCTTTTTGCAACTCCTGGCTTTGCACTGACTCTATGAACACTCTCCTGCTCAGCATGGCTAAATGCATCTTTATCTAGCACACACTTCATCCTGCTTCCTGCCAGCAGCATGAAACTCCACATAGCTCTTCTATGCACCTATAACTGACTCTCTGCTTCCTTAAGAATCCCTCCAGCCAAACCTGATTGCAACAATTCACCTGCCTCCTTGTAAATCCTGCAGCTTTCCCCCCAGCCATCCTCATGCCTTTCTGCCAAGCTACATCCTGCTCTTTTTAATACAAGTGACTAATTCTCCACACTTCCCCGCGTCACATGAAAAGGTTTCACTTGGGGCTGTGTCTGCTTAAAACAAACCAAAGCACGGCGAGAAAAGATTGCTTCTAGCTAAAAGAAACATTCTTTCACTATTATATCACCATTCCTTTCCATCACATCTCACATTAGCAGTTCCGAGGCACTCAGTGAGAGCACATTTTACCTGTAAGCAGAAGATGGGTAATCCTGATTTCCTATGAGTTCATAGACACCCACGGTAGGGAAGGGGGTGGAATTTCCACTTTAATCAACACAGGAAAGATGAGTTCAGGTGGAAATGCAGCAGCTTCCCCTTGCCACACTGGCCCATCACTCCAAAACACCAAATGAGAGTGGCTGCTTCATTGGGCTTCAGTCAGGAAAGCACCAGGTTGAACTCAATAGTCAGGTTATTTGTGCAGGATTTAAGTAATGAAACATAGCTGCCTCGGCTAGAAATCAAACTAACATCAGTTCTGTTGCTCACTGGGGTTTGTTAACCTGGAACAAGAACAGGCTAGAGCAATTACAAAGGTGAGATAATCCAGGAGATTTGGGGATGGAAGAGTAGAGCCAGCTGTGGAGTGCTTCCCTTTGCAGGGTGCTGAGGATGGAAGGAGATGCCTACCCAGGAGATCTTTTGCTCTCTTGTTTAAACCTCCTTCTTATGGCTTTATTTACAAAGGTACATCAGAGGACATGTCCTATATGGACAGATCAGCCTTTTGCTGTCAGTTCCTGTCACCTTGAATTCGGTGAAACAATTGCCTGTCAGCATGCATTAGCTCAGAGAGTTGGAATCAGGCTAGAGATCTGCCTGTTGGATTACCAGAAGGCTGTTGTTTAATCATATCTTCCAGGAAGGAATTTTTTGCACTCTTTCCATAGGAGTTTGCTATCAAATGTGATCCTGAAGGTGCATGAGAAACAGAGGATCCTTGTCCCATCATGAAATTTACTCTCTCAAACAGTAACAGCTAAAGACAGGATAGGAATACACTCCTCCTGTTGGGAATCTGATTGAAACTCCATTTCACCTGGAAAATTCTGGGGAGCTTTGGGGCACTCAGTGATTTGACCCTGGCTTATTTTAAATCCTAATGGATTCAAACACTTCCAGATCAGAAACATCCACAAAAGCAGGCTGGCTTTAGAGCTGAACCAAGTCCCTTCCATACCTTCCCAACTCAGTGTGACAAAACTGGCATCACAGCTGAAGGAACAAAAAGATACTTAAGAGTCTTGTCTTACTACAAATCCATGGAAGCATTTGGATCTTCCTGGATGCTTCTAACTATGGTTGATGCTCCAAACTGTTCTTAAACCCATGTGCTTCCTTTTACTGCATCCAGACAAATATGACAACAAACCCAAGCTCTGAAGAAAGCTCACCTGGTACATGTGAGTTCTGCTTACCTTGGAAATGGGATCTGAATACCTTTTGCAATTGAGAACTAGCAGAGACCAAGGTACAAACCAGCACAGTAACTAGCACCCAGGGGGTACTCAAGCACAGACTCTGCCTGAGTAAGATACCCCATGGAATGGTTTGGGTTGAAGGGAACTTAAAGCTCATCCAACTCCAACCCCTGCCATGGGCAGGGACACCTTCCATTAGAGCAGGTTGCTCCAAGCCCCTGTGTCCACCCTGGCCTTGAACACTGCCAGGGATGGGGTACAGGAGGCAGGAGCAGGCAACCTTCCTGCAAACCCCCTTTGTAGCTGTGGCTGGGGGCACAGTGGCAGGACACAGTCCCACCGGGAGGCAGTGGCACGTTGTGCAAGACAAGAGCTGTGGTTTGCAGAGCTCAGCCGCTGTTTGTGTTGTGCCGGTGTGCCTCAGGTCATCTCGGGAGGCACCTGCTGTGGAGGTGCCAGACAGAGATGATATCAAATGAAACTTTGGCACCAAAATTGACATACTTCTGCAAAGCCAATTTACATTCCTTGCTCTGGGCTTCTGGAGCCAAAGAGGAAAAAAAGGGGGGGGGGGGGGGGGGGGGGAAGAAAGCCCTTTGGATCCAGACTTGACTCCGTGGCTCCGGTTTGCCGAGCATATTTTCCCTGGTATAATGCTAAAATGAGGTTCTGGCTCCCAGTGCTGTGTCCTAGAAGAGTCCCCAGTGGGTATTGCAAAGTCTATCACAAGAGCAGACTGGGAACAAGACAGCAGTTATGAGATTGTGATGAAAAATGGTCTATTTGTTGCATTGCCCAACCCTGTTCCCATCTTTGTCCTCAAGGGCTTCTTTGCAGACACTGTGATTTGCTTTTCTGCTTAACGATGTTGGTTTGGAAAAGAGACTCCTTTTTTTCCACCCTCCTGACACATAATCCATGTGATCCCTCCTCCCCTGCATGCTTTTCCCTGCAGCAGCCAGGATTCTCAGCAAGGGAGATGAGCAGATTCACAGCCCTAGAGATCCTACCCCAGAGACGAAGCAGCATCAAATACTTGCATGTTTATTGATACCAAACCGACCCTGTTGGCTGCTTACAGAAAATACAGAGTTGGGTAATCTGCATTTTCTGCTCTTGAATCTCTCACATTATGAGTTACAGCTTTACAAAGCTGCTTGGAGAAGCCCCTTCAAAAGCTTGCTACATGCACCCTGTCCAGGGATACAGCCTGGACTTCGTATTGATCTTCCAGCTTCACAGTCTCAGAGAAGTATGTGTCTTGAGCATTCAAAATCCATTCCTTTCTTACCTCAATAGCTAACAGCTTGGTGCCCCACCAGCTCCATTCCCAATGTAAAGCATGAGTTAATAACCCAGCTTATTTTCATACAACATAATACTGATGGAATAATATATCATACAATATTACTCGTGTGTATTATAATGCAAGATATTTGTTTGTCCACTTGTTTGTCTTTCGCCCACTTACTTCGTGAAGGCACCATCTTCATGCAACTCTATTAACACGAGTTATTTTAACAATACATGTATTTCTTGGTTAGGCTTCTCACTCAGACCTGGCAAACACTCCTGCAAGTGTTCAGCAAGTCACTACTGGCTCACTGAAGTGTAAGACAAGGACTTTGGTCTCCCAGCTTTGCCTGTTCATGCTGCCTGCCTTCTGCAGCACCCCTACGCACCAGCAGACATCACCAGGAGCACACAGGGTCTTTGCTGACAGTTTCTTTCTGCTTCTGAGCTCACATTCTGCCCAAATATCTATACTTAGTTCTTCCCAGACTTAACCACCTTGTCTGACACGTTCTTGCTGCCTTCTTGCTGCCTCTGTGGTCCTTCTGACCAGCGTTCCCCCTTTGCTTTTTCTCCCCCCACTCCACCACCCATCCTTCTGCATCCGAACTGTGTGGACATAGCTCAGCACTGGTACGTCTCACACAGTCCCCGTGATTTGATGCTTCCTACAGTTCCAGTGACCTGATCTTCTAAAGGAGCTTTGTAGCATCTTACATTTCTCTTGAATGAAGAGCAGGTCTTAGAGGTTCTTGTGGCCCATAGCATCGCAATATTAACCTGTTACAGTCTGAGAGCAGTGCAAGCTTTTAAATAAGGTGCTTAAGAAACCAGAACTTCTGTTTTTATTGGAGCCCATGAAAGCCAAAAGCAGCCAGAATTATATGAACTTCAAGTTTTCAGAAACTCCCCCTTGGCCTTGGCAGTTTCTACCCAAAGCAAATATGCTCAGGCTATAAGGCTTGGCTGAAATGAAGGTAATACTCATTAGACTATAAAAGCTTCACCTTTATGAGTAAGGCACCATTAAAATACCACCGAACTGATTATTGAAAGACACATATTTTATGCAGCCCTTATTGATTCTCTTCTCTGAGGTGCTGATTTGGCAAATACTTATACAGGTGCGGAGCTGCAGCCCCGAGGAGTGCCAGGCAGTGATTATTTGCAGGTCTGGAGGGCCTTTTGTGCCAGCTAACTAATGAAATATACCTTTGCAAACCTATCAGTCAATAAGCTGGTCTGCTTTCCCTGCCTACTGCTCCACCTTTGTGATGGGGTTGTGTTAGGCAGCTTTCCCTGGCAATGAAAAACCAGTGGTAAGTAGATTGAGAAATATCCCAGCCTATTCCCAGTTGGATATAAATGTCACTTGGGACAGCATTTTGTTTTCACTCTTTCTCTTGTGATTTTCTTTCCTGGGCAGGAATGTTTCAAGTGAGGGTTTATGATTAAAACTGATCTTCTTAACTCTCCTCACTATAAAACCAACTCATCTACACCCAGATTGCTTCTCTCAAGGCAGTCCCTGCTTCACTCCCGAGAGGCACGAGCCCTTCTGGATATACACCCGGTGGATATACATCCAAGACAAACAGCTAATGGGAGGGATTCAGACTCACTCTTTCTAGGAGGGATGTGTTTGCAGGAAATCAGCAGCCAGCCCCTAGAAAACAACCACAGCTAAGAGTGAAAACAGGCTTCTACTTGGAAGTATAAGATCAGATTTGGAACTTTGCTTTGTCTCCTTACCCCCAGGCTCCTCTAGCAAAGCCTCCTCAAAGGAGATCTGCCATAGGGATCAGTTAACTCATGTTTTCTCCAAGCAATCTCAAACCTTCCTGGGTCACCCATAATTTAGATACTAGCAACAAGAGGTAAGGTCCTTGTTGCTTCCATCCATGCCTCCAGCACTTTCCTAGAGTCAGCCAGTCTCATTCCTATGTCCTTAGCCTCAACTTTGTGCTTCCAGCAGCCTCCTCCAGCCCCCTTTCATGCTACATCCTCTTCTCCTGCATGTTGCAGAAGGAGATGCACAGAGGCTGTCTATTTGCCCAAAAGGCAGCCTTCCATTCCCTGCTACCAGGGAGGGTCTTGCTCCAGCAAAAGAAGTTGTCCTCAAATTCCCTGGCTCTTTACTGCACCCCCAGCCACCAGTGCCCAGGGCATGACCTTTCAGGGGAGGTGCAATATCTCGTTTCAAGCCTTTTTGTCTTTGCCGTGAGAGATGAGCTGTCAACCTGCACTGACTTCACCGACATTCACGCTGGTGAGTTCAGAGATCAAGGAAGGTGCAATAATTCCCTTGGGCTGAGAGCTGCTTGAATAATGGCATCTCATTTCCTCACTTGGTGCCCTCCAGCCCTTCCCTGGCTGCCACTTTGCCAGCATCACCATAGCACTCCATCTCCCACTGGCAAAGAACACATTTCAGAGGGTCCCACAAAACCAGCCCAACACTGTTCTTCCCTTTGCCTGCCAAAGTGCTCTGCAGTAGGTGTCTGTCCCTCGTTTGTGACATGTTCTCTTCTTGCTCCTCTCCATTTGATATCCTTCTAGTGACATTGTCCCACCCAAGCTCTTAGTCACTTTCTATACAGATGGGTACATTACTAACAGTCAACAGTCCCTCAGAAAGGGCTATAGAGAGGAGGAGATAAGGGCTCTGTGCAGAGCATGGCCTTGCCTTCACCTGCACAGATGACACTTATATTCCCAGTATTTTCTGGCTGGTGTCACTCAGATTTTCACAGGTGGGATGTTTTAAACAAGACACTCCAGATGATAGTGAAAGATGGATGCTCTTAGCTCTCTCTTGTCCTTCCTTCAGAATCTTCCACCCATTTTCCATTGACTCTTCCTGCTCTTACATAGGTTATTGGGGGCTTTTCCCTCTACTGCTCAGGGCTGTAATTCCAGCACATCTTAAATTGCCCCCATAACTGCTCACAAATAAGAAACAAATAAAGGATTTGTATGTGTTGCAATAATCTTGGTGGAGGAAAAGATACAGCCCGAGGACAAATCCCAAGTGCTCAATACATGTGCTAAAATGAAATATCCAATTATGTTACAGACAGCTTCTTAAGGGAAGGTGTTGATCCACTCTTAGACTCACACGAAAACATGTTTATATGTAAGCACAAGCCATGGTATCCTGTGTAGTGTCTGATTCATACCAGCACCTCTTGTACTTACACATTACCAACCCTGCAGCTAATCCAGCCTGTTCTTCCCCACAACTAACCTTAGGCAAGACTGGAAAGGGAGTTGTGGAGTCTGAGGAGACAGAAAGGCAAATCCTTTCCACATGGTGTTTACACCCAGAGTTACTTCATTTACATTCTGTTTTGTCTCATCTCTAACACAACTGACAACCTTCGCAGAAAACTTGGCTCTAAAGGAGTCAAGGGCCCAGATTTGCTCCTTGTAGTAAGCTGCATAGCTTCAGTAAAACCACTTAGAAGCTGATCTGCATTGCAGGAGTTGGACTGTAATGCAAGCAGCATTAATAATAACTAATAACTTCATAACTACTATCAAGGCAAATTAAATAAAGCCATTCTAGCACAGCTCTACCAAGCCCAGAGCAAAACCAGAACAGCAATGCCAGGTCAGAGCAAACTCTGTGCCTCCACCAGTGGCCAAAAGTGGATGCAGAGAACAAGGGCAGTGTGTAGTGACTTCCATCCAGAGGGTTACAACAGGAGAGACAGGACACAACAGCTTCCTTTTGCCACTGAAGAGGAGAAGCAGTGGTTCATCAGCAGTGCAGAGCCTGTGACACGGAACAAGGGAGCCTCAATGGAGGCAGACGGGCTCCCTGCCGTGCAGGGCTTTCCATTGGGGTCATCAAGCAGGCCCTGGGCAAGGCTGTGAGCAGGGTGAGGACACATGGAGCAGGAACCCGGCTGCACTTGGAAGCAGGAGCTCTTTCCATTCCCCCACACCTCCTTTTCTTTGGTCCTGTTACAACTCCGCTGCGTCTTTAGCGAATGCTCCCGCTGAGTTTTCAGAGTCAAAACAGCACATTCCTTATGACCCCAAATGCCTGTGTGATTCCACTGGGCATGAGAGGAGGGGGGGAAAACAAGAGCAATCCTTGAGGCCAGCTGGAAGGAGGAAGGTGGTCTCAGTGGTCCAGTGGAGACAGAGCTCGTTTGGAACTGCCCTTTCTGGACATGAGCACCACAGCGGTTCCAAGCCCTCAGGGCTGGAAACAGGCTCCTCAGCCCAGCTTCTTCTGCACAGTGTGTAGAGATTGAGCCTCCCTGTACAGCAGCAGCTCCACAGGCATCCCTGGTGAATGAGAAGCCTTGGACATGGATATCCATTGCTCTGAAGCAATGCTGATAGGTGGTGTGTGGAGGGGGGATGGCACCTTGTGTTCACACGGCTGGAGTTCAGCACTTAAACAGTGATTCTTAACTCTTCCTATTTTTACTCCAAGCAACAAAAGCTAATGTCAAAACACAGACATTTAGATAGCCTCATTCATGATGGCTTGGGGGAAGCTTGGGAGGAGGAACTGGGTTCTCTGGACATACACCTGTAGTTTCAAGATCAAATCTAATGGACACGCATGTGTGCACCTCTATCTGACCGGTTTTCTCCCACATCCCATGCATGAAACAGCAGCATAGGCAGCAGTTCCCACATATTCCCTTGCCTTGTTCAGCCCCGAGGCAGGCACTGTGGCTGGGGAAGGGGAGCACAGTTACCTGGCACAGTTGCAAACACTTCCTCTCCCCCTCATCCACCTCCTCTGTTATCAGATCCTGTTCACTGGGAGTTTTAAGCTAATGGCTTCCTCAGGTACAGCCCAGAATGGTTTTATCAGTGAAGATCCCTATCACTCTCTAATATACCCTAAGGCTCCAGCTCCTATTTGTTTAAAACAGGGGGGAAAGCAAGAAGAATGTAACCCATTGAGCCCTAGCAAGGCAAGGGGCAGTGGCTGCAGATCCAGTGCTGAGATGTCTAGCACCGCTGTCTGACATTCCCTCTTTCCTTGGCATTTCTCTTTAAAGGGAAGAGTAAATGGGTAAGTTCAGACCAATTCCACAAATACCAGATCTGCAGGAGTCGGGCTGACTGCAGTTTGCTCCCTTCCCTGTTGCTCTTGGCTACGCAGAACACTCCAATTGCTGCCAGTGGTCTTTTCTGACAGGGGACATTTGTCCTGGTACAGAGATCCAAAGGGACAGGAGTGAACACCTTCTGAGCACGCTGCGTGGCCCCTGTCACTCCTGGTGTGAAGAAGCCTGTTAGAACACACGTAGCAGGGATACAGCCATCACTGCAGTGACAAGATGTGCTGCAGGGACACGGGGGCACTTGCTAACAGTATGTTAGTGCAAGATGAACAGCCTCCAGCTAAGTAACCTGATACAATTTATTATTACAAAATGGCATTTTAATGTGCACAATTTGGATGTCACACACATACTTCAGCTTCTTTTTCTGACCAGGAAAGTTATGGAGTTAATTGATAAAAATGAAGTTACTGTTAATAGAGCAGAGCATATTAACCCCCTTCTTGCTCCGGGCACTCCAAAGCTTTGACAGGCTGAAGTGGAAAATAAACTCTTCTCCTATCACTTAGCAGGTCTGCAACGGGAGGAAATGAGGAGCTCTGCACACCCCTCACATCACATTAGTCAGACACTGCAGCATTTTTAACATAGTCTGTCATTAATCATGACAGCACAAGAGAGTGAGAAGGAGATCAAAGAGGTAGAAGTCTGAAATTCCAGTTTTGGCTTCCCTACAGTTAAAGGCAATGACAAGGTTAGGAACCAGCAAATGATCACCAAGTGTTTTAATCTCGCTGGGCATCCACTGAAAGTCTGTATGCCCCCCCCCCGACTTCACTGGTTTAGCCCAGGTGAAGATCTAGGTGCATGGATTTATCCAAACCACAGCATAGGAAAACTGGAACCTTCCAAGGGATGGTTCTGCCTGTGGTTGAAACTGGAGAGATCATCTTCTGAGGTCAGCCTTTCCTCACCTCTGACTGCAGAACACCTCTGGCAACGCAAAAGCAGCAGCATCACTGGGGGGGATGTTACCCAGAAAGGTTTGAGAGAAGATGCTCCCCCCACTCCCACGGCAATTCCCATTTAACTTTCATCAGGAGCTTTCAGGAAAGCTGATGACTCTCCGAGTGAAAGGAAGAATCAGTCCTTCAGTGCTAGTACCCTTATGCAGAAGCCCTGAATTCATTTCACAGCCCATCCTCTTTCTCAGCAGTAGGAGGAAGGTGATGCTCTCACAGCTTGTGGCAGTGTGACCAGTTACCACTCTTCCCAAAGACAATGTTCTTACTGGTCAGCAGGAGTCCAGGTGCTATCTAAGGTCAATGTAAGAGAACTCAAGCACTCATTAACCTTGTGTTAATCAGTGTTAGGCTGTGTGAGCCTAACACAGACCTGCTTTGATCCATCCAAGACCCTTTCCTGCAGAGCTAGTGCCTGGACTAGGTAAGACACAGAGGGAACAAGGGAACTTGCCCAATGGAAGTGCTGGAAACAGAACCCAGGTTTGCCATTCTCTTGCTCCGGGGCATATTTGCTCCCACAGGCAAGTACATGTCCCCTCAGGATACAACATCCATAGGCTCAAACAATTCCATCCAGTACCCAGACTTCAACCCTCAGGGCAACACTGCAGCCACCCATGTGAGCTGCCCTGTTCCTCATGTAAAAACACCCCCAGAAACTCTATCACTTCATAAACCTTTAAAACCCAAACCTGGCTGGAGATATTTATACTGTTTGAGATCATTTCCACCAGCCTGCCTGTCATTCCTGGTTTATAGATTACTGGCAGCTTCCAGCACCCTTTGCTGGGAAAAAGGAGGGTCGAGAATTACAACAGCCCTGGAGAACTTGGCTTTAAACACACAAACAAACCTCGACTTCACCATCCTGTGAAGTTCTATCAGGATTCCAAGTGTAACACAGAGCAAACATTCAGTGCCCTGGCAGAGGAGAATCTGAGATAGTTCAGCTCATTCCAAGTGGCTGAAACTGTCCCTAAAGCTTTTCTTTCCCTCTTGCAACTAGAGCTGCACTGAGGAACATTCTCCCAGCCACTGAAACTTGGTTCCCTGTCCATGCAAACATCCCATCTATTAGTATTGCAGCCAGCACTGCTAAGAACTACCTTTAAGCCCAGCTTGTGCTAAATGGGCTGCCTATGCCTGCGAGCCCCATAGAGGGATGCTCTGGGTCTTAGCACTGTATCTTACTAATGGCTTTAACCTGCCAGAGGGGAGATTGAGATGAGCTCTGAGGCAGAAGCTCTTCCCTGTGAGGGTGCTGAGGCGCTGGCACAGGGTGCCCAGAGAAGCTGTGGCTGCCCCATCCCTGGCAGTGTTCAAGGCCAGGTTGGACACAGGGGCTTGGAGCAACCTGCTCTAGTGGAAGGTGTCCCTGCCCGTGGCAGGGGTTGGAACTGGAGGAGCTTTAAGCTCCCTTCCAACACAAACCAGCCTGTGACTTTATGATCTCAGTTAAAAGATCCCCAACGTTTTGCCTAAAGAAAAACACTAGGAAAAATTGCCAGGTATTTATAAATAAGCCATGAGTGAGACATCAGGAACAGCCGGGATGCAGCCCTGCTCCTTTCCTGCCCAAGCTCTGAGCTCTCTGTTTTTCTGGCCGCCCTGATCCAGCTCCACGCGCCAGCCTGGCCTTAACACCCCTTCTCACAGCTCCTGCAGGAAAACAAGCTCTGCAGAAGCCCCTGGGGAAGAGGAGCACTCCTTAAACACAGCAGGACAACAAACTCTCCTCCAACTGCCTCCTGCCAGCTTGAGCTCTCCACCCCACCAACCAGGGCCACTCACAAGGAGCCTCCTTTCCAGAGGGCTGTGAAAGCTCTATTGCTCTTCCAGTGCTCTGCAGGCCAGACACAGCTAGAGGGAGAGCAAACAGCGGGCAGGAAAAGCAATAAACACTGCAACCAGCAAGAAGAAAACATGCAAACAATGTTTATGCCAAGCAAACAGCAAATACAGCGCTCTCCTTGCCAGAAACCTGAGCTGTAGTAAAGAACCAAAGTAGAAAGTGATCTAACAAAGAAGCAAGTGCCTCAAAGGAGAGTTAAGATCCTACTTTAAAATTAAACACAAAACCTGGAGGGAGATTATGGCCTGAGCTCTATTCTCAGGCCTACCTGGGAGCCTAGAGGCTGTTTGAAATCAGAACTGCTTGCCACAGGGGAAATAAAAGCACTCTACCCTTTCTAAGCCTGAGCATAGAGGTTATTAAAGTAATACCAAGGAAGCACTTCCCCCCCAAACATCAAATAAACAGTAGACTTACCTGAGTAACCAGCAGCTGCAGCTCCTGCACTCCACAGGGACCCAATACCTGCTCATCAACACTATTATTATAAACACCTTCCTATCCCTTCACCTCTGGTTATTTATTAGGGGAATAGTGAGTCCCAGGAGCTCTGCAGGGAACCAGCTATCCTGCAGGACATTTGCTGCACCTGAGCCCCAGTCCTTTTAGTCTTCATTGACACCAGCCTAATATGAGCATCAAATGAAGTTGCTGAAAGAGAATCAGCTCTGTAATAATGAGAGTTTGATATTGTCTTTGTATAGGTATAAGCCAGGACAAGAAGCAATAAAGAATCAAGGTCTTGGATCTATTGTTACAGGGTCACCAGCTCCCTACCTTTCTGTGGGAATTCAGCTCTTTGGAGTCTGCTGTTAGAGCTCCATCACTGTAGTTACAATGCCAAAGTATCTGGTACTGATTTCTAAATCTCATCTGGTATTAGTGCTCTATAGGGCTAATTCTACTCTGCTTTTTAACACAGTCACCAACTCAGAACAGTTTTCAAACTACCCCTGAGTTTCCTTAAAGACTAAGCATTTAACTCCCAATTATGTTGCTCACTTCTATTTGCAGGCCTCCCTAAGAGAAGAGGCTTAGAAAGGGTTTCTCTCTCTGATTTTGTCATTGTTCTCCGCACTGATTTATAACCTGCACCTATTTATAACAAAGAGTTTTATATGACAAACTACTCATTCTGCTTGAAGGTTAATAGCTCACCATCCGAGGGGAGTTTACATGTGAGGAAAGGCAGGGAATCTGCTGCTAATCCAACATAAATACCCCTGGAGTCAGTCTGGAGCGTGGCATCGAAATCATTTACAAAACCTGAAATCTGAATAGAACTTAAACCCTCATGACCTGTCACAGCTCCCAGCCAGGGAAAACAGCCCCAGAGTGCCTGCAACTGGAATCTCCATGCCTGGGACATGGCTTTTATTTGTCTGAAGCAGTTAGCACAGAGAGCAAGGGTTGAACTGGACAGCCCTGGCCCTGTGGTGTGGCTCTGCTCAGCTCCTGACACTAACACAGCCTGTCCAAGGGCTACTTTAAGGCTCTGTGTGAATTAAATGGAAAGAATTCACTGCAGATTCCATGTGTGAAGGGCTGGTCCAGCACTGCACTGAGCTATATAGCACAGTGGTAAATACAAGAGTAGTGGGAAGCAGCAGGGATTGGGACAACCCAGCAGGTTTTTGTTACTATAGCTCCATAGGACAAAACTTCTAGTGGCCACACCAGCAGAAACACACCTGAAAGGCACTTCTGGAGTTAAGCCCTGAGCTAGATACATCCCTACTCTCCAGGATGAATCCCTAGCATCTTTACCAGATTTTCCACCAGCCTCAGTGGGCTCTGTCAGGCTCATAAATCAGTTACTAGATGCTTTGTGAGGGCACTCAACATAGGAGCTAAAATACCTGCTAGTGATACTACCCAGCCTAGACCTTTGAGACAAGGGCACAAGCATGTTCCAGAAGCACAGAGCTGTGATATTTGCCATCTTGCTAAGCACGTAACTTCAGCTTGAAGCTGGAAACTTATAGCTGGAGTCTGTTTAGAATGAGGAAATGTGAGTGAAGATAATCACTTCTATAGGCACTGAAATTAGCAGTCAGTGCTCATCGAGGATGCTTTGGTTTATTGGTCCCGAAATACAAGCTAAGCCACAAAGCTAAGTTCACATCGCAGCCTGTGCAAGAGGGAGGTGGAGTAACCCAAGCAATGTGGTGTATAACAAGAGTATTGAGCTCAGAGAGCCATATGGGACCAGAGCATCAAATTCAGTGCCAGTATCTTAGAAGCAAAAAGCTCTCAGGTAGGAAAAATTCATGTGAGAGATCCCAAAACCCTGGATAGGGAACACATCTCCCTCATCTGAGAGCAGCACAGAGCATTGGCCCTAACAAAGCCAGGCTGATTTGCATTAGTGGTGTCTGAATCTGAGCTATACACACAGCAAAAACCTCAGTGCAGATTGTTGAAGAGATGGGTTGAGGCCTTTGTAGAGGAAGGGCATAAAAAAGGCAGCGACCAGTTGTGTTTCCTATTCTGCTAGGGCCTCAATAGTGAGATGTTTCCATCATATCCTCCTGCCTCAGCTCATACATAAAGTACTGAGCAAGCTGGAAGGACCCAGGAAACAAAAAAGGCCATTTGTCCCTCTTTTAGACTTCTCTTGCACGCCACAAATTGCCACTGCCACTGGGTGGGATTAACATACTTGGCCATTAAACCATAGGCTCAAGCACATGGAGTTTATGTTGTTATAAACAACTTCTCCAGCCTGAACTCGGTCCTCTTGAGCTCTTACAGTTTCTTGGCCTAAAAACTTCATGCCTAGAGAGGAGCAGCTTCACACACCATCAATCTCCTCACTCCAAACAGCACGGAAGCCTCGCACAGTGTTTGTCCCAGGCACAGCCCAGCCAGGAGCCAAGTGTCCACAGCAGTCACGGGGCTGGAGGCCCAGCCTCAGCTCCCTGCATGGCTCTTTCCACCCCGTCTGCCCCATCTGAGTGCTGGTCAGACCATCTCGTGCTCGCGCCAACTGCTGGCTGAGGCTCCAGGGTATAAGAGAGCTGAGGCCTGGGAGCATTCAGAGCTAAAAGACTCTTTAAGAAAAGGGGGGAGAAAAGAAAATAATAGGAAAAAATTAGGGGAAAAAGGAAAAAATAGGGGGGAAAATGGGGAGGGAATAGGAGAAATGGGGGGGAGGAACCAGGAAAAAAGAGAAAAGGGAAAAGAAGAGGGAAAGAAAGGGGAAAGAAATAAGAGTCTTTTGGCTAAAAGACTTTGGTGATGCAGAAGAAAGCTCCTTAAGGGACAACAGGCATTCCAACAGCTCCTAGTACACCGGGGAAACACCTGTAGGGACACTGCTTCTTATATACATAAGGGAGAAGAGGTTTAAAGGCAGAACAATTAGTCTCCTACTGAGGAGATCATGAGAGCAAAACACAGCAAAGAAGGGGGGGAAAAAAAGTCACAAATCCCAAAATGAAGTCTGACAAACAGCTTTAGTTCTACAACAAAATAAATATTATAACTCTGATTTACTCAACAGTGAGACTTGGCTCAAACCACCTATAGATATACAACATATGCTGCATGTCACACCACTTGGATGCTGTCACTGCGAGTCGTGCAGGAACCAGCCCAATTTATTACAAATACACAGTACAACATACAGTAATACATGCTGGGATGGGGGCTGTGTGCCCTCACTCCACCTACTCCATCAAAGCCAGTGGAAACAGCCAATCTTTATTGATAGGGTTTAGTGATGAATTCATGTGTTACATGCTTCCTGAAGCTCCAGAAATGATGATTGTTGCTACTCGCTGTGCCTCTCAATAGCATGTTCTCCCCAAAGTGTACCACAAAAAGCAGTCCATAGGAATTGTGGCATGTATTGTGGAGCAGGGATGAATATATGAACACTGATAGCTGCTGTGTTTTAGACAGTCACGCAGGTCCAGTTAGAACAACCACATCCCATTGACTAGAAAGTGAATTCACCCATGTGTACTTGTGTAACAGCACTACTTGATTATTCCCTGTACCTTGATTATACCCTCTCCTTCCTCCTCCTGTAGGTATCACTTTAATGTTCTTCCCAAAGGACAAAAAAATACCATTTAGCACCCTTAAAGATCTGTCTCAAGGTATTTATAATGGAGATGAAAAAGCCAGTTTCATGCCTGCTTTACAGCTCTTGAACTAAGACATCTTTGCATACCACCAACCTCAACAGCAGTGTTACTGGAGCTTGTAGAGACATCATGGATGATCAACCTGAACAAAAGACCCAGCAACAGACGACATTGGTTTGATGCTTCCTGCTGTCCCCAGCAGTGTGTGTTCTCATCATCACAAGGATATTGTAGTTGATCAAAACTTGAACACGATACAAGGGATGTGTTCCATTCCCTGCAAACATTCCAGAACAAGTATGTGGGCTCCAATTTGGGCCTTGCTACCATCTATTTCTGACACTGTGACACAACCGTTTCCTTAAACTAAGCTGAATCAATGAATCAAGTGTCTGTAGAAGGGCAAGCTACACAAGTACATTAAATGAAGGGGATTTTTAGCAACGAGGATGTTACCACATCTTGGGTAGCACCTTAACCCCACGAAATGTCCACACTCTTTTACTCTCTTAAAATGAGTTTATAGCCTGGAGCTACATGCAGAGCACTTTGGGCCTCAATCTCACACGCTTACATCCAGAAACATTCACTGGAGGGTCTTTTAGATGGTCTTTGCCAGCACTTTAACCCAAGCAGAGCTCAGATAGGCTCCCTGCGACCCCGGCCACTATTTGCCTGCAGTTGAACAAGCACCAGGCAGACGACATACCTGAGCCAAGGCTGCTCTCCCCACTGCCTTTGCCAGGCTTTTGCCAACCAGTGTAATGCATTTGACACATTTACAAATGATTAGATGGCACCCGAGAGGATGCTGTTTATGTGATGCAGTCCAAACCCACATGTATATCTTACTAAAACATAAGAAGACAAGTAAGGGAGTTCCTGCTAGAACTGGTGCCATTGACCCTATCTTTCCATCAAACCAAAATGCACAGGCAGCGAGGTATTCACTCCATCAATCACATCAAGGCGATGCTGAGATAGAAAGAACCACAATTAAAGAGTTCAGATCTTGGATTCCCATTTCTGAAGCAGGCACTGTCTGAGAATTCGACATACTACTTGTCAATATATCCAATTCTGGACATGAGAGAGGGCCTGTACCATTTACAACTGTGTGAAAAAAGCAGTTTTGCTGGCAAACCCTTGTCTCCTTCCCCCACAATACATAGAATATAGTCACTGTTTTACTTCCCCTCTCAATCCTTCATTTACAAACTCAAGCACCCCACAGTCAATCCCAAAAGACACGCTGATTACAAGTGCTATTGTGAAGTAAAGTTCTAACGTAACAAATGCCAAACCTCAGCCTATTGTTCAGTGAGCATCTGGTGAAGCACAAATTAAATATCACAGAGTTCATTTCTGAAGGATAAAAGTGTGGTTTTTATGATGAATGAACTGGTGTGGCCCTTGAAAAGCAGTAGCCTCCTAAAGCAAGCTGAAGTAGCTGTGAAGGGAAAGGCTCTTTGCTTGGTTAAAAAGATGCCAACAGTTACAGGAAGCAGTCTTCAAGAGGCAAAATAAAGGTTTCTTCAGTCAAATATACACCGCAAGGCTCTCCGTCGTATCCTTCCCTGCTGCAGGTGATGCTATGCACCCATTAACATGCCCATGAAATCGGATCCATTCTGGATGGTGATGGGAGCTCCAGCGCTGTTGTCCACAAATATGGAGGTGTACTGGCCAGCCTGCAGAGGGAACGAGAGGGAAAGTATCTGACAGTTCATCCCAGTGTAAAAATGAGGGGGGAAAGCCTTTCACTACCATGAACTAAGCACAGAGACCTCCTGCCCTTTTCTGTGGCTCTGGGAACAGGATCTGACCTGGTCATTTAGTGCAGCTTTGACTTGGTGGAAGACAGTGAAACTGTGTTATAGGTTTATTGCTTAGAGCCTTACTGCACCAGCATCTTTTTGGGTGACTACTCAGATAGTCATGAATGCTTCAGATTCCTTTCTATGTGATGGGCAATAGAATTGCATCTTGGCAATGCAAAGGGAGATGTGAGAAAGAAAAATACTTACTGTCATTTCTTAGGGGGAAGGTTACCTCTGTGGCTTAAGATCAGAATGTGCAACACAAGTCTGGCTTTCGTTCCTGTTCCTGCCACAGATTCTCTCTGGTCACCCCAGGTAAGGCTTTTAACATCATTAACTTTAGAAAGAAGGTTAATAAAATCTTCCCCATCTCCAGGTGGGAATTCAGCCTTGCCTGTAAGGAGCTCCACTGCCTGCCAAGCAAACTAGCACAGTGATTCCCAGCCTGCACGGCCTTACCTGCAGCTGCAGTAAGCCATGAACATAGATGGTGAAGATCTTGCTGTTACTTTCCAGACCAGCAATGACTTCCAAAGACCTAAAGAGTAGCAAAGAAAAATAAACAGGTTAAACAGCCCAAGCAGTCACAACAGTTGTATGTGGAATGACAACATCTCATGACCTCCCTAGAAATAGGACCTAATGGTCCTAGTGCCCATCTGTACTAAGCAGGTGGGATGCTGACTTGATTCTAGCAGTGATAACTGCCTTGAAGAGAGAACAGTAGAACCTTGTCCTCACAGTAGCTCTAATGGAAGGCCTACAGAGGATACAGGATTGTGAATGCAAAACTCAGCTGGAACAGAACCAGGAGCCACCTTCTCTCACAGAGGCCTTTCTGGAGGTCCTGTAGTCTCCATCCCCTATCCCTGAAGAGGTGCTAAACACACCCTTTAGATTTACCTATGTACCAGTTATCCCAGTTTGTTGACTGCCACCATAGTTTATACTCAGTCCCAAAGCAGTATGAAAGCTCAGCGCTCCGTGCCTGCTTCCTCTGAAATCTGCCTAGCCAGTGGCAGCAGATCTAGTTGTTTTCCCAAGAAAATCAACCCCTTTCCTCCCTTTTTTCCCTGAAGTGGTGGTGACAAAACCTAGCAAGTGCAAACGTGCTGTTTCCAGCCCCCTTGCAAGGAAATAAGATGCATAAGAGGTAGGGGAATTTGGCCCAAAGAGAGCAAGCCACTTGGCACCCCCTTGACTGAAGAGCACAATCCATGTGTCATATCCTGCCAAAAGCCTGGCTTGGGCGGGAACTTCCCACCATTAATCTCTTCTACTCCAACTGTCTCCTTGCCTCCGAGTTTCCATCTCTCTCAGCCGAAAGCCCTCAGGGCTCTTTCAGCTCCCTCAGTGAGTGACTGTGTGTGCTGACATCCCCAGGAAATTCCACAAGCCCGGCTGGCAGGCAGCTCAGCCTCTGCCAGCACAGTGTCTGTCCAGACAGGTTCCCATCCCTCCACCCGTCTTCCTCCCATGCCACAGACCAGTCACACTCTCACCCACCACACAAGGGATGTCTCAGGGCCAGTGCTGGTTCTGCTTTACTCCCACTGCTGTCCAACTCGCTGCACTCAGGACACCCCATCACCAGTTGTGACCCTGGACAACTGATGAAAGCTCCAAATCAGACATCAGGGAGCTTCATCTAAACACTTCACATCTGGGGCAGTTCTGGCTAAGGTAAAAATGGGCTTATTTTTGCTGTCCTTTGGAGAATGTAGCTGTAAAGTCTTCAGATGGCAAGTTCAGCTCAAAGCATCCCAATAAATGTGCCCAGGCTGTATGTGACAGCTAGAACCACAACAGTTTCTAAGAGCTTTCAGCTCCTGCAATGAGGAAGGCGCAGTAGTTTCCATGGCCCACAGGGAATCTTCCCATTCAAGTAACTCTTGTGCTCGCATCCACCAGAACAAGGAAGCAAAACTAAAGTCATTCACCTCCATTTCCCACCTATTCATTCTCCTCACCGCTGCAGCACTTCCATGGCAACATGAGTGAGATGCTGTAATGCAGCTGAAATCATCAAAATCGAACCTCTGGCACTAAATTGAAGTGTTTCTCCCATTGTGTTGGTGATGATTGCTGAGCATTCAGCATCTTCAGCTACATTCAGTTTCATTCACAGTTCTCTCAAGATCTGCAATATTCAGCTATTTGGATCAATTGGCACTGAAAAGTTACCAATCAGAATAAACCCCCCCACATAAAAGCTAAGGGCCAGATGGAATCTCTCTTCAGAGAAGTTCTACAAGTATTTATCATATCTAATTCACTGCTGGTGAACCTGATTTCCACACTTGGTTGAAACATTGGCCCAGCTGAGAAACCAGTTGCCAAGGCAGCGCTGCAGGAACTCACGTGTATCGGTGGCACAGGGATTCGATGCAGATCAGCACTCGGACGTTGTCTCTGGCTCGGAGCTGGACTTTACTCTTCAACTCACTGTGATCTGAGGGAAGCAGTGGAAGAAATATAAGCACATCACAAGGCAGCAGTTGCTGGTGTTTGGCTTAGCAGAGACACCACGAATCTTATGGCTTGTGGTTGGCTTTGCATGGCAAGGTTTGGGGAGGGGGCTTCTGTGAGCTTCCCCTGGGTCTGATAGAGCCAATGCCAGCTGTCTCCGAGACAGACCCACCACTGGCCAAGGCCAAGCAAATCAGCAATGGTGGTAGCACCTTTGGGATAACATATTTAGAATCAGAATAGTTTGGCTTGGAAGGGACCTTCGGAGGTCATCTAGTTATCTAATCCAACCCCCTGCAGCCCACGGTGATGAGGCAGGCTGTCCCCCTGTAGTCTGTGGAAGGCATAACTTCCACACATGAATATATTTGCTTATCATCCATAAGGAGGGTTACGTGCTTGGTTTGCATGGCTGTGGCTATCAGCCTGTGAAAGTACCCAGCCCTAAGGACAGGGCTTTGGGTCGTGGTGCCAAAGGGAGAGCTCACTGCAAAGGGCTGCCATTGCCCATGCTTCAAATCAAACAGGACCCAGAGAGTTCTCCAGGGCTCCTTCCTGCCCCTCTCAAGCAGTGCAGGAAAGGTTTCTGTGGACACCACTCACCAACGTGGATGTTGGCTGAAAACTGGTAGATGCCGGACACGGGTGCTGTGAAACGGCCTGTTGCCAGATTCAATCCTGTCCCCCGGAGGAAAGCTCCTTTGGCCAGGGGCTGTAAGACAGGAAAAGCAAACCTTGAACAAGTCGCAGCATCCCAACAACCACCTCTGCCCATGGCAAAGAACAAGCTTATGTGCATGAGAACAAAGCTACTGCCTTGTGTCCCCAGCACACACCTTCCAGATGGGGTCTCTCTCAGTATCTCATGCCCACAGAAGGCAAAATGATCAGTATGAGACATAAAAATGCTCTTTTTGCTCACTGCTGAGCTCTTCTAACTCATCTTGACTCGCTGTGCTCACTGCATCCCTATGCTCTGCTGGTCCTGGTGGCCTTTAGCCTCCACTGATGTTCTGATACACAAGATCTTCCATTATACAAGTCAAAAGGTCCCTACTACTCCCAAACACTTTGTAGATGGGGTCAAGGCTTAAAAAATGGCACCTTGTATACTGGTTTTGTGACACAAATACAGAGGACACACTCATATGGGTCTCCAGAGGTTTCCTACCCACTTGAGGTTTAAGTCAGACAGCTTTGATACTACTAAAGAACAACTGCTTGGATCCTTCCAGATCCCATGTTTAGTTGCATTTTGTTCTAGCTTTGGATTCTCCAGAATAAGCAAAACCCTGGTGAAAACCCTGCAGCTTCTCCTCACGTCGAGGAAGCAGCTTTAAGTCAAACTCGCAGCACATTATCTGACTCAGACTAAAATAAACTCTAGGAGAAATGTTTATTGTTTGCTTTGGCCTCCGGTTCAGATTCAGCCTTGGCTGAAGCTGGCTGGAGCTGGGGAGAAGCAGCTTCACTGGGCCAAGGCAGCGCATTAGGCAGCCTCTGCTTCCACCACAAGGGCATTCTGTGCAGTGAGTGCTGTCCTGAGAGGCGTGCTCTGCCTCGGGCTTAATGGCACAGAAGAGCTGTTCAAAGCTCACTCTGTAAAGGCACATATGCCAAAACCATGCACGACACATAATAACCCAACATTTGCATATGTTTTCCACTACTAGATGGTGAAAGGGGCCTGAGACACGGGTGAAGTTTGTAGCAGTGTTGCCACGGGTGCTGTTAGGCTAAAAAAGGTAGTGGAACACCTTTGTTCAAGTACTAGAAGGAAGTTGTTTGCTATTCTAGTTCAGCACAGCCAGGAACTGCCGCCTTTCACAGGGCAGGGTAGGAATAACTTCTTTAGCTTTCTCTTTGATAAGAAGTAAAGCTCCAAATATTTGGGTCTGGTGGTGGTTGTTTACAGAGTTACTACCTGGTAGGAGTGAAATGACTATTGCTGCCTTGAGTCAGCAAATCCCAGGCACGGCTCTAAGAGAAATTCCTTATTTACTAGATCTAGCTGGAGCCTTACATTTCATAGAACTTCACTAGAAATGATTTATGTATGCAGGTGGTGAGGAAAATATATCCATGTCCCAAGCAGGGATGCTTCTCATAAAGTATAATGGCAAAACAGTAATAATGAGCTGCAGAACGACTACATTTCATACAATCATTTATATATATTTATATTTATCAGTATGCACTGATGTGTGCCTGTGTGCACATATATACACACAGAAGGAGCTCTCTTTTCTTTATATATACACATATGGTCAATGTAACAGCTAACCTAACAACAAAGCCTGTGGAAGGTGCTCGACTCTGCTCTTCTGCTACCACTACACCATCCTTTTTGGTAATGGTATTTTGCATTTACCTCACTGAAAGAGTAGATCCAAGCCCTGGATGTGCAAAGCTGCACCACATAGTTAATTCATTCCTTTCTTGTTACAGCTATTAGCAGAATCAGCAACATAATTCCAAAGCCACTGGCTGAGCGTGGAAGGCAATTTTAGGCACCAGTAAATTATCACTGATAAAACATTCCTGTTTCTTCATGCCCTCTGTGGCTTTGTTATTCTTTTGCTCATAGAAATAGACAATGCAGGGTGAGGTTCTCTGGGCAAAAGATTCCATTAAAGCCCATGCCAGTGAGAGCTCCTGCTGCATTTGCTGCCTCAAACACTGCAGGGATTTCTAGTGAGAGCTAACTCCTTGCACACAGTCGTTTCAGTCAGCCCACCAACAGCAAACTAACAAGTCAGTGTCCAGCCACTCTGTACCAACCAAGGCCAGCTTCTCTTCCTCAGTTCATCTCCTGCCCCCACATCTTCCTCATACACTCCATAGCTTACTGCTGGGTGGAAAATAGGAACCATGCACAGAGCATTGAGATGTGAACTGCCAGTTTCACTTCTCAGTGATAAACACTGTGGAAAGCAATGCACTGACTTAGCTGTTATTAAAGAAACAACTAAATTGTGCCTGCACAACACACCACAACGCACAGGGGATGCACCAACCTCCTGAAGCAGCAATAACATTCAGCTGCCAGAGGCAGACATTCAGCTTGACCTTAAGGCACTAGAGAAACCAGCACTGCAAAGCACGTGGACCACCTTAACCTTAAATGATGTGATTCCAGCAACATTCCTGGGCTCCAGACAAACCCTGCTTCCATGGTGTGTCAGAGGCTGCAGTTACTTCAATCCTGGCTGTGTAAAGTACCTTCCTGAAAGCTTTTCAAGAGGCAATCATTAAAACCTCAAACAGTGAGATACAGGAGGAAGAAGTGTGGGGAATTTCATTCCAGATACCAAGGAATTTGTGAGACCAAGAGGAAGAGAAGGGGGGAATATTCTTGGAGGAAATTTAGCATGGGAGGATGGGAAAACCATGATGCACTCTCAGTACTCAAGGTCGGAGTGACTTAGACACCATCCTCAAATGACAGTGTAGAAGTGATAGGCTGTTTCCCAGCACAGGGTCCTTCCACTATCTCAGAATGCTTTGGGTAAGGTCCAAATCCAGGAATTAGAGTCAATCCTTATCATTGCACTGAGAAGTAGCAAACTGCTGGCTTCTTCACGCTATTAAACTGACACAATGGAGGCAGGGGAATTATCTCTCGCTCCCCCTTGGACTGTTTCAAGACAATGTTTTCATATTTGCAAGAACATCCACTGTCTCCCTCCCTGCAAATTCCCCTATATCAAAGCACAAGCTAAAACCAGACACTTCTTGTCCCAAAGCTGAAATGAAAGGCTGGCATCCAGAGCCCTGCCAGCCCTCCCACATCAGCTTCAGGGCCAGGAGCAATTAGAAAGTAGCTAGGCATGGGATAACAAAGCATGGGAAGCATCAGCCTACACACTGATGGCTGAGATGTCTTTATTCACATTTTCCCTCCTCATTAATGAGGCAGCAGATCTCTCTAGCCCTGCCCACACTTCAAGTACAATCTTGCCTCTGTGCCAGCACCCACAGTGCTGTCAAACCAGGCTTCCATAAGTGTAGTTGGGAAAGGTCCAGGAATGCACCCTGTTTAGAACATAACCGCTGCCTCTAGTTCTGCAGCTGGGAGAGATCCTAGCAGCAAAACTACTCCATAGGAAAGGACCTGCTGGACAAGGTTCTTCCAAAATGGGACTCAGTGCAGTGGGAAGGAAGCTCAGCACCTTCCTACATGGGTAGTGTTAGCAAACCCTGCTGAGGAAAGCCATATTCCCTGTTCATAGTCTTCAAACTCTTCTTAGCACATCATAAAAGCAACCACATACCTGGTGGCCTTTTGCTATTGGACAGTCTTTGTGACTGCGAAGTCTGGAGTAATTCCCCTCAATTACCAAAGAACTATTTGGTTTTAGCTCTTACATTGTCTAACATCTGTACTTCAAATTCAGGTCCTATTTGCAACTAGTTAGTAGAGGTTTAATATCAAATTCAACAGCTTGCTTGTAACCATGCTTATGCTGACCTACAGCATCCCATGATGGTGTGGTTGTCATTATGACATGACTATAATGAAATTGTAGAGGTAACATTTGTTAGTCTGCTATAAACTATTATGTAAAGAATTTGAGCATCAGGACTGGCCCAGCTAACAAAATGATGTTTGGCCTCTTACTTGGGCTCACAAATCCATAACCAATGGCTTCTGTCTGCCTCTGCCATTTTTCTACATCTAAACATTACTCTGGAATTAAACAGGGTGTGCACTGAAACAGAAACAACTCCTTCAAACTAATGGCAAACATGGCCAAGTCTTTCTCCATCATTAACTGAAATAAAACCTGACTGTTATTTGGACCTGTGAGACAGCCTTCTCTTGCACAGACCTGTTAGAACTTCAGGAAGAACTGTAATGAGATTCAGCTAGAGAGGAAGAGAGGCTGCCTCTTGGGTTTGTCAGGAAGGAGAGGACTCAAAGCTAAATGTCCATCTAACTGCAGTGAGCTTCAGTGCTGAAATCATAGAATCAACCAGGTTGGAAAAGACCTTTAAGATCATCAAGTCCACCCTTTACCCCAGGACTGCCAAGTCTACCACTAATAAACCATATTAAATCACCATATGAGATCCTACTTCTGTCAATCACAAAAAAGGCAGCACTGTATTCAAAGTATCCAAGCCTGAGATGAGCTTCTGGGATTAGTCTGCCCTTTCAGGAAGCACCTTCATCCACAGAGCCACCCAGCAGCCTTGCAGACAAGGGGGACTACAACTGATCTACGCACGGTGGCTGCTGTGGAGTTGCACAGGTTCAGTCTGTAATTCCTTCTCACCGACTGGAAATTCTGAAGTTCTACCAGAGTCTTCTTATCTACAATGACTTGGCCTTTTAGCTTGCAATGGAATGCCTCCTCGACACGTCTGTGGGGTGAAACTTCCTCCAAGGAGAGCAGGAGTGGAGGCAGCTGGCTAGGATGGGCTGAAATAGCCAGGGATGCTCGGCGCTCAATGGCTTCTGGGGAAAGAAAAGGTATAGGAAAGGCTTAGTTTAAGAGCCTGGTCTATGAAGCCATTAGTTCTGCACTTAACTCTCCAACTTGAACTAAGCAGCACTGGGGAAACAGTCACATTTTTGATTCCCAAATAGGGGAATGCTTTAAGGTAAAGGTTTGCAAAGCCGGTTCTTTACTTGCCATGGTGCTTACGAAAGGAGGCAGATCACAAAGGCACAAAACACAGTCTTTACCTTTCAGTATCTCCTTAAACTCCTGCAGAAGGACTTCCCGAGTGACTTCAGCACCAGGTGCTCCTGGAGGTCCCTGGGGACCAGGAGGTCCTGGGGGCCCAACAAGGCCACGCTAAGGAAGTAACCAAAGAAAACCAGGTGAGTTAGAAGCAGGCCATTGCACTGATAGACCAGAAACTGTCTCAGCTATGAGCCAGTCCTACAGCCAGGTGAGCAGCACCCAACACTATCAGTTCAACTACAGGCCTGATGCAGTAAATCTTAATCTGACTCTCCAGCCAGCTGCGAATTCCAGCACTTGGAATTTACTCACATCTTTATGTAGGAGCATAAACCTTGCTCAGGTAAACACCAACTGGTTCTTCAAGTACCTTTATACAGCGTGAAGCACAACAGGCACAACACTAAGTTTGCTGCTTCTGTATCTTCTCGTATCACCAAATCATACTAGCCTCTAAGCTTCTCATTCTATTTTCTAACTAGAATAACCATCTAGCCACACTTTAGGTTATTAATATATATTGTTCAGACATAGTGATCACATACATGAACATTGGTGCAACAGTAGAGCTCTTGGGAAAAATGAAACAGTTCATTCAAAGCCTTAAACTAGAGGCATGAACATGCAACAGTGTTATCAGGGCTATTTTGATGCATGAAGTTCCTGTTTCCTCAGCTAAACTGCAGTAAACCTGCATGGAAGCACTCCTGCCTAGCAGCTCACTGAGAAATAGAAGGAAATCATTGAAAGCATTCCAGGTTGTCTAAGCAGCACATTAAACGTGCACACATGATCCATCACCACCCAGCAGAGGATCAGTAATTCATTCATTTGATATAAGTGATATAAGTGTCCACATCTTGGCTAAAATATCCTTTGAGATATTTGGACTTTGTGTACTGGAAGAAATAATAAAGTTAACACTGAGCAGAAGAAAAAACCCAAGGTTTTTAGACCCAAAGTCTAAAATGCATGTTGACAGTGAAATTCCCATACCTCATGTTACAAAGCATACATAGCACTTACTGCCTCAAACTTCTCCAACATTGAGAAACTAAACACAAATGAAAACACCCTGGGGTGGGAAGGCAAAAGCTGGAGCATTCAAAACACCTTTCACATCAGCAGTAGGAAGGGAAGCTGCAGTGCACAGGTATTAGCTGATGACAACATAACAATAACCTACTAGTTTCTTGTCTTTGCCTTTGCATTTCCTTTTAGACGTGTTGCCATCATCAGGGCGGTGAACAAAGGAGATCCAGGTCCGCCGTGGGTCTGTGATTCGAGGATCTGGAGATTCTAGGATCTAGAGAGAAACAAGAACAAAGACTCTCATCACTGTAGCTCTCTGTATCTCTGTAGCACAGAATCAGAGAATGCAAAGTTTCCAGACCAGAAGGAATCAGAGCAAGGAGCTGGGAGCCAATGTACCCCAGAGACCTTTCTCTAGCTGCTGAGACTCAGCCCTCTGACAGTCCTCTTATGTACCACAGAAAACCTGCCCAGATGCCAGGGATTGTTCACCACTGGCGTCTGATATATATCAGTTGGATCAATCAAGTAATATAGGGAGATTAGAATGTACAGAAAACCTTGAGATGCTGCAGAACTTTCAAATCACAGGCTGTGGAGTGACAAATGTGCACACAGAAAGAAAAGAAAGTCCACGTCACTGCCAGTTTGTCCATTGTCCCATGTAACTCTCTTGCCCATTCCTATGTTCTGCATGTATATTGAAGCCATAAAGAAAGCATCTAGAGAAGCTTTGACATTACACTGCCTATTTCTGGATCCCTTCTAAACAGAGTCTGGACAGAAGAGAGGATCTCTCTATGCATTTGGGTCCACTTCCTATTGGACTTCCTCATTCCCATTAGTCACCTCCCAGAGACAACCAGAAGTAAGTGATCAAGTAGTGGTTAAACTTAGTCAGAATGAACTTCTAACTTCAACTCTAAAAAAGGCCCCAGAAGTCATTGGTTGCCAATGCCCTGCCATGCTCTTGCCAAGAGCAATGAAATGCTGACTCTGCAGGTTCCAATCTGTTGACACATCAGCCTCCCAGATGTCCATCACAGTGAGGATAAAAGCAAGAGCCCTCCTAGAGTTCCAGGAACCATGCTAAAGTATTGAGAGCCATTAATGAAAGAGCCAGAGAGGAAAAACTGCAATGAACACTTAAAATCCTTAAAACAAACAAGCAAACAAACCCTCCACCTTGTGCCTAGTGAAAACTTCTGGAATTCGCTCCATAAACCTGCTTTTAATTCTCCTGGTGAGACACAACAGGTAGAGATCAGAATTCCAGCAGGAAAACAACACAAGAGCTGAATGACATTTGAAATGATTCTTAGCCCATTACAAGTTTCTGTAAGTCAATATTGATCTATCAATCACCGTTTGGGAGGAAGAAAACAAGACAGTTGTGGGAAAAGCATAGAAGCAAAGTCAGTCAGCAGTGCACTTTGCAGGTCTGAAAGTGTTTGCCCTGGGTATTAAGCTGCTGCTAGGTCTGACAGCACTAGGCAGTTGTGCCACAGCTCAGTGGCTTTAACAGTCCCAGTGACCTTGCAAGGTGCTGCCAGTGCTGCCAGGTTAGCAAACACAGCTACGTTTGCTCATTGTCCCACTTGGCTCCCTGAAGCATTACCACTTCTCAGAGCACCACACTGAGTTTTAGTAACATTTCTAGTACCGCTTAGAAGCAGCAAAGAAGGAGGACTGCAAATTTGAGGTAGAAATAGCAGGGCAAGCCCATTTTGAGGAGGAAAGACCTCAGTCTGTGTGATCTGCTATGAAAAATCCATGCAGCTTAAATTGTTTTGAAGTTAAATCTTAAGTAAGTCTGCTGGAGTTCTGCCTGAGGTCATAAGGAATGTTGGTGCTTCTGAGCTGATGCAGAGCCTGGAAAGCTCCCTCTCTCCAGGCACATGGGGTAGTACACGGCACTTGTTCTGAGCTGACCTGATCACAGCTATTCATTTCAAACAGGGTGAACAAATGATTGACAAACCAGCAAAGCAGATGTGTTCTGAGCTGAGCAAGGGTATTCCTTAAACATCCATCTCAAACTCTGTGAAGCCAACTCGTACCTTCTCTATTCAGCAAGTAGTCGTAGGTGATCTACTGCTCAGACACAACCTGCAGAAAGAGCTACTATTGAATTGCTCTGTTCAGGCAGTCCCCTTATCCTCCCCTCCAGATAGATGGCTGCAGAGTTGCTGGTGTCTGTGCTCTAAGCCACAGCAATGACATCCCAAGGTATCTCATCATACTATTCATGCGTTCTACTGTAGTTAATGAGAGACAGAGTTATGCTCATGCACACTCCCCCTGCCCAAATGTAGCATGTATCGCAAACAAGAGCAAGACAAGCTATTCATAACAACATAGTTCATCGTTTCTCTACCAAAATCAGTCCTGGACAGATTTTTTATGTTTAGAAGCACATTTACAGACAGCCCTAAACCACATGTTTAGTCAAGGGGTTCTTGTAGGTTGTTTTAGCTAAATGATTATTTGCCTTTTATACTTACTGCACTCAGGACTTACATAGCTTTCCAAGATTCCATTGGAAAGTCATGTAAATGGAGCAGCGTAGGAAATCCCAGGTATTGTGGGATTAGTCACCTCAATAAAGCATTATAATCTCCCCACGGATTGCTCGACTGCAGATCTGTGTGAAGCATAAGACAGGCTGAGAAGGTGCTTTCCTCTCCATCTACTGTAACACACAAACATCAAGTCCAGAGGCAAACGTTCCTAAAGTCTGGACAAGTCCTTAGAACAGCACGTGAGGTGCAGCTTATTGCTACAACAAACATGAAATATATTTATCAGTTCTGTGGAGATTTAATGGTTTCTGATGGAAGAAGCTAGTTCTTTCCTACCCCACTTCATCTGAAAGCAGATGGGTGCAGCATCACCACACAGGAGGTCACACCTGCAGAGGACACTGTTTATGAGCATTTAAATTTCCAAAGCTTATAAATATAAAGCAGGTAAAAGCCAACCCGTGCATTGCCCAAGGGAAGCAGATGTCCCAGTCCTAGTGAGTGGGACTGTCAGGTCTGTGGCAAAGCTGCAGTGCAGCTCACAGAAGGAAGCAACTTATTACTGGAATCACCCATCTCAGGCAGGATGGAGTATTCCCTCAGTGCTGGAGCAGAAGCAGCAGAACAACAGCAGAGGAAAGGCAGATAAAATCAGTTTGTCCTTCAAAAAGGGCTGGCCCATGTGGCAGGAACTCAGAACTGCAGTTTCTAGAACACAGCAAACACAAGACCGAGAGTCTTAGGCAGTGGGATGCAGCATTTGCTGCAGATGTGGAATAGACGAGTCAAATATTCCTGGTTTCCACCAGGCTGCAAGTCAGGCATGAACTCCCCTCCACTGAAAAAACGAGGAACCGGGCCAGCTAGAAGCAGAAGCCAGCAATCATGGGCAGGCTCTGGCCATTAACTGTGAAGACAAACAGATGTCCCCAGCCTTTCTGGAGCTCCAGCTGTGAAGAAACAGGCCAGAGCAGACATCTTGTCAGGGGGGGGAAAGAAATCCAGATGGTACATCCCAGCAAAATCAGTGATCCCCCCCATCCCTCTCCAGTGGCTTGATTGAATTACAAATCCCTCTACAAGACAGCCATGGCACTCCCCAGTTTCTCCAGCACAAGGATGATTGACAGTTAAAATGAATGTTCCATCCTTGTGGTATTATTATTTAATTACTATGGCATGCATGAGCAATCCCAGCAATAAGCATGCAAGCCTCTATTTTTCTTGGCAGCAGCAGCCTCCAGCAGCCAGAGAGACCTTGCAGCCAACTCAGGTATCAGTGAGGACCGAGAACAGCCTTGGAATGCCAGCAAAGGGGACTTGTCCCTCCTGGGCTGCTGTTTGTTGTCTCCTACAGGAGTCAGGAGGAATCCTCATGGTAATTCCAGTGAAATTAGGTTTATTCCTTAACACTTGAAGCAGTTCCTCCAAAATCCACAGCAGCCTTGCCAGCAAGTTTTAGTGAACTTTCAATCAGGCCTTTTGCCATCACTTTGGAATCACAATGACATCTCCCCCTTCAGAACTGATGAGAGATTAGCCCCTTCCATCCCTATTTCCCTCCCAATAAAAGGCAAGTTGAGCTGGAATTTCACTGCTGTTCACAGGCAGAACCTGTGGTTCTTGCTGGCTCTAACTCCCAGAACAGCACACGCTGCCCAGAGACACACACAGTCTCTGGCCAGGAGTCAGCCAGCATGGAAGAAACCACCAGCAGGAATCTACAGTCAAGTAGCAGAGTTTGGACCCTGAGAAATTCCTGAACTGTAGCTGAACTTCCCTGAAATCCAGGGATACTGGGATCCAGTCTGCATCTCCGCTAAAAACCAAAGCGGAATGGACAAAAGTCCTTTCAGAGTCTGGACGGATAAAGAATAAAGACAACACTAACTGTGAGCAAGTCTGTGCACCTAAAAGCATCACAAAACCACAGTCTTTATGCCTGAAGTTACATCCCTGCACGTTTAGCTCAGTTTTCTATGTATTTGTCCATCTGTGATGGAATTGCATTCAGTAATTCTTTGTTCAATAGCAAAGCAGTTGCCAGACATAAAATGGACTTGACAAAGCATTTCAGTTCTCTTAATCCACGAACTGTTACACCTGATTTACACCAGCAAGAGTATTGTCAGCTTCGTTATGAGATTAGGAGCAGATTCTTTAGTTCAGTTGTGTATTTGACTTGGAACAGATTAAAAAGCAACAGACCACTTTTCTTTTTAGCCTAAAAAGTCCTCTGTCAGCTGCTAATAGCTTCTGTTACACACACTCCTGGTTATTAATGAGATGTAAAACCAAGGTCCTGACCACTTGTGGTTTTTACAGATCTCTCAAGGTTTTCCCCTAGAGCAGAAGTGTTAGGTTTGGTATGTCAGCCAAATCCAAATGGAATTCCTACCTACATTCCCACTATGTGCTGTGAGTGAAAAAATAACCTTCACTCCTCTAAATGGCTATCTCAAAAAGCTACTTCCCTCCACTTAGACACAAACTACCTTCAGTGGTCACATCCATAATGAATTTAATGAACCTAATGGAACTTGTGAGCAAGTTTATGTGAGCAAGAGCTACTCTGGGTGAGGAAATGATGTGTCTGTAGCTGTGTTAGCTGTACTTCAACGTTACTCAGTGCCACCCCTGGATGTACCAGTAGAGTTCTGTCTGTAGGGACACCATTAAAAGGTAACTGAAGAGCACCACTAGAGCAGGTGTAGCAGGATGCATCTGACACACAAACCACATCTGAGGTAGGACCATTTAATAATGAGCTTTAAAAATCTTACAAACAGCTCTGAGAAATGAGACCAAGCACTGAATTATTTGAGATGCTGAGCCGGGTGTATGAATCCAGCATTATTTTACATGGGCCACAAGGAAGTGCTAGGAAGCATACCCTATTTCTTGCAGAGATTCCACTGAAGGTAAAATCCTGCTGACCTCAAATCATCCCTGAAATTTCACTGGGATGCTGAGTCAACAGCTTTCCTCAGGTTAGGATGCTGCCTTTGGAAGGGGCATCCACAGATTGCCTAGTCCAACACCCCCTGCTCTAAGCTGGTGAACTACAGCAGGTTACCCTGCACCATGTGTGGTCAGGTTTTGACTGTCTCTAAGGATGGAGACTCCACAGCCTCTCTGTCCAGCTTTTCCCAGTGTTTGACCATTGTCCCAGTAAAGAAGCTTTTTTCCCTTATGTTTAAGTGGAGTTTCCTATATTTCAACTTGTACCCACTGCCTCTTGTCCTTTCACTGGGTGCTAAGAGCCTGACTCTATCTTTCTTCCCTCTGCTCAGGTATCAAATGATAACTCTTGATCAGTGTCAACCCTATTATAACCACTGGACAATCTACTACTGCTGAACCCCTGTTAGTAAAATACTACATCTTCTCTCTTAGTCCATCTCTGTCAGAGAAGAAATGTCTCATGTGCTTGACAAGCACATCACATTGACAGCACCTCAGCAAAGATAAGACTGGAGAAAAGCTTTAAAAACAAAACCAAACCCAACATTCTATTTGCATGGACATATCAGATTTATCAAGAGATTTGAGACTTCTGCTTCCCTGTTTTAGGTAGAGGTGTCACCACATGACTCATGCACTGTGAATGTTAAAGGGAAGCTTTCTCCATTCTTATTTGAAAAAGATTCCCAAGAGAAATGTGTCCCAAATTGCTTTGCTTCGTTAGAAGGAAAACACACGTACCTGTTCAACAGTATGAATAAAAATCACTACTCTCAGCCAGTATTTCATTCCCTGCTCCTTCTGCTTCCATAAACCTACCAGCTGGCCACTGAGTCTTCCAAGGTAAACACAGCCTTAACTGTCACTGCACAGGGCCACAGAAATTCCATCTTTCCTGTTATGTGCTGTAGAGAAATGAAATGGGACACTGCTGGTGATGTGGAGGGCATCCTTTCATGAAACAGAACTGCTCACAGAAGCACCTTCAAGGCTCAGAGATCAGTCTTCCACAGAGAACTGCTTCCAACCTTCCTTCAACTTGATAGGTTAGGTAAGGATAGCTTCACTACCAGTTTACTTCTTCCCTTAGTGAACACAAATCAGGATGCTTTGGTGTAAATGGCAACTGTCATTTACCCCAGAAATGGTGGCAATTCTTAAGCACTGCATTTGCAGGATGTGTAAAATAGTCCCTTAGCTTATATAAAATACAACCACATGTAGAAGCAATACTTAACCAGAGCCTGGACTCAACCTCCAATAGATTCCAAGGAGAAGAGTTCACACTGCAGAATTGGGGGTGGATATCAAGCAGACCTCAGAAGCATTTACATCAAAGATTTTGGTTTCATCCTCTCCTTAAACAGGACCTGCCTTCACTGAACTCGCCAACTCTTACTGCAGCCAAACCTTTGCCATGGATATTGTAAAGCAAAATATTTCAACACAGAAAGTGCAGCTTCCAAACAGTGTCTGTTTTAATGAATGCCCACAAGCCTCCGAATGAGAACTGGGTTTCTTCTAGCACTCGTGTACGTATGGCTACATCAGAGTGAACCAGGACCGGTTTCTGCTTGCCTTTGCAATCAGAACATATTCTGCATATATAGATCTCAGAATATATTCTGCAAGATACTTCACATTAAGCCAAATTAATTCCAGAATAGACAAATTTAGTTGCACCAGATACATATCTGGCCCCTTCCGCAAAAGCAGAACGCAGCAGTTCTCAAGAGCCTAGAAGGAAGTGATTGATTATAAGCACCTCAAGAACTCAGCATTTAGACAACCTGTCCTGACAGAGCCCTGCACCACACACCAGCAAATGAGCTGAAGACACGCTGCTTACAGTCCCCTAATGATAATTGTAAGTGCAGCAGCCAGCTTTTTTATAGGGGGCTGTTTCCCAGACTTGCCCAACCTTAACCAATTACTCTCACAACAGCCTTGAACAGGATATTTACCATGTCAGCCCAATTGTTCTAAGTTGCCATGCCCCTCTGCCATGCCCCACTTTTTGACAGGTTTGTTCCTCCATTGCTATAGTGACTGCCAGCCCTAATGCTTGTGATCAAAGTCATGCTTTAGGGGTCACCTCCATTTGAAACAAGGGACATTTTTGTGTGAGCAGGGGGGAGAGGGACAGAGAGAAAGGGCTGAGTGATAGGGAAGACTCCCTTCTTTCTCCGTGTTGTAGTATCCCATTGCATCCTGCTCGGAATCCTGCTTTTAATTCCCAAACCCCCTCTCCTATTCCCAAGCAAATGTTCATCTTAAAGGATTCTGGTGGCTCAGATCAACTGACTGGATTTTTTCTGCAGCTTTCAGCCTGGGGTGATCCTCCTAAACATGTAACTGGAAGGATCCCACCCTGCAATTCGCTCACACCCTAGCAAGTCATCAGCTACAGGCACTGAGGTGTCCTGCACAGAGTCTTACACTTGCCACTTGCACACTCCCAGCACCATCTGAATCCTCTCCTAAAAAGCCACAGTCACCTTAAGCAGATCACCTGGCTACAGCACAAAGGTCTCTCTGCTTTTCAATCCCCACAGCCTCTCTGGTGGAAGGTGCAGTGCAGGGAAAGCTCAGGTGTGCTCAGATGTCTGTACTGTTGTATTTACCTAAGTTTAAAATAGCATTTCAAAAAGCAAAGGGAAGAGATACATTAATATCCCAGTATCATTATTATACTGATAGCCCATTTGCCTTTATTTAATCACTTCTTTCTGCACAGGCTACAGTTCACACACTAGAACTGCAAAAAGTCTTTACACTTAATCAGCTACTACGGAACTTGAGTCATGCATACTCTAAAATTAGTTCTAATCATAAACTGTGTATTCCAGTGTTTGCTCCAGGAAGCAAGAAAATCAATCACGGAAAGGCAAAAGAGAGAACATTCCTCTTTAAAATCAAGTCGAATTTGGCAAGATTGCCTCAATCACAGTTAAAAAAGGAACCAGCATCACATGAGAGCCAGAAAGCAGTTCTGACAACACAGAAACACCTACCTTGGGATGCCCGTGCAGCTCCTCGCTGTTTGAGAGGGTGGCATTGAAGGGCTCCGTGTACTGATTAGGCTCTTTCTTCATCTTTCTCTCTCTCTTTGCTGCCGTAACTCTGAAGAGGCAGAACTGCTGACAAAGTAAAGTTGCCACGAATACCCAGGTGCACCCCTTCATTTTGGAAAGGGAGGGGCCAAGGCAGGAAGGACACTCTCCAAGCACAAAAACCTGCACCACCAGTAAGAGGAATAGACCCAGGCTGCTCTCTAAAATACAATTAAAAGGTTTAGGAGTATTAAAGATGGTCCTCTGGGCTCTGCAGCGTCAAAGGAGCAGCACAGGCGGATGCGCTGGTTGCTGGAGAGATCTCTGTTCAAGCAGGACACATGGAAATGGTATAGATAAACTTGTTTGAAAAATCTGGATTCACTCGAAGAAAGAGGTAAGTCCATTCAGCCTCTCGAAGCTTACATAAATACAAGAGGCCCTGGAAAGTCCTGCCACCCACCTTGAAGTGGCGCTCCCCCCTCGCCCCCAATAAGTCTTCAGACTCGTTTAAAATGCACTCAACTATGAAACCCAGAGAAGTCAAATTGCTCAGGGCAAGAGTTGGTCAGGCCGGAGCTGACAACACAAACTCATTAGGGGGGTTGTTAGGTTCTTCCTCTTCACCAGGAGATTTCACTTTCTGTCATTTGAAGCATTGTTCAAAGCAGGCTTGCAGTCCTTCCACCCGTTCTCTCCTGGATGACACTTCCCTTGCCTCAGCGACAAGTCCTCATCCTTCCCTTCCAAGATGCTGAGGAACTGTAATCCAAGGTTGCTACAGCCACTGCTCTTCTGAGGAGGCTGAAAGCATCACAGCCAAGTGCTCAGCCTTCTGAGGAGAAAATAAATGTCTTGTATCATTTAAGTTAAAACAGGGAGAAGCAAAGAATCTGGGGATGTACCCAGGTCCATGAGGAACAGGTAAAGTTTTCCCAAGTCAAGCTTCTCTCCCTCTTTAGCTGAGTTTGTCCTCACTTTTCCTTGGTGAGCAGCAAGTCCCGATGCCACGAGCAGCTGTCAGGATGTAGAATCTTGTGTCTTTCTCATCTCCCATCTCCCCTCACACCAGGGAAGCTTTCAGGTACCTCTCATTGTAGATCACATCTGATTGTTCTCGCTGCTCCTTTCCCCGGCTGCACACTGGCAAAACCCTCTTTTACCTCAGCAAATAAGTCCTTCTTTCCTGAATGAGTTTCCATCAACTTCAAGAAAGGGAAAAAAAAAAAAAGAAAGGGGAAAAAAAAAAAGGGAAAAAAAAAAAGGAGGAGGGATCACATTCTAATGAGCTGTCAAGCCTATTCTCTTCACATTCCTATTAGACTCACTGATAAGTGGAGCTGGCCTGTGTGCCAGGCAGATTTAAATCAATGCCCATTCCCTGCTCCCTCCCCTCAGCCCTGTGCTGTACCTCCCCTTCATTATCGCAGAGAAATCACCATTTTTCTGGGAAGTTTGTAAAACTCTACGTGAGCGTGTGGTAGAGCTGAAAATATGTGGCTTGGAATATGCACTCAGCATCGCACCACACATGGCCACATCGCTACTCCTGCTTTACACTCTACTTAGCTGTGCCCCACACAACACCCTCATTAGATGCTGGCTCGGTGGGTGCTGATTTCTTTTAGAGGAGGGTGGGCTCTCTATTAAATAGAACAGAAACCCAAAGGTTATACATCTCCTACAGGCATTTCAGAAAGGAGATCTTGAAGCACTTGGCCAGGCTGCAGATCTTTGTCAGTTCCCCACCACCTACAAACATTCCTGTTCTTTCTACAAATACAGAACATGATGCAAAGATGTCTCTGAGGTTGGACCATGAGGAAGCCCAAGAACGATAAAAGGTGGAAGCTCACATAGTTTGAAGTCCCTTATGCAGCCAGAAAGCAACAGATTTGCTTTAACTATCCCTTTACCTCTCTAATCCAAGCTGCAATGCCAGGACAGTTCTTCATTGGACTTTCATTGGAGCAACAGCTCTATTATCTATAAGCTCAGGGAAACTGAGGCATGAATAACCCAAGCACAAAGTGAAGTAGAATAATACAGGCTGGGTTTTGTCTTACAGCATCCTTTGAGAGATACG
This sequence comes from Strigops habroptila, assembly GCF_004027225.2. NCBI lineage: Eukaryota > Metazoa > Chordata > Aves > Psittaciformes > Psittacidae > Strigops > Strigops habroptila. The sequence goes on from NC_044292.2 coordinate 5,759,812, forward strand.
GACTTTGGGAAAGAGAAGAGAGAGTAAGAAGGGAAGTTACACAGACCCTAAATAGTTAACAGCATCTCACCCCTCCCCCAACCAGCTCACATTCCATCAAAACTACGTGGCAGACTTTATTTGTTAATAATATTTAACTTTCTTTGGCGCCTTCTCATACTTAAGCCTCTTTTTTTCAGGTTAGTTGTAGACAAGCCATGAATTTGTAAAAGTGCACTTGATGACACATTAATAGGACAATCTGTCATATCGCAGCTAAACAGCTTGACAGATCCACACACCATGGCAAGAAATGACATTCGAGGCTGGAATGGGGCAATCGCTCTCTTGGGCTGCTGGTCTGCAACATCTCCTCTCCCATTCCCAGAGCCAAATCCCAAGCCTAGATCCTCACACTTGAGGGAAATGAATCCAAACTATGTTTGAAAGCACAAGGTTACTTGATGGCCCAGCAGGGTGAAGTGGCTGTATCTAACTCCCAACTGCATAGTTTTCTCTCTGTTGGGCTGAACCAAGTGCCAGCACAGTTGTTACCTCTCGTCCAAGCTTCAGTTCAGCATTTGGATTATCTGTAGATAACTCCACACTTTGCTGCTGCTGTTCTCACATCCAAGTTGCAGCAGTTCCAAAGCACCCGACTCTTGCTAATCCAGGAACAACATTCCACCCATCCATTCTCGTTTACAACTAGAAACAGGAAGAGGCCGACGTTGTACTTCCCAGCACAGCAAACCAAGATCTCAAAGTGACTGAAAACACACAGAGTTTCCTCTCTGAGCTCAGCACCATCGCAGCAATAATGGGAATAATTAAGACTGGAACAATACCAATTCTGCATGAGGAAAGATTTGACACAGGGAAGGTATGATAAGAAGCCACATTGACGTTTCAAAACTGGACCCAAGAAGGCAAATACAGCGTTTGCAAACACTGCAAGTGTGCGTAAAGCTGGAGAGGAAACTGTATAGTCGGGCAACAAACTTGTGACTTGATCTGTCAATCTCTACTTACGCAATTCCCCTTTTACTCAAGATAAACCTTACCTAAACTAAGGGTAATATCCAAAGCGGAAAAGGTCAAAAGCTAGGATTTTCCCAGAGTTGCCCATTGTACATATATTGAACAACTCCTAAGCCTTGGTACAGACGGTGATTTTTAAGCTAATACAGTAGAAGGCACATTATCATTCACTGACACACACACTCCCACTTATGGCAGATAAAGGTTTAGAGTATTCCCATGATAAATCCCTTTGGTTTTGGCGTGAAGTTTCCCAACACAGCCCAAACTCAACCTGTTCATCAGGTTAATACACACACGAGCTGTTACAACAGACCTAACCACGCCAGCAGATGTAAGAGCAGCTTTGGGAAGCCAGAACAAGAGCTTAGGGCCACTGCAGCTGCCTCCTGCACCCCACGGCCCGCTTTCCCCCATTCCCCACCCGGCCCAGCCAGCAGCGACCGCGGGACCGCTCCGCCACCTCGCGGCAAATCCATGGAATCACCGAGATGTTTGGAAACGTTCTGGGGAAACATCGTCAGGTTTCTCTTGCAACAGGCTCTTTGGAGTGACAAAGTGGGAAATAACGTTGTTGGGGGCACAGACAATAACAGGTTCCTGGTAAATCCCAGTAAAACATCCTCAGCTGTCGCCCAGAAAAGTCTTTTCGATAAGATGTGAATGATTTATGGTTGTTTTCAATAGCTTCCCTTTTGTGTGTGCATGTGGGTAGGTTATTTTTCCACTGAAAACATGGTATTTCTGCCTTGAAAAGTAAGATCTGACCTTTGCCAGGCAGCATCTCGTACATTATTAGTCCTCCTGTTGCAGTTCTGCCATGGCTTTTGTTTTCTAGTCCATATATACATATCCACTTGATTCCTTCCCAACGATTCCTTTCCCAAAAACAGTCCCACAGAAAGTATCCATTTTATCATGAATGTTTATTATGAACAAACAGCTTTACAATGCAGTCATTTCTACTCCTCAGTACATGCTTGAAGGAAGGGAACTCCCGTGACCTTGAAACTTTAGAGGGGTGAAAAGTTCTGACTAGACATAAACCCAGGTTTTTAAAGGTGACCACTGAGATGCTTCTGATTCAAGCTGCAAAACCTCCCTCCCATCCATGTGTAAGAATCTTACAGAAATTGCAGCACGAAAGTAAAGGGCCAGACATTTGTTCCAATATCACCTGTTGAGGGACAGCTTTTGGTTGTACCACCTTAAGTAATGCACTGCTTCAGGGCATGGAAATAGCTTTTGCATGGCAAAGAATGGTTTCCTCCATCTGATGACTTTGGTAACAACAAGATCAGATACTGCATACTATTATGAATGTAAAAACCAAACAAAACAGTAAAACCTACACAGAAGGGAATAAATCTTCTGTTACCAAAGGCAAGGAGCAAGGAGACGTATCAGGAAGGGTTCACTCAGCTACTGCTCCTAGCTTTCAAGAAATGGCACCTGAAGGGACTGTCAAAGTCTTGGGCTGAACCCAGGGTTCTGAAGAGAAACTGCAACTGGAAGTTTTGGGTTTTAAATACAACCAATCCTCAAAATAAATGCAGCATGTTCACGGTTTAAATGAAGCTTTGTTGTTTCCAGTGTGGCACTTGCTAAAAAACAGGAGACCCACCTTCAAATGCTTGGCTGTGGCTTAAGGCCACCTTCTTGCCACGTAATAAAATGCCTTTTATTCAACATCTCCAGACTTTGCTAGTTCTTCTACCTTGGTTAGGTAAATGCAAAACATCAGAAGATGCAACCACACCATGGCCAAGGTCTCCTTGCCTTTGCCTTCATGTATGTGGACAAAAGAACTTCCACAAGATAAGAAGATGAACATAGATAACCAATTCTAACCTTCTGCCTGTAGGCAATGTCCATGGTAATAAAAGGCATTGCAAGAACACAAACATGTTTGAATGACACTACAATCTATGAGGCTCAACAGCCTCAGCTACAGGTTCATGTGCTTTGAGAGAGGAGATACACCAGCCTGACAAGCCATCCTGAAAATCCTCTCACTGCAGGAGAGGCAGGAGAGACAGGACACCCCCAGACTGACAGAACACAGTTGTTTCTAGATAGATCCAACTGGTGCTTCTCTTCCCACAAGAGCTGATGAAGCACATAGAAGAGGTAAATTAAAAAATAGTTATAAATAAGATTTGGTAAAACAACAAAATTTTAAAAAATCAAAGATTTATAAACACATTTCAACATCCAGCCTTTCCCACATCCCTTCCCCACCTCCTTTCCTTCCTTACCTCAATAGGAACTGCTTTAAGATTTCTTTAGTACAGAGCTGTTCTGCTAGTCCTGATCATTCCTACCTAATGCAGGGAATTGGTCACATTTATCGATGCTCTAAGCTGCATGGCTCATGGGTTAACAAGACAGTTTTGCTTACAATTCAAGCTACCAAGGAGCAGAGAGAGAACAAATCTGAAAGGGAAAATAAGAGAGTTTTGAAAACATTCTTAAGATAGATGAGGTAATATTTATTTGGGCTCTTCGGAATAGGTAAGACTAGCCAGTGAGATGCAGAGCTGCTTGCCCTGCCATCACCTTTGACAGGTTGTTGTCCCATTAACAGTGTGTTCTTCCCCAGATGATGAGGCATCACTGTCAATTATGAAAGGCACAGTAAATTTGCCTCTAATAAAACAAAGTATTCGGATAAAACTACGCAGGGTGGGGGGAAACCAAGCAAACTGAGTTTAAAAAGTAATTTCAGGCAGACCTTTGAACTACTGTAGGAGCTTTAGTGTTTATCCACAAATAACCCCATGAACAAACATGGGTATTTCAGTCATCTGAAGGGGAAGAGTAATGCACTCATACCTAAAAGCAAAAAGCTTCTGGAATCTCAGATGAATTAGAAGGGTTCAGGCTTTTGGTGGTGGGGTTTAAGAGTTTATGCAAGTCTTCAAGTAAGCAAGTGGAACTAACTTTAAGGGTTTACTTCAGCTAGTGACACTTCAGATTAATTCAGCTGACTCTGAAGAAGCTGGTTTGTTATTCACTCATTGGTCTTTCAATCTTCACAAGGGCTTGGGTTACTCCATTCACCAGAGCCCAAGAAATCCAGAGAAGTTTTGCTGAACACACAATCAACTCTCCATTGGTGTGTGCAGTTTTATTATTCTTTTCACCAGTGGCACCTTGTGCTCAAAATTAAGTATTACAGCTTCAAATGTAACATCTCCCAGATGGAAATCTGTCAGTGAACAAATCCCAAAACAACACTGGAGATGGGTATCCCCATTAAAGACCAATTCAAATGCCTAAAGGTCGACAACTGCACTTCTTGTAGCCCAAATAAAACCTTCAATGACATTGTGACAATTTAGACAACACATTTAACACACATGGTGTTACTGTCCCACTCATCTAATCACTACTGACTAGGTATGAAATGATGGTCATTCTATTTTATAAAAGAAACCAGCAATCTTCTGATGTTCGCATGAACCCAACCCTTACCAAGTCCACATGGAATCTCTACTTGAATCATGTCAAGCCCTGTACAGACTCTCCCCTAAGGAAAATAAAAGACGATATGCATGAATTGTGACATCTTAAAAACTGCTCCATGAAGTAAAAAGCTTCATTTGCTTCAGATTTTCAAATTTCAAAGAACAGATGGAGAACTGCTACAAAAATCAAAGCACTAGAAATGGTCGTGTCTCATCAATAATGCTTTGACTTCTTTGCGAGCCACTACTAGACAGTAGCGAGGACAAGAGGAACTGTGAGCAGAACTTCTTTTAGTTTTCTGACTAATCAAAACTACTCCATTTCCCAAACATAACCCATGAGCCAACCAATGTTTTACCTGCAACGTGGTAAAACAAGTATTTCCCCCAGTGTCAGATGCCCAAAGAGTCCCGCTCATTCTGCAACTACCACTAATTTGGTCTTGGATTTCTTTTATTATCCTCATTCTTGGGCTATGCTTCTCAGTACATACTTGACTGTGTAGGCAAAGGCTGCAAAACCAACTATAACAAACAAGTTCGCCAAAGCTCCACCTAAAAGTCCATGGTTACGATTGGCCTGTTGGAGACCTGGATGATTGGCAGGTGCCAATGGTACATGCCCATTCAGAAGGGGTATTCCATTCTGCCCGTAGTGTGCTTCCCCATCAGGGACAACATCTGGTAAAGGGAGGGATGGAGGTCTGTTACTGAGCTCTTCTTGTGCTTTCTGTTTTTGTTTAATCTCCTGGAGAAAGAAGAAAGAAAACTTGAATAGCTGGAAGTGAAAGTGGTGAAGCTATTGGGTGCTTTGAGAAGATTTCGGAGCCCGAGTTCTTACTTAAATCTAGGAAAAGGATACGGTACACTTCACACTGTAGGTCTTTTAAACTAACTCAACTGCACTACATACATTTGGACAGTCTTTCCAACTCCTTCCAGAGTTACCTACCTAGTGACACTAACAATCACTTGGCCAACACACCTACAGTATTAGTGCTGTGCAGGGAAGTTATATACCCTAAAAAGCTATCCCCCATTCTCAGAAGTTAAGCAGGAAGAACTACAGGAAACCAAATTATTGCATGGATGAATTCCCTTACCTCCACCACTTCAGGGAAGAGCTCACAGAAGACTTTATCTTTTAAATTAAATGCTAAGCTCTGTGCAGCAAGCTGTCTTTTCTGTGGAGGAAACAAAAATCATCAGCACTTGCATGTCAACCAAGTTAATATACTGTTATTCACTACAACAGACATTTCTAGACACAAGTTATGTTCTCATCTCTTTATCTTATGGGGTTAGTGTTCCGTACTAGTCTGCAGCCGGCAACACATTCATTTCTGGATACCAAAATGCCAGCTGCTGCTTGGAGTTTTAACTTTGAGGTCACATCCATCATTCTCTAAGCTGACCAAAAGCACATCACAGGTCCTGGAGCTTACCGTGAACTCTGATGTCTCTATGCTGCCCAGTGTGGGGCCCTTTTCCACCATAAAACTAAGAAGGCCCGTCAAGATTGTTGAGACTGACCAAGCTGGATTCCATGTATCCGGGTGGAAATCAGTGATTGAAAGACACAACCTTCAAAAGGATGAGACAGGCAGCGTGGTTTATTTTTTGCCATTCAAATTATTACACGTTATACATATTGCTAACATGGTGTTAATTGCTTAAGTGTTAGAAGAAAATCCTTACCTTGTGTTACACTTAAACCTTCCATTAGGTGTAATCATATAAATACTAGGAGGTTTAAAAGGAAATTCTCTGGGGAATATTAGTTTCCCATGATAATAGCCACCTGCATTACATAGAGAGATGAATTACTTATTTTGCATGAAGATGAACTCCTAAGCTGCTACTCAAAATGGGCCAAATAAAACCCTTTGTCTCCTTTCCCCCCCCCTCACACTAGAGGGATCAATGTCATCATCTTGTGCCTCTCAAACACAGCAATAACAATAATCCACATCTGCAGCACATTTACTTTGGAGCAATCCTCTCACATGCATATTACAAACTACTTTCTGTTGTCAAGTCCATAACGCATTTAAGGAAAAGCAGCCAAAGTGTATTTAACACAATACAAATGGGTTCATTTCCCAGAAACACAGCTAACTGCAAACAACAATCCTATGAGGAATCTGATCTCAAAAAGCATTTTGTGAGAGGCTCCAGAAGACATTGTGAAATATGTGACTACAACAAATTAAGAAGTTTTTACATTCCTCACTTTCTCCAGAGACATTCAGAAAGAGAATGTGTCTGAGTTCACTGAGAACATTGATGCAGTACCAAAATGGAACTTTTTTAAGCTATCTTTTGACTGCCACATAGTATCTAAAGTGAGTTATAAGCTCCAAGACCTTTAGCATTTACTGAATAGGAAGTTATCTGTCCTCAGCTTATCTTAAACATGGTTTTGTTAGAACCCTTGATAACAGAAACCCCACTAACAGACAGCAGTACCACCAACTCTTCCACAAGCTACCACACAAGTTCCAGACAGCTTTGAAACTGCACTAACAGTTTTTAGGGCTCTTTCCAGCAGTTATGTTTTGCCATGGAATCACTCAGGCATGCCAATCACAACCAAGCACAACACACTTCTGCTACATGCAAGCTTTTACCTTCATAGGGAGTCATCTCAGGTCCTCGTACAACATAGTGCCTAAGACAAAGACAACATTTAAGCAGCATTAAAACCATCCCACAACCAGCCAACCATTTCTCTAGTAAAATCAAGTTCAATATCACTTCCAGTTCGATACTCCACCTCCCAAAACCCAGATTCCCATTCAATCTGTAGGAGTGAGGGAGCCAGACTTGATGACCTGGAAAATCTTGTTCTCTCCACAAGAGAGAACATTTGAATTCTTACCATTCAAGGATATTAGATGGGAGGGGCTCTGCACAGATGTAAGGCACTGGATCCTTCTTAATTCGAAGGTAGTCTTGTTTAAGTCTCTGTGTTGCTGTTGTTGGTGCTCTCTTATTACTGTTGTTGCTCATCTAGTTGTTAAGAAATATATATAAAGACAACCTCAATACAGTCTTAATAGATACAGGGCTATTATGCCTCATTGAACACAGCTCCAGATACTTACAAAAGCTGCTTTACAGAGTATTTATTTAAATATAAGTTACCATAACTTCTAAGTGGCAAGAATCATGCAAAATCCTAACCAGGACACCAACCAACATGCTCCCAAGGGACTCTGGTATGGCCAAAATGGGAAAATACTCCTTCCAGAACAGCACTGTTTAAATACCAGGAAATATGCTGCCCTATAGAACCCACTTGAACTCTTTAATAACTACTCCTGTGTTTAGGCTGAACACACATCATTATGACACTGTTTTAAAGTGCTTAGTCTTTTTGAGTAATTAATTTCCCTATTCCATGTTAATATCTACTATATACATTTTGCCCATGTTTTGAATTCGTTTGGTGTCTCTACACATCCAGTTATTTGAAATAAATAACAAAGGAAAACCCACAATAACCTCATTCCTTTGAGGTGAAGGGTTTTACATTAAACCTGCTGCCTGCTTAAGAGTCAGTTGAGTTTACAGAAGGGAACTTCTGAGCCAGATTATTCTCTTCCAGAGAAACAAAGACCTCATCCAAAACGAGACAAGTCCGTGTGAAGAAAGGAAATTCCATGCTGCTTACCAGACAAAGCGAGCATTAGCCCTTACAATGCACCTACAGAACACACACCAATTAGCAAGTGCTGTTTAACTCACTTTCCTCCGAGAAACTTAGCAAGTTACTATGGAAATTCAGGCAAGAACAAAAAGGACATTTTACAAACAGCTTGTACAAAGGGATAAGTTACTGCTTACAACGAGAGCAGCACTGGACACAAGAAGTATGTTAAGTGACTGGGACCCTTTCTATTCCTTTGCTTCGAACATAGACAAGTAGAGTTTATTAAAGAAATAATATTTAAACCATGAGCAACGATTTTATGGGGATAAATATTCAAACCCTACTCAACATTAATGCGTTTAGTCTGGCTTTGCTCAGAATTACTGTAAATCATTGTATTAATATAATACACACAGTATTTTTTCTTAAATACACACGTTTTTAAGCCATCTCTTGAAATCGTAACATTAAGGATTTTTCTCTAACGAAGCATGCTTGACTTTAAAACAGGTTCAATTTAACACAATTATTTGTTCTTAAGTCTTAACAGCGCCCTTCACTAGGCACTGGAAAACAGAGCACTTTGTACAGTTCTTGGCATTTTAACACCCCCCAAAGCCTCATCTGAAAGACCATTCGTATCTTCAACACAGACAATACGCGGCAGCATTCACAGCAGCCACGACCACAAAGCCATTTTCCCATCTCCACAGCCCGGTTTACCAGAAGCGAACAAGGAAGCACCTCGCCCGCCTTCAACCCGCCAAGCACCAGGAGCCAACACAAGGGCACCGACCCCAGGATCGGGAACCAGCGCCTCTTCCCGCGGGGAAGCGCGACCGCGGCGTGCCTGAGGAGACAGGCAGCGACAAGAACCGAAGGAGCAAGAGGACAAGCGGGGAGCTCCCGGCTACAGCCCAGCACAGCCCCGGCAAGGGCAGCGCGGAGGGAGGACAGAGCCGGCGCGGCCCTCCCTGCTCAGCGGCCCAGGCCCCACTCACCTCTCGGTGCTACAGCAGGCCCCTCCGCTGCCGGGACGCCCCGCCTGCCTGCAGCCGGCGGCCAAGCGAGGAGGGGGGAAGAGGGCGGAACAAAGGCGAGAAGGAAGGGAGGAAGGAAGGGACGGCCACAAGGGCAGAGCCGGGCCGCGACCCCCTCGCCACCCGCTGCGGCGCGACCGCGGCTCCCAGCCAAGATGGCGGCCCGGCGAGGCGGGGCTAACGCAGCGCCGCCGTCTCCTTCCGGCAAGGCACCGCCCCGCTGCCCACAGCGGGCTTCCGCTTCCCGTGCCCGCGATGGCGGCCGGGGCCCCTGAGGGAGCGGGCCCCAGCAGCACGGAGCGCCCGGGATACGGCTGCGGGGACCCGGGCCCAGCGTGAATATGTGTGAATGGCGGCGTTGTGCAGGCTGAAAGTCAACCGTGAGGGAAGAAGGAGCGATCTCAGACCCGCGGTGTGCTTTGGCATCACCCTTCAGCTGTTACAACTTTATGATGTTCGCGGCGTTGTCTGATTGTTTACCTTCCTGAAAAACATTTGGGTTTTTGTTATAAATCTGAATCTGTTCTTCGAATTCCCGGTGTTCATAAGATGGATAAATACAAACTCGTTTTCAGTCATTCAGTACACAGGAGATGGGTTTTGTCCCAGGATTCCACTGGTAGGTCCGTTAAAATACAGCAAATCTTTTGTATCGTATTCATGTGTTGGTTGCTTCACGAATGGTGAAGAGCAAAGCAAGTTAGTCCCTTAAATTTAGGAAGCCTGATGTGACAGGGAGATGTTGTGGCTGTTCACTCTTCATTTAACTGCAAATCCAGACCCTACAAGCCTTGCTGCATGAAGTGAACAGAAGATTCCAGCTGGCCTCAGTACCATTCTTGCCACAATAAGCAGTTGAATGTTAACACTAAAATCATGCCACTTTGGGCAAGACAGGGTTTAGTGACACCAGTCACAATGGTCCTCATTCTAAGGCTCTCACCCAGCGTTTTTGTCAGGGTCATGCTGATCTCTCCAGTGATTTGAGTCCAGTGTGAGACTGACTTTCAGCTGTATTGAATCTGAATAGTTCTATTCATCATTGTGCTTCTTCACACACAGAAGTCACCAAACAATTGAAAACTCCGGTTCAAAAAACTAAGAAATAACCTATCTGTGGCTAACACTGTTCTTGCACTTTGGTTGTCACCTATACACTGAATTGTACCCAGTTGAGAGGAATTCTTTGCTCGCTCCCTTCCAATGCTTTGCTTCAGGGAGTTTTGAAATTTGCAATACATCTGGACATGTATCACAAGGATGTGTAATGATAGGACCAGGGGGACTGGCTTTAAACTGACAGAGGGGAAGATTTAGATACTAAAAAGAAGTTATCCCCTGTGAGGCGCTCGCACAGGGTGCCCAGAGAAGCTGTGGCTGCCCCATCCCTGGCAGTGTTCAAGGCCAGGGCTTGGAGCAACCTGCTCTAGTGGAAGGTGTCCCTGCCCGTGGCAGGGGGATGGAACTGGATGAGCTTTAAGCTCCCCTCCACCCCAAACCATTCTAGGATTCTATGATCTGCGTTCAGCGCTCCAGGTACAGAGAACAGCCACTGTCCTGTGTTCGTTATCAGCGTAGGTACTAGTTTAAGGGAAGCATACCTCTGTTGCAGGGCTAATAATCTTCCTTTATTGCTCAGGTGAAACGAAAAGGCAGAAAAGAAAATGAATGAGTTGCCCGAAGAGTTTGCTACAGACTCACAGACGGGACCACAGGACTGCAATAAAAGCCAGAATTTTTCTTACCCTTCCAAAAGAGGCATCGTCCATGAGGATAGTTCCAGCAGTGACCATGTATCTCCTCTGTGCTGGAGCTCCCCTGCGCAGGTACCAACAGAGGGCAGTGGTAGCTCACATCATTTTTAAGCTCTTACTTGTCTCTTAGAGCAGCACAGGCTGTTGTCCAGACTTGCACGGCCTGTTATGGGTTAATCAACAGCAAGAAAGGGGAGAAAAAACACTGGCTGTGATGTCAGTACCTCTGGGCAAAATCCAGATCCGAAACCACCTATAAGTTTTAAATTTCACGTTGTTTCTACAAACTGAGGATTGCAAAATATTGTGTCCTCACAGAAGATCTCACTCAAGCATGTCTGCTCAGTTTTAGTGGGACTAGGGAGTTCTCATTAATGTCCTAAGCACTGAGGCAGGGTAATTGATGTAAAGTGGCTGTTGTGTTAGACCCCAGAGAGAGCTGCAGTTGTGCCACAAGCTGAAATGATGTTTGGACTTTACAGAGCCCCACTGAGAGATGGAACAAGTTGTGTAACTTAGGCTTCAAATCTGGACAAGAATTGTTTTTCCAGAAGTGGGAAAATGGTAGAGATTTTAGGGGGGAAATAAGCCAATCTGAAATTGTGAAGAGAGAACCTGACCAAACAGAAAGAGTTTCAGTTAGCTGAGGGGTGTAAAGAATATCATTTCATGGTAGTTTCATTTGAAATGTCTAATATTTTCCATTATTACCTCAGTCTTAATCACAATAACAGGATCATTCATACACCAAAGCAGCATATTTGATCTGTTTTGTTTTAATCTCTTCCACTAACTCATCCTTATATCTGACCTGAGCTCACAGTTTACAAATGCTTGAAGGTTTTGCAGAACAGAAGGAATTCCTTACTATAAATTACTATTATACTTCAAGATTTAAAGCACTGTATAAATACAAGGTATTATTAGCATGCTGTATTAGCCTACATGTATTTCACCTAATAACTTCCCCATGGCAACTCGTGCAGTGTGATCCATACCTACTCTTACGCCCTTTAACCCAAGGACAACTACATGGTTTTTTCTCTCTGCTGCACCATTTTGGGGATTTTTGGTGTGATTACACTGGAATTCCTACTGAGTCATCCAAGTCTAGAACTGTGAGAACCATGTGAACCTGGAGACTGTATAAAGGCCCCTGAATGCCAAAGGGATTCCAGAGCTCATATTTACACCTCTGTCATTCTCTCTAATGTTCCCCAACCCCAAAGTATTTCATACATAAGTGTGTTGTCATTCACATTCCATTCATCTCTCTGGTATGTTATTCTCAACACTTCTCTTTCAGGGTAGTTTCTTTCTTCCCAGTTGTTTTCCAACATGCAAATGAATCACACCAGAGAATTTCCTCTCTGTAAAGTATCTTTGGTGGACTGCTCTCATGTCTGCAAGGAATATTATAAACCTGAGCTTGGGAAGTCAACAGAAATTCCAAATTTATGTTCTGAAATCATTAAGTGCATCAAGTAAATAAGTATCTGCTGCTAAATTAGAAGGTGAATAACTCCAGGACAGAGACAAGTGGGACAGTTCACTATCTCCTAAAGGTTGGAGTTGTTCTTTAACTTGATATGGGCCCCTCAGCAGGACCATGGCTGGTTACAGGACATGAAAACATCTGTATGTGCTTGTGAACATAGACCTGTTGTATTCTTTTAAAGTACAGAGGAGTCTGACTTTCATACTGCAGAAAATCTTCCTTCAATTGTAATCATAAGAAAAGCATTGCAAATTTTCAGGACAGATACAAATAAGAGGAATCAGAATTTGTTCTATTTGTAGATCCCTTTAGGTAAGTCCTTTGCTTCATTTTCTCCCAATGAAAGTGGTACTTCATGCACTGCTCCCCACATGCAGTCAAATGAGTATTTTGAGGCTGACCTTGGTGGATGAAGAAATAATTTGAGAAAGAAAATGCACCCTGAGGAATGTAGTGAGGGGTAATTAGTGCTTACATGTACTCAAACGTAATCTTGTCCAGTAAATGTGGCAATGCTGTGGCTGCTCAGCTTCTCTGTTTAGATTGTCCAAAAGGACTCAGAATGCTTGGAAGAACAGCCTCAAGGCTGCTCAGTACTGGGGAGCTGGTGAAAGGGAAAGTTCTTGTATCCCAGAAAGACATTTGATATATCCTTGGGGAAGCAATTTCCCCAAATCCCGTTACCAACAGCCGTGTTACAGTGGGATCGGGAGAGGATCTCCTCTCATAAATACTCAATGAGTAAGTTTTTTCTTTAGCTACCTCATGGGTTGACCATTGAACCCATTGCTGCCTCAGATAACCAGGATAGGTTTCAGCTTAAGCATTAAGAAAATAAACCAGGAATCTTTACTTCTACCCTGAACACAGAGAACTACCCATTAAGCCCTTTACTAGTTTTTCAGTCTCTGTAGCGTGTGGAATTGGAAGATCAGTCAGTTATGATGTGTTCTCTCCCAGGCGAGTGGAGATTGCCAAGCACAGTAAATTGACGATGGAGTTGGACAGAGGAGCAAGAAGCTGGGATGGAAAAAGAGAACAAATGAGGAAAAAATACTCAAGGGGCTCAGAGCAAATGGGGCTGGGGCAACCTTGGTCTGGATGGGCTGGAAGTCGGTCAGGCATGGGGCTGAAACTGCAAAGCCATGGGGAAAGAAAGAATGAATCTTTAGGATGTTGTTAAGGAAGAAGTAGCACTGAACAATCACCTTGAAGAATTCATCCTGTGAGTAACAGGTGATTTAGCTCAGGAAGCTGCAGTGACACCTTCTCTTATTGAGCAAGGGAGCACCACTTAGTAGCAAGGCTGTTGTCAGTGTTTGCCAAAGACAAGGCACAGCTGTAAGGAGCTCAGTGATGCTGGGGAAGGCATTTTTCATTTAGCCTGCATAAAATGTGTGCTCTGGACACTGTTACCTGAAAGGCCTTAGTTAGGACTTTGGTTTTGTGTTTCAGCATTAATAAATATTGCTGAGCTGTATTTACTTTTAACTTCTAAAATGTATTTGTTCAGTTTGGGGCAATACAAAGCTTTTATGACTTTGGGTTCTTTCTTTTTTCACCAAAAGAAATCTGGAATCCTGAACCTTATTAAAGGCAGTAGGATATTCGCTGTTCAATCTGGTGAATCTCCGTCACTGAATGTGCTGCAGTTTTAATTACCAGTGTGCAGATGAGAACAGTGACAGAGACAATAAATCACTGTCCCAGGGCCATGTCTCAGAGCACTAGCTGATCACATGCTCTCCACTGTCTGAGCTTGCGTTCAAACCAGGAGATACCCTTGACCAAAACTCCTTCAGGGATCTTTTTATTAGGGTACAGAACATTAGTGCTAATGTCCTGGCCAGGTTTAGTTCAAGTAATTATATCCTGCCTTCCTGAATTCCCTTCCAATTTCAAGTGCATGCGAGATGCATCACTTCCAGGTCTAAACTATGAGCAAGGTCATTTGCATTAGAACATCTTGTTGCTTTCCCATCTCCAAGTCATTCCAATTCATTGATGAAACAACATAGGGGGGTTTTGGTTTGGTTGTCTCTTAAAGTGCTGCTAAATTGGCTCTTAATCTTTGGCCCAAAGGCAATTTTAGAGGTATTTTGTGTTTGGCTTTCTTATTTTTGGTACTTTGTCCTTCTGAGTGGGCTTATTGCTTTAACTGCCACACTGGCTCTTACAGAGTAGCTTTCCTTCAGTGACTGTTGTGTCACTATAGTGCATGTTTGCTTCATAGTATTACAGAAGTATAGTATATTTTTATCTAGTAGAGAACTACATGATTTTGTAGAACTCCCCAAACCCTTTGATTCCCTGGGAAACTGATTCTCATCATTCTTTTTAAATGGAAACTGATAACTGGTGCCTAAATCGCTTCAATGTGGTGATTATCTTGAGATCCAGAGAAGGGCTGTGATGGTTCCTGAGTCTCACTGATTCATTGTTGATCATGAGGAAATCATTCCATTGTTCCATCATTCCATTTTTCTTCTTGTATAATGAAAAGATAATATTTATACAGCTTTACTGGAAGCACACACAATCATTTGGTGAGTGTCACCTACTTTGAGCTCTCTGGACTAAAGGTTTCACATCAGCAAGCGCCAAGCATGAATCATAATCTGGGTTTTCCATAATCACTGCTGTTATGATAACAATCAATGTTGTTCATTTGCAGGCCAGATTAATATTTCCAGGCATCATACTTCTTGTGATTTATTACATTTTCTACTGTCTGAGTTGGAGAGGCAGCAGGCAATCAGACAGCCTTAGGTGACCCAAATAAAATGACAGGCAGTTTAACCTAAGCACTGATAAATCCCTGATAAACTTGCTGAAACAAGAGCTGTTTTCTCTCTTTGATTTCCTCTCCTGCATGGCTAAGGTCGGGTGTGACCTCCTTTGTGATGATGGACAAGGAGATAGTATTACTGTCTACTAGAAAATGATTCTGGCATGTTTCTGAGTCAGAAAGAGAGAAGGTCAGTTCTCTTCCTCCTTTATTCCACAGGTACTAGGAAAGGAGCTCCGTCTCCAGGATCCAGTTCCCATTTACCTCTCCATCCTGTGTTTCCCAAACGATAATTGGTACACAGCCATCAGTGGCCATAAGTGACCTTCTAATGACATCACCTTAAGTTGCAAAGACAAATAGCATGACATGCCAGTTTCTCCTTGCTGTTCATCACTTTCTCTCGGAGCCTTTCACTGCTTCCCCGTGCTCCTCTTTAGTATTTGACATTTGTGTGATTACATTGCTCTTTATATCCAAAGTACAGCATGCCTGTATTAGAATGTTATTAAGCTATTACCTTGCAAGATGGATGTCTGCCTTCAAAAGCCATTATAATGGCTGTGGTTTCATTGCTGCTGAACTTCCTTTAAAGCCAGGTAATCTCTCCAGATAATCATTCTGCACAAAGATCATTTGCAATTTCATAGCAAGTTCTTGTGACAATGTTTTTTCTTACTTAAAATATTAATTTAGTCCTACAGGAAGATCCTGGCTGAGCTGATCAGTGTTTTCGATGATAAAACATTTCCTTTATAGAGCTTATTAAAGTAAGACAGTATCTGCTAAACTTAACCTGAGCTTTAAATCCTCACTCTCCCACTGCACCTTCTGATCTGTTTGTGGCCATGAACAGAAATGGGCACGCACTGAATGCCACCAGGATGGTTGGAGCAGACAGTGTGAAAACACGTGCAGTCTTGCAGCCACATTCTGATCAGTTCAGGTAGATAAATAGTTCACTTATTGACACAAGCTTTTGGAGGTGCATTAGCCCTGCAGGAAGACATGTCTTTGAAGAAGAGGAGAGAAGCCTTTTGGAACTATTGGTACAAATAATGTTTCGAATTGAGGTCTGCCAGCATAGACTCTGGGCAACTTAATAATAAATGTATGTCAGGCAGATTATCAGAAAGAGCAAGGCAGCATGATTTCCTGTGGCACCCAGAGTAACAGTGATGTTCCGTCTCACAATTTACACTGAATATTCATGACAATATGTCCTAGAGAGTCTTCTCCTGAGGGGTGCTCAGGGCATGTTCTGAAGTCTGTGACAGATCAAAGGTAAACCCCTAATCTTATCCTCTATGTAGCTCCACTGTTGTGTTTAGTCTTTAGTACCCAGGTATGTGTAGAATCCAGTATTGTTTAACAAACTAACCTCGCTGCAGTGACAAAGCAGGGCCCAGGGAAGCAGAAAATGTCTTGAACAGAGTTCCACAAGTAATTGCTGCCGATGCAGCAAGTCAAAGTCAATGTTCAGGTTTTGAATGGAATAGAATAGGAAGTTGATGTTTGCTGTCAAAACCTGCTGGAAGATTCCAGTCAAAATGCCAGGATAATGAGGAAAATTAGGGTATTTTTTGCTAAGACACTTTTCAAAGAAATACAGAATGCCTTACTTGCATTGTAGTAACTGTCAGTCCTTGTGTGAGGAGTGAATGCATTCTCTCACAGAGGAGAGAGATTGCAGAAAGAATATCAGGTAAAGAATAGAAGCCTTCATGATGTACATTCACATCTGTCTGGAGGCATATTCAATGGCCTGCATGGCAAATACAAATTACAGGTGTTCTTGATCTAGAGACATCTAGACAAATAGTGAAAATAATCTCAAGATCTTATCCTTGAAGTGAGAGGAAAGGCTGTTATGTTAAGCAATAGGCATTGTAAGGAGCGCATTTGATGAGGCTGAACGCTAAAGGCCAAAACGTGGGATCTCATGTAGGCAGCACCCGTTGCCCTATGTGGGAAGTTAATTCCAAAACAAATACTTTGTTAAATGGACAATTCTGTCACCTGATTGTCTAATACAGGAGTAAGTACTGATCATCGTAAAACAGCAGATGAGATCTAGGAATATCTCTTAAAAACATGTTTTTAAATGCTAGAGCATGACTACAGCCCATCCTGTTGCAATTAGCGAGTAGTATCAAAGCAGTACTCATCATCATGCTTACATGGCAGCTTACATCACCAAAGCTTTATACAAACACCAATTAACCCTCTCAACAGTGCTGCAAAGTGTCATTATGTCCATTGCAGAGATGAGGCAACAGAGAGAGGCAGGCAGGAAGATTTGGCCAAGATTGCACAGCAGAGAAGAGAAAAGTTCAAGAGTTTAAGGCTTTCAAGTGGGTATTTCTTTGTGGCAGACTCTAACTTTGTCTGTGCGTGGAATATTGAATTTATTGCCATTGCTTTCACTGTTCTGGTGGATGAGGAAAATTGAACGTTACCTTCTTGAGTTTCTTTTTCATTTTAGTTGGGTGGTTTTCTGTTTGTTTTAAATGTGCTAGAGACTGAACAAAACCTCCTTGGCAAGCAGGGACCCTCCAGCAAAAAGGATGTAGACTTTGAACAAACACTTATTAAGAGTTAGAATCATAGAATCAACTAGGTTGGAAAAGACCCTTTTGTAGACTTCTGCCTCTACTAGGGTTTTATATGGTGCCTATGGGATAAATTCACTTAGAAGACATCACTAGGCCAGTTTAACTCCTTTTGGTTACACACCATCCCTGATCTGGCTTTTGGGGCTTGTTTAGGGGTTTCTGTGGAGGGTTTCTGAACAGACAGGTCAGACCAGGGACATTTGTACTCTTCAGGTGGACTATTCACTCCACATTACTCATGCTGAGGTATGGATCGTGGAACTCACATGGCAGCGTTTTAACTCTTGGATTGGCTCATAAAGCTTTCCTGGCCGTGAAAAAACACTGAAAAACAAGTGATTAATAAGCAAATCTTTGGGCTTACTGGCTAAGTACAGTGCTTTCCATGTGAATGAGCACACCCCAAGCATCAGAACAAACAGACCCAGAGCACGGGGACGCTCATGGGTCTCCCAGATAATCTTCTGCAAGTTTGAATGAATCAAAAACAAGTCATCAGTGGAATCCTTACATCGGCCTAGCGGTTCAGATTGCCTTCGGCGGTGTTTAAAGGTTACAAAACGATCTCTTTCTTAAAGCCAGGTCTTCTCTTCAGCCATGCTGCTTCCCTGAGGCTTCACCTGCATTCGGAGCATCATTACTCTGCTTTTTAAAGTTTTCAGCTCTGGTAACCTGTTTGGAGCTGTTTGGTGCTGGGCACCAAGACTGTGACTGCATTTACCGACTCAGGCATGGATCGAGCTATTCTACAAGAAGATGAAGGAATCCTTCAGAGGTTACTGATGGAAAATGTAGTGTTGTACCTGAATTTAACCCAAAACTCCTCCATCTAAAGAGGTATGACACTGACACGGCCACTTATGTAATAGCTGGTTTCAGTTACTGATTCGCTAATGACTGTTTTGCCCTTGCGCAGTTTGTTCCCGGTTTCTTCATTCCCCTCCTTCCTACTTGCCATACTGTAGTACCTCTTCCTCTTGTTGACATCTTTGCTAGTTCCCAATAGGAAAGCCTGGAGTTACTGGATTGATTAACCTCAGTAAATTGCTCCTAAACATTGCATTGCTATCTCTTTCCTGGGTACCAAGAGGAATAGGGATCACCAGGGAAGACCTGCTTGCCTGCTGCCAGAAGACAGGAGCCAGAAGTACCATCTACCGCTTTCTCCAGGAGCTTGGACAACTGCTTGGGGAGATTTGGGCTTCATTTATGACGGAGTTATGGTATCTGTGATTCCAGGATGGCTGTGTTTTACATGTCCACAGTACATGAAGCTTTTACTGATGTCCTTCAACCTCTGCCAGTCCTAATTGCATCAGCGTTCCTACAGGTACTGAGCTGGAGTAGGATTAAGAAAAAACCACTAGCAAGCAGGATTTCACCATCCCGTGAATCTTTGGAATTGGCTGAGGGGTTGACAGGTCTGAACAAGTGGAACAACATCTATGAAGGCTTGTGACTAAAGAAACAAGAACAGAGAACAGGAAGAGAAACAAGAAGGCAGGTGTTATCCCAGAGGCATGACAGGAGCAGCTACAGACATCTTACTCAGAAAGGTGAGTGAGTAGAAATGAATGCTTGGTCATACTGGAAGCAAGCAGGATTGTGCTACTGAGGCTGCAGTTTTAACCCTCTGCGCCTCTGGTGGAGGCTTAATGAAAAGCAGGGGTTACGTCGGGCCTCTTCATAGCAAGGGGTGTAATTAAGGAATATTTAAGTGGCTGGTGACTAGCAGAGCATGCATGTGCTCAGTGCTCGGATTTCTGGGGTTTGTAAGGATGTGCCAGCTGGCTTTAGCCTTGCCAACCCAGGCACTGCTGGTGGTAAAACCAGAGCACTGGGAGCCCAGCACAAGTTAAGCAGTGTTTCCTTACATCCTTGAGCAGGTTTGGCAGCCTTTGCAGCGCTCAGAGCTGCTTTGGCTAGATGCAGACCAGTGCAAAAGGGACACCAAGGTACACCGATGCTATCCTATTTCTGCAGGCATAGCTCACTGTGGTTTCAAGATAGAGATCGCCTCAGCCACGGCTCAGAGCATCACACAAGCAAAGCAATGAACGTTGGGCTTCTCAGAAGAAATTGTGGTGAGCAGAGCTTCAACGCAGATTCCAGAAGTGAGGAAAACACCTGAAAACCAGAGTCAGTTCAGGACCATTTAGAGCAGGATCTAAAGTAGACATTAAGCAATGTTTGGAAGTTCTCCAGGGCAGGGACTGCCTTTGTTCTGCCTCTTGCATAGGTCCGAACAAGCTGTCAGCACATCCATAATACCTCTGAGTACTGCTCCTTTCTCCAGTAGGACAGCAGAGAAATGAGTTCATATTTGACTTTGAAATGATGACAGAGTGGTTCTGACTAGTAAGAACTAGGAAAAAAACCTCAGGAGGCAGAGCCTGATGCATGCTAGTTTAAGTCCACACACAGCACAGCAACCAAGGGCAAAAAGGAAGCACTGGGAGTTTCCTTTTTCTCTAGTTGCCCACAGAAGGTTGTCTGCCTTTGAGTGGGAGGAGTAGTAGACTGGCTCATCCAGTGGCCATGAAGAAAGCACTGTGAGGGAGTTTCCACAAAGCCAGAGGAGACAAGTCACGCCGACTTCCGCGAGAGGAGAGCTGGGTTGGTATGCTGTGTCCTGTGTAACGAGAGAAAATGTGGGAAGATGGCTTGACAGAGCAACCTGGAGCATTCCAGGAGAATAAATGCCATTCATGCAGGACCAAGTGACGTGAGTAAAGCAAGATTTGCTAAAATCAAGGTGAAACTGTAGATCTACAAAGCCTGCTGAAAGCAGGAGAGTGCAGGATCTGCTTGTATCCCTGCCACTGCCAGCAGAAGGGGATGCTAGAGTCTGCTTTTCTCAGCTCACAGACTGAAGAACAATATGCTGAGAAGTGGGGAATCTCTGGAAGACCAGTTGAGGCATAATAGACAGTAAGGAAACTCTAAAGTGAGAACACATAATGTGAAACAGATGTAACAAGGGAGAAAGTTAATAACTGAAAGACAGTTTCTGTGGTTTGCAACAGCAAATTACAGTGAAGCTTACAGTGTGGAATGGCAGCAGGGAAAGCTGCTGGAAGTGAGGGGATTTTGATGTGTCCTTTCGGTTTGCTTGCTTTAGGTCTCTCAGTGCAAGTGATTTTCAACCAACTGGGAAAGTCTTCATGAGTGAGCAGCTAGTGCAAGCCAAAAGCACTCTTCTGTCTGGTCAGACCCACCTCACCACAATTCAGTGTTCTCACAAGAAGTTCAGACATGGTGGCACCTCTTTTTTGGGACGTTTAAAATTATATTGGACAAAAGATGAATGTTTGAGCTCTAGAGGACCAGCCAGAGATCATCACCAAGCTGCTCCAGTTTAATCTCTGACTCTCACTCAAGCCTACAGCAACAGCAAATGTAGGAAGGGGCAGGTTCACTGGATATTGTACATGCAGAACTTTGCCTGTGCTTCTCATCTGCTTAGTGGCTAATAGCAACCAAAGTCAGTGTTATCTATTGAGAGCAAAACTCTTGTCATGTGCACTAGCTGCAAGGAAGTACTCAAGGATAAATGATTGTGTGGTGGTAGATTTCCTTAAGTGCCCGAGTCCATTCCACAAGGAACGTTAATTCACTGACTCTTTTTGCCCACGTGAAGTAGCTAAAGTCTCTTCTCTCTGCCTGCAGGATACTCTTTGTACCTCTCTTCTACTCTGAGCTGGTGCTGATACTAAGACAAGGACATATTTGATGGCATGTTTGTACAATCTGATTTTCATTTGTTTCAGCAGTCTGTCAGATAGGCGAGAACTGCATCATCACCTGAGCTGAGTATGCACAATAATCAAGGCTAGTGTAGAGCCAAGAGGGAAGAGTGGAAGTTGGACAGTTCCTTCAATATGTCACAGCTTAAAAGCAAAGTGACAGAATTCCTTTATTTTATTTACCTGTATGGTTTTTATCATCTAAACGGGATGCAATTCCATCAGTATCAACTGGGGAAGAAAGTGTAATTCAGGGAAAGGGGTTTGAAGACTCGGAGTGTAGGAGGCATCCTTCTGTGCCAGGTGTAACACAGCCAAGGGGTGCATTCCACCACTGACATTTGCTGCTGCTCTATGGGGCATGCAATATACTTACTCCTTCCCTCCACCACGGTACTATGAGTACTAACAAACACTTTCTGCCCCAGTGCAAAGTAATACTGGCATAGCCTTTCTGCAGCCCTGAAGGACTTTCTCGTGTTATCTCCATAATCTCTGTATTTTGAAAGAAACACCAACTTACTTTTTAACCGGTGAAAGAGTTCTCTTCCCCTCTCCTCCCCGTTCAGGATACAGGATGACAAATGAGCAAGTGCAAACAGAAATGGTATCTTGCTTGAGGGACAGCGTTGTCTGCATATCCAGTTCTTCTCCATTTCCTACAGGAAAAATTCATGGCTGGCTCAGAAGGTATTGTGCTGATGTGTTTCCAGAGAATCTCTACACTGAGGCCTGCAGCCATAATGAAGCAACAGACTTTGTCTTGTGTATGGTCGTTGTGCAATAATTTCATTGTCAAGGATTTATTGTTGCTATTTTCTATTGCACAACGTAGAATGAAGAGAGGAAGAAGGGTGGGGGACAAGTAAATGGATATGACAGAACTTGGGTTTCAGCCTTTTGAGTTCTTTAATGAGAATTTAACTACTTACCTCTTCATCAGCCAGTGCCAAGTGGCTCTGCTGTAGCTGTTCATTCAAGAGCCGGTTGGATTATATTTTTAATCAAAAGTTTAATTTTTACACCCCAAAACCCTGGCTTTTTATAATTTAAAACATTTTCCACAATATTTTGTGACATTTCCTTTAAATCTCAAAGAGGGGCAAACCATATTAGTAGGAGCTGTTTAATAGGATCCTCATCTTTCAATCATTTTAATATGTGAGATACATGTTCTACATATTCTGCTTTTCTAAAGCAGAATCCAGCATAGAGCAATTGCTAAAGATGTGAACAAGATTTAGATCAAAGTCAGAAGAGAATGTTTCCCCTGATCTTTGTCCTTTCCCCCTTCTTTTTGTATTCAATGTAGTAGGAAATTTCAGTTGTCTTTGCAAATGACAGTGTTTCACACTTCCAAGGTAATAGAAAATCTGGTTCCAGCCAATCTTATAAAGCTCTTCTGGAGCTCTAAATATTATCCACATCCAGAGTATTCATATTTTCATATAACAAAGCTGCTTGCAAAACCAGTGGGGAGCTGTTTTCCAACTGGGCCAGTGGCAGTAGTAATTGTGCAAGCAGTCTGAGGTGCTGGTGTCTCTGCAGCCCCAGAATTCTCAATCTGCTTCTGCGTTACTTATGCAGCCTTTTGCAAGCCTTAAATAAGCAGCATTACAAAACCAGGATGCTCTCATTTCAGCTGAGTGTCATAGTTGATTTAGTCTATTCAAGTCTCAACATCTGAAGAGAAGAATAGCAGTAAGAATTTAATGGGGATGGAATAGCCCACTACAGATGAGCAATATTCTTGGAGAAGCAGGAAGAAATCCACTGCCACGTGTGCCTTCGCCTGAGTAGCTGATCATTTCAGATTACAGAGGTATGTAATTCCTCAAGCACACCTGTGGAAACCTTAATGGCTTCAATTACTGGTGAGCATGCAAACCTCCGGAAACCATGGAAAGAAGGCAGAAAG
The DNA here is from genome assembly GCF_004027225.2 of Strigops habroptila. Taxonomy (NCBI): domain Eukaryota; kingdom Metazoa; phylum Chordata; class Aves; order Psittaciformes; family Psittacidae; genus Strigops; species Strigops habroptila. The sequence continues at coordinate 5,783,316 of NC_044292.2, forward strand.
CTAGTTCCTTATGGGAAAGTTTAGAGCTGAAAGAACCTTATAGGATCCATGGTTACTTCCCTAGGTATGTGTAGAAATTATGGTTGCATTTGTAGAAATTATGGCTAAAAAGCTGCTCTGGCCATTAAAGAACACACCACCACCACTCAAACCAACTTTAACTCTAGCATAGCCTTCATGTTAACTTGTTTGTCCAGTTCATTCACTTCCTATTATTCCCTGGATCATGCTTTGAATAATTTCCATGATCTGTTTAAGTCCTGCCCCTTTTGATGTCATCTATACAATCCATATAGGCTGGACAGCTCCCAGGGTATCTCCAGTTAGGGAAGGAAACCTGCACGCTTTGGACCAAGACCTGTCTTCTGCTCAGGACAAAGCTGGAGGCTGAGTTTAGTGGCTACTCAAACACTCAAAGATAGAGTTTCTGCCAAGGTACAGTGGGTCTTCTTCAATCTGGTCTTAGTTGTTTTACTGTGTATTTCTGTATATGTGTATGATTGATATGTAGAGATAGATACTGATACACATGGTTAAATATTTGACTACATGCATGTGTAAGTGTTTAGTAGGTGTTGAGCATTGAGTTGCTGTGATAATACATGAACATATACTTGTTTGCCACTGCTCTGTAACTTCCACTGGCTTTCTTATAACCTGCAGCTTCTCTCCAGGCACTTACCACAGAGAAGAAAGGCAACTGGTCACTGTTATGTGTTTTAAGTTGCTGACTGCAATTGCTATGCTAAATAAATTAGTGGTAGGCTGCTCTGGGAAACCAGTGGAGAGAGGATGTTCCGTTGCCTGTACACACGTGTGTTTTGAAAGCTTCCCTCTGGGGTTTCTTGCATTATCAAATGCTTTTTCATTCTAGTTATTTTAAGAATGCAGATTCAAATGGTATGAACTAACTAGCCATAGCCCTAAAAGCCCAGTCAGAGTGTCTGAAAACTGGGGATTGCCACTGAAAACCATAGTTTGAGTGGTTAGAGGTGGTTTTTTAGATTCAAAACTATACAAGTGTGTATAGTTTTGTATAGTGTGTATACAGAAAAAAGTGTGCATAATAGATTTCATTTAGCATTCACTTTTGGTAACTATGACCTTTTTTTCTCATTAGAGCAAGTGAGATTAATACAACAGCAACAAATGCCATTTTCCTGGTTTAGTCTCCCACCATTTTCATTTCTATCTTTAAATACCATAAGTACTTAAGGACTCATTCAATACATTTCTTAACATACACTGCAAGCTTATTTTGATGTATTCTTATCCAATTAAAATGAGAAAGAAAGGAGTAAGGTAAAGGTTGAACATGCAATTTAGCATAAGAGTTTAATCTGAATAATGTGTAACTAGACCATGTTGAATTTGTTTCTGGAGCTTGCCACTGATAGTCCTTTTTGTGTAAAGAAGCCTCAGTTCTAAGCCTTCAGCTGTAAATCTGGTTGGTAAAATTGGTAACCAGTGATTCAGAGTGCTCTGTGTACTCTGTGTTTCTTTGTAGCAGAGCATGGAAATGCTCATTTCCCACTTCAGTTCTTTATCACACATCTTTTCTTCTAACTGTTCATGCCCTGTTTCTTAATATTCCGCTTTGCTTTGGCTTCCTGTGCTTGTTTAATGGCAAGTACATCTAAAATCTGAAAAATCATGTCATGTTTAATGATTGAAGTATAAAGGAGGAGCAGATGCCTTTGAGTTAACTTGGTATTATTGTTAAACAATACATTAGAAAATACTAACATGGTGTATATGGTGGTCTGTGGGGAAAACAGCTTGTGATAATCTGGGTTTCCTTGTCAGATTATATGCTTTTGTGGGCTATTTTAAAACTAATCTGGTACACAGCTTTTGGAGTACTCTTCACTGTTTAAGGATTATTCCTAATCTTTCTGACAATAGATACACGGAAAAGACTGACTTAGCAGGTTGCAGCTCTCAAGGTATGATTTCATATGAAGTATCCTATGCCAAGAACCTCTGAAATCAAGCCATGGTTTAAAATGGAGAGGTCTGGTTGAGGATGAAGGCACTGCAGCTGTGTGTATCACCTGAGCTGTGGTAACCTCAGTGGCACCTCAGACCACCACTTCAAGGCCCATAACTCAGTAAAGGACCTGAGCTCATTTCATTATCACATAACCCACTTGCAACAACTCTTTAGTTATTCCTGCAATCCTTGTCTTGCTTTCAAACTCTTACTGTATTTATAAGATTTTTATTTCAAGTTGAGATTGTACCAAAGTGTTGTACTGAGTAAACTTCTCTTAATAGCATAATAGGTAGAGTGATTCACGGGGTGCTGTAATGTTGGGAACTCACATATTGCAGGACTTGATGTCATGTTCAGTACGTGGAAGTCTGTCAACATTAGTCTCACGTCCCTAGTTTTTAGTATCGGTTTGGGACATGTTCCTCAGTCTGTGCTGGCTAAGACATATGAGCATAAATAATGCTCACACTTTCGTCAGCATGAAGTCTGAAATCATCTAGAGTAGCACAAAAGATGTTTTACTTACTGTGACAAAGGAGAGATGGATTTTGACTTCCACTTATGCCACTCGTGAGTGATTTTCAGTTTCTGTGTTTCCTTTTCCCTTCTGTCAAACAGAGAGAAGATGATTCTTAGATTTCTGAAATGAACTATTTATGTGATAGATTGAAATATTTCTGTTAATAGCAGTAATTAATATTTCTATGGTCTTCAGAAACAACCCAACAGCATTTTACTTCAAGTAGTATCTGCAATGCTTCATACACATCCTAATTTGGTTAATCCCCTCTATGGTTTCAATCAAGGTGGTGTTTTTCCTCGCTTCCTTTCCTAAATACCTGATACTGCTCATCTGAACTGGGGAATACCTACTGTATTTCACCTTGGAAGTGGCTCTAATTCAGGGATGGCAGAAATTAATCCTGTTAAAATTAAAACCTCCATTCTGCAGCAAAAATTAAAACCAGATTCTAATTTGTCCCTTTCATTCACTTGAAAGTTGGATTTATCCTGATTCCTTGACATAAGGATGAAACCACATTGCTAGTTGAGACAGGTTTGTTTCAGGCTATAGGCCAGCGTGCTCCTCTAGCAATACACTCATAACAATGTATTAGTTACAGACCTGTATGAATGCACAGTGACAGTGTTTCAGAATTAGAAGTTGATCCTTAGTGTTCTTAGAAAGAAAACTACACACCCCTTTGGCTGCAGACTTCTCAGCTTGTGCATTAGTCACTAACTTTGCATATCCATACTAACAGAGAAGTCACAGCCTCAGTGTGATAGAGCGCCTCGAGTTACTTCAGCAGCACTACAAAGGCCATTTGAACCTTGTGCTACTTCCTGGTGTCCAATGAGTCTCAGCTCACAGTTATTTTCAGCTTTTGCTAGCAACAAACTCATTGGCACCCTGTTTGGAACAGTCCATACATTGGCCATGGTCTCTAACAAGATACTTCTCTTTTTGCATTGAACAGGAGCGGACTTAGAGGATGGAGCAGGAAGTGGCAAGAGAAGAAGAGAAGAAAGAAGGCTTGATTGAGTTTTATGATTCCTTCAAGGATATGTTTGAGTTCTTCTGTAAGAACACAACAATCCACGGCACCATCCGCCTCGTGTGCTCGGACAGCAATAGAATGAAAACAGCTTTTTGGACCCTGCTTTTTCTTGCCAGCTTTGGCATGTTATACTGGCAGTTTGCACTTATGTTCAGCCAGTACTGGGCCTACCCTGTTGTCCTGACCATGTCAATGCATTCAGGGCCCAAGATGTTCCCAGCTATAACCATCTGCAACCTGGACCCATACAGGTAAGCTCTGCTTTCCCCTTGTAGTCATGTCTTTAGCTACAAAGGTTCAGAAAGGGTCAGCAAGGTGATGACTGCAGCCTGCAGGAGCCTCTCTACCTCACAGAGGTGGAAATGGACTATTGTTACTTCCAAACTGGTTTTACGATAAGATCTTGTTGGGAATTGTGCAACAGCCTGTAGCAGTTTGTTTCATGCACTGAGTCAGGATAGAGGGAACTTCACCTTGTGACTTGGTTCAAGCTGCTAACTGATTCTGTGCTCTGATAAAAACATGGCTACTGTGTGCATTCATTCTAAAGTAAACTCCCAATCTCTGGAGTGATGCATGCTAGAGCTGATTCTGCTTGGGTTTTCATACTACAGTATGGCTTTGAGGAAAGAATCTAACTCCTATAGAAGCCTGTGTGGCTCTGCTTGTCAAACAAGGCTCACACAGTAGTGGCAACTTATCAAGACATTTCAAATGACATAGTAAAGGAATTACGTAGTTTCCTCAGAATAATTATCTAGTTGGCTGACAGGAAGAACAGTTTGTGCTGCTGATGCTGCACAGCTACAAGTTCTGAGGTTTTCAGTGCAGGATCCAGCAACTGGAAAGTCAGCTGCTACTAATAGTTGATTTAAGTTGTGTCCTAAGTATAGGCACCATAACTGCTGACTTCTCACACAGACACCAAGGTCTGCAAAGATCAGCAGAGTAGCCCTTCCATAGATACGTAAACTACATAGGGTACAGAAAATAGAAAGCCTTTGTCTAATAGGAATGTGGATATTCACAAGTATTTCTGTTCCTTGCAGATTTGAACTGGTCAGTGAACATTTGGTTCAACTGGACCACATGGCAGAGAAATCAATTGCTTTTCTGTATGGCATCAACACATCAGCCAGCTTATTCCACATGAATGAGAAAAACATCCACATAAAAGACCTGTCAAGCACAGGCAATCTCAGCAGATCTGCCTTCAAGCTGAGCCAAAACTTCTCACTCTTAAGAATGCCTGACCACAATAACAGGTCAGGGAAGAAGCATTCCAGTGTGGGCTTCAGGCTGGTAAGTGCATGTCCTCTCTGAGATTTTAACCTGGCTACAGACACAGCAGATAGAACTGGCTGCTCCCTAAAGGGCAGGAGACAGGGGAGCCCATCCCACAGTACCTGAGCAAGCAAGCAGGGAAAGCTCACAGGTGGCATCCAGGTCCAACCAAGGTTCCAACTCATCAGGGAGGTTCATGGTGATGAGGCAGGTTTAAGATCAGGCCATGAAGTTAACCCAGTGGATCAAGAGGGTCCACAGTGAGGCAGAAGCACAGAGCAGCCTGGCTGGAAAGCAGCAACTCTACACCCAGGCCAAAGAAGAGCTGAACCCCCTGGGCTGAGCTTAAATATGCTGCTGAGCCCATGGGCAGAGGGTGTGGTTGAAGGCCCCAGGTGAGGCTGTTAAAGCCTAACAGTGCTCTCAGGGCCCTGACAAAGCTCTCTCTTCCAAAAAATGAGTGAAAAAATCATTGTACCCCTTTCTAAAAATGTACAAAGCATGTAGCCTGAGCAGGTGAGCCAGGAAATGAGAGAGACAACGTGCAAGGGTCCCCTCAGTGTCTAAATGCTGTGGTACTGGGGCACGAAAAATGTTGTAAATAAAACAAAAGATGGCAATAAAAAATCAAGAGGATGAATACAATAAATGTATATCTGTGACTCTGGAGAAGAGCACAAATGGTTTGGATTCTTCATATCAAAACCAAGGTTAGCGTAGATCTAAGAGCAGGAGCCAAAGAGAGACTGATATGGCTTGAAAGAGCAGCAATTTTTGCCTGAGTATCATCATTTTACCCCATCCAGAAGTCCTTCACCAGGCCCGTTCCACCAGAATTTGCAGTGTTCACCTGTCTGAGGCCTGAGTAAGAGCAAAGAAAGTGTTTCAGGACTTGGCTCATGATTCATGGATTGTAGAGAATTCCCACTAGCCTCGTCCTCCTTTCCCCCACGTTGAGATGAAGTAGCACACCTAATTCAGCTTTAAGGAGAGAAGGTGCTTCACACATAACAAGATATCCAGAGGTCCCATTCAACCTCAACCATTCTGTGGTAACTAAAATACTCAGAAACTTCAATTCCTGATAAAAAAATAGAGATTCCCCTTGTTCCTATATCCAGTATTGTCTGTTACCCTCAGGCTGTCATGTCCTGTTTGTGCTGAATGGCTTCCTCTCTTCTTCTAGTGCAATGCCACAGGTGGGAATTGCTTCTACAAGACCTATTCATCTGGGATGGATGCAATTCTTGAGTGGTACAGGTTTCACTACATGAATATCATGTCCCAGCTACCCGTTATAATCAACATTTCTGATCATGAGGAGCAAATAGAAGACATGGTCTACTCCTGTCAGTATGATGGGGAGCCCTGCAGACCCAGGTATGTTACTTCTTGAGGTGCTAATTGTGATTTCAGCAGAGGTCGAGGACTTGGGAGATGAAACTGAGCCTACACTTCCAGGCAGTGCAGACATTGCACCTCATGGCCTACTGCCAGGCTTAGCCCTGGTTGGAGATCCAGCTGAAAGAAAGAAAGAACAGCCTTTCATGATCAGAAATTCAGAAATAGAAATTCAATGAACACCAAAAGGGTCAGATGGTCTTTTTGCATCCTTTTGTCCATAGAGGCAGAGACATGAGCCTGCTGCACATACCCAAGGCAAAGGTATACCTTCTTTTTCCTGCATGCCTAAGGTCTCCAGTGCTGGACGCTCTTCCACATGTAACTGACATACACCACCCAAGGCAATGCTGTGCCTCAGGCACACATGAGCCCTTTGTTGGCCTACTTGGTTTTCAGCAGATGACTTGTCCAAAGTTAACAGCAATGCACTCATCTGTGACACAGAATAAGCAGAAGGCAAATATAAGTGTTTCTGAACGCTTCCAGCAAAGAGGAAAAGGGTCTACAAAGGTTTTTGTGGCTCATTTTATGAGATAAGGTCCTGTTTTATCTTTCCTGGAGGCAAATGACTCTCAATTCTTCTGCCCTTACTGTTTCTGATGCTTTCATATACTCTCCAGTGAGTTAACAACTCTTTTCCATAGGCACTTCTGTACATATATACACACAGACATACACAAAACACATCCTACATAGAAGTAAAGGTGCTGCTACTCTCATAATTAAAACCCGTGAACATCTCTCTTGATTTCAGTGACTATGTTCACTTTCACCACCCAGTCTTTGGAAGCTGCTATACTTTTAACAGCAAGGGAACAGACTCTTTTTGGACAGCTACAAAACCAGGAATTCCTTACGGTATGTTATGTGGCAAAGGGTGGGAAAACAAGGTAAAATTAATGTAATTTGGCTATGGATTAAATACACCTCCTATACATAACTTACTGACATACAGCCCTCTCTTCTAGTCTGGTGGCACAAATGGTGTACTCTGCTTGCTTCGCTAGCCACATGTACCTGATAGCCATGTCAGCAATATCTTAACTTACAGCAAGCAGAATATTACCAGTGTTGGAGTAGGCTGGTGCAGTTATTACCTGACCACTTACTGGGACTTTAAAGAAAAAGAATGGCTCTTCTGCGAGCTAAAACAGCAATTCCATCAGTGCTGAGAATTCAAGACTTAGTGGGGTTCCTATTTTGGCCCAGAATGAGTTATCTGCTTCCCTTTCTCTGGTTGACAGGACTTTCCCTTATCCTGAGAGCAGAGCAGAAGGATCACATCCCACTCTTGTCTACAGTAGCAGGTGTGAAAGTGATGATACACAACCACAATCAGACACCATTCCTGGAGCATGAAGGCTTTGACATCAGACCAGGCATTGCAACTACCATAGGCATTCAGCAGGTTAGCCACTTGCTCAGGAGCATTGGTTCTCTTCTTTCTGATTGTAGAGAGCTGTGAGGACTGAACATTGTCACTGACCCATACAACAGGCCTGTGGGGCTCCTGGGTTCACTTTTTGACTGTGCATGTATATGTATATGTATATGTATATGTATATGTATATGTATATGTGTATATATATGTATGCAAACCCCTTTTCTCTCTTCACTGGGCTCACATTCCAATGAGTGAAACAAAATTATTCTAAATGTACAAGTGGCCTTTTGGTCCTCAATATATAGGTCCTGGTCTGCAGGGCTCTTACACCTTTTACATCTCATTCCAGCTCTACACAGGGACTGCATGTGTATAGTAGGATCAGAGCATTCAGTAATGATTATTTGACATGATGAGTTACTGCTTGTCAGCTGAAGCATAGTGATTTACCACGTGCACTCTCCTACCTTTGCCCTGGTGTTGTGTGTGTTTTATTAGCAAGGTATAGCTCGGCTGCTCATGTCTATTACTACATTTCCTGTCCTGTATATGATGCTCCATCCAGTTAAGATTAGATGGTGATGGATAGGTCCAATTACAGCTCCTAATCACTCGGGCCTCTTCTCTGTGTCCACAGGATGAGGTGAATCGCCTGGGTGGCAATTATGGGAAATGCACGACTAATGGTGATGATGTGAATGTTAAACTCCTGTACAACAACTCCTACACCCTGCAGGTATTGTCAGAGCTGCTGGCTGAGGCCTCAGCTTATTCACGGAGGATGAATAGCAAACAAGTCATACCTTGCTCTCCAGAGAGCTTTTATAAACCAGCAGGTTCATTGCTGGAGATAACAGAGAGATTCATGCCCCTCTGAAAAGAAGCTCACAAACAGGGTGTAACAACTTGGGATGTGTTTTACGGAGTGGGGGATACTCAGTCCTAGGCACTGGGGCTCTTCCCTCCTTGTAACACAAGAAAGATCAGGCAGTGAGCCAGTCAAGGCAGCTGGACTGCTCTAGTAGGAAATTCCTGGGCCATCAGGTCTTTATTTGTGTAAGTAGTTGCTCTTGGCTCTAGATATTTGGGCTGTTTAAGTGAGATGTTATTCCCATAACAAAAAAGGGAGCTGAGGAAGTTTCTTCTGGAGCTCCATACTGTTCTCAGAGGTAAAGACAAGGAATGAAAAGTGAAAACCTTTTGCATCATCACACTCCAGTACTGGCTGGTGTCTTTTTGCACTGACAGAACTGCACGTTGTCCCCTACCAGCTGCAGGCTCCTACTGGAGATTGGGACACTTGAGAATTTCTGCCTCATCCAGTTTTTTGTGCCTTCTCCATTTCCCAGGCTTGTTTGCATTCCTGCTTTCAGCACATAATGGTTCGGAAATGCGGCTGTGGCTACTACTACTACCCACTGCCTCCTGGTGCTGAGTACTGTGACTACAACAAGCAGCCTGCATGGGGTAAGAGCAGAAGACTGGTGCCCTGTCCTTGTGGAAGAACACCTTCCTACAGTAGTTACTGATTACATGAGTCCATAGATTTGCCCTTCTACTTTGTGCCTGTTTCCTGCTTAGACTAATTCCTCACATCACAGAATCCAGCCTTATGGCAGACCCCTTTCCATGTATTTGCGTGGATATCGAGTTAGTGCATAAAAATCTTGATGCTATCAGGAATCCTTTTATTAAGAACATTAATATAGGGTCAAGCTCTTCTGCATTACCAGTATTGGTGGCTGTAAGACAAAGCTCTGAATAACTTCACTTGGTTTTCTGGTTGGCCTGTCCTCCCCCTTACAGGGGCGGCACCTCCACTGCACACAAGTGATTAGCTCAGCCATCTGGAACCATTCCAAAGTGAGAGCGAGCCAAAAATAGGTCTCTCAGAGAGTGCTGTGTGCTTGGGAAAGCCCAGGTGAGGGCAGAGGGTTTGGTAGCCTTCCATTTCCTGAGGAAGTGTCTGAGTGTGTTCCATTTCTTTCACCAGGTCACTGCTTTTACCAGCTGTACAACAGGCTCAGAAACCATCACCTCAATTGTTTCGAGCAGTGTCCCAAGCCCTGCCGGTAGGTCACAAAAGCAGAGTGCAATAAATGCCAGCTTTTGGCATTAAATATTAAATATTGCCAGCATTCTGGCAATAAATTGCCAGAGGAAAATGACAGTGGAAATGTTGGCAATTTAGTGGAAAATATGTGGACCCATTGGCATTTTCTGAAGCAGATATTTCAGTTTGAAGCTTGAACTCCAGTGCTGAGAAAGGAAAAAGATGACAACATGAGGCAAATTAAATAAGAGCTTTGTGAGTGCAGGACAGCAGAAGGAAATCGTTTTCATCACACTGAGATGTTTTATCAAACCCAAACCAGATTGTTTGTGTCGGTTTTTGGTCTGTGTTACTTTTCTTGCTTCACCTTTTTTATTGTAGGTCAGCTTCAGAATGGAAAGGCATCATTTTAAAGCAAAATATCAAATACTTGGGTTTTGAATGTGTCAAAGAGAAGTTGTCAGGATTTGGAAACCATTCTGGTTTTCCTCCTGACCTGAACATGCAGGCAACCTCTGGGTTTATTTTCTAAGCTGACCTACAAGCTTCTCCCAGAGTCTCAGGACTTCTGCTTTGAGCAAGTAGTTCCCATTGTCAAACCCCTTCGTGTATTCACTTTTAAATGCCAAGAGTCATAGTGATCACAGTCTCCATTTTTATCTTATCAGGGAATCACTGTACAAGGTATCTGCTGGGACAGCTAAATGGCCATCAGCGAAGTCTCAGGTAGTCCATACAAACAACTGCTGTGTCTAGAGGGGATACTGTATTTACTGTGCCTGCTGGAACATTCAGGGTGCAAACAGTGAGTCAGGCCACAGCAATGGAAGTGGCAAATAAAGCAAAAACTGGTCCAAAACCTGGGCCCAAGGGAATGACCTCGTAGTTAAGATGCCAGACTAAGATGCTAGAGAGGTACATTCAATTCCAGTTCTAATCCAAACTTCTTTGTGTCCTTAAGCAATTCATCTCACTGCCTCAGTTCCCACCTACAAACTGGTGTTAATGACTTTCTGCTTCCAGTGGGTGTTGTGGTATAACAACTCATTACTGCTTGTGAGGTGCTGCAGGGCTACAATGGGAACTCTGTGAGTCAGCACATGACCTCTTGCCATTTCTCATGTTCTAATGTTAAATGGGCATTCAGGCTGTAGGACTGGGTAATTAATTCCTGTGAAAGAGGTGATAATGCAGATGTAAGTACAAGCAATACATTCGGAGAGAGGAAATGATTTGGTGGCATTGCCATTAAGGGCAGAATTTAAGAACCAGAGTACTACACACAACTGAAATATCAGTGTGTATTCCCTTGCTATTGTGGCAAATACAGCTACTATTTGATAGCTATCACTATATGTTATAAACTAATCAATTACATCCTTTGTTATCGCTTGCAATAGCCATTTTATTGCTTATAAAATCTACATTTACAAAGTATTAAACATACCCAAACTCAGAAGGCAGATTGAGAGTAACATACCTCCACTCTGCTGCAGGACTGGGTCCGCCAAGCTCTGAGGCATCAGAATGGATATAACTCCACCAGCAACAGGTCAGTCACTGTGAGAAGGTGCTCCTCTTAAAGCTATGGATCAACTCTTCATCCTTACAGAATGTGTAGACTGGAAAGGGCAGACAAGAGGAAAATGGACAGGGTCATCCAATGAATTTCCCATCTTTGCTCACAGCTCTGTGAGACAATCACTTCTGTAACCTTTTCCTAAGCTTATGTTAAACACCCTCAGGAAGAAAGCCTGAGTGGTGAGATGAGAATGCCAGACCTGCCTTCCATCAGGTGAATGACGTGGACATCCCACCATTGCTAACTGCTCCCTTTCTCCAATACAGGAAGGATATTGCCAAGGTGACAATCTTCTACCAGCAACTGAACTACCAGTCTGTGAACGAGTCTCCTTTACTCACAGTAGGTTGCAATACATCAGCTGAAAACGTTGTTACCTGTCACTAGTTACGGTGTGCTGTGTGGGGTTGGAGGGGGGATTATCTACAGCCACCTGAGATTATTCTTCTTAAGGAAGAGACTTGAAAATGTCCCATTTTACACAGTCACACAGAATTCCTTCCCAAATGGCAGGCAGCTAACTGACCTGCTGGCAGTATGCAGTAATTCCACGTTCCCAGAGCTCTGCTGTGTTTGATAAACACAACCTTTTGATTCTTTCCACAGGAGAATCTCCTTCTGTCCAGCATGGGAAGCCAGTGGAGCCTCTGGTTTGGATCCTCAGTGTTGTCTGTAGTTGAAATGTTGGAGCTGCTCATAGATACACTCGTCTTGTCTCTCCTTTTCTGCTACCAAAGGTTCAGGTCAAGGAAGACAATGAATGTAGCTCACACTCCTGCCATCCCCAGCGTGAGCCTGACCCTGGAGAACTACCGAGTTGTGCAAGAAGAAGCTGCAAAAGGTGATGATTCTGCTCATCCTCACCCTTCTGGAGTCACTGTTGCCATGAACAAGGGAGACCTGCATCTTCATCCATTCTCCAGCAAGGTGGAAATGCCAGAGCTTTGCCCAGATGTGGTGCTTAACGGATTTAGATACATGAAGGACAGCACTTTGGAAGGGGAAGTGAATAGCTAAGGGTATGTTTGTGTGCACAGGGAAGTGGGAGACTTGGAGCTCCCCTAATGCTCAGGTGCTGTCAGAAAAGTTGCAAACAGAAACATTCTGTGAGCACTAAACACCACACTGAGAGCTTGGCAATCCTCCTCCAGCTATTACAAGTTCATTATTAAACCATTCATGTGGCCTGGATTCAGGCATCATGCAATGTTCTTTTGTTCCTAATGAGTATCCAGGGAGGGGAGAACTGTTCTTCTCCTCTCTGGGACAGTCGTGGAATCCTCATAAAAGCCTATTCATAGCTTTTAACTTCTAAAGCCTTGTGAGGAAATCAGCCTGTGGCTTCAGACAGGCCCATCTACATTTCACACGTGTACTCAAAGGAGAAGTCAGCCTGGCTGTTAAAGGGAAGATTTCCAGGGGAGGCTGAGGCTTGTGTGCTCCTGTCACTCACTGTTGTCTTGAGGATGACAGAGCACGTAATGACAAGAGGTGGCTCTGATCACAGCTTTGCTTCCCAGACACCTCTCTGTCCTTAACCTGGGTATTGAGGACAATGCACAGGATGCTGCTGCTGAGATGCTTTTAGATTAGATTAATTCAAATGAGACTTGCTCTCCTGCAGGTAAGGAAAGAGAAGAAACAGGGTTGAAAACTTCTGTGTGTCGCAGGCAAAGCATCGGATTTATTTAAGAGACTAAAATGCTGCACTTTTGTTGCAGTCCATTTATAAATAGAGATTGTTTTAATGTTAATATTTGACAGTAATTTATGTGTACATAAAAGAACACGTTTATTTTTGATGATGTTTGCACAGGAGCATTTTACTGTTATGATCTTGTTTGTGACTTGCTGTGGAAAACAAGAGTTAACAGGAAATCCCTGCCTTTTGTTTTGTAACTTTTTTAAGTAATAAAATGCTCTGGATACAGACTGTGACTGAGGTTCAGTTTGACTTTGGTTTGCCTTCAACTGATGCTTGGGTCTGTTACTGTCTGATGGTTCCTTCTCAGTGTTGGGTGTGGAAAAGTCTTCTTCAGAGTGTCTGTACATTACCTGCAGAAGCCTAAATGCACAGGCTCAAATCATGAGAAGAGGTTTGGTTCCAGGCACGCAGGTGAGATCCCCATAGCCCTCAGTGTGCTGCTGACCCCAAGGTGCTTCTGAAGTCTCACTTTTTTGCTTGATTTTCTTAACTATTTTTGCTTTTATTCACAAGGAGAATCTACAGAGACATGGAGCAAACCCAGAGGAAAGGGGCTGTAAAACACCAGCCAAGTGACAGTGAACAGGAACACGAGGGCTCCATTGCAGTGGGTGAGTCCATTTCCCACTGCTCCCCTTTCATTTGGGAGAGTGGCAGCTATCACAGCAGCTTTCCATCAGGGACCAGCAGCTGGAGCAGGGAGCTGGCACTCTGGATTTATGCCTTTCCGTGGCATTGCTGGGTGATTCAGGCAATGACTCCCATTTGTGCCTCGATTTGTGCTCCACACTGGCAATGCACAGCTCAGATAGAAGGAGCTCCAAATGGGACAGATATTTCAGGGATGATACCACAAGCACTAAGGTATGACCCCAGTGAAGAATGTGTGGGGCTGATTTCTCAACTCCAGCAGGGCTCAGGAATGTTCTGTGATACAAAGGTAGCTGCTAAACTGAAAATGAGCCCACACCCTCAAGAAGATTGCTCTAAGCTACCTTCAGACTGGTGCTTATTATGCTTAGAAACCATTATTTTATTCTACTAAAGGTGGCACAAGCTGGTGTGAAGCAGATTTTCTCCATAGTGAACCCCAAACCCTTTTGTTCTTCCAGTCTTATGTCTCCATACTCCAGAGACATTCCCTGCCCGCTCGCATACCAGGCTGCCAAGGCATCTTCCTCCTGGCTTACAACACCCCTTGCTCCTCTGGGTCTGCACATGCAAACCAAAGCACACACCCCTGCCAACAGATCCCTGTCCTGTATTGCCACATCCTTCTTATTCCAAACCTGGGCACCAGACAAGACATTGCTGATTGATCCTTTGTCCCCAGATCTGCTCCACTAGACCAGGTTGCTCCAAGCCTCTTCCAACCTGGCCTTGAATTGTTCCTTTCCTGCTGCAAGCTCCATGACAAGCTCTTCCCTGACCAGGAAGCTGCCAGCAGCTCAAGCAGCAGCTCTTCTGCAAGCCCTTCCCCCTGCACCACTGCCCAGGCAAGGGCAGGGGAGCCCAAAGCCTTCACTGTGTGCACATCTCACTGTGCAGCCCCGTGCCCACCTCGGAGCATTGCTCCTGGGTCCCTGTGTCTGTGGCAGCCTGTGCAGGCTGTGTTCTGGTAGGGAGAGGTTTGGAGTTTGTCTCTTAGGAGAAACGTTGTCAGAAGGGCTGAGATGCCTATTGAGGTGCCCCATTGCTGGAGGGTTTCATTAATAGCATTAGTGAAATCAGAGAGTGTCTGAATCAGATAAAGCGGATGAAGGCCACCAGGAGAGTTTGACTCGTGTCTCTTTGGAGGAAAGTTCATTTCCTTCCTCTTTCAAGCCATGAACCTGCGCCAGATAAACTTCATATTTTAAACCTTCTCCTATTAAAGTGCTTCACTGGCTTGTGAGCATCTAGAACCAGAAAGACTGAAACATCATGTACACATGGTGAGCTCCAGAGCCGTGCCACCAACGTGGGAATCCACCCTCGCTTTGCCACCTAAAACCCCATCTGTGCACTGCCCCTGTGTCGAGGCACCCCAGAAACCAGCTCCCAAAGAGTTCAGAAATGAGCATTTCACAATCCCTGTCTTTATTCTCAGTTCATAGACACTTTGTGTGGGAGATCCTTTCACTCCCACCTCTGCAAACACATACATTCCTTCTGCCATAGGATATATTACATGTCATAATTTATATAGATCATTCTGACAAAGCACTTTGTTATGTCATGGTGCCTATACCTGTATAGTCCACACACAACCTCTTATTAGTTTTGGTACATACAATACTAAAAATGAGAACAATAATACTGAAAGCTGTGCCTTGGGGAAGAGTACAACTCTCCCAACAGATGCACAACCAGCAGGAGATGGGCAGGGGAAGAGCCAGGTTCTGGTCTCATATTGCTTGGGAAGTCTCCATGGAATCAGTGTTGTATTTCCTGGTCCATGTTAAACCAAACGCCCCAAAGCGCTCAGCGTGGAGGTATCCTCAGAGGAGAGTTACCCAGTGAAGTGCTTTGCCAAGGGGTTTGTGGTGGACTGGTGGGGCTGGGACCCCGCTACAGCTCAGCTGTGTCCTGGGTGGCCTCTCTCCTCTGAGGGGATGGGATGTTGGTGCAAGGAGGGTGTCCTGCCACAGGGAATTGCGTCCTGTAGCCACTGTGGGAAGCTGGTGACACCTCAGTGGCTGGTGCTGGCTGTAATAGAGTGTCCAGCTCCAGTGACACGGCCACAGAGCAGCGTAACTAAGGGTGGGACACTCACTTCTCAGTTTCAGAGCACTTCAGAGCTGGTCTCCTCTGGCACAGTCAGTGCTCAGGACCACTGAAGTGCTCCATTTAGGGGCATAAATGATTTAAGATCAACCATTTAAATGGTTCATGATGCTGCTGCAGTACCACAAATGCCAGTGTCTGCATCCACCCAGGAAAGGGAGCTTTTTCCAGGAATAGCAATGCAGAAAGGGCATAGAGAGCTACAAGATCACCTTAACTCTAGTTAAGTCAGGTACTGCAAGGCTGGGACCTAAACCTACAGTCTGAATCCATCCCTATTCTGGAACTACCCCTGGAAGGTCTGTCATTGTCCCGGTCAGGACACAAAAGCAGACACCAGGGAGAACACAGGCTCCTGGTAGAAGCGTGTGTGAGCAGAGAAGAGCTTTCCTCAGGAGCTGAGCTCAGCTCGCTCCCGTGTTCTGCCGCTCGGAGCGCGAGCTTCCAGCAGCTCTCAGCAGAGGGATGGATGGAGGGATGGATGGATGGATGGAGGGATGATGGATGGATGGATGGATGGATGGATGGATGGATGGATGGATGGATGGATGGATGGATGGATGATGGATGGATGGATGGGGCTATCTGCAGGAGTGGCTGAAGTGCAGGCTTCTCCTTTTGAGCTTCTCAGGGTTGTTTGAAGCCATGTAAGAGAACTCCCGGAAGATGTCCAGGTACGTGGCATCTCCTGCAAAGATACACAGGAAGAAGCATTAATCCCCATAGTTCCACTTTGTCCCCCTTTGCTACTCCCCCCCCATGGAGATCACGGTGTTTTGGGCCATTTTCACTCGGAACTCCTGACTTCCACCTGGATATGAGGCAGCTCTACATGTGATACAGAGCCTTGCACTGCCTCGGAGGGTCCTGGTTTGCCTTTTCTTCTGTTGTTAACAACAACAGGATTATTCATGAACTTGAACTATGCAAACTGCTCCCAGGCCTCTGGCTTCACAATCAGATTTGGGATAATTCCTCCCTTTTAATAATATTGGTACTTCTTTTCCAGAGCCCAAGAGACAGCAGAGACTGGAAGGAAAGAGCTGAGTGCTCTGGAAGGCAAAGGTCACTCCTCGTGCCACTTGTTCAACAGCTTCATGCAGTCTTGGCACCAGTTTGCTGGAGCCAGTGCTCCAGGAACAGAGATAAGGGCATTTACTCCGTGTCTGGCTTCTCTTCCAGCAGCCAGACTACCCAGAGCTGCTTGTGGCAGGTACAGCATCAGTCCGCCTGTACTGGAACAAAACAACAACCCGTCAAGGGGCACTATCAGGTACTAACAGCTCTCTGTGCTGGGTGACGCAGGGCTCTGTCCGAATCACAGGTGAAGGCAGAGAGTTCAGGTGTCCCAGCAGAGGTTCTTGATAGGATCTCCTCGGTGCGGGGATGGTTTCAGGTTTATGCTGCAATTGTACAGATAATTGGGCACCCGCATCCCCTTAATGGTATCTCTGAGTGTATGTTTGCTGCTTGACATTCTAGGGCAGTATTTGCCACAGTCTGAGCTACTGAGCTCATTTTTACCTGGTGATGAACTCATGTAGCCACAGGGGAGAAGATAAGTGGAAAGATCTCAGATATTCACTGATGGCTACCTTTAGTCTTTCATACTTTCATACTGTGCTGCTTGTTCAACACCAGACATGTCCTGGAGAGTCCCTGGGAGGGTAGATCCACAGCTGCAGAGCTCCCAGGCACATCCTTGTCCATATTGGTGCAGTGCTGAGGGTAATACACAAGCTTGGTTCCACAAAGTCAAGTCAAGCAGGATCCAGTGTGACCGTGGTGTCCTCTTCCACTGTCTCTTTGCAGTCTATAAAGTGTCCAGCCCAAAAGATCTTGAGAGCAACAGTCCGCAGCATTATCCACATAGGGGTGGCAAAGGCTTATAGCATGAGCCTCATTGTCAGGCAGGCTTTGACCAGGATCTGCTGTTCCAGGCACAGCGATGCTCAGGCAATGTCAGGTTTTGTGCCTGCCTCAAACCCACCTTGACCTACCTGTGAGCTCCTGATTACAGCCACTTGAGCCTCTCCTTACCAGTGGGACTCAGCCTGTCCCCACAGCCCCACCAGCGCTGTCCTGTGCCTACAGGCACATCCTGATGCTACAGTGAGACCTGGACAACCACCATCCCCTCCCACCAGTGACAGACCCTCCATGCCCTGCTCTGCCTTTCCTTCTCTGGGAGCATCACACAGCTTCCCAGCATTCCCACCTGCTCCCCACCTTCCTTCCCTATATAAAATCTCCTCCTTTTCCAGGAGAAGAAAAACCCAGCGCTCCCACATCCCCTTCTGCACACAGCAAACAGGTAACTGCCGTGAGGACAAGACTCATCTCTCCAGGGTTTCTCTAGGATGAGTCTCGAGATGTTAAGAACACCCAGCAAGCACTGAATGGGCTGATGTAGAGACCAGGGAACAGCCACTACTTCTCTTTGACTTAGTTTTGACACCAGTGGGATGGTGTCAAAGTGGCACCCTCAGGCAGTGGGATGCAGAATTCCCATTGCCTCCTGCCAGAATATGTTGGTAAAATCATGAGTATATCCTTGCTGAGTGAGATCACCAATCCTCCCGTGTACTGGTGGAGTGTTTATTCTGGTACCATTGAGATTTAACTCCAATTACAAGGATCCTACTGCTCTAGTAAAGCATTAGTCCCAGATTGTTGAAGGTATTTAAGCATTTAATCCTCATTAACTAAAGAAAGAGTCTTTTGGGGATCTGGGTTTCTGCAGCCACATTTCGGTCTCCAATGTGTTTATCCTTGTGAGGTCTGGGGACACCACGCTCTGCTTTAGACAGGAAACAGGTATTAAAATAAAGGGGTGAAGTGGGAGGCAGCAGCAGGGTGAGGAGCAAAGCACGGGTCCCCCAAGCTCTGTGCTTATAAACGTTCTCTCAGACCACACAGCTCTCCTATCAATGCCTTAAATGACTCCTGGTTTCCAAGTATCCTTCACGGAGTTCACGAGCCTACCTGGATGCATTAACTGGGATCTGTTTGTCCCTCCACGGGAAAACAGAGGTTATTCCACAATTCTGCTTTTCTACATTTGTTTTCCATGCCAAGTATGACAGAAATCATGAGGCCAGGCCAGGCTTTTCTTCTTCCTTTATTTCTCTGCCATAGACACACAGTGTGAGAGAAACCAAGGGGAAGGATTGCACTGAGATACGTGGGAAAGGGTGGTCCATGTGCAGAAGATTCCAAGGTCTCCTTTTACAGGATTGCTCATCACATACCAAGCACTGACTGATGCAGGTGCTCTGAAGAAACGTGAATGGGTGGGTTGGGGCAGGGGAGGGTGAGCTGAGCCTCTCACCTTTACCCCAACCTTCTCCCAAAGCATCCTGAAATCACAGCCTCACAAGAGAGCATCACAGAAACCCAAACAAGAAGGCAGAGCATTATGTGCCATTCCAGTCTATTCACTGCCAGCAAATTCAAGCAGAGAAGGAAAACAGGTTAAAAGGGGCTGGTTTTCTAGATCCAGTTAATACAGGCAACAGGGCAAGAAACCCTACACAAATAAACGAAGCCAAAGAAGGAGGAGGGAAGGAGTTTATCTAGCTTTTTATTAAGAGTGTTTCAAGAGACAATAGAAGAGAAGGGAAGGGGGGAAAAAAGGCAGACACAACAGCAATGGTTTTAAAATAGTACAAAGATAATAACATACAGAGTATGTGGTTCCAGAGTTACAGTCAGCACGGGCTGTGCGGGGAAAGGGGGCATTAAAAAACGTGGTACAAAGTCGTACTGAAAGCAGGCAAGTGAAGGGGGTTAATAGGTTACAGCGTATTTACAGCGCGGCAGCCCCTGCGCAGCAGCCCAGCACCCAGTGTGCAGCCAACCCCCCGGGGCAGCTGCCACTGCCCAAAGAACTTCCTTCTCTCGGGGCTGTTTCAATAGGAAGCGTTGGGATTCATGGCCAGGAGGAGGCTTTCTCAGCTCAAAGGCTCTCACCCATGTAACCATATAGGAAGAAAGACTTTACTTCTGTGATTCAGCAGCCACAGCTCTCACAGAGGTGGATCCCAGATGAGGAATCCACACTTAACATCCATGTGCTGGTAGAGGGGCATAATGGGTTCAAATCAACTGAGCCCTGGGAATCCACACTAACACCCATGTGCTGCTATAGAGGGATGCCGTGGATTCAAGTCAACTGAGGTTACAGGTGTGCTGACAACCCAAAGGCAACGTCACCCATGGGAGCACAAGGATGTACAAACTGAACATGCCCCGTCCCAGCCCTCAGTGTGAGTTGGTGCTAAGGGGTGTTTGTGGAGCAAATGCTCCTACTTCAGCCTCCTCAGTGCTGCACCAAACACACGTGGTCCTCCTCATGCCTTGGAAACTATCTTATTCCCACCTCTACCCCTCATTCCCTCCCATAACCATTCAAAGGCTCTGTCTTCCCACTGGGTTTACAGTAACCCCAGCCCAAACTCCCTCCAAGGCTGAGGAGGACCCAGCAGGCAGTTGGATGTGAATCCCATTCCTATGGAAACAGCACTCGATATTCTGGAATCTCACAGAAAAACCTCGTTTCTTCAGAGCTCCCAACTCTCCTGCTCAGCCCCTTCTCCACGGAACAGCACCACACGCTCTCACACACACGGGCACTCACACAGACACTTGGCATCAGCTCACGGAATCCCTTCAGCCTGTTTTGTCTTTGGTTGAAAGCAATAATGCTCGGGCAGTGAGAAGTGGGTTCAGGGACAGTCGAGCAGCACAGGACCAACACAGCAGCTCAGCATTAGACACCGGCTGTGTTGTGGCCACTGGACAGTAAGTTCATCAGTGCATTTCTTTAGGAGGTCCTGCTTTTCCTCTTGCATAAATAATGGCCATTTTGGCTGGTCTGAGATGTCACCTCATCTCCTTGATGCTGAGCACGGTCTCAGCTTCTCAAATCTAGACAAATTCTGCCAATTCCCTGGTTTTCCTCTGGACTGCTCAAAGGAATTCCTCACTGCAGAGACCATCTCAGAGACAACAGCATTAACATAACCTGAGGCTTCCCTGGGTGACGTGTGGAGAGGGAACACAGAGAGCATCATCTCCACATCCCAGCAACCTGAACTCATCCCATTTGGAATCAGAGACATGTGGCAGACCCCAAAGATTCAACCCTAGACTGCCTTGTCCAGGCACTTGGTTGTACAGGGTTTGGGTCGAGTCAAACAAAAGCTAGGGCAGGGATGTAACTATTCACCCAGACCCCCAAAACTCAAAAGGTGACAGAATCCGCATGGCTGAGGCGATGGTTTGGGTCCATTTGTGTTTTGGCAATGCCTGGCATGTTGCTTTCTAGACAAAGGCAACTCTCCTCATGTTAACTGTGGTTGCAACCAAGTCAGATGGATAACATAGGCGCTCTTTGAAACAAAAGGAAGAATGAAAAGAGAGGGGTTTTGGCTTCCGATACCTCAAACAAGATTGTACAACACAAACCCAGCTGTAGTTGAAGGCGGCAAAAAGGAAGGTGGATGATGCCCGCCCTTCCCTGGAGCCTGCTTGGCCTTTTGCTTTGCTGAAAAGAAACTCTCTGTACAGCTTCCCCACTCTCCCCTCCAAACCCCTACGCACACACACACAGACACATGCACCCACCCAAAGAAAGCAAGGAAACACAGAGAACATTGAGAAGTGCCTTTTTCCTGGAGAACCTTTTTGCTTTAGAAACTGCAGGATGGGTTAAAGTGATCGTATTTTGAACTCGAGGCATTTATGATGTGTATAATGGAAACAGGAGCGAAAAGGGGGGAGGAAAAGGGAAGGAATTGTGTGTGTGAGGGGGGAAAAGGCAGGTTTTGAAGGATATTCCCTAAGAATGCTACAAAAAAATCCTGACATTAAATACAGACCAACTGTATTGAAGAAAATTGCACTAATCCTCTGGGCACATCAAGAATAAATTAAACACTTAACAAACAAGTTCACTGCTTAAAAAAAAGACAGCACAAAACCCATAACAAAAAGAACATAAACACCCCCCCCAATACTGTATGTAGGAAAAGTGCACAAAGTTGCTTTATACATTGAGTCTAAATAAAGTACCAATACATGTTAAATAGAGAAATTGTCTTGCAAGACACTGCTTTTTGCATCAGTATTTACATATGCTTTGACTTCATGTACTTCAGCAGTGAGTCAGAGCTTCAGTGGGCCCAACCGGGCAGGACTTTTGTCTTGTTCTCCTGAGCCACTGGTGCTGACTGTGAAATCAAATGACCCAAAGGGGAAGCCGTGGCTCCAGTTCTCACTGGCTTACAGCAAGGATCAGTCATTTCTAACTCCTAAAAAGCTGGAAAACCGATGGGGGTGGTTGAAGTTGCTGTACATGTAAAAAACAGCCATTGCTGGGCAATGACCGTGCTGAAACTCATGAAGAGAGCAGGACCATGGCAGTGGTGAAACACCCATTTCACTTTTGAGCTCTCTGAAGTACCCTGAAAGATGCCAGCTCTGATTCAGTGCCCCAGGAAAGGGCACAGCTCGAGGGGACACCAGCACTGACAAAGCCTCAGTTGGTGCAGATCGGTACGAAATGGGACAGGGTTATCAAAGAGGATCCATCCCACAGAATCTCTCAGTCCCTGACCCAGGAAGCAGAGCGGGTTCTTGGCTGGATATTGGTTAGTACTGAGCACTAAGCGCTGATCCGGATGCTGCAGGGTGATCTGCATGACCTAAGCACAGCACAGTCCTGCTGAAGGCAGCTTCAGGGCTTTGCTGTATTGCTGCAGGCTCAGCACCACAACCCATTCTGCTGGACAACAGCCTCCAGCACCAGCTGAGCTCTGCAGAGAGCAGTGAGCTCTGCAGGGTGATCTGTAACACGACAGACTTGCTCCTGAGCCCACCCAGACTGACAGCAACACCAGCACCAGCTGCAAAGTGGGCTTGACTGGGAAGGGAAGGGTGTCAAATGGGGCAATGACAAGTGAAGGCATCACCCGTTTGAATTTAGGGTGATTTGGACCAGAAAGAAGACAAAGGCCAATGCAAAGGACCAAGGGATGAAGCTCCATGAGAACACGAAGCAGTAACCTTCTGTAATCCTGCACAAGAAATGCCAGCTGTACCTCATATGGATACCAGGAAGAAAGATATTTAACCTAGGGCATATTAAACACAAACTGAAGGAGACCATGTAGCAGCACTGCAGCAACAGCTATGCACAGTGCACATCTGCCTGCATCTGGTGTCACTTACACAGCTGTATGCCTGGGGCCAGCCCTCTGCACTCAGTGATCATAGAACGGTTTGGGTTGGAAGGGACCTTAAAGCTCCTCCAGCTCCAACCCCTGCCACGGGCAGGGACACCTTCCACTAGAGCAGGTTGCTCCAAGCCCCTGTGTCCAACCTGGCCTTGAACACTGCCAGGGATGGGTGACAGGATTCCAGAGCCACATGTGGGAGCTACAATCAGGACATTGTCCCTACTCACAAAGAAGCTGTCCTCTGAACTAGGCATTTATACATCCTACTTTTCCTCTGAAGCTGAATTGCATTTTAAGTGGCATTTTATGCCACACTGCTTCATCCCACATGCACCCATCCTGAATCACTCCTGAGGGTGCCACAGCTGAACAGAATGTGAATATAACCAAGGGATCTGCTCTGCCAACTTTTACTCCAGAGTTCAGAGGGAGTATTGCCTGGTCAAAGGCTATGGGATAGTTTCAGATCAGGCATTGAGCCACTAAGGAGGGAGAAAGCAAACTTGCATCCTGCATCCCTCTCTAACCCAGGAGTGTGCTGTGAACCAGGAGGTTCATGCAAGTCAGTTCAGCAGCAGCACTGCTGTGTGCAGAGCTCTGCCCCCCGGACAGAAGGAGTGGGCTGAAGGAGAAAATGCCACGAAAGGTCAATGATGAAAAGGCTGATGGGGCCAAGCTCATTAGTTTTTATTTTCCAGGACTGATGGAAGGAGATTGTTACTTATGGAAGCACAAAAGGCCCTGGGGCAGCTTTCGCACTGCCATTGATCTGCAGCAGCTCCAGCACGGTCACCGGGAGCATTCCAGATCCACAACTGGGACTGAGATCAGAACTTGGTGCTCAGCACCGTGCATTCCAAAGGGAACAAGGAGAAAGCAACAAGGCAAAGATGGATTTCAAAACCCAGACTGCACAGGTGGAAAACTGCGCTCTGGCTGCAGCAATGCTTGGGACAGCACTTTCCTAAGGAAGAAGGGACTCTCCCATGAACTGAGAGGACACCCTACCAGAGACTAAAGTGGAGTTTAATGCTCCACTTTTAGATGTGAGCATGGACACTGGGTGCTGTTGGTTCAGTCTGAGGGCAGCATCTCGAGTGAGGAGCTGGATCACTGTTGCTTCAGTATCTGAGGACACACGTCAATAGAACAGACCCGTGAAGGTTTATAAGGGGCACAGCACAACAGCAGCCAGAATAAAACAATATAAAGGACTCAAACATGTATTGGATGAAAAATACTCTGATTGTGTATCACTGCTGATGTAATGCAGGAGGATGGGGAACTCTGCCTGGTATTCCTGCGTTCCTTGCTAGATCCTGATCCCCTCAAGATCCCAGCACTATCCATAAGGCACAATGGCCCAAGCCCAGAGCCAGCAGCCTGGGAGCCCAAGCAGGTAAATACCAGTTGTGGACTGACAGCCACGAGCCCTGAAAAACTGATGTCAACTGCAGCTGAGGGCATTCCCAGAGGCTCTTACAGGGGCACACCTCAGCCTGGCACCCAAAATCCCAGCCAGAGGATAAGCTGCCAGTGGTACATGGTGCTCTGAGGCAGCACTACATGGCTGCGGCATCTCTGCAGAGCTACTGCAGCATGATCCCCATAACGCAGACCACAAACACAGCAACAAAGTGCTCGAAGTGAAACCACATTCCCCCACTCCAGCAAGGAATAATACGAGGAGAGAAACAAAAAGAAGAAGGTTCTGCCGGTCACTGGAATTGGGGAAGTCAAAAGCCCCTGGGCCAGCTGCTGAGATGCCCATCTCACACGCTTCAGCATGCGGGGGGAGAGCACAGAGGGATGGATACACATGCAAGTAGAAGTCTCCTTCACAGAGATGCTAAGTCAGAAATCTGAAGTGAGCAGGAAACAAACTGAACCAAAGTCCAATTGCATCGTGCAGCCAGTCGTTCGGGCAGTGGGAGTTGGACGTGGCTTCTCTTCCCTGACAGAAAGCCCATCGCCAGCGACAAGCTTCTCCCAGCCTCAACAAATTAGCACTGCTGCTTCCATAACACTATATGCAGGTTGGCCCTGGAAGCAGGTGAGCTATGGCTTTGACCAGCTAACCACCAAGGGCAAAATAAGGGGAGCGTGGCTGGTATAGTCCTGAGAGCAATCGAGGTGAGGAGCCATCGCTCTCAATCCTACCCCTTCCGTCGTGCCTTCTGGAGCAAAATATCTCTCTGCCCCTCAAAACAGCCTGGTCCTGACTTCGAGGTCATCTTTTAGCTTTACAAGCTGCTGCAGCAGTCCCATGGGTGAGCAGGCTGCTGGTCATGCTGCCAGGACAGAGGGCTCCACGTCAGAATCCCTCCCAAACTGTTCAGATGAGAACTCAGTGCGTGGCAACCACACTGAAGCAGAGACAGGTCTGATTGTATCGTTGGTGGGTTCCTCCTGGTGACAGAGGGTTTCCTTTTCTTGTTTTCTTTTTAAATGCTAAACTCACCTCCCATACTTTTCACACACTCAAGTCCACGTGCCATGGTCTGTGGTTATGCCCTAGGAGTCTCCTATACAAAATCAACCATCCAGTAGTCAAGCATGAGAACTTAACGCTAACAGGAAAGATCCCTTTTCCTTCCTGTGTGCATCTCAACCTATAAGTGCAGGCATCAAAAACAGACCAATCTGCAAGAAACACCAAGATACCAAGGATGGGGCTTCTCAGGGCTTCTAGAAGTTCAGCCCAACTTCAAGACAGCGAAGGGGAGGTGGGGGAGTTGTCACTAACACTCATCTATATTAAGGCTGATGAACTCCTGTATACACTTCCTGTACTGCAGCTCAGTAGGGCTGTTGCTGGGATATTGACCTGGTTGTCCAAAGGGCCCCTCTGCTTCTCGCATTTCCTCATTCATCCGAGCCAGACGCAGCCTAGGGAGAAAGCACAAGGGAGAGGGGTTTGGTTATTCCTCTCCATGGCTATTTACAGGCAATGTTCCTCTACACATGCACTGCAAAGTCCTGGCTGCACTTACAAGGTGACAATGTCTGCGTTGGCTGCCTGGACTGCAATGCTGAGCGGGTCCTGCCCATCGCCATCCACTGCGTGTTGATTTGCTCCTCGCTTGAGGAACAAGCAGACCTGACTGTAGAAGGGAAAGAAAAGACCATCAGAGCAGAAATTCCAGCTCCCCCACCCCACACTGAAGTGAGCAGAGGGCACTGTCCTTCCCTAGGCAGGTACAGCTTCACTTATATTGGTCTAAACCAGGAAATGCTGCACTGGCATGGAGAAAGGAATGGGTGTATAGGAGCCAAATTACCCCCATCCATCTATATGGGGACAAACACCCTTAAAGATAACCAAAAAGGCATGTTTTGCAAATAACCAATTCACCAAACCCCACCTCCCTTGCCCACCTCACCCCATGGCTCCCACTGTTAAGGATGAATCTCAATCCAAGGGTGATGGAGCCCATCACAGCAACGTGCAAAGAACTTACCCAGTGTGCCCCAGGTACGTGGCATGATGCAAGGGAGCTCGGCCTCGGATATCTCTTTGGTTAACGTCTGCCCCATTCTGCAGCAGGAATTCACAGGCTATCAAGGAGCCCTGGCAAAAGAAAGAGGGATTTCTAACTCAATTCAGCCCCCCAGTACTGAGGGGATGTGTGAGCACATACCAGGCTCTAAGTTGGCCGTGGTCAGTGCACTCTGAACTAGAGCCAAGACCTCCCATTCCCAGCCACCAGCACAACGTACCCCCATCACAGCTTGAATCAGAGGAGTTTTGTTTTCATCTTCATCATTCACCCAGTTGATCTCAGCCCCATTTGCAAGTGCTTCTGCCATGAGAGGCAGGTTTCGGGCTTGTGCTGCCTTGTAGATCAACAAGCCAGGATGCAGCTCCCTCAGGTCCTCCAAATCTGATGCTTCTTGCTCAATCTCTGCTTCACCGCTTGACTCCTCTGACACCTCGCACTCTAAGAGGCAGAAAAGGATGGAGAGAGGTGACCCAAAAGCTTCGTATTTCCAATTTCTTATGTTTCCTGTTGTTCTAGCACCAGACAGTCCTGACCACCCATCCTGCCTTAGCTGCCTCCCCACACTTGTGGCCTGTGACACCCACCTTCCTCTGTCACGCTGTCCACCACAGAGCCAAACACCAGGATATCAGTGCTGCCGTCTGTGCTCCCTCCAAGTCCACTGTCACTGCTCAGACCTGCAGGGCCAACAGAAGACAAACCAAGCCCATTTTAATACCCTGGCATTCCAGTACCAGGCACAGCTGAGACCACAGGGGGGAAAAGGGCTGCGCAGAACGTCACACACACACTGCACCGGGCACTGCAGCGAGGGAGAGGGGGACTGCTATCCCATTTAGCCCCACTCAATAACACTGCCCAAGGAGAAATTGCAAAGCCTTATGGTGTCCATGTCCCCACGCTGCCCTTCATGCAGGGATGCTCCAACACTGCCATGGCACTTCGGACTGCTGAGGACAGCCCTTGCTGCAATCCATGAGGGACGCCGTGACGTAGACTGGAGCAGAGCAGCAGCAGAGACAGCTTTGCAGCAGGTAATGCAGTGTCAGAAGCAAACAGACACCCCTCTGCTTTTACCACTAATAATCTCAGTTTCTACTCTATCCATGCTCTCCCCAGAGCTTTTCAGTTGTCACTGGGGCACTTGCCAATGCATCGCTCTTGTGACAGATTACTGACCATGACTGGGGCAAATATTATCAACAGTGCGTATCTCAAGCCAAAATCCTAAAGCAGTCCATTAGCTCATTCACCCTCACAGATATCCCTTCCCTTTCCCCACAGTGCTTCCCACCTTCCCTGCTTAGCTGATGAATGTTACAACACAAGAAATGGAGTCAGGAAGAGAGGAAGCGACTTGCCCAAGGACACACAATGTGTCAGTGGCAGAGAAATGTTGCACCTTTCCAGCTTGCACCCAAAAGCAGTCAAGAAAATGACAGAAAGGCAGGAATGCTGCTGTGGGAACAGGGATGGCACATCACCATTGTCCCAAAGGATGCTTGGACCTCTTGGGAACTCCATCTGGATTCAGCTTCTTGCTGCTTTTAACTTCCCAATGGCTGTAAGAGCTGGGGGTGTCTGTCCTCCCACAACTCAAGAGGTTAAGGCCCCATGATCTACCCCAAGACCTACCCTCAACCCCTTGTGATTAGGAATTAAAACAAGCTGACAGAAGGTTTCTAAAGTACGAGCTGAGTAGTCTTTGCAAAGAGTAACAGCAGGGAAGGCTGCAAGAACTAAGGATCTGAGCCTTGAAAAGCACAGCAGAACAGGACACCTTAACCTGAAAGGCTGTCTGTTGAAATCTTCAAGCAGCTACAGCTAGGTCCCAGATAAAGAACGTTACCTAAATCAGTGGTCCTGGCATCATGGCTCACAAGTGATCCTTCAGCACTGATCAACAGCCAAAGGAGATAATGAAGCTACAACAGGGCAGGTTTGAAGTGGCACATATTTGGATCTGCTGTCAGAAAAATCATTGCTGGTTTTTGTAGAAAGTGCTCTCCATTGTCAGGACAAGCAAAGAGTGACTCCAACAAGTCTACATTTACATCCAAGCAAGAAAGGAGGATCTGGCTCATATCACACAAACATTAATACATCAAATTCCCAGTTCTGTTCCCACTGAATCAGTGATAAAATTCCTATTTTCTTCTACAGGATCAAGATAAGGCTGTGGAGCAATTCTGAAGTTTTGCATCCCTCAAGTGTTGTTTCTGTTGACTAATAACCCTAAATTCCTTGAAACAGGAAGCGCCCTTAAGGCCCTGATTCAGACAAGCACTGAAGCATCATCTTCTTGATTTCAAGAGATAACACGTACTTGTAGCAAAGCCTCTCATTTCCTGCTGTGCTGACTCAGGACCCTAAATATTTCTCAGAAGTTCATACAATAACAAGCAACTGAGCTGGTAAGTTGTAAGAAGTTACCACTCCTCAGCTAAGTATGATAATGGACCACACGACTGGCCTGTGAAGATGTGGGGCATTTGAAGTAAACACTTCTCACTTCCTATTTGCCATGAGATCCCACCTGCAGAGGATTGGATCCTTTACCTCATCTGAGGGATAGTTGTTCCTTTAGGACGTAGTAACTTGAGTCCTGAGTCAAGTGACGTCCCTCTCCAGGTGAGACCCCACTTGGAGCACTGTGTACAGTTCTGGTGTCCCCAGCACAAGGACAAGGACTGCTGGAGCGAGCCCAGAGGAGGGCCATGAGTATGATATGGAGGCTGGAGCACGTGAAGACAGGCTGAGAACATTGGGGCTGTTCAGCCTGGAGAAGAGAAGCTGCGTGGAGACCTCAGAGCAGCTTCCAGTGCCTAAAGGGGGCTACAAGGATGCTGGAGAGGGACTCTTCATCAGAGACTGCAGCGATAGGACAAGGGGCAATGGATTTAAACAGGGAAGGCTTAGGTTAGATAGAAGGAAGAAATTCTTTACTGTGAGAGTGGTGAGGCCCTGGCACGGGTTGCCCAGAGAAGCTTTGGCTGCCCCATCTGGAACTGGATGACCTCCAGCTCCTTTCCAACCCAAACCATTCTATGATTCTATGCAGGAAACCCTAGGAAGCTTTCTTGCCTTTCAAAAGCCTGCCAAGCCTGTCTTCCCCACAAGGGACTGATAATTCCATGCTTCTACGTACAGGTTCCAACCATTTGGCTGAAAGAAAACACATAACTGCTTCTGAAGCTTGGTTCGGACAAGTAAAATTTGGGTGTCTCTTTTGCTGCCAGCTGCCAGAGCGTCACCTTACCTCCGTCCAGGAGGAACGGCGTACCGCTCCCACCGGGACCAATGCCACTGCCACTCCATGGGCCAGCTGCTAGCGGATGCTGCATAGAGATGTGGCTGGCACCTAGAGGAAGGTGGACGGAACATGAGGGGAGTTCATCGTCACAAACACAAAAACTGTCCAGAGTAGGACTTGTTTAAAAAAAAAAAAAAGGAAAAAAAAAGTAAAAGCCAAAATGAAAACCAGGGGAAAAAAAAAAAAAAAAAAGGCTGATGGAATGCAAAAGATGTTGGGAAAAAAATCCCATCAGAATGCAAACACCAGGGACTGACTGGGTATTAAAATAACAACAGAGCAATGGGTTGGAGTTTGTGTAACTAACTCCCCATCACTCCCCTGAAATATTTACCCTCTCTCCAGTGAGGCCGATACCTTCCCTTAGGTCTGGTGCAATGCACGTGCCCTGGCAGAGCTGGAGGTGAAGCGTGCCAGGAGCAGGGACACTTTCTTTGTACTTACTGCGTGGGCCGGAGCCAGCACCGGTGTCAAAGTAGGAGAAGAGAGAGTCCAGCTCGTCAGGGCAGAAGAGGGAATCTCGGCGGAACTTCCTCTCCAGCGTAGCTGCTATTTTACACACAGAGATTTGAAACACATGGTTAATAACATGCAAACGAGAATCCTACAGCTGTATTTACACAGGCTGAGCTTGCACGTCCAAGGCAACCCACTGCCCAGTGCCATACTCATGCCCATGAACTACACTATCAGAATACAACAAAGAGCTGACCACAGGTGATACACTGCAGACCAAGAGCATCCTGAGCAGCCAGAACCCTTTAGAAGCATGGCCTCTCTTACAGACCAGGTAAAACAAAAAGGATTTGAAACTCATTACAAAGCAGGAAACTGGGATACAAAAGAAAACGCACAAAGTAAGCATATATATGGTCTTATACATATATGTATCACTCTATGCTGGATATCCTTAGCCACAAAACCTCCTTAAACAGATGGAAAACATTAAGAAATGGCTCTAAAGACCTGTGTCAACACAGTTTGTGCAACAGCATTTTTGCTTCTACCTCTGGCAGGCTTGCAGGTCCTAAAGCCAGGGCCCCACAGTGTTGTAAGGGCAGTTGTGAACACACCTACAGAGTGGAGGGCAGGCCCTGCTCTGCATGGGCAGCAGGGCGAGGGGGGTTCCCACCTGAGGACAACATGGCTGGGGATGCATTGCCTGCGTCGTGGCGGTACTTCCTACGAGCGGTGGGTGCTTTTGTGGTGCTGTTGTGCCTCTGGCACTTCTTCACACACCAGCGCCGAGGCTTCCGCTCGTTCTCTGTCAGAGTCTCCCCATTTGGCAGCTTCTTGAGGAATTTCTTCTCCACATACTTCACCTTGATCCAGGCTTCCTTGTCCTGCCTAAGAGGAGAGCAGCATAAAGCTGTGCACAGCATCATGATTCACCTAAAGCCCCAAGGAGATGGAGCTGCTCTGGGTCATTTTATCAACCTGGCTTTGAGTCCTAACTGTATTAAGAAAGGAGAGTTTCTCAAACCTAACAATATCTGCTATTTCAAAGCAAAGCTAAGAAGTGCAGGGTGTATCTGAGAGTGGAATGAGACGTTCAACCATAGGCAACACCATGTGCTTCAATACATGTATTTGCAAGGTCTCAGAGCAAGTGGAAACCCAGCAAGCCCTGGTTCCCAAGCATGTTTCACCAGGTTGCTGGCTGGTAATGCCCCACTGACCTTCCTGAGAGTCAAACTCAGGGTAGATACAGAGGGACTGGACTCACCTGGAGCTCCCTGATGTTGGTTTCTTAAGTCCCAACTCTTCACACTGTGCCTCATAAATCTGATTCATGGTGCTGTTCCCCAGCTCGCACATCAGCTGCAATACAACGGGGAATGAATGAAACCCTCAGGTGAGGAGCTGACTTCCCTCTAGTCTAGCTTGCCACCAAGTAAGTCTCCCTCCATGTCCAGCATTTATCTATCTCTTGCTGTTAAAAGCCAACACTCACCTTCAGTAACTCTGGCTCCCAGGAGTCCAGTGTGAGAGATCGGACCTTGGAGCAGTGAACACCCAGACTCCTATTTATCCAAAAGGAAGAAAACTGAAATGGTTACATGCCTCAAAACAGAACTTCTCATGCATCATAAGATGAACAAGATTAATCCAGTTCTTATGTGTTTATCTATGCAGATATAGTTATAGCAGAGTTTTATGCATATGCATACACAGATGTGCATCACTTTTGGATCTGTACAAACAGATCAAGAAATCACTTTGGAATTTATCTGTACCAACATTATGATCAGTTATACTTCAGGCTCCACTGTTCTTTCCAGGAGCTTGCAGTCCATCCCTGCCTGGCAGCACAGAGCACACGTGCACCCAGTACCTGTGGATACCGGAGCACTCGATGCACAGCAGAATGCCCAGGTTGATACTGGCCCAGCGAGGATCTGGCTGACCACAGTCACAGCACTGGTCATTCCCAGGAATGCTCTGCACTCTCTGCAGGATGGATTCTCCTTTCACACTGCGCTCCCGGGAGTCTGTAGCAGAATCAATGCTGCTGGTTGATGGGGAAGCAGTCCGGTCCAGTCTCTGCAGGGAAAAAAGGGGTCTAGGATTCTGCAGAGCACTGTGAAACAAACCAGAGCTTTGCAAAGCAGAGGCATTGATAGGAAGCGTTACCTGAAGAAGGATAAACTAAGGCCAGTCCAAGAAAGGAACAGGGAAAGCCTCACTAATGTCTATTACTGCCACAAGGCTGTGCTGCACCCCATCCCTGCTCTGGCAGCACACAGACCACTGTCTGGCAGGCTACTTGCTATCATTGTGCCTTGCTTGCACTTGTCCCAGCTAGGGAGCAAGTCCTTCCCAGGGGAACACAGTTCCTAGGTGAACAGCAATCCACGTGGATGACAAGAAAGTGAAGATGTCAGGACACTGATTTAAAGCCTTGTCTTTCCCCCAGCCCAGCTTTATAAGCGTGGCTTTGGTTGGTGAATAATTGTTGCCTTTGAATTCATACTGACAACAGCTCCCTTCCTTGAGGGCAGAAGTATTTCCCGACAGTTCACATAGACACGGGACCTATCACAGCCCAGAAGGCCACTATCAGAGCTCTGAGGCACAACTCTGGATCTTTCATGACCCCCTCACTCACTTCAATATAGTAGCTGTCGGGACTCTCCCGGTACGCAGAAGCGATGCTCGCTTGCACAGCCTGGATCCAGGCCTGACGCAGCTTCTCCGAGTCAGCCTGCAGCATGCAGCTCCTGAGAAGGAAGGAAATGAGTTGGAAAGAGCAAAAGGACAGAGTTCCACTTCCTCAGCATAGACATTCCACAGACTTACTTGGTAGGTGAGACGACCTCAAAGCAAAACCTCCTCTCGATGTCTTCACATGGCTTGACAGTACAGAGCCGCAGGTCTTCCACCACGACTGTGAGGACATCCTGAAAGGGTGAGAAGAGGTGGCTTTGTTGGCTCCCTCAATCTGTGTAGGACACAATCAGGCCTCTCAGAAAACTCCTTCCCAAACCCTGCTGCTTTAGCATATGCTGAGTCCAGAAGAGCAGAGCCAGCCCACCACTGGATAACTCCAGGGCAATAGGAAGGGGTTATACAGAACCAAAGCATGGGACAACATGCACCTGAAGTGGCAGGTCTACCGGGGACTTCAACTTCCTCTGCTGAACAGGGGTATTTAGGTTGCCACATACACCATCTGCTGCCACTGAGTTCTCAGCACGGTCTAACTTTGGAGCACAATAATGCCTAAATGGTCTTCCTGTCCCTCTGATGCAATTCCCCTCCCCACTCCTTCCACCCCACTCCCCCACCGTGGTTGGAAGTCCCCAGCAAAGCAGGATACCAGACGAGTTGGCTAATCTGCCAGTGTCATCTGGGGCAGCCTCACTGACCTTTAGCTTTTTCTGGTACACCAGCTGACTGTTCTGTATGGAGAACCACCTCCTGAGGGAAGACAGACAGACAGACATCAGAAGTGAACAGCAGAGCTACAGAGAGGCAGTTTGTTCTGGCAGAGCAGGTTATCTTTCCATTTAAAAAGAGTGCGATTTATTTTGAGAAGCTGGAAAGTCATGTCACAAGAAAAGCTCACACTTCTCCAGTGCCCTCCCTCAGAGAACAAAAAAAGGATTTCCAGCCTTAAGGAATGACTCCTGGCATCAGGATGCTGTGATGGCAAGTGTTCTAGATACGTCAGTGGATAGCAAGGAGGAAGGAAAGACAGGAAGAAACCGAGGAGTAGAGCCTCTGCTAGTGCCTGTGATTTCTGGGGCAGCAGCCTGTGTGTGCACACTGGGGCAGGCAGTAAATCCAGTGCCTGTGGGACACGTTGCACTGGTTAGGACATACTTGCATAGGTGCTCAGTGGGGATATTGACATTTACTGTGGAAGTTGGTCAAACAATGCCAAAGCTCCTGTTTCCTCTACAGGCAGGTACATGTGAAGGAAGTCTACCTTCTTAGGAGGCAACACATCACCAGCTAGCAGCTTTCCATTACAATACAAGTGACAGAAGGTCCATGTGATGCTGACAGTGGAGATAATTCTCTGGTGTCTTAATCCCAAACCCCAGGTCATTTCCTCATTCCAAGATATAGCCTAAGATATAGCCTCCATGGTCATCTTCATGGAGGGCAACGGAAACCATCACCATCTCTTAAGCTTCAGGAAGAAGGTACTGGAATACCTGAGCATAGAGAGTCAGAGGCTTGCAGCAAGATGTTATTTAGAGCATGTACTACATACTCTGCTTGCAAAGGAACTAGGTTCCCTGGGAAAATGAGATGAGACAGGGTTCTCTTTCTTCTCTCATTGCTGAAATATTAAATAGATAAAAGACAACAAAAGGATTTGACATATCTGGGGAGAAATGGGAAAATACAGGTACCTGGAGGCCACCCCAGAGCATGCATTTCTGCCTGGTGCTGGCTCCCAGCCCCGTATCCCGAAATGTGGATTTTGCTGTTCTCTCTGCCTGCCCCCCTCCTGCTCACAGGAGGGGGAGGCACCAACAGTGAGTAGCTAAGTGACAGTGAGAAGGTGATGAGTAGGCTGCAGGAGCTGTGAATAGCTCAGATGCAGGCAGAGTGGCTCAGAGTGGGTGGGACTGAGGAGACAGAGATGGCTGAGGGGAGGCTACAGACTCTGTATGGCTGGGATGTAGGAGGATACAGGGAGGAATCGTTCCTCTCTATCACAAGAGTCAAGCACAGGCCTGGATATTAACCCAACATACTTTGAATGTATCTCATAGCCAAGTAAAAGACCTCTTAATATTGTATCATTTCCCTATTATGTGAGAGGAGGAAATGTAGGTCAAAAAGGCATTGATCTCATGCACTAGAAACTCATGGGAAGGGCTTGAATCCTTTTGCACAGCCGTGTATGAAACCCATTGACTCTCTCACGGGAAGCTAAACGCATCAGTATCGACCAAGGCTAGAACATGAAACCTTTGCTTCCCCTTCCCCAAGGTCTCTGGCAGCTGCAGACACTCCTGA
Organism: Strigops habroptila; assembly: GCF_004027225.2. Lineage (NCBI taxonomy): Eukaryota > Metazoa > Chordata > Aves > Psittaciformes > Psittacidae > Strigops > Strigops habroptila. The sequence continues at coordinate 5,818,587 of NC_044292.2, forward strand.
CTAGTGCAGGCAGCACATGGCATTCCCAGTGACCTATCAGATGAAACACTTTGCATTATTAAGAGCAGGGTCAGGGCACTGAAAGCCATTTCCCAGCTCCCAGCAGCACAGTTGGTGTCTCCACTCTCACATACCTCCCTATCTCAAAACAGACAGGTTTGATTCTCATGGCATGTCCTGCTAATAGGGTATTTCTCTTAGTTGTTATAAATGTATAGCTTTCCTAGGGCAATATTCAAACTGCATTGTGCCTTATCTTCCCTGCATGGAACCTGGCCATTCTTCCACTGTGGAAAGCACTCCTGGGTTTTTGTTTCCTGGCATTTACTAAGATGCAGAACACGAACTGGCTCATTCTATGATGCAGCCTCAGAGGAATACACAGCTTAGAATCTTTCCAGTGATAACAACAGTTGCTAAGATGTCACTAAAAGTGAAGTGTGCTCCTGTGCAGGCAGTATTAGCTGCATTCAAAGTCTCAGCCCAAATATCAAATGGAATATGAGTTATGACTCACCGATTCCATGTTTTGAAAGCATTGCTAGCTCTCTTGAAGAGGTAGCCTTCCATCACCACTCCATTTGGGGCATCAACATTAAACTCCACCTTCGAGTCATCATAGGAGAAGTCCTGCGAACAGAAAGAGGCTGAGACTCTAACACGACTGCACTCTGTAGGACCAAGATGAAGATGAGCTTAGTAAAAACATCAAGAAGGGAAAAACATCTATGTAAAATCTAAGATTCAGGCAGAGCCATCTGTCACAGCATATCCCTGTGCCTTAGTGGGCTGCAGCCATGAATAGCAGTCATGAGCTATTCTCATTCCAGTAAGCTTATGTGACCCTATTTTTTGCAGGAAAGCACTATACATGCTGTATTTCTCCCCTCTGGCAGCTCATAACAAGAAAGGCAGGTTGCTCCTAATAGTGAGGGCTAAAAATTCCCAGTATTTGGGGCAGTCTGCAATGGGAAATAAAGCAATAGAGGTGCTTTTCACTGGCTGAATTAGCAATTCTGCTGCCACTTCTCTGTTCTGCAAGTGGCCAGGAACAGAACAAACCCCTTTTCACACAGGGAAAACAGGCATGGTGATTTCTGGAAGGAAGACTTATCGATTCCATTTTCCTTAGGAATCATCATGTGCCATCTCCAATCTGTGCTCATTCAATTCTCTACACTACGCTACCAGTCGGAGCTGATTTGTCAGGTTTGGCACTGATTCATCAGCCAGATCTCATGGATCCTGACAGCTGCTGAGCAAGACACAGAGCAGAGAGAATAGCAGCTGCCCTCACAGAACACAGGATCCTGCTCCCTGGGCCATCGTCTGCCTCCTTCCCAAGAGATACTAGGTCAGGAAAGCCAAATGACTTTCCCCTCTAACCTGGGAACTAAGGCACATTGTCTCTTTGCACAGTGATCCCACTCCAGTGATGCATTCTACCCACAGCTCCCTCTCTGTTGAGTGCAACTATTTCCCCCCCACACTATTTGGTTCAAAGACAAAACAGTGCAGTGAAATCAGCCCCATTAAGTGGTGCCTTTCCCAGCTCAGCACAGAAGACCCCAGTGCTGCTGTGTTGCTAAGCAACATGCACTTCATTCTCATTAAGATAAGTTATTTTCATGTTCAGGGATGCAAGCTTGCCTGGGAGGTGTCATAGTAAGACTAATGCTGGTACAGAAGGAGGAGATATAATGGGACAGGACTGAGGCATTCCTTGGAAAGACAGCAGGATGCCCAATTACACACTAGAAACTGCTGTAAGGCACCCAATTAAGAGTTCTGCTCAGCCCTAAATTTCCTTGCTGGAAGAGGGTGAATCCCAGGGGGGGTCCTCTTCTGCAGATGTCTTTCATGTACATACTGCAAACAAAGGCCAGAGGGAATTTTCCTCTAACTCATAGATATTTGAACGTGGAATTTTTATAGAGCTGCTCCAAAGTGACAATTCTATACATCTGATGAGAGATTTAGAATAAATAATGCAAACAGCCAAAACCCTGGACCTTGCTGAAAACACACACAAGTGTAGGGCAAAACCCTTCCAAGCACATCTTAAAATCATCATTAAGCTGTGCCTTACTTTGTAGAAGAGGTAAAAATAAGGGGGGGTATCTACATAAAAACACCTGACTTCCTCAGCTGTCCTTATCTGCTCGAGCAGTGTGATGGTAAGAAGCAGTGATTGCTGATGAGTGCAGGGGAAACAGATGGGCCATATGCGTCACTAGAGTAAATCCACTACAAACCAGTGGAGTCAAGCCAGGTGTGAAGTTAAGCTCATTGAGTCTGTATTGTATTACACCTCTATAATGTGTATGGCTAAAGCAAAACATCTGAAGGCACATGGAGTTGTTCCTTGCCTTGGAAAGGACTCTAACCTGCACCAAGCCCAGTTGTAGGAAGAGAAAGTCATACACAAAACCACCAAGCACATGTACAGCTAAGATGACAGAGAGCCATCTGGATGATGGCCAAACACAGAAACATTGCTGGGAAGAATGGCTTGTGTTCACATTACTTTGAAGATATTTCTCTTCTTTGTTCTCTCATTAGTCAGGAAACATTCCCCAGGCTAAACTGTGCTTGTATTTCTGCTGGTGTAACTCCTGAGCAACTCCACTGCTCTCAGCAGAAGTACTGAAGGGCAGTCAAGGGCACAACACATCGACCAGAGCTGTAAGCTGGATTTGTAAAGTAGGTATAAATCAAGGGAGAGATCCCAGGGATAAGGACCAGTCTGCCTCTTATCCCTGCAGCTTGTGGCAGTCTGATCCTCAGGGGCACTTTGTTTCATTCCATTGCACTCTGCTTGCAAGGACTAAAGTCTTTGCTAATAAATTATTGAAGGGGGGGAGAGTGAAAGAAATCCAGAAGTTATCCCCTTGATCAGTATCATTTTTCCTTCCTCAGCCAGGCAAAGGCCAAAAGGGAGACGTACAGAAACAGCTTAGGCAGCTGAAAGGCAAAATCATGGCAAGAGCAACTGTGAAACTTCCAGCACACCAGAGCGAGCTTAAATTATGGGCTTAAACACTGGATTCTTAAGCACATCTTCCTGCTGCAGCCCATGCAGGAAACCTTCTTATCAATGGTTGTGATGAGAGGATAGACTTCTGGAAACAGAGTTAAAGAACATGTGTGGACACCTGATCCCAGGTCGAAGCTGGCTTAGAAACTGTGTGAGGAGATCACCTTGCCAATGGTGCTGAAGTGGCCACAGCAGGGTAGGAGAGTGCACACATATGCTTTCTCTTGTCCTCTTTTCTTCCATTTCCTGCTATACATGAGATTTTAATGCAGGATTTTAATAAACTACCTTTTACTGAATTCTTCCCATCACTGCAGTGTACACAGAGTAGGCAAGTCAGCTCTAAATGAGGTTGGACTGATTTATTAAGACTACATTTAGCACCTCCTTGTCTCTGTAACAGGAAAAGATGGTGGGCATAGAAAAGGCTGCCTAGGATTGGGATCTGGATGGCTCTGGCTACAGCATGGATTAGCAACAGCAGTGACATGTTGGATCACACATTGGTAAAATGAATTCTTCCAGAATAAGAAGCCAGATCTCTGCCATCATCTGCTTCCCTTCCAGTAGATCACAGCAACCTCGTCTCACTGTCCTCTCCCCTTCCCAGTCCTGTCACTCCAAGTTTACACACAGGGCTGCCCGGGAACTGCTATTCTTTTGGACATGACCTCACAATGGTTTCCAGGGGAGCACACTGAATGCTGCTGAAGCAACAATGAAGAAACACATTCCAAGAGACACAGCCGTTGGGATGTGGAAAAGAACATTAATGCAGATACTTTCAAACCAGAAAATGGAAAGCGAAAACCCAGCACGGGCACAGACAGACCCATGGAAGAAGAAAGAAGTAAACCCTTGCTTGAAGGTTGCTTTGCAGCCCACTTGGTTAAGAGCTCCCTGCCCATCTCCACACATGCTTGCACTGCAGAGGCCAGACAAGCTCTCCCAATTGCTCCTGTGAAGCATTTCGTGCAGAGAAAATGGCTGATGAAATTAAATAACCCTCCAGGTTCAGCGAACAGACTTATTATGAAGAGTGAAGATGCTCCTCATCACCCTGGAATCCTGTTCTGAGTAAGGAGCACTGCCTGACCACCACAGAAAGAGGAAAGTCTTGTTTATAGCTCCATTCCTATCCCAATCTGGCTGAGGACACGCAGAACCTCTCTCTAAAATACCAAAACTTTCTTAAACCTCTTTCAAATGCAATCACTATGGCAATGGCCCTGCCTGAAAAGCCACAGCATCAGTGTATCAGTTCAACATGGAAATAATGACACTGTCCTTTTCTGTACGATGTTTTGATTTCTACTGGTAGAAAACACTATCAAAACTAGGCAATCCTGACCTGTGAATCAGTTCAGTCCAGGTGTTTAGTTCAGTTCAGTCAGGGTTTAGACATTTATATATTTAGATATAGAGAAACATATCTCACTACTAAACCTTCATGTTATTTTAGTTTCAATCAATACTACTTAGGATAAGCACAACACATGCCATACATGATGTCCCTCATAGAAGACAAAGGTTTTTATCCAAAATTGCCCTCTTAAGTAACCAATGATGCTCAGTATTGAACCATAATCTTAAGCACACTCTAACAGCATTACGTATCCATCCATGCATTGAAAAGAACTCCTGGAGGCGAGTTAAAAGCTGTATGTAACTAGTTTGACTATTTGATTCTAAAGAGAAGATAACTCAGATGAATACATACATTAAAGATGCTCACACCCCCCTTCCACACAAACACTGGGGCACGCACATTCTGTTCACTTCTGGTGCCTGAATAGATTTCCAGCTTTTCTCTGGCTATTTTTACCTCTGTGTATATACTGTGTACAACCCAAGGCACTCAGAGGCAGATGGAATTTGGAGGAGGGCTCCACCACCTCCATTCCCATTCTGTGTAGACAGCTTTCATCCATTCTGGCCAAATCCCATTTACAGACCTTTTGTTTCTTGAATTTCCTAATGCCAAACGATGCACAGAGATCTGTGCCCTGCCCCAGAGCTTTTCCAACCCAAAACAGAACCAAACACGTTTGCTCTCCTGCAGTAATAAAGCTTTGGGGTCAGCAAGCAAGATCCTACAGGCACAATCCTTGCTCCCCCAGGGAAAAGTGCCCTCTAAACTTCCTCCCCACATCAAACCAACCCTGCAGCAGTCTCCTTACCAGGAGGTATTCAAGCCTGCCGAAGATCTTCATGATGCCAGCTCCAAGGGAGGTTTTGCTGCTCTTGCCTAGAGAGCAGGGAGCAGCTCTGTGTGTCCTCTCTCTTCGCTCTCTAGAGCAGCATCTCTGCTGAGCACCGTGGGCTGGCAGGGAAGGAGGGATTTCTTTTTCAGCCCTTTCTCCTTTACCCCTCCTACTCCTTTTTGGGAAGCTGTAAGCTCTGCCACTGGCTCCTGTCAGAGCAAGGGGCACCAGGCGAAGGAAGTCTGCTGGCCCCTGGGGACCACCTGCCTACCCCCTCCTCGCCTCTATTCACAGGCAATCAGCTTAGAGCAAGGGCTGATTATCATACAGCTGCCACAGAGGCACAGAGGGAGCAGGAGAAACCAGGCAACACAGAGCAAAGTTGACAGGAAGATGCTCACCGAATGCCTCCCTGACCTGAACAGAGCCAGGCTTGTCTGCCTTTAGCAGGGTCTGCTTCCCCCAGCTTCCTGGAGCAGAGCCACCCTTTGGCCAGCAATTCCACTCCAGCTCCACAGAAATCAGGGTGCTGAAGTGCCATATGGCCCCTGGTTTGTTATCTACCAGCTGGACTAAATGAGGCAGAGAGCTCTGCCTTGGCACTGCATCCTCCCCATGCAAAAGGGCAACAGAAGCACAATTGCTTCCCTGCTACTCTGGACCACGAAAAAGGTGTGAGGATGCAAAGGAGCTTTTACAGAGCCCTGTCCTCTTCCACTCTCAGTTTTGGTGCAGATGGAGGGTTCATGATCTGCAAGGCAGGACTGGTTTAAACGATACCATTTCTCTACCCATTTCCCATTGGGAAGAATTCTTAGGTCTGTGTGTTCCAGTGCTAAATGCTGCAGATTTTTTGTCTTAAGTGGTCCAACCTACACCAGGTCCTGCATGCCTTTGTGCACCTATATAAAGCAACTAAACCCACATAAAAATATATAAGCTCATTACATGTGTGGTTTAAGACAGTTTCGTTCAACACACAAGAGAAATGTGGGATGCAGCAGGACTATTGCCTCAGCCTTTGCAGAAATGTCCTTGCACACAAGCATCCCACACACAGGCAGAAGAAAGGCATCTTCATGCTGAAGCTCTCCTCTCCCTTTGCACAACAGGAGGATAACTCACATATTTAATGTAGCCCATAAGAACTGAGACTCTTCCTTTCCTCTTGCTGATTTATTAGAACCCTTTTTGTATAAGTGAGCATTATTTCATATGAAGTGTGAAGCTGCAAAGGGAGATCTTTAAGGGTTTGGAGCTGGGCAGCACTTAAAATGACAGCTTGACCTGACAGCTGTCCTAGGAAGCTGCCCCAAAGGTGGCAGATGTTCCATGAGGGAAGATAGGGAAAGGGTGGCATAGGAAAAAGGCACCTAAATGAGAGTATCAAAGGAAATGGTCAAGATTTATGCTGAGTTTTTCTTTCCTACCAAATTTAATTAAAAGAGTAATGACATAAAATGCCACAAACCCCTTCCTTGTGAATCTGGTTCTCAGGAGGCTGCTCTCCCTGCCTCACAAAGCTGCCCAAGGACAATTTAACTCCCTGTCTTCAGGAAGTGCACAGCTTCCCCTCCCCAAAAACACTTCAAAATGTGTTATATTTAAACTGGAAACCCTCCTTTTCTGCCACGCCTTAACAGGCTGCTTGGGAAAACCCCGTGTTAAGGGAAAAAGGGTATTTCTGCCATCACACTTTAATTAAGCACAACTAAATCTCTGAGAGACCAGAGGGTGTTCTGGGCTCAGCATGAAGACATAGATCCAGCTATGTGTGAGGTGCTCACCAGCTGCAGAGTGCCATGATCCATTGCAAAGGATGAGCATCACTGACTCAGAGTAGCTCAAAAGCAGCCTAGTATTTCCAGGCAGGAAGCTTTAAATCCTAAATTGCAGCAGGGATGTTCAGGTCTCCTTCAAGCTTATGCACACAGAGAGTCACAGCTCTATGCATATGTACCTTGATGAAGACTAATTGCTCTTTTCCCTCTAGGAGCCTGACCTCTGCTTCATTCCCTGCTAGTCCAGTCAAAGCCACATAAAGAGGTTTAACTGATGCACTACACTAGAGAGATTTTCCATTTTCCCTTGAATGAAGTCATCACTCCAGCAGAGTCCCAGGGGAGCTGAGAGATCACAAATGAATTTACCCCTCCCTCGGAACACTTAACCTAAGGGAGCATATGCACAGGCTGATTCACAGGGAATGTCTGTCATTAGCCTTCAAATCTGGTTACGTTTCCATTTCATGGCTTATGACATTTTTGAGAGAGCATTAGGAAGAAAACAACAGCCACTTAGATTCCTCTTGCTGACAGTTATTGATCCACACAAGTGCCTGACAGATACAGACTCCTTAGTGGTTCCTGCTCAGGGCTTGGTTCATGAACAGCTATTCCTCAGGGCTCTCTGAAATCCACGCTTACTGTGCCCACAGAGCATGAGTGTGTATGTTTAAAGTCCACCAACAGCCTCTGTTAAGAGCCTGTGCATCCAATTCACTTCCCACCAGACCCATGGTCCTCAAAGGCTCCTTAGGTACCAAACATGCATTAAGTGCCAGCCAAGTACTGCTGCCACTGCAATACTGAGCTCTGAGTCAAGAATGACCATCATGAAGAGCACATGGAATGGAAATCTTGGTTTAGAACTGGACTGAAACCAACTTTGATGAGGATGAAGCCAAACTCACTTGAAACTGGGCTTTAAAATGACATGTTCAGTGTTCAGGTTACACCCCTATTGCTATGGCAAGGTTTCTGTGTTTTGCTTTCAAAGGCCAGACCAGCAAAGTGCTAACTCTGAGAAATAAGGATGCCAGAAGAAGGACATACACGTGGGTACTCACCTGCAGGAGGGTCTGCAGGGGCAGGTCAGCAATCCATGAAGAGAACGGAAAGGAAAAAACAATAGTTATGTTTCTGCAAACTTCAGATTTGGGATCATTCCCAGATAAATGGTCTGGAAAATCAGAGCCCACATTAATCAAAGACACCTCCTTACTGAAGGCTCAGATTTGTTTGATAATAAATCCTATTGTTTTGCCAGCTCATGGTGGTTAATCCCAGTTATAGCAGGTGAGAAGACACACAGTGGGTTATCACAGCTCAGCTGAGAACTGCTTGCTCAGCCACAGCAGCTTTATTCCTTGGGTCCCCATGGACCTTTCCAAAGTCATGCTGCTCAAGGCTGTAGCCATGTCATGTCACAAATGCTGCTGCTCCAGGCTGTGAAGGACTAGCCCAGCAAGACCCCCATCAGATGGCAGTTGCCACTATGATGCAGAGAACCACACTGATGGAGAGAAGTGCTGCTTGCACCAAGCTGCAGCCCCAGGACTCACCCTCTGCTGTATCAGTGCGTGCTTGTGCTCCATCTCTCTCTTCTCCACTGCAGAATCAATCACCAGCTGGTCCAGCTAAAGGCAGGGAAAAGAACATCAGGTATAAAAGAAGGAGGTTTATGCACCACTGCCCATCCCTCCTTCCCTGCTCTGGGATTACACCAGCTCTAACTAACATCATAAGTACCCAGAAGAGGGGAAAGGCTGTGTTTGGGTGTGCACTGAAAGTAACCATGGCTCTTGGCTGCCACCCCATAGTGCAGCATGGCTGATCCAACACCCAAGCAGCATGATGCTCTGACCACTCCCAGGTTACCACGTATGGCAGCTGAATAGGAAAGAGTAAGTCCTTTCAGGATGAAGGGGTACAAACAGATTGAATCAATGTGTTCCCTGTCCCCTCACCTCTGTGGCTAGTTTCTTCATGTAGGGATCCAGTTCATGGAGAAGACTGTAGCCCTGCTGGAAGAAGGTGTACTGGGCATGCATGAAGGACAGCATCTGGGGAGGGAAACAACAGCAAGGTCAGAACAGGTTCTGGGACAAAGTGAGTGTGAAAAGTCCTTGTCACCCACAAACAAGTCTCTTCAAGGTCTAACCCTTTCCTTTCCCAAAGCAATCTATCTGCTAGATGCCTCTCCCTCTTCTCCTTTCTTCCTCTCACAAATCCTTCCACACTGTCAGGTAACCCTGTTGTGAGCTCAAAGCAGTAACAGCAGTGTCCTTCACCCCTAAAAGTTCCCTCCAGGCCTGGCCTGTGGGGTATCTTGCTGGTCCTTCATTCTCCCTTTTGTTGGCATACCTGCAGCCCCCAGAGCAGTCCCAGACAGCATCTCCAGGGCAGACTGAGGAGTCGGTATGTCGACCCATGCAACCTGAAATGGAGAGGGCTGCCTTTCATTGAGTCATTGAGAGCAGCCACAGAGAACACAGAGAGCCCTTACCGCATCCAGGATCTCAAACTTCTTCTTGGCCTGCAGGACGTTGATCTGTGAAGGAATGAAGAGAAGACCCTGAGCACCAGCAGCATCAAGCACTCTGGGCATGGAGATCTAAGTATGAACAACTTGCTGCAATACCCCAAGTAGCAAACCACAAACTATTCAAGGAGAGCAAAGCCCTGTGTTGCAGTAGGTCCCAAGATTCTTTGAGCTGCCTTGTGGCATAATGCAGCCTGTCTTTATGAAAGAGTAGGCTGTGATAGGGTTGAAAGGACCTTCACTGGTGGGGCTGTGAGTTCTGTAGCTGGTCACATCTGCTTGGAATAGCCAAAGGATGTCAGTGTAAGTGGTGTAAGAGAGGGAAGGCTCTTCGCCAAGTCCTTAGCTGCTTTGATCTTTACAACTCTCCAGAGAGTCTGGCAAAACAGTGTCATGAAACTACTGAAAGTGAGGGACCACAGACAACACTGTCAAGTGTTCTCTACGTGCTCCTACACGTAGAACACGTCCTTAAGGCCAAACATCTGGGTCTGTGTACATGTAAACGTGTGTGTGTGTGTTTGTGTTCATAGTGATGGAGAAGATTATTTGGCAATTCCCCTGTGATGTCTTGCTCTGCACTGGGAGATCCAGTCAGAGCTGGGGCACAGACACCAACCTGCAACACATAGTCTAGAGCCAGATGTCGGAAACACTTTCTGGTTATGGTCAAGGTGCCTGTTGCTTCCTCCACTTCATGGGGCTTGTGCCGAGGTGCCTGGGCATTCTTCACCAGGGAAATCTCCATGTCCTCCCGCACCTTGTCAAACTGCTTCTTGGTTTCCTTGAACTTCCGGACATCACTGGAACCCAGAGAAGATGAGGTGGTGAGAATCATTGTTACAAAGCAGCCAGGATATTGCTGATACCAGCAACACATGGAGGGATGCAATCACGTACACCACAATCACCAAGATCCTGCTCCGGATGCCACTGAGATCCTAACCCAGCCCCCACCAAGCTCCACTGGGTTCAGCTGGACTAATGCCAGATTAACTCTAGACAGTCTTTAGAGAGAGTTGGTAAGGAAAGACACAGGACCAAGGGCAGGAGCAGTGCAGGTATGAAAGCACCAGGGCCTGCAAGCACAGAGGTTGAGCAGTACAAGTGCGAAAAAAGAGTAAACTGCAGAGATGCTGGGAGGATGACAGACCCAAAAGGAAGGTGAAATTCCCCCTCCTGACTGCCAGCCTTAAGCAGATTAAATCTGAGCTCATCAGAGAAATGATTATGGAGAAAGCAGGGGTAGGGTGAGCGCGAGGCAAGAAGATGGGGATGAGGAAGGGAGGGGGTCAGGCAGGGACTCCCTCCTCCATCAACACACCCAGCTGCTGAGGGATGCACAATTCCCAGTTCCCATGGCAACCAGCTCCTGCTGAGCTCAAGCCTCTCCTGCCTCTCTGACCCATATTCACTCACTGGGATCTCTGCTGCACCCGGTACCTGCCCTGGGGAAAGAGGCACTCGGGGGAAACACGTCAACGCAGCGATGGCAGGGACAGCCTCCTGAGAGCCTTGATCCAAGGAACACACTGTCCCACCCATTTAACAACCTGGGCCCAGTTCTTCTGCACCTCAGCCTTGCCACGTGCAAGTTAACATCCTTAATATCAATATTCTGCATTGTTCACATCACTGTAAACTTGCTTTTCATTAGCAAGCTCCAAGCTGAAGGCACAGTGATGATAGCTGCTCCCTCCACACAAAGAAAGGCTTTCCTGTCATCTAACAGATGCTCAGGTTACTCCAGAAGAGCAGGGCTGCTGTAGTTTTGAGCAACTAAGCATGATACATGGGGAGCTAAGAGCAGAATGATTCTACTGGACCCCAAAGTCATTTGGCAGCGAAGTTCCTTCCTTCTGCAAGCTTGCACTAAGGAAACTCTGCACTGAACATACGTAAGATATAGAACTGGTGCTACCCTGCAGGGATTTGAACTCTGAGATGTGTTTGACCTAGAGGATCAGCTCTGCAGATGAACTTCATGATGATGCTCTGATCTGGAACTATGTCTCATATCCAGCTTTAACTAGGAGCTGGGAACAGGACAAAGACATCTGGCTGACAACAGAGCAACCAAATGATTGCAAGATGACAGCACACGAACCAGATCCTTTCCTCTGCCCTTCAGTGTCTCTCCTGCCCCAAAGCTTCAGTGCTTGTGCAGAGGTCTCAGTTCTGTTCCCAGTGCACACAGGACAGGGGCAGTGGAAGCTCAAGAAGCTGAAGCCAAACTGATAGGACAAGTACTCACTCTTTGACAAAATTGTGCAGCTGCTGCCGGACCGACCTCTGAGCCTGGTCAAACAGGATCTGCAAGAGAAGAGAAGGAAAAGACTATCAAATGTTTCTGCAACATGAAAGATTGAGGAGCCAGAAAATCCGTGAACGCTTTCTAGAAGCTCCAGTGTGAAGGACTCAGCTTTACTCCAGGGCTCGGTGGTGTCCAGCACTCCCTTACAAGCACAGAATTCCCGTGCTGCAGGTTCCACAGCCTGTGCCAGGGCTCTGAATAGCACAGAGACCTATGCCACCAACATCAGAGGGGCAGTTGCCTTCACAGTGTCCACTTTGACCTGTCTCCCGAGTGTGGAATTCCTCGTTGTGCCAGCGGAGGGCACTGTCACCCCAGCGCTCCTCAGAGAGCAGACAGGAACCACCGCTGAAGGTACATCCCAGCCAGCCACACGCTGATGAACATGAGGTGTCCAAGCACACGGTACAAAGAGAGACCAAGCTCTTACAAGTCTTTTAAATGTTACTCTCCTATCTGTCCTTCACAACAAAAATGGTCCCAAGCCCATTCATTACTCTACACCCTCTGCCCATCCCATCTCCAGCCCTCCCCACCTTCCCTTAAGAGATGTTCTCCCTGCACCCTCAGCTAGATGCTGAACAGTGGTGGCTGCTCAGCTCCCTCCCATCCATCTCTGACGGGCATGATCACGAACAACTCCATATTTCAGACATGCATTGGGATGACACAGCACTCTGGCTAATGGGGACCAGATGGGCAGATGCTCCCAGACCACATAGCAACTGCAGCGGGAAGTACACATCATCCAGGGGCCAGGAGCTTCTCCGTCAGACCATTTACACTGCAAAAGAGCTGACACTGCCTAAAGCAGCAGCTTTTTGTGAGGAGGTGCTGGGTTAACCTTGTCTGGCTCACAGGTACCCACCAAACCACTCTCACTACACCTCCTCAATAAGACAGGGGAGAAAATGAGGTAAGAAAGCTCATGGGTTGAGGTAAGTACAGGGAGATCTCTCACATTACAATCACAGGCAAAACAGACTTGACTTGGGGAATACTGATTTAATGAATTGCCAATTAAAAAGAGGATAGTGTGATAAAGAACAGAACTAAAAACACCTTCCCCCTGAAGCATGATGCGGTTGCCCAGAGAAGCTGTGGCTGCCCCATCCCTGGCAGTGTTCAAGGCCAGGTTGGACACAGGGGCTTGGAGCAACCTGCTCTAGTGGAAGGTGTCCCTGCCTGTGGCAGGGGGTTGGAACTGGATGAGCTTTAAGCTCCCTGCCAACCCAAACCAGGCTGGGATTGGCATTCCCAGCCTGAACAGACATCCTCCCCACCCAGGAGATGAGCAGGACACTGCCCAGGTGCAGCACTCCCAGCAGAATGCAAAGCTCTCTGCATAGAAGCAGCAGCGTTGGCTGCAGAGCCTCCAACACCATGTGTATTGCTGCAGCCAAGGAGAAAGCAAGGGACCTGCCAGGACTAGCTGAGTATAAACAGCCATGAACAGCCTCTAAATATGACCAGATGCAATGCAAAGGGGAAGGAAAGAAACCCAAGACCACCCAGCTTTGTGTTTTTACCAATGTAAATTATTTACTGCTCTTGGCATCCATTCACTCTCTCCAACACCACTCCAAGAGGCATTGGTCTGCAACTGTTCCCATGGAGCTGCTTCCCAAAGTAATGTCTGATACCACGCAGGGACAGGCAGGCAGTAAGCAAGCCATCTGGTTCCCACCTGCACCTACATCTGGAAAGCTTCCATCATTGGTTTCCACCAGGATGACACATTTGCTTAGGATCAGGGAAAGGAAGGGACACCATTATGCCATACTCGGGACTGGAGACAAGTGCCCTGGGACATTTCAGGGAAGAAAAGATTCCAGGATACATAAAAATCAAAGGAACTGGGCTTCCTCAGCTTGAGGCCTATGTGTAATGCTCCTTACTGAAGCTGCTTACTGAGAGGGAAATGAACTTGAGGTGATCACATAAGCAGTATTGCTATGCCTGTGGTACAGGGACATTGCTACGTGGAAGCTTATTTAAATGCATCTGTATCCAAATGGGAAAACTGCACAAATGAGGAAGACAGGCCATATACATATATATAGCTCCACCTCCTGCTCTGTCAGTACTCTCCCCAGCTCCCATTATCCGTGCACTGAGCCCCATATCCCTGTGAGGGTGTCCTTCCTTCCAGCCTGCACTGATTCACAGGGAGCAGGGATTGCCAAGTGGTTTGTGAGGGAACACCAGGTAATGAATAAGCTTTTCCTGCCAGCAGCATCTCTGTTGAGAAGCATCCTATGATACCAGCATTGCTTTGATTGCTTCTGCATTAGTTTTGCCAGGCAGGATCACCAGGGGAATATGTTGAGGTGGCTCCTCCAGTCAATTTTCAACACAAATTACAGAGTTTTAAGGGCTAGAGTTTCAAACCTAAAGTCATCCCTTGGCTTCCTCCCCTTTCCCAAACATACTTGGAACGAATCCTTTGTTTTAAGATTTTTCCAGACCAAATATCACCCCACCCTCTCTCCCAGCTTCCACCAAGACATGGGAAGTCCAGCCCATGACTCACACACATCTGTGCCTGAAGAGGGTCAGCGTGAAAGAAGGGAGTTAAGCACAGCTCTCACCCAACAGCAGCAAGAGGCTAGGTCCCACGCTGCCCTTTCCCAGCACGGGCTTCTGTGGCAACAGGATAAAGCCAAACCTGTGTTTGACAGGAATTTCATGCCCCCAAGAAATGGAAGCAAGATCAGCAGCACAGGATGTTAATCCTGGAAGTGCAAGCCTAAAATCAAGATACATCACAGATACAAAGGGATGCCATTGCTAGAGCAGTCCCATAAGAGCTTAGAAGAGAAGAGGAGATCCCATCAGGCTCCAAAGCAAAGCAGAAGCTAAAAATAAGTGAGATCACCTGGCTGTGAACTGCTTCTCTCAGCACTTACATGCATGAAGCTCAGAAGTAGGACATCACCACTGCACATGGGAATAGTGCTTGAGTAGAGATTAAAGGAAGGCAACAGCATTTGTGCTGGGAATTTGTCAGGAAGCAACAGAGGCTGTTGGACCAGGAGCTTGAGGAGGGATAGTACAGCACATAGGACAAGGACCTCACCAGCCAAGGCTCCACCACAAAAGCAGGGCTGGTTCAGAGATGGTGGCGAGGTTCCGCCAAGACCAAGATCAAGCTGGGTATGGCTATAGCTGAGCTGCAGACCTGTGCTCCTACAGCACAGCTCAAACCAAGACTGACTGTCCTAGATGGAGCTTAAATGGAGTGCCTGGGCCCACCCATGGGTGGAGGGGATGGATGGAGGCCCCAGGTGAAGCTGGTCAGGTTAAGGTCTGTTAGTTAAGGTCTTTTAGTGCATTAAAAGCCATACTGGGATAGGATGAAGTTCATTAAGCACATCAGCCATCCTGCAAGAGCTGGCTCCAGATGTGGGATGGAGGGTGTGGAGCTTCCTCTGCAGCTGCCTGACACATGGACAGCAGCAGCTCTCCCCTGTCCAGCTCCACCACCCAGCCATGAGCTGCGTGACTCATCTTTGTGCTTATCTCCCTCATGGCCAGTCTGGAGGCCTCGTTCCCACCGCCCTGACACAGGCTGGGGACTGGTTTGTGCTGTGTTTAAAGGAGGGTTGCTTGTCTGGGGGCCTGGGAATCAGAGCTTGATGCTTTTATCTGGGCTCAGGAATGCTGTCCCAAAGCAGGAACACTGCAGCGTGTCTGTGAGAGAAGGAGGCAGCTACAGCCAGGTACAGCACTGCCCACGTGGGATTCCATCAGCCACCTCTGAGCATCTGCTGGGGAACAAAAGTGACCCCCCTTCCCTGGCCACCCATAACCTGCTGTCAGGCACCCTGCTCCCCAAAGATGGCCCATTCTGCCCCTTCTCAACCACTTTGAAGTGGCTTTGGAAGTCTGTCCTGGCCTCTCCACCTCTTCCTCTTCAACTACCTGTCCTGCTGCAGAGTTGCAAAGAGGTTCTCCAAGACCTGGTGCTTACTTGCTCTATGGCATGTCTATCCAATGTGTGCCTGACAGAGCTCTAAAAGAGTATATAAATGCCACTGCACTTGTCAAATAACTAAAACTCAACAGTGACAGCATAGTGTACATTTCCCCTTGAGTTCATATTCCCACAGTATCCTTCTCTTCCACTGCAGCTTCTACAGCTGAATGCAGCAACCCAAGGGGCAGAAGGGCCAGGCAGAATTCAAACATCCTCTGTTTGGCAGGAGATGCTTAAATGACTTTTATTCCTGTCTGGCTCCATGGTTCGGTCCTTCATCTCTTGAGCAATGGCCCACCAGATAAATGCCACCCATGAACAGCATTCCATCTGTGATGCCTCTGTAATACAGCTCACTTGAGGATTTGTGCTCTGGAAAACAAGATGACAACACTACTTCTATCACACATGTCAGATGTCAACAGTCTAAGCCTAACTTCTGAAGCAAGTTGAAGTTGAGTTGCTCACAAAAAGCTCAAGAGCTCCAGTTTGTGCTTAGGTCAAAGGACATTTGTTCCTGCCCCTTAGATGTTATTGAAGCTGATTCTCTCCCCTAACTAGAAAGGAGACATCCTAAGATACTCCAGACACTGACAAAACCCTGGTCTTTCTGAAACCCCAGCTGCAGCACTGAGCTCATAGTGACTGCTAGACTGATCAAACTTCAAGAGCAGCAGCTCACTGAAGTCTTTTGGACTAGTATAATGTCATTGCACTAGGACAGGATGGCCAAAACTGTGAAGCCATGAGATGACAGAAAGCATCTCCCCTGCCTGCTGGTCATTCTGCATCCACAAATGATGCCCCTGGAGCCTTCCCAAGTGCTGTCAGATAGTGCAGGTGGTCCACCCAACCCTGTGAAGAACAGGCTGTGGAAGCCCTCTCCACTTTCATTTCCTCCTTCCTTCCCCCTGCACTCCACCGCTACCCTCCACCCATGACATCTGCCATCTGCCTCACTGACTCATCACAGCATGGGTGGCTTTTCTCCTTGTCAGCAGGAAATGCCTCCTGGCTCGCCCAGCAAAGCTAAATCTCCCCTGCAAGCTGCTGCTGCTCCTGCTGGAGGATCCCTCTGACGCAGCTGCAGTGATTTATGGCAGCTGAGGACATAACGAAGCTCAACGTGGCGCTGTCTGGGGTGCGACTGATGAGGGCAATGTTCATGTTACAGCTCCTGAAGATGCTGCTGAAGATGCACTTAAGGGGCTCAGCCAGAGTGATCACAGCAGCACTTTCACTTGCATCCTTTCACTTTTCTTCTCTTTCGGATCACACAGAGAAAGGGAACTGCCTGGGAAAGAGCGTTAGCCCACAGGCATGTGGCTAAGAGCACAAAAGGCACAGGACACTCACTGCAGCTCTTCTGAACACAACTTTGTCTTTTGTCATCTCTCCTCTAAGGCTGCATTGATGCTTTTTCCTCCTTGTGCACTATAAGGTGGGAATGGTCCGGAGCTCAGTGTGTTCATCTTCTACGTTCAAGCAGGTTTCATGCCTGGATTTTGCTGATCTAGAATCGGGACATTCATTGTTCTAGCAATAAAATCACAGAACAAGCTTTTGCAACTGATTTTTGGGGGATATTTTTCCTTCTTTTTAACTTGTTCCAGTTGTACATACTGTCCTGGCCACATTCCTGGAGTAAGCACTGACAACTGTTTCATTGCTGAGCTCCTCAGGCACGGGTGAGTCAAGATACACATCCACACACACGCACACAGCACACACAAAGGAGACAGCAGAAGGCACTAAAAATAACTCCATTAACTGAACAGCCGTCGGAAAGGGCTCAAGATGCAGCCATCATTCCAAAGCCATTTCCTGGAGAGGGATTCACACTGCTGAGCACCAAGGGAGGAGGGTGCTCTCCAAAGGCTGGGGGGAGGGAGGATTTAAGCACGTTTTCCCTTGTGCATGCAGCCGGAGGTAGGGAAATGCTGCCCCAGATGTAGTGGGGAGTGTCGAGGGTGGGGTGCATGGGAAGGGTTATTCCAGTGGGGATTTGACAGCTCTGGGAAGGGTCTTTCTGCTTATTAGTTGGCTGAGGGAAGAGCAATCCCTGAAGTGCCACTTCTGGCAGAGAGCAGGGAGCCAGGGAAGCAGCACAGCCGACAGCATCCTGCGGCCAGAGGCTCCTGGCTGGGACTGCTCCCTCCTGCCCGGGCTGCACGCACTGCTCAGCCCAGCCCCTACCAGTGCTGCTGTGATGTGATCCCTGGGAGGAAGGGGCAGCTTCTCAGGGGTTCTTCTGCTCCTTGGCCAAAAGGTCTTATGTTTGCAGAGGGAATTTAAGCAGCATCAGGAAACCAGGGTTTGACTTTCTCACCTTTTTCTCTGATGCTCACACTGATCTGTTCACTCTCTCCCCACCAACAACACTGCTGTTTGGCTGTTCCCAAACATTAACTCCTAAGAGAGCTGCATGTGTACCTATTATCCCTGTCATTTTTCACTAGGAAACAGCTTTCCCACCTGCTTCATGAAATAATCACAAGGACTTGATGCAGCTTCTTCTCCAGGTACATGTGGTTAACTTGCATCCCAAAAGCAAAAGCATCTAACGTACTTAGACAGGGGCACTGTGGTACAAAAGTGGGTCAGGCCAGTGCTGGCACCCTGAAGCTTTAAAGCATTTGTGCTTTAAGCTCCAGCTGAGTTACAGACTTCAAATTGTAGGTCTGGCATGGAGCCACCAAGCATGAAGCACCTTCCTCTTCTATGAGGTTTACAGATGTCATGGCTGGATGTTCGGGATGGAGAAAGGGCAGATTGTAACTTCCTGGGCTCTGTTAGTGAGATAAAGTCAGCTCAGGAGAATAGGCATTGTCTGGACACTTCCCTCCTTTCATCTCAGTGTATCATTAATATGTCCTGTGTTATCCTTAGCCACGGAGCTGCACACAATGCACTGAGTCTGCTCCCAGCATCAGCTGAACAAAGAAACCCTTTCAGTTTGATCCATTCACAGCCTTGCCGGTGCCCTAATGTCAAACACGTGAATGCCAAGCTTCGGAGTATTCCAGATCTGCAGCAACATGGTTATACACGCAAGCTGTTAAGAGCCAGAGTCCTGAGTTGTCTGAGGTTCCCAGGACCTGTCTGTCCTCACTACAAAACCCTGCTCTGACCAAAAAGAAGAACAAAGCACATGGAATGTGGGACCTTTGTAAGCTCTCCTCTTCCTTTGATGAAGGGGTCTCTAACTTCACCCTCCTACATATTTATTGTATATCTCTGACTGAAATGAGCCAAAAGGCACCCGTGCAGCAGTACATACCCTTTCACTCAGTGGTACCTCCTCTGCAACCCGTGGAAATCCCATTTCCTAGCATACACGATGCATCAGGATGGATCACTGTGAGTGCAGACTCACAGCTCATCCAATACTGTTGCAAGAGGCAACAAGGACTCCCAGCCCTTTGCTGCTCTCGAGGCAGTGAGCAGGGACTGAAACCTGAAAGACACTTCCTTTGTGGACCCCACCTTTGTGCAGTGCCAGGTAAGCCAAACTCAGGAGACCACAATCAGTGCCTTGAGAAAGGTTGCCATCAGCACACAACAAGACAAGAGGAAGCTGCATCTTACCATGTGGTAGTTAATCATTTCCTGCAGGCTGTCTCCAAATTTGTCGAGGCACTCCTGCAAAGAAAGGTGAAGAGAACTGGCAGTGAATAGAAGCAGCTGCCCTTCATTCCCCGGGGTTCAGTGGCTGAGAGACACCCTCACTACACCAAAGAGCCACTGTGCTGTTTGGCAAGAAGGCGTTTCAAAATGCCTGGCATTGAAGCCATAGGCTCCCTGTCCTCTCCAGTTCAGTGCTGCAATCAAGATGTCACTTGTCACTCGTGCAGGCTGGTTACCCACATTCCTAAGTCACTGATGCTTACTGACCTAGATTCCAGCACTGCAGCTCCTTAAAAGTCCAGTTCTCCCTGCAAACAATGAATCTCACTCTACCTTTCAGCATTGCGTTATCAGATGGTCTCTATAGTCCTCCAAAAATAAAATCTTATACTAAATTCCTCCTTAAACAATATAAGGGTCTTAGACATCTGCTCCATTCACAGCATCAGGAAGGCTAACACTGCCCAGGCCTCACTGTGTCCCATGCTCCATCCCACAGGATGACTTACCGAAATCATTTCATCCTTCTTGCACTGCTGTGACAAGTCCCGGACTCCGGTGACAAAGTGCTTGTTGGTGGTGATGTAGGCTTTGCCTGCTTCAATCATCCCACTGCATAGCTTCACCAGCTGCACGAGGAGAGAGGTGTGAGTGCATATGGAGTGATCACATCAAACTGAACTGCAGCCAGGTTGGTTTTAATGTGCAGCACCACCCCAGCCCAAGACCTTTAGAACAGGATGCCTTTCACGTGCCTGGCGTGGCTGCACCAGCAACCCTACTGCACGTGGCAGCAACAGGGATGCAAATCACAGCTCTCAGGGCATGTCATGCTGTCAACATTTCACTTGTCACATAAGAATAACAGTTCCAGGCTACTCCTGAGGACAGATGAATCAGAACAGCCTATTCTTTCCAGTGGGATTCTCCTGTTCATTCTATCCTGAGGCATCAGGACTGCAGTAAAAGGAACCTGATCACAGAGATTGACTGCAGAGAGGTAAAGACTCCTTGGTGCTGGGTGGAAGTGATGGGCTGTCTAGAATCTCCCTGCTGGGAGTATGCTGCTCTTTGGGACTGTCAAGTCTCTGAGCCCAGCTGCCTGTTCCATATACTTGTGGAGACTTGGCTTGCTCTTCTTACCTTGGAATAAAGGGGAGCCTGATGGTTTTGGATCATGTTTTCCTTAAACCAACTGACCAGGCCTGCTTAAGCTGTGTCTGCTGTGTGCAGCCAGTGAAAACCATCAAGACTGTAGATAACCATGAATCAATTCCCACAAATCTGCAGCCCAAGGAAACTGCTGGTGCACTTCCAGCATGTATCTCTTTCTGATGGACCTGGAAAGAGCTTTGTTCAGAGAAACATCAACTTCAAGTAAGCTACACATGCTCCGAATCTCATCACCAGCCTTGGTATAGAGGAGTTACCTGGAGCTTGCAGCACAATGGGGTGGCTTCCTCACTTTAGGGTTAGTTTGCTGCATCTTCAGGCAGCCTTTATTAACTTCTGATACTGTAACAGCTGCAGAGAACATTCCCAGACTTCCCAGCCACACCAAACTGCTATAACATGCCTGGAACTCACTGTAAAGGCTGGAGCATTAGCTTAGCCAGGATTCCTGGCTATCAGCCTATCTCCTTTCAGCCAAAGCTCCTTGTAAAAGGTTATGTTAAACAACTTCAGATAAATCCCTAAACCAAAAGCCCAAGAGATTTGCATCAGGAATGGCTGATCACTGAGCAAAATGATTCCATTTTTTGGTTGTTGGTTTATTTTTAAATCATCACTGTTCTGGGCCTTTTAAATGCAAAACTTTAACTGCTGACAATGAACACTACTTGGAACTGAAGTTTTCCATTCTCAAAATCCAGGAGGTTTTTAGGGATATTAATCTTACTTATGACAAATGGCTTTAGAAATCTTGTCCTGTCAACCAGCCTCACCTCCAGGCTGGGAATGAGCAGCTTTCCAGTTTGGCTGGATACCAAAGCCCCACCGAAGCATCATGTGCTGGTTTGGAGCTTGGTGCTTGTTCTATTTATGCAGCCACAGGCTTTAGGGTCTAATCTCTATGCATGTATTGCAGAACAAGCTGGCTTGCCTCCGTCTGCAGTTCTGTAAGAACATATCTGAATGCATAAATATATATATTGTCACACAGGGTTTATCTGTGTATACACAGAACATGTAGTCTCAACTCTTTCACACTCACATCCTCTCCTGTCCACTCAATCTGACATTGGTGCTAGCACGTTTGTACTATCCCATCCAAGCCCAGAGAAGAAAAGCAAACAGATGCAGTTCCTGTCACATCTGGAGCCCAGACATACACTAGAGGTTTGGACAGATCCTCTGGAAAGGAAACCCAGCCTGTTCTGCAACGTGGCGGTTTCTAGCATGCCTCCGTGCACACCCTCCTGGCCAAGGCTGTGTTACAAGTAGCTGAAGGCCATTCAGCACAAACACACTCCCAAGAGGAGCAGTGATGGCTTTGCAGATGGAGCACAGGGCAGAATGAAGGAATTCTCTTTGAAACAGCAAAACAAGCCCCAATTTCTGGTGTTCCCTCGGATGAATCTCTTACACTGGCCTTTACCTCTATCTTAAAGAGGTGTTAAAAGGCTTATCATTTATAAACTAAGTGCTCAGGGGCAGAGTAAAAGGCAGAGAAACACTCAGTCCTTGCCAGCTTGCTGCTCCTTAAGAACTAGTGATGCCAGCTGCCTGGGTACCACTGCACAACACTGACACCAAGCCCTCGAAAGGCTGAAGGAGAGGAGCTGGGCCATCAGATACTGATTTATTAGGAATGAGGGTGATTGATTCTTGCCCAAAGTTACCCTCAGCAAAATTAAGTTGAACTTCAGTGGCTCTTCAGATGCAACCTCCAGCCTCACTCACCCTGCACCCAGGGCTGATATCCTGTTGCTGATGGTGACTGAGGCAGCACTTTGTGTGACTGGTCATCCCTGCAGCAGGCAGGGCAGTGATGCATGCAAAGAGAATGAAAAGGCCACCTACCAGAATATCACCCCATAACTGCTGTCAGGGGAAGGTAAACCTGCATGAGGCTATTGTTATAACGCAGTCCTCACCCAAAGGAGCTCAAATCAATTCACAACAAAGCACTGAACAATAAAAAGCTGAGAGCCCTGAGCAGCTCTTGTACTTCCAGCCCATCCTCCTCACTCCAGGGTTGTTCCTGGCACACCAAGTTGTCCAACTACGGTGGGCACTGACAGCAGTAGTGGTAGAATCAGAGCAAGTTTCACCCCATGCTTTGGCTTTAGAGCCTTAGCTTAGAGGAAAACAGATAACCTAAATCTCTCTGCAGCTTTCACCAGTGACACTAGTTAGCTTGTACAGATAACTGTTTGAAGCAGCTTGATTAGTAAATAGGTTTTATAGGACACAGCTTTGCCTAAGGCTTGTGACTTCAACAAAGCCCATTTCTCCATCAGACACAGGAGCTTTATCCCTTGCTAGCTTTGGGAAATCTCACAGATAAAAAGCCCACAGCTCCTCTGGCTCCTTTTCTTCATTTTAATCTGTTCCTGTTCAGAAACAACTTGGCTGATGTCTCAGACATCAGGAGAAGTGGGGGTGGAAAAGCCGCCTTCCATCATAAAGCCTCTGACTTGGATCCAAACTACCAACTGAATGTAAAGAATCACCAGCATAAAAGCAAAACAGCCAAACTGGTCCCTGAGAGGCTATTTCCAGCGCCAGATTGCAGCTGTGGTGCAGAGCCTGGCTGAACATCAGAGAGCAACCACCATCATCAATCTGGATCTGGCCCCTTGTTTACCTGCAAGGGTCTCTTTACATCCCTGAGCTGACACAGTGTTGCTGGAGCTGTCTAGACATGTAACAGCTCCTTAACGTCACAAGCAAGATGATGGAGAGGGGAATCAGACAGCACCAAAATAAATCCCCACAGCAGGAGCAACAGTGTCAGCCCCCTGAGATCCAGGACCAGAACAAGAAGGCCTTCATTCAGCATTAGGAACCCGCCTGGACCTCTTGTTCTGCATCCTTTGGCAGTCACAAAGGAGCCTTGGCAGGTACCTGTCAGTAGAGGGAGTCATGGTCCTCTTGACAACTCCTGTACCCTATATATTAATTTCCTGACAGGCTGAGATGGGCTCATGTTTTAGAGGTGACTGGTGGAGCCCTATTCCTAAGCAGGAAACTCATCAGCCCCTCTTCAAACCTGCGCACTGAGCTGCCCCCTCTTACCTTGTCAAGCTTTGCCTCTATCTCCACCACATCTGTTTCCACTTCATCAATGGTTGCCCTGCAATGACAACAGCAAAAAGAAATCATTAATCCAGTGCTTATGACAACTGGGAAAGAAGCCAGAAGTCCCATGAGGAAAAATGAGAGGGACTGAGGTATGTGTGCTGGTGGCGGACAGGAGGAAGGACTCACGCTTCCCACTTTGGAGTTTCCTGCTGCCATGTAAACTCGGGACTTACTCGAGAGAAGGATCACACCTCATCAGGAATGAATTCCACGGGGCTGGGAAAAGAGATTCTGCAGGCAGTGTTGTTAATTGGTAGTAATGCCAAGTGATACAGAAATAACCACTGTTACACCCTCACCATCCACTCTTATCAGTCACAAATTGCTTGTTCAGTACCACCAAACCCCATTTTCCAGGCTATAATTGTGCCTGAAGTGCAGCCACATGGTGAATTATACGTCCTTTGAACCTTAGGAGCCATCACTCAAGCAGAAACACATCTTGGTCCCTTAACACCATGAATCTCTTTCACTCACGTGGGCTCTGCTTGCATACGGATAAATCAGCTCCGCGATTATCGGATCTGTTTTCCTTCCACGTCACTGGGCAGATGTGACACTAAGAGACCATTAGAATCCAGCTGCAGAGGTCACGGGGCCTCCCTCACAAAGTGAAATATTAACGTGACATCAGGCATTTGCAAAAGGCATTCCCAGATTGAGGCATGTGCTGTGGAATGACGTTTTGGAGGCCAGAGGCCAACAGCAAGCACTGTAAACCTGAGAGCGTTCCCTTGCAGAGCTGCTTGCTGCTGTAGGATGCCTACACTTGGACAGATGTTTCTTTAACCACACACCTGGAAATGTGGTAAGCCTCATGCCACCCTTACACACCAAGGATAAGCAATCCGAATTTCCCTGCAAGGAGCTTCTTAAGTTTGTGGGCTTGTAATTGAAAAGGTTGGTTCTTGGAATGTTACACACAGGCTTTCTGAACGTGTGCCAGCTGGAAGAACAGGAGGGGAGAGCTGTGACTTAGAGCCACATGAATCAGTGCTGTTGTCCCAGCAAAAGGGTAGAACACCCACAAACCAACGGGAACAGCAGAAGTCCTGAAGGAACCATTAGAGTATGTAGTAACTGTGTGTCTCTGAGGCTCTTGGTGTCCCCTGTGAATTAGAGAGGGATGCAAACAGTGACTTTCTTCACTACAGGACACGCTTCTAAGAGAAGGAAGGACAGGTTTAAGAAGAAAGCCCCTGAGGTCTAAATCTAACTCGCTGCCAAGCTGAGGAAGGGTTCAGGCCAGCAGCATGGTACTTGTATGTACCTTACAAGGATTACACGTAACCAAATTAGCCCAGTACACTCAGTAACATCTATTCCAAGCATTCTTCAATGGGAAATATGCACAATAGCTTACACAGCTCAGTGCAGTCCCCATCTGTGAGCTAGGAGACAGCCAACATTTGCTATAGTTCTGTGTAATTTGGATGGAGTAAAGAGGAAAGAGTCTGTCCTCATGCAGTATTGGCCTCAAAGTCCATGGATCTTGTTGAATCTGAATTGGCAGCATATTCAAGAACCATGATGTAAGAGCTGGAACTTTCCTTCAGACTCCTGTCCTCCCCTTCCACTGCTCTCCTGCTCCCAGATGATATTACTTACAAGCAGAGGAGTGTCTCCTCCATCAATATCCCTTCCCAGTCAAAATTCCTTCAAGCCTGTGGTTTGCCCATGCTGCTCCCAGCCAGGGAGGGCAGAAAGGGGATGCTGACCATTTACAGGCCACTTGTGACTCCACCGCTGCCCTTTCCTCATCTGGTTTCTTTTAACAAAGGAAAGGGGTAGATCTGCTCTTCCTAAATGAGCTGTGATGTTCTGCAGCAATGGGAGCTGAACCAAAACCCTGTGTGAGGAGAGGATGCGTCTCCACTCTCCTCATCCAAGAGCTCTTGATGTCATCTCAGCAAACAATACTCCCTACATCTTAACATAAGCTGAACATCAAATGCAGAGGAAACAGCCTAAGTTATTTATCACCATTAGATATCCTAGAAGACAGCCTGGAATCTGCTTTCATTCAAAAGTACCGGATGCAAGAAAACACAACCACTGCCTACAGCTGGCTCCTCTATTTGCTGCCATGCAAAGAGAAACACCCACTTACAAGAAGTTTACACCCGCTGAGGACTTTAAATGAAGCATGTGTGATACACCTTCCCTCGCCACATGCATCAGCTTCTCTTCCCTTGATAACCAGCCAGCCTTTCCCTGCCGTGACACCCCACGTAAAACACGGCGAGGTCAAGCTTCAGACATGCTCCATCTAAAGCCACCCCGAGAAAGGAGAACAGAGCAAGCCCTGGGCTCTCTGAATCTGCAGTTATACAGCACGGCTGCTCAGGAGTGTGCTCGATCCCTGGCCTTCTCCTGTATCCATAAGGAAGCTGGCAAAAAAACAGGACAGAGCAAGCACACAAGAAGAAATGATATATGTTCAAAATGACCTTTTCCATCAGCAGTTCCTCAAAACTGCAGAGAGCTGGAGACTAAATCTGCACCCACTTATGGTAGGAGCCAGTCTCTGTGTGTAGGTCATGTTTGTGTAGGAATTCATGGCAACAACTCCCCAGCATGGAATACTTCTGTGCAGAGTCCCAAAGCCTGCCTTTGCTGCTCCTGCAGGGCTCTCAGTTTCCCTGATGCAAAGGGAGGGAACCGGTCACTGCAGGTTTACAAGCACGTATAATCTTCTATGATAACAGCAGAAACACTGAGAATAGTGCATCTATTTCTAGTTTTGACTTTAAAGAATAAGCTCTGTCTTGGGATGACACTGTAATGCCAGCCTTTGCTTCCCCATCCTGCCACAGGCACTTGGAAAAGAAGGAAATACAATAAAGACATGAAGGAAAATGACTAACACAGATCCATGGCCAGCCCGCAGCATTGCCACCACTTTCCAAGCTCTGGCCTGACTTAGGAGCTATAATGTGAAGCTGCAATGCTACTGATGGATGACTAGGTCTTGCTAGGCAAGCACCTACCAGAGAAAGATCCATTGTACTCCATGGTTTCCTGTCTGCTCTCTCAATCCACACAACCAAAAGGGACATTGCAAACTCTAACAGAAGGGTGAGACAACAGCCTCTGCTTCAGCCCAACAGAAATGTCATGCTCTGTTCCCTTACTGTGTTGCAGTGCTCACCTGACCTGGCATCCCTCTCTTCTTCTTCTTCTTCTTGTCCTGGTACCCAAGTGGGCAGCGAGGGACTTGCCCAAAGAAGAAGAAACTGATCCTACTGTCAAAGCCCCTTTGACAGTTCAGAAAAGGTTCTTTTAGTTGGTGTATTTAACAGTGGTCTTTTCACTGGCTTTTAAATTACACTGGATTGGTTATTGGTGTTTAGCAATTCCTTTTCTTTCCAGTCCTGCTGCAGTGTTCATTTGAACATCTCAGCCAAATGGGAGGCTTCATACAATTGCTATTGATTGAATTCCAACATAACAATAACCAAATATCTGCTCCCTAATCTGAGCAAACTCAGATGCCATCTTCAGCATAGACAACACACACAAGAGTATTTCAAAGCTTTGCAATATGCTCAGTGTTCCCCAATAGCTTCAAAAGTGTCAACTGGCAAGTGCTGGAGAAAGAAATAAAGACTTAGACAGGGTGGAATAGGTGGCTTCTAGAAGACTGGGTGTTCTGTCAATGCCCTGAAACACAGACTCACCAGGCTGCTGGTTACTGTGGTGTCAGCTAAAAACTAAATGGCTTTGCCTCTAGAATCCAAGCAGAAACCTAAACCCCTTCACCCTCACATCAGCCGGACTGAAACTGAAATCCTGGTGACTCATTAGGCACATACAGACTCCCTCATGCCCAGGGCTCTGCCCACAATCGATCTGCTACCAGCTCTTTGAAAACACAGCCAAAAAAGCAGCTTCTTTCTCTCTAATAATGCAGTGCTCAAGCTTTACTACAACACATACGGCTTCCCTATACAAATGGCAGCTTGGCTGTGCCGGGGGCAAAGCTTTTGAAAGAGAGGGAATAATTAAAGAGCTTCTTTCAGGCCAGTTTTTGCTCTCGCAGCTATTTTTGCTCTCTGGGTTTGGAAGCCGTGTGCCTTCATGCATTGCACTCTTACTGCCAGATTCAATTTTTCCACTTGGTTTCGTTGGGCTTCTGATAGCTGGACATAACAACCAGCTAAAAAAAGGGAGCTGGCATTTGTGGGGATGCTTTCCTTTTCAGGAAGGCAAGAGCATTGTTTAACCTGCACACATCAGCCAGAGGCTGGTGGAGCAAGGCGGTCTAGCAGCCTGTTTCCTGCCAGAAGGTGGAGAAAGCATCTATAATTTACTCCCCATTTTTAGGGTAACCTAAGAAAAGGAGTTGATATATTTGGACTCTGTGGAGGAGGAAGACATTTTGGGTCTGGTATCCACTAAGGCATGAATACAACTGACTGTGGCTAGGAAAGCGTGAAACTTGAGCTTTATATTTGGTGCACAGGCTTGATATAAAAGGTTCCAACTGGTTGGTTTCAAGGACAGTGATCTCAGGGACCTATTCAGTTCCAGCACTGTAATGGAGTTCCAGCTTCATTACAGGAAGTGAGAGTGAACATTTATCCATCCTTTCCAGTCACATGGTGCTTTTATGTCTGAATGAAGCCCTTGGGGAGATGAATTAGGAAGCCAAGATGTGGTTAGGGGTACTGCGGCCATGCATTCATCTTGGGTAAGCTGTAGCGGAAGACAAAAAGGCCTCAGTCCTCAATCAAGTGCCTAACTAACTCCTTCCCTGCAGTGTCTTTTCCCATATAAAAAGCTTGGGGAAAGAGATTATACCAGGTCTTTTAACACCTGATTTCTCATCCTTCAAGGGTACAGCATGCCTAAGTCTATTCTTTTGGGTCTAAGTCTATTCTATGGCTTTTGAGGTTCAAAATGTCTTTATCCTTCTCGCTAATGCAGTTCCAGAGTCCAGTGATGATGCTTCCCTAGAGAAATAACAGGTTTCATTGCAACTGCTTACTGCAGAACACAAGCACTGGGCTAAACTCTCTGCCAATTCCATTCCCAAATTTAAATCCTCCCACTGCTCCGCCCGCGTGTCATAGATAAAAGGCAAAACCCTTTCAGTTACACAAGCAAGCTGGGAACCTGGAATAACTCCATAGGGATGAGTAATGCCACCTCAGCAGTGCTGAGCTCCACTGCTCCATCCTGGAGGAACACAGAGGTGGGTTGAACAAGCATGGCAAGTGGCACATATGATCCCTACATATGAACCTACATGCTTGCCACGTCTACAGTGCTTGTGACTTCTGCCACGAACACAAAAGCCCAGGCACAGGGGCAGCTGCAGTGTGTGCACAGGGATGCTCAGCACTCAGGGCTCACACACTCAGCCAGCTGGAAGCATCTGCCTGGGAAACAGCAATTCCGACAAGAGGGAATTGAATCCCTTCACCCAAAAACGCAATGTCCCAACTGCTGGGCAGCTAAAAGCTGTGTAGTCATGTGCTGGCTGGGTGCCCTTTGTGTTTCCTGATGCTGTGCTCTTCCTGCTAATGCTTTTCCAGGCCTTGGGCTATTTCCGTCATGAGGGGAGAGAAAACAATCCACGAGCTCATCTGCTGGTGGCTCAGTGCAAAGCAGAGCCCTTCCAACCACAGAGATGAGGCTCCAGTTGCCTTGCTCAGAGAAATCAGCAATTCCCCACAGTCCAGAAGGTTTTGCGCTGTGAATTTTAATTTGTCCTTTAAAGAAGCCATTCAAAAGCATGATAAAGTAATCTTCCCAGAAGCATCTTTATATCCCACAG
Source organism: Strigops habroptila (assembly GCF_004027225.2). Classification (NCBI taxonomy): domain Eukaryota; kingdom Metazoa; phylum Chordata; class Aves; order Psittaciformes; family Psittacidae; genus Strigops; species Strigops habroptila. The sequence continues at coordinate 5,848,161 of NC_044292.2, forward strand.
GGACAGGAATAATAAGCTAGACTGCTATCAGAGAATAGAGACTGCAGCAAGAGCACATCTGCCTTTCAGCTCTTGTGACTTGATTCTACTGACTTGCATTAGATGGTCGTAGCCAAGCACCAAGAGAATAATCACCCACATCCAAAAAGCGATCAAAGCAAGAAAGCCCACTGGGAAACTGATGCAGAGATCACTGTTGTCATCACTACAAGCTGAAGCTGAGTGGGACTGTGTGGGTGCCTACAACTGCATTTCATAAGCTGTGCTCAGAGTGCACTTAGGACAGAGCTGGTAGAGGACTATGGTCAAACCCAGAGGGTAAATGACATCCTGACTGCGGGGCACTGGCTGTGACAGGTCAACCACAAAGCCCCATTTTTAGTTAATTACAATTAGTCACTATTTGCTTCTGACTCTGCAGAGGAATAGCCTTACAAAAGAGAGGGTTTATGGTGACTGGAGCAACGAGCAGGCCTATCAAAGCAGTTATTAGCTGCCATATAAGTCACCTCTTAGCTTTGGTTTCCCCATTGCTACATCGATAAACATTTGCTTCACAGTGACACTGAGTGTTCAGTGACTAATCCGTGTTTGGCAAGCTCCAGGGATCCTCAGGTGACTAGCTGACTACAGCAAAGAACAGTCATGTATTTGATTAATAAACCTGAGCATGAAACAATAGCACATTACCAACCAGCTTAGGCATGAAGCGATCCACAGGCACTTCTCAGAGAGGCCTCTCTGCACGTTTCACATTTCTTTTGCTTCATGGTGGAACAGTGGTAATGGTTCTCTTGACTGTTTTGTGTTTGTTTGACACAAACATACACATGAAGGCAAGAACGCAGAAATCCAACACCAAACCAAGCATTAAAGAGTCATAAAATGACCTAAAACTGCTCGGTTACCTCTGGCAAATTTATGAAGAAGAGAACCGAAAGAACATAAAATGCAATTCCAAGTTATTAGCTGCTATAATAGCAAGCACTTAATACTTGCAGCTGTCAAAGCAACTCACAAAGCTGACTTCTATTTTTCCTTGGGAAGCACATTTGGTTGCCCTTGCTTTGCTGGCAGGGAAACTGAGGCACAGGAATACACAGACCAAGGTTGTTTTTCAATCCTGAAGTTCAGGAAAACTCCAGGCTATTTTCTGCATGCGCTCACCAGATTACAGGTTGTTAAACCGGTCAAGCAAAGGGCTCTTTTGTCCCTAAGGAACACTTATATACAAAGGGCACCTCATTCACCACCTACAAAAAGCTGCATCTTTACAGTCAAGCAGCTAAAAAGCATCTTGGAGGGTTTTGCTTCCAAAGGTGCCCACCAAATGTGGGTACATCTCCTTGGGAGCACCCAGCTCTGCACTGTATGAGCGGATCCTGCTTCAAGTGTACCAGCAGGACAAATGGGGTTCAAGCCAGCTTCTATTGAAGCCAATGTGAAGATATTCCCTTAGCTCAGCAGAGCAGGAATGCTGCTGGAGAGCCTGTATCCCTCTCTCTACCTCCACCGGTGCCAATTCCAACTCGGGCTGATTTGTGACTCTTACATATGTGATCTAACTGCTACATGGTGTTAGCACTCCCTTACAAGCCCAATGGATTGCTGTGCATAAAACCCTCCCAAGTTGGAGAGAAGGAGAAGCTGTAGCCCTTGAACCCTGAACAGACCCACCTGCAGGCCAGCTGTTCCCAGCTGTGGGCTTGGATGCAGGCAGGCTTGCTCCATCTCAAATCTCTCCTGCCTTGGATGAGTCACACATGAAACAGGAGCACCACATTCAAAGAGAGCTTTTATACCTTGTGCTGTACCTGATCACCATGTCGAGTGGGCTGGGAGATTCCTAGAAACCCACCTTGCACCAGGAATAGCTACATGTGCATAAACCCCGCTTTGCTAGCAGCAACAAAAGTGCCTGTCAAATGCAGGGAAACAGCTAATCCATGCCTTGCAGTGACAACTCCTCCACAGAAACATCCTCTGTGGCTAGGAAAGGGACTGCCTCCTGAGCCTAATGTGTTTGGAAGTGAGCCACTGGCATATTCAGATCAAAGACAATGTTTAGCCACCCGGAGCATTCAGCTCTCTGTTTAACATAGCTCCAAATCAGGCTGCTAAGGGCCCTACACTATATGTCACTACAGTGATGTTCAGGGTCTCCCTTAGTTTAATGCTGTGGGACAGAATGAAACGTGGGCTTTCCAGAGCTCAGGACACGAAACAGGAACTCCTGGATCCTGTTCCTGATGGCTACAGCATCTATGGGAGGCCACTTACCACAGTCTCTGTGCTCCATTATCACTACTAATAGACTGGGAAAAAGGAATCCTTCCTACTCTCTCAGGAGTGTTTGGGGGGTTCATCCACAATAGTGGCAGAATGTTCAGAGAGGAGCTGTAGGTGTGCAAAGTGGAGTTATTGGTATTATTATTTATCAAATCTGAGTGGTTTCTCTTTGAAATTGAGTGAAACCAGCATTGCCTTGGTGCGAACAGCTCTGCCCCTAACTAGACAAGGATGTTTGGCACAGACACAAGTCGTTTCTTATTCAACTCCTTCTTCCAGAACCATCAGCAGCCTGACAAGGTCACTAAGAGCTGCCAAAGTACTTGCCAAAGGAGCACAGACTTTCTCTAGAAATTAAAATGAGGTGAGTGTGTTCCTTCAAGGAAAGGGGGCCTGCAGGGGAGATGGGGTTTAAATTCCACCCTCATCTTCTGCAAGATACTGTGTTTCTGGAGGTTTAAACTCAGATGGGGTAAAAGCCAAACATGGGTTACTCATGGTCATTCTTTGGACTTTTTTTGCCAGAGAGAAAGGTGCTGTTTTCATTGCACGGTGAAATACTGCTGTGGCTGATGCTATAGCAAGTCCATCACATCCCACTTCCTTTTGTTGGCTGCTATTATAAGATATAAAAGAGGAAATAAGGAACCTTACATAGACAGACACCAGTCAACAAAACTCTAAACCAATCTCCCTAAATCCCTATCTGAAAGCTCCTGTGCCCTCTAGCATCCACTGTTCTTCCTCCTTTCTTCAAAGGAATAAGTATACTTTGCATCTCTGTCCATGGGAGCAGAGAGCACCATGGCAACAGCTCCATGGTGACAATATCCATGACAACCAGATCCTGCAAGTGCGATGCCTTCCCGTTCAAAACGAGAGCCTGATTTCCATGGCTTTGGCTTTTGCTCATGGAAATAGCAGGGGACTGGTTAGGACGTGGTTAAGTGCAGCCAAAGGTTTCTGAGGACAACGAGCAGAGAGTACAGGAGAGTGTTGGAGATGTGAGTTCTAAGGAGTAATGAAACTGGATCGTGTCATAACCACCAGCTCAGCATCCCACCTCGGCTGGGAAGAGAAGAGAACCCAGGTGAGATGCTTTCTCAAGGCTACAGGCACACAAGTTGGTAGTTCACCAGGCTTGACAGGAACCTGCCACCTAGACACAGTGTCACTTGTTAAAACACTGGAGATTCCAATCACTCTGCTGGTTCTGCAAGCACAATCCCACAGGAGTACCTCCCAGAGGGATCCGAGGAGCAACTGAAGAGCTGCCCTGCATGAGAACATACATTCCCTCCATTAACGCCAGCCATTCCCAGACACAAAAGCTCTCTGACAACATGAATGGAGCCTTATTGAGATTAGATATTAGGGAAAAATAGGCCCTGGCACAGGTTGCCCAGAGAAGCTGTGGCTGCCCCATCCCTGGCAGTGTTCAACCGTTCCATGATGCTAAGCTTCACACATGTCATACAGCTTAGGTGAAAGAAACTCCCCTAGCACATCAATTGTCAACGGAGAAGAGGAGAAAAGAGCTCTTTCCTAATCCTTACAGTGAGCAGCTGGTAGGAACTATGGTGTTAGTGCACCTCATCTTACCTTGTCTGAGTGTAGGGACACCCACGTAGTACGGAGCATCTTGACAGTGAGAATTTTTACCCATTTTCCATCCCTTCAATAAAAAAAATCAGGATTTTTTAATCTATCCATCATTCCTCTAAAGGTGTGAACTTCCAGCTTCACCTCTGTTTGGTACAACAGCCCCAGCCAGCAGTGCACAGTGCAAGAGGGAGCTCGGTGTTTCACAAGAGCCAAACATGGAGCTGTAGCTCAATTCTCAATGGATAGCACACGTGTGAACTGTTCTCCATGGTACCTGAAGGAGAGAGACCCACTGAGGATACAGTTTGCCTTTGACACTGGAGGTCTCACCACAGGGCAGTAGAGGCTCCCTGGCAATAGCTAAGCCAGTGAGAAAGCTACCAAAGGTGGGTTAACATCAAGGTCTTCACCGGCAAAGGCTCAGAGGAGAAGTGCGGGAGCCAGCTAGGTTTTAAAGGGCATGAATATGCAAAGTCCTCAAGCAGACACTTGATTTTAAACCTGTCTCTCACTCCCACCAAATTCAATGGGTTTTCACATATATGCCTAGTGCTAAGCACATGCTTCACCCAGCTTGCTAAAGTTGGAACAGGAATCAGAGTGAAGAAACGTCCTTGTAAAACTAGTTGCACTGGTATAGCTATCAGGATGAACCAGACCTAGAGGTATGCCCAGAGAGGAATAAACTAGGGAGTCAATGTTACCCGCTGCTACGCTTACACCCCTGGGTGCCCCACTGTCCCACAGCGAGAGATGGAAGACATGGAGTGCCTCTTGCTCACCTGGGTATATGAAGCACTCAGAGGTTTTTTTAGGCTTGCTCCACCTGCCTCACTTTGCATTAAAGAGCAGTTTGGCACAGAGCACAAGAGGTGGGTATGTGCACGAACAAACTGAACCCCACAAAGATGCCAGCCACAAAGTGAGTGTTTCCATCCCAGTGAGCATCCCAGGCCAGCCTAGACAAAGTGAAGACAGTTGTTGCCCCAAGCCACAGCAGGTCAAACTGCAGGTTGCTAAATTTCTCTATCCAAAAAGATGCTTTTATGCAAGCAAACAGTAAAACCAGGCACAGAACTGAGGGTGAGGTATTTTGGAGGTCTGCATGACTACTGTGTCTCTTTCATTTCTGATACTGCCTAACGCAAGGACACCGCAGATGTCCTTGTCCATGGAAGTGCATTGCTCTGTGCCTCCACAAATCATACTTTCAAACCAATATCCTAAAATAAGCATCACAAAATCCTTTGTATCTGCCTGCGGTTACTGGGCATTTCTCTATGGAAACCATCAAGCCTTTGATTTCTCTGGGTCCCATGGGATCACCCGGTACCAGAAGCTGCAAGTTAAAGACAAATTAAATCTCACAAAGCAATTATCAACTCCTAACGCTCAGCAACCTAATGGTTGCTATGGTGGGAGAGGTGAATTTGGCCAGCAAGTGGAAGCACACAGGCTGGATCTTTTAGCATGAGACACTGAAACACACCCCCCATGCTGCCACAAACACCATCCTTAATACTAAGCCAGGATACATGCAGAATCAGCATGTACAGTCACTGTAGGTGGGTGATGAATGGCAGATTGACTGCTGAATGTCTCCCTATTAAATGGAGGCTTTAAATGACACACTAAACCTGCACAAGTGATGAATTAAACCCTGACATGGAGGTTGCATACCTTGTCACTGATGTACATCAAATTCATACCAGGTTTTTCATGTGAATGAAGAATTTCATGCAGAACAGGGCTGTCTTGCACCTTGCTGGCAATGGTGTGGGGTGGCAGGTAGAATCAGGGCCTGTGACTCAGTAGAATTCCATAGAAAAGCTCTATTGGGAAAAGAAGCCCCACTGGCAGATGTTAGGTGGACTCTGCTATGCAGCACAAGCCTTCTGCCTCCAACCAGAAAGAGCTGGACTGCAGATGTGTGCAGGGTTTTGTTTAGTCTATCATGGTTATTGCTGCAGAGAAAACTTTGTTTTACTCCTAAATATTCCTTCTCCCACACACATTCAGAACCACAATGCACACACACAGTTTGGCAGGAGATGCAGAGCCTGCTTGTTTGAAACTGGAATATGAAGGAATTTCAGAGGGATCAATGGGAGCCAGAGAACAGTGAGGGGAAAAGACACACTGGCAATAAAAGGAGATGCTGCAAGTCAGGGCAGGGGTCAGGAAGATGATGCAGAGGGTAGATTAGCAAAGGGAAGTGAAAGAAAGCAAGAGAAAAGTGATTCTGCTGTCTCTGAGAGGCAGTTTAATAGAATCATACAATCATAGAATGGTTTGGGTTGGAGGAACCTTAAAGCTCATCCAGCTCGAACCCCCTGCCACAGGCAGGGACACCTTCCACTAGAGCAGGTTGCTCCAAGCCCCTGTGTCCAACCTGGCCTTGAACACTGCCAGGGATGGGGCAGCCACAGCTTCTCTGGGCACCCTGTGCCAGCACCTCAGCACCCTCACAGGGAAGAGCTTCTGCCTCAGAGCTCATCTCAATCTCCCCTCTGGCAGGTTAAAGCCATTCCCCTTGGCCTGTCTCTACAGGCCCTTGTCCAAAGCCCCTCTCCAGATTTCTTGTCAGCCTCTTTACCTATTGAAAGAGTGTTATAAGGTCTTCCAGTTGATATGAAGTTGATGTGGAGCACTGCTGACCTGCACCAAGTGGGAATACAGGCTTTAACACTGGTTCTGCATCCTTGCAGCCAAAGAGAGTTTTGCCATAAGGCTTCACTACATCAGTTCTTTGCTTCCCATGCCTCTCTGTGTTGCAGAACCAGGGGCACTGATCGTGCACCTGGCCTTGGCTCTGAACCTTTCCCATCCCTTGGCAGCCTCTGAAGTGCCAAAAGAGAGAGAAAGAGGGACTGTGATGTGAAACACACACACACACAAATGCAGAGCGAGGCAGACAGTCCCGTTTGCCAGTGGCAGGTGTCCCTTTGCTGCGATGGCAGCGATAAATGTCACCCTGACCTCCTAAACACAAACACACACACACTTCGTCTCTTGTTCCCATTAGCTCCGGAACAGACAACCACAGAGGGCCTGTTCCAGGGACATGGGATCATCTCGCACTGACTCCTGCTTGTCCTCTGCCTGCCCGGTGAGGTTTGAACTCATTAGCTGCTAATGGCCCTGCACGTGGAGCACGGGCTGCAGACAAAGCCCTCCCTTGTGGCCGCTGCCACAGGAACTCCATTGTGAGCCCCAACACTGGAGCTGTGTTCCTCTTGGCTGCCTCTCCACCATTCTCCCTGCTCCGTGAGATTTCCCGACCCTCTGCCAAAGCAGATCCTCACTGGCCTTTTCAGTGATGGGTTTGGCTTTCCATTTCCCAGTGTGGCATCACTGTCAGTGCAGCTCCATCAGCCGGGGCTCACCTGAGCCGCAGTGGCCCCAGTGTGCTGGGAATACAGGCCCTGACCCCCACAGGACCCCAGATCTCTCCCCAAAAGGAGACCAGTTTGCAGGAGTTATTTGGCACTTGGCACTCCTCACTGTGACACTTAGACAAGGCTTTTGAAAGAGTTTCTCTTCCCCCATCCTGCTGGGAGGGAAGTGAGTGAGCTTAGCTGCCAGCGTGGGTTAAAGCACGACAAGCAGTGACAGAGGGGGTCAGTGCATTCCTCCAGCCTGCAGACAGGGATACACATGGGGATGAAAGTCACGCTGCCACCTCCGAAGGCCAGCAGCAGAGCAGAGCATCCTCCTCCTCAATCCCAAGCCACAAAACACAGATCCTGCCCATTGATTCTACCTTGCCAATGTTTGCCAGTGTTCAATGTTTCTATTTCCAGCTGGAAGGAACCCTTTTGCCCCTGAGAGCAGCAATATTCAGAAGTACACTCTCCTGGGAACACACACTGATGCCCTGTTCTGTGCACCTTGCCTTACGGCTCTTTCCACATCTCCTTTGCAGCAAACCCAAACTTCCAGCTTGTCTCAGCACAACAGCTTTTATTGCAAGTGGATCCATGGAAGACAACAGTAAATTTGACATTAAAACCCCCCACAACCCACTGGGAGGTAGTGCAGCCTGGGAAGTGCTGCACAGATACAAACTACCCATGCTTCATCTCTTCATGACACCAGTGCCCTTGGCACATAGGCTTCCAGTTAAAACCACCACTTTCAGAGCAAATTCCTGCCAGAGAAACAGTCCTTGAACCTCTATCCCAGCCACAGAAGCAGTGTCCTGCTATCCAAAACAGAGAGAGCATCTTCCACTTTCAACGGATAATCCCTTAATTACTGTGGCCTCCAAAACAATCCTATTGAAGGGTTTACACACAGCACAGTTTAAAACAAGCCATGCCCTAAATCCAGGGTAAGGGATGGTATGTCACCCTTAGGTGGCTTTGTATTAGTTGATTGGCTTTTTATATCTGCTAAATCAGGTTGTGACACAAGCCTCCCAGTCTTTCTGACCCACGCTTTGCTTTTAATGTGGATCTGCTGAGGAACATGTTTGTGCTGCACCATCTCAGCCCTCATTAAGCCAAGTTTCTCCACAAGAGCTCTGTAGGGACACTGTACACTGCATTTCCCAGATACATTCCATGCTGGCACCTAAGAACAGCTTGCAGGCAGCACCCTTTGCAAGGAAAATCACCTCAATGCCAGAAGCTCCATCCTCCCTGTCAAGGCTGAAGAAGTAGGATGGGGGTTAAGAAACTGGCTTGGCCTCTTGTAGTGGGAGTGGGAAGAAATGTCCTTACTGATTCATGAAGACAGATAAGAAAACAATTGTTCTTCTTATCCAATGTTTTTGGGATACACGTGCAGCCTAAAGCAGTAACAAATGAGCCCTCATCATGTCCTCCAGCAACAGCGAATTCACTGCAGGGATTAACTGCAGGGGGCTGGTGATTTAGGCAGTTAAAGCCCTGCAGGTCAGGAAGTGCTCCATGAAATCAAACCTCGTATGTGATGCAGTGTGAACTCTTGGGGCTAAAAACAATAAGACAACCTGTCCTTTGTGTTACAATAACAGTTATTCTTCCTTCTTTCTCAGGGCATACGTCTACGTGTGCACTGCCCTTTTAACTGCAAATACTGAGCAGTTCTCAGAGGACAATGTCTGGAAAGGTTTCCTCCTGTTGCCAGAAGAAACAAATGTCTTACATGAGAGATATTGGCTGGGGGGAGAGAAGGGGGCTGGCTTTGGATTGGGTTCTGCACGTCTTTTCTCTCCCCTCTTCCCACTCCCCTTTTCTTCTCTGATTCACAAGGAAACCACAAAGCAAACTCAGGACTGAATGACACTTGGTTTTGTGGATGTTCTGCCTTTCTTTTCGGACATTCACTTCCCACTAGCCTAAATCCCCTCCATTTATACCAGCCCCATAAACCCAGCAAACTTCCACAAGTGTAAACACACCCCAAATGTTGGCTGGTATTTAGTTACCATTGCAGGAGCCACACTGATCTACAAAAGCAAATCTTAATGCTCTTGTTCGGTCCAATGCTGATTAATTTGGTTTAACTTCAACTTTTCCAACTCTTTAAACACACTGACCTTTGTGTGAGGACAGACTTATAAGCTCAAAAGCCCAGAGTTATTCAGTGCTTTTAGCTGTGTAGTACATGCAGTGCATCCCTCTAGATACCTATTCTGAAAGGCAACTAGCAGGACAGCCATGCAACCCTCCACTTCTGCATCTTGGCATCACCACATCACCAGATCTACTCTGCTTCAGTGCAAAATCCAGCAGAATCACCTAAAGTTACCTTTGCCATTGTTTCAATGAGATATTTTATGTACTTCAGCCTGTGTCTCTTCAATATTGGGATTTAAGGGATGCACTAATCTGACAGGAAAGGCTGCAGAAGCTTCTGAAAAGAGCTGGATGTAACTGATGTGTTTTAACAAACACTTCCTTTCCCTGCGAAACAGGTTCTCCTGCTCGGGGCTGAGTAGGAGTGATCACACATCAAAGGCTTTGCTTATGCAACCATGAGGGCCAAGAGCTAACTCAGGGCACTGCAGCATGGGGTGGCACAGAATTCATGAAGCATTACATGAAATGCAGAGCTGCCTGGGAATTTTCTGGAGAGAAGTACCTTCTGAAGGAATGCTTTGGCATTGGGAAGTGCTGATCTATCAGAGTGAAACACTTCATGGGACAATGTCGAGATTGGGAATATTCCGTTCTGGAAGGAAAAGATGGACCAATATGTTCTGCTTCCACACTTTGAAGCTCCTTTGACATCTAAGGTTCACAGTAAGATCGGAATCCAGCTGGAAATGGAATGACAGGATTCAAATGAAAAATTACTTTGGCATTTCATATCACAGGAGTTTCTTTGACCAATTTTTCAGCCCATTTCAATTCTGAAATAAAAACTGGGAAAAAAATTAGGTAACGTCCTGCCAACCTGCACTCCCAGCTCCTCACACAGCCCCAGAGAGCCCAGCCCTGCCCTGGGAACTGGCTCTGCTTTGCACACTAACCTGTCCCACAAATGGGCTCATGACTGATTTCTGGCAAGCGTAAGAAAGATTTCACACCCTTCCTCCCATGAATGGGGAAGAAGCATTCAATTAGGAACACTGCCTATTCCTTAATCATTTCCTTTGTGTGCATGGTTATTAATATCTCTACATGACTATTCAAGCCAGGGGCTACGTTCTTCTGTACTCGTTTTGGCTACTGCTGACTGCTTCCAAAATCTAGAGAGAAGTCACACCCATAGGAAAATCAGGAAAGAAAAGGATGCTGTTGTTGGCATTACTTGTTGTAGCAACTGCATTCTCCAGGCGTACTGAAACCCTTATAGATTTGATATTATACAATGTCACAGAAGAGACTCATACCTCCAATGAGTTTAAGTAGATAAGGCAGGTAAAGAACAAGAGAAGTAAAGAGAGGCACTGGAGACATAATGCGACCGAAGGAAGTCAAACCAAAAGTTCAACACCCAAACCAAGACTAGAATTGATCTGCCTGATCCCTCACCCAGCACTTTATACCTGTCACATAAACATAACTCAAAACCTCTGTTAAAAATGAAAGGCAATCATCAAAAGCAAGCTGGAAGTAGTATGTCTTGCAACAAGACTGGAAGTTGCGAAGAAAGCCAGATGTTCTCAAGCCTGCAGCTGGTCCATAATGGACCCAACAATAAGCAGGCACACATGGCATGGTGAAGCAGTTCAGGGATGCTGAGGAGAAGCCTATTCCCTGTCTACCTTGTGCCTAGCACATCTGGATTTTGGCCTTTAAATGAGAATGTAAGAGAAGAGGAGAAGAGCCAAAGGTGGGAGGAATTGTCAACCCCTCTGTAGAGCGAGATGATAGCAGTGCATCGTCCTCGCTTTGGAACTGAGACAGCATTTAACTACATGCCTCCAAGTCCTTGCTGACCACTGAGCTCTCTTCTCTGCCTGTACAGCAAGAACTGGAGCCAAAGCACCCCAGATGCTGGCACAGGTTCCCAGTACACTGTGTGACACATCTTCTGCTCTCAACTGGCTGAGCACCTGGAGTGAAAGGATGAAAGGATGTCAGCCCTGACAGAGCTGCTGCCTCCTCCACACAGGCACCCCCCAGCAGCAGATCCACAGCACGTCCAAGATGCTCTGCTCAGTCACGTTCTCCCATCAGAGGGAGCTCCATAAGAGGAGAGGCAGTGGGCAGAGAATGCTATTTATATCAGCTATCATTTAACTGAACATCTCTGAACACTGGAATGGAGCTTCAACTGCTTCTCATTTCATTAATGAAGGCCTCATTTGCCTTGGGAAGCAGGACCACTGCTTGTCAGTACATCATGTAAAAAGGTCTTTTCTTCCATACATGAGCATTTCTGCTCTTGAGCATTCCATTACAGCCTCACACAGCAGGTTAATAGAGGAAATATTTTACCACGTGCTTTGTTCAAAGAGAGGGAGTATAACTGTGCACTGAGGTAAAATAAAACCACATCCAGTCTTCAGCTAATACAAGATGTAACTACAAGCTGGATGTCCACCTGTAGTGCTAACCATTACGGCCATCCAACAGTGACCCACAGGCTAACCATGCGCCAGGCCAAGGATGCTGTTCAGACACAGCTACCTGCCACACTTTTGGCCTTGGTGAATGGTGGCAAGGGATGACTTTATGGCCTCTAATAGCAGGCAGGTTGGGTTTAAAGGCCCTGACCCATGGCCAGCTCATTGAGAAGTCTATGAAGACCCCTGTTTGCAAGTATTCCTCATGCTTGCCCAAAAAGCAGGGAGCCCACCAGGTATGACTGATAGAGGTAGGTACCTTGTCAGCATCCTCCACACAGCCAACATGCTCTCGCTGCAAAGGGAAGATGAGAATGCAGAGCCCTGAATGAGATGTCCTGGAAAGAAACAGGCCAAGAAGACAGAGTTCACGTGGGGAGGAGTGCCTGGTTTTGGTTTGAGGCTGAGTCAAGGCCAAGCCACAGCCCTGGATTCTCCATCACTGAGATCACCCAAGCCTGACTTTGGAAAACAACTCACAAAGCTTCCTCCGAACTGGTGACTGTGGCACACCAACCAACCCCAAAAGATGGGAATTCCAGAACCAAATGGGCTTTGATCCGGCAGTTCATACCCTAAATCATCTCACAGGTTAACGCTCTAACAGGACTTTGCTCCATCCCAGACACAGGGATGATCCAACAGCACTGCAAAACCACCACACGTTCCTGGAGGATGTGCAGGAATAACACACAGTATCCTGGTTTCTGGGTTCCTTATCTTCACATTTCTAAGGCTGTCTTTGTGCAGTGACTAGTTTATTCGCAGATATATATTCTTAGACACATTCCCTTCTGCAGCAGCAGGGAAGGTTCACTGTTTGCTTGCCAAGTCTTAACTATGGCTTTTGCTCCATTTTGTGGAGGGTTTCTGCACATTCAGATTCCCTAAAATAAAAATCATCTGGAATCAGAAATCGATGGCTGCTCTTTGCATTTGATATCACCCATGTCAGTGCTATTGCTCAATGGGAACAATGGCTGCAGTGATTTCTGCCTGGTCTGCGGCTCGTTGTGCTTTCAGCACTTCTGGCCTGGTAGTTCTGATCCTTCCTAAAGCTTTGCTATCAGCCTGCAAACCTCCCCAAAACCCAAGACCTGTTACTATTAATCTCTGTTTCCCTTTCTGCTCAGAAGTGACAAAGCAGAACACAACTCCTGCCTCACATTCCTCCAAGCCCACAGGAAACCATAAATCAGAAGACAAGCATAACATCCAGAGAGAACTTGCAAAAGGCCAAGCACTAGGATGGGCTGAGGGGCTGGGGAACGGGAACAGGGAACCAGTAAAACCAGCCATAAGGTGAGCACTAACCCACAGCTCCAACTTAGATGGGAGAGCTCCTGCTCCAAAGGATGGAGGGAAATTGAGGGTCAGGGTAACTGAAAAGTCCTCCCCTCTTTCAAAGAAATACATATATGCACATACATCTATATTCACAGATGTCTAGTTTGGTTTTGCTTTGCAAATAGTCTGTTACAGCTCTGCATCCTCACTGTGATCAACCCAATGTGCAGCCAGGTAATGGGAAGTGAGGTGCCTGGCACATCTCCCTGGCTTTGTGACAGGACCTGCTCTATCTTCCTTCCATCAACCCTGAGGACTGGGGTTTAGGCTGAAGCACTTCTTTGTGGTTGAATGCAGCAAGAATCTGCTTCAGTTAGAGGTGAGTTGTCATTCTGGTCAAAACAGCTGAGATTTACTCTGGCCCAGATAAATCTATTTATAGTAGGTGTTATGCTAATTCCGTACTCTGGTCTGATCCACTTGTACTCAATGCAGCAGTAATGCTTCCTCCTACCTGGTCTTTTTAACCACTTTGTGCAGCCAGGAGTAATTCTGGCCCCAGAAAATCAGTGCTTACTACAAGGTAGATGTGTATTTCCCTTGCATCCTTTTCCACTGTACTCCATTTCCCTCAGCCCTGCAGATTTCTCTTTGGGAATTGCTGGTTCAATCTAAGATGTACACTGTGTTTTGAATAAATGTGAGAAACCTAGAGAAACAAATCATGCAAGTCACTTAAAGTCACTTAAACCAAAAAGAAACTAATTGCTTTTATTACCTTCTCTGAGGTTTGTGTTGTGTTTTGCAGAGTAATTCATTTACTGTCACTCTCGTGAACTCAGGAGTGTGGAGGGGATTTTCCTCATCATTAAAATGCCTCTGTCTTTGGGATAAAATGCACCAATTGCTTAATGGAGAAATGGCAATAGAAGAGCTGGGTTTAGTGGGTTGACTCTCCTATTTTTGTTGTGGGATAATGGAATAAGCTGTATTTCTAATCTTGACTAAAATCTCTCTGCAGATGGCTATAAGCATGATGCAGATGTGGAAGGCTGTGCCAATGCCTTTTGATCCTGGGAGCATGAGAGAGTTTTCCATAGTAAAAAACTGAGGTAGAACAGCAGAAGCTCAGAACATGTAACTGCCACTGACATGATGGCAGGGTCCTCACCTCTCTCCTCACTGTTTTAGTCTCATTTAGTCATTCCAAAGGCTCCACTAAAGAGTTTCTCTTCCCTTTTTGAGCCCAGTGATGGCTCAAACACTTGAACTTGTCATTAAATCTACCAGCTTCAGCTCCTGCTACAGAACTACAAGTAGCCAAAAGACTCAGCTCTTTGCTCCTGATGAAGTCCCAATGCACAGGACAGTTGGAGATTGCTGGCTTGTCCTGCTGCAAGATGGGGTTTGGATCACTGGTTTGCTAAGAGCAAGCTAGTGCAGCCAGCAAGTGATATCAGCTTCTGCTGCCAAGAGCAGTCAGAGGTGGTCTCAGCACAGCTTTTGAATGCTACAAGAACCTCCAAGTAGATAAACAATTAAAATAGGGAAAGTACATCAAGACATGAAAAACAGATTGCCCAAATCTGTCTTTCACTGGCAGCTGAATACAGCTGAATACAGATGTTTTCCTGGTATTTGGTGCTCTATTTTCTCATGTTTTTCATGGAGGGTACATACAATCCCAGCCTGGTTTGTGCTGGAAGGGACCTTAAAGCTCCTCCAGCTCCAACCCCTGCCACGGGCAGGGACACCTTCCACTAGAGCAGGTTGCTCCAAGCCCCTGTGTCCAACCTGGCCTTGAACACTGCCAGGGATGGGGCAGCCACAGCTTCTCTGGGCACCCTGTGCCAGCGCCTCAGCACCCTCACAGGGAAGAGCTTCTGCCCCAGAGCTCATCTCAGTCCCCCCTCTGGCAGGTTAAAGCCATTCCCACATCTATCTATCTATCTATCTATCTATGTATCTATCTCTCTATCTATCTATCTATCTATCCATGTATACAACCCTAAAACCATTTCCAGTATGTTTTCTGATGGGTGAAGAGATTCTGTGCCTAAACTTAGCTCAGTTTAAGCTTTGGTAAAAGTGTTCATAACATTTTGTACATGTTTTGCACAGCTATAGAAATATCCATGTCTTTGTCTGAAATGTGCTAAATATCAGTTTATGGCTCTTCTCCTTCTACTGAGAGGCTGGAGGTGTATGTTTAGACAGAGTTTTGAAGCAAGATGAATAAGACTTTGTATTTTGGTTGCATGGTGTTCCATTGACTTTCGAGCAGTACATTAATATTTAGCAAAAACTGACACCTCTCTTCAGGAGACACACAATGACAGATACGGCTTTTAAGCACTCTGCTATACATACACAAGTATAAGCTTCTCATTTATGTTCAAATCATAAAAAGGCCCATTGGAATTTATTAAAGTGTTGGAGTTTACCAAGATCATTTTCCCATACACTGATTTTTCCATCACTACTTCCTGATAGCTCCTGTAGAATCAAGGCACAAAGCAACCTGATCCAGTTGGACCTGTGTTGAGAAGGGCATTGGATTAGGTGACCTCCAGAGGTCTCTTCCAAGTTAAACTGCTCTAGGATTTCATAGCTTAAAGATTAAATCCTTCCTTAGCTCTTTTAATGCACTCCTTATGTAATTTATCTCATGTTCACAGGTTTCCCCCAGCTTCTCCTTTCCAACCCACAGCCAAATGTTCAAGGAGACAATAGCAACTTGAGCATCTCTCACTGTCCAGCTCTGGCTGATCTGCAGATCATAACATGTACAAAAAGCAGAGAGGAAAGGCTGTACACAAGGCAGGGTACTGTTCACCACTCCCCATCACAGCCTAGGGAGCAAAGTCTGACACAACTATTTCCTACTTCTGCCCACAGTACTTGAGCATCTTCTCAAGCCTTGAGAGAGAAGGGAAGCAGCACTGTTAATCTTCCAATGCTGCTATTTCAGTGTGTGAAAAGGAAAATCCCATTAGAAAAATGACTTGGTGAGGACTGGTAGATGAGGTCAGGAAACAGCATTGAACTAGAGTGCTTCCCCAGGATCATGTCTCTTCTCTACACAGCCTTTTTGGTGCTTTCAGAGCAGCAGTATGCGGATGTCTGTGCAAACTCTGGTAAAACCAGTAAAGAACATCGACCTCTTGGGGATTCCACATCTGACTGACAGCACATCAGAGAGGTGACTTTAAAAAGGCACCATCCTCAGGCAAAGGAGGTTCTCCGCTTGCCAGAGCAGCCACAACTACCCATTATTTCTTATTCAACATTGTTCTTGTCCCCTTCAGTTCACTGAAAGTCACTACTCTGCTAAAACGAGCTGAGCACCTCAAAGTGATGGATTCTCCGTGCAGACCATTTCACATGGGCACTAATGCTGATGAATTAGCAGAACAACTGACAAAGATCAGCTGGTACGTACCACACAGCAAACTCCAGCTCATCAGAGCATAGCACAATTTCTACTGATAGCTGGTAATTCTTCTGGCTATCAAACTGGATGGATCTCTACATTCCTTTCTCTTCTGAGTAATATTTTTGCAAAAGAATAACACAACCACAAGATTCAACCTCTCTGGTTCAATGTGCAGTAGATCTTAACACCACATCTCTAACACGCTTTGAGAAAAGTCCAGGAAGAGATACAGGTCTCTGTACCTGAAATCTGCATGGGCAATGGCACTCCTGCCCTTCAGTATTCTCCAGGCCCCTCTGAGCATCACACTGCAGTTCAGATCCTGGAATGTCACTCAGAGGAAGGATGCAAGAGAGAGCTTTGAGTTCTGGAGATTAGAATGTCATCCAGAGACTCATCATGAGCAAACTAGGTGAGGCAGCAGACACCACAACACTCCTGCCCATCCAACTGCACTGTGCAAACAGAAGATGACTTCTCCTGAACCAAATTTATGGCTCTTTCCTTATGCTGTCCTGGGCCTCTTGTGTCTCCCACAGACACAGGTAACTTGCCTTATTTGACCCTCTGGAGCTAGTTCATCCATCTGACAAGTGCCACAAACAGGACTCCAGTGAGACACATTGCTAAGGACCAAACATTCTCCCTCCTCAAGACTTCATCAGGTCATTTGCACCTTCTCATGAGTATTTGTCTTCCCTACAGACTTCAATCCAGCTTGCTGACGAGCCAAGATTGCTTGTCTGCTCATCAGAAGGCATTGTCCTTCGTGGGTTGCAAGGATTGAGCTTTTGCACGATGGAAAGTGCACAGCAAAGACCGAATACAGGAATACTCTTTTCTGAGGAAAGAAATATGATGTGCGCATGTGACTCTTCAGATGACATTTGTTTGCTTTCTTTTACAAGCAAAATAGATTTATCAAAACCTTTCTATCAAACAGTTCAGTCTTCTCCCCGGGTGAACTCAGCAGCATCCGTTTACCAACAGGACTGGCCGAGCTCCAGCAGGCTTTGTTGAGACTTCCCCTAGTCCATAGTTTAGCTCAATCCACCCTCCCCCAGCAGGGATCTCTTTCAGCACTAAATGCTCCTTGTTTCTTTTTACTCTCCCTCCCCTGGGCCTTGGCTCAGAACTGGAGCTCCCCAACCTCTATGCTCCCTTTGTCTCTGTCTGAAAGGCTTTTCCTGTGTCGTGTCCTGCCAAACACAGCAAAGGTCTTGCCCTCTCTGGCAGCAGAAGTGCTGAAAAGTGCTGACTGGGGGCGATCAGGGAGGGCCCTTGTCCCTTCCTTTGCTCTGGGAGACTTGGGTGTTCTTTGCACCCTTCCAGAGGTGCCAAATGGTTTTTGCTGTGTCCCAGTGCCACAAAACACCTTTTTTTCCCCTGTAGAGTCCTGATACCTGTAAGCAGCACAACCCTTTCCTAAGGGATGAGAATCCATGGCTGTGCTTCTTCAGCTGGTGCTGCATGGAAGCTTGCTGGGGGAAATATGAGTCCTAGACACTGCTCATCCCTTGCTTTTCATTATAGAATCATGGAATGGTTTGGGTTGGAAGGGACCTTAAAGCTCATCCAGTTCCAACCCCTATCACAGAAGGGACACCTTCCACTAGACCAGGTTGCCCAAAGTCCCATCTTACTACTCTCAAGGGTTGAGTACGGTCCCAATTTTCTAGCTCTGATTTCCTCTTGCACCTCTCCAGAAGGAACAGAACTGTTGTGACAGGCTGGGGCTGGGGAATCAATTCTCCTGTAATGGATTAATGTCTCAGTCATCAAGCTTTAGGAAAGGACGTTGTTCTGGGTGCAGGCAGCAGGACTTGTACCAGCTACTGACTGCTTATCTGCTCTCTGTGCCCATAGGATGGACTGTCACAACCGTTAGAGCTAGTAAATCATCCCTGCAGGATGAACCTTCCTGTTCTGCTGTCTACCTGATGCTGTCATGGACCCCGCTCAGGAGATAGGATGGTTTAGGCTCATATACAAGGAGGAAATTCCCAAGCTAACACAAAAAGCCAGTGTGCTGGGGGTAGAGGGAATCATTGGGCAGGAAACAGGGACCAGTGCTGCTCGGAGTAAAATTAATACGTCCTCTGTACTGCATGATGTGGCCCAGGCAAGGGAGAACAAAGTTGGCATTGTAGTAACCAGGCCTCAGCAGCATAAAAAGAGTTGAAGCACAAAGTCAGGGGTCAGAACAACAGGGTTCAGCCCTGCATTTATCCTCCGGACTGAAAAGTTAGCTAGAAACCTCCACTTCTTGATTTCTTGGCATCTCACACAGCTCAGCTCAACCCACACGGCTCAGAGCTGTAAAGGAGAAGTACGGAGTATTAACTACGAGTAATTGTGTCACACAAGCAAAGACTGAAGTCCCTGAGGAGCTGCTACAGCATTTTGACTTCTGAGAGAAGCCTCTTCCCATCCCACCAATGTATCCATCAGCTGGAGTTTTCCAGTCTCCCAGTGCTGTTTACTAGGTTGGCATTGTCTCCCAGTTTCATGCATTCTCTCTGCATTCAGATGAGTCAGTGGCACTCCAAGAGCTTGTGCTATTCCAAACTCCTGGACTCAATCTGGCAGAACTGGTTTTATTGCACTCTGGGAACACTTAAGGCTGCCTCCTCCTCCTCCTCCAGCCTTCAGGTAGGCTGTTCTCTGCAAAGCCAGAGCACCATCTGAAGTGCCAGCCTCCAGATGGTGGAAGCAAGAAAAGCTGGGAAGTGTGTGGGAAGTGCGGGATAGGGAAGGGAAGGGGATAGAGACCTCCTGTTATGTCAGTGCTATCACAGTGGCCGTTTCCTACATCCTGGTGCAGGGACAAATCCATACTTCCTGCCCAAACCTGGGTTTATCAGAGAGAACAAAGGGGTGATCTTCTGCAAAGAAACTGAGCTGTGGGAAATGGCATTGTTTCACTGAGCTGGAATGGAGCAGGAACAAGTGACATGCTTCAATAGCTGTTCTCCAAAGCAGTTGTGGGGATCCCTGCATCACCCCAACACTCAGATGTAGCCGGCTCATGGTGATGTTTAGCTGGTGTTCTTCTCAAGTGGCCTCAAAGCAAACCACAAGGGTGTACACTTGCTTAGCCTGTCGTAGGAGTACAGATAAACCTCCTCTGTCTGTGCAGATGCTTTACTGTAGCAACACATGCAGACCATGCCTGTAAATTTACACACATGCAGTACACTGTATTTGCAGCCCAATGCTCAGAGATTTAGGAGACAAAACCACGTCAGTCTCCTCTATGTGCTGTAACGACTGGCACAGCTGCCTGGATGCTGAGGCTACAGAACTACATCTGCAGAGCTCCAAGCTCTGTGTCTCTATCTGTGCCATACAGCTACATTTTATTCCCATAAAATACCCTTTTCTCTTATCAACAGGCAGATGTAACCTACCCATGGAAACACTGCATGTGCACATATGCATTCACACACATGTTCACACGTGCTGTTTCTGTTAGCAGTAGAATTTAATGAAGAGTATGGCAATGATTAAGCCCTGCTGTGGTGTGATGAAGCAGACTGGGTATGCAGAGAACGGATTAGCTCACTCTCTGATACTATATAATCTGTTTAGACTGTACCACTCTATTGCTTATTTAAGGAATGAATGAGCACTTTGCTCTGGGATGTGCCACCCGTGAGTTCTGACATCATCCCTTTAAGCCACTGTAATGAATTTACTGCTTTGCTTTTAGCTATTTCCTTACTATATCCAGCAAAAGTTCTGTACTGGAACGATTCATTCTCAGAGACCACGTACATGTGTGTGTTCCATAGGGAATTAAGTGATGGTTAACTGTATCAGAGCAACAGAATGTTCTCTGCCTTCCTCAAGAAGAGACCTGGCACATGAGCAAAGCAAACCTCTCTCATAGATAAGGTGAAGCAAGATAAGAACGTAACGTGTGTGTGGGCACACTGTGCTGCACTGGGTTAACCTGGTATTCAGAGGGTTGCTATGGGCTGTTGAGAACACACATACAACCTCACCATTATCTCTTCCTGGTCCTTTCTTCCTTCTTATAAATCAAAGACTCTGAACTAAATTCCCTCCTTTACAAAACAAGAGACCAGAGGAGACAGCAACATGGAAGAACAGAAAGACCTGCGGATGCACAGCTTTGAAACAAACCCTCTCCAGTGAGCCAAAACACGCACCCACCAAGTGAAAAGAATGGAACATTTTGCCCAGAGGTTTGTGTAGGGGCAATTATCTTTCCTCATCATCTTCTTCTGGGTGCAGTGGCTCAGAGAATGAGCTCCTGCAGCAACACGTGTGGCTTACTCACTGCTACTTTGACCTGTGTAGCTATTGTCTCACCTGGTTTGTCAGGGCAGATACTTGCATGCCTAGGCTCTGTTCACACACACGGGACTGGTGGCACGGCCAGTTTCCTCACCACCAAGCATGTGTAGAAAGAAACACATTCAGACTCTTCTCTAAGCCTTCAGCAGGAACAGTCTCTCCTCTTTTCTAACCTGTTGCACTAGAAGCACATTTCCCTCGTAGCAGCTCACACAACAACGGGCAGAACGTGAGGCACGAAGGGTGTACATGGCCAGCCAGGATGGGTGTTGTGACTGCAGTTGTGGGCAGCTCCTCCTGGGCTGAGGCCAGCCTGGCTGCAGCTGGGCATGGATGCAGTGGAGTTGCAGGAAATCAGCCTCCACCCGCCTTGCAGTGCACAGGAGTAACTGTTCATTTTCCTATGGGGTCCTGCAGAGAGGAAGGCTGACAGTTTACATCTAGCTTTACATTAGACAGGAACCACATTAACGATGGGAAGAGCTACCAACTTGGATTGCAGGTCTGCTTCCAGGACTCCTTTCTTTATCCCATATAACCAAACTTCGAATGCTAGCAGTAGCCTGTTTTTTTAAACAAAGCCAGTGCTTAAGAAGCCAGAAAACCTCATGGTTCCACTGGCCTTCCTGCTGCAGCAAAATTAATACTGTGGCTGAAATTTCATAGTGTTATGAAACCAGGTTTTAAAGGGACTGTTGCCATTTCAGAAAAGCTTGAGATTCCAAAGCTCTTGTGCTTGATTTTCACTGCTTCCTCCCATCCCTGCTCTTCCACTGCCCCTTGAGAACAGAGTTTAGGATGCTTAGAATCAAAGCTTTATGGGGTTAGCAGTTTCAAGTGCAGGAATTAACATCAACTTATTTGGCAGTGGCTACAGGAAAACGCTGGGTGGTTGGGAAACTGGCTCTTTCAGCAACCTCATGTATGTGAACAGAGGCTAGGCATGTGTGTCTGACCCCACAAACTATGTGAAACAGTAAGGACAGAGCCCAGAGACAGCTGCATCCAGACCCAAAGGCACTCTTGTAGCTCTGATTACAGGCCCCAACCTTCACGCTGTTCCCAACCTCAAATAATCCACTGCACACACTTTCCATTCTATCTGTTACCCTGTCAAGCCCCAATACCAAACTTAAAGTATTCAGCCTCTTTATATACACTGCAAGACTTGAATAGGGTGTCTCAACACACTGTACCTGTGCTAGCAACCTCAGGATATGTGCCCTACAAATCAGAAACTACTGTTTGACCAGGGAAACGGACTTGCAGGATCCCCCACCATGGATTTAACTAGCTCAGGAGTTGTAGAAGAATTTACAATCTGTGCATTAGCAGATGAGACAGTGATTTATTCCTTATCCAGTGATGGCATCACATTATCGAAGGTGCTTTGGCATCACAAATAGTAATTATATATCTCACAGGCTCTTGGCTTAGATACACAGTGTGACCTTTCCACCCCGGCCCCCTCCCTAAGCTAAAGAAAATGACACAAAAGAACTGTTGAAATGACTAAAAGGGACTTTCCCCAGTTGCACAATCACTGAGAGCCACAGCAAGCAGCAGCCCTCGGCCCCTGGACTCCCCAGTCTGCACCGGATTGCTGGGTTCCCTTCAGATGAAGGCTTGATACCATTATTTCCCATCACCACAGAACTGGCTTTGTGGCACCTTTCCAGTTTCCTGAGCTCCTGCAGTGACAACGGACTCTGACTTATCCCTAGCACACAAAGCTCCTGGCTCTGCAGTAACACACATCTCTAGAGTCCACATGAATGAGGTTACGCCAAATGATGTCTCACTGAGCTCTTACTCTACGTGCTCACTTGGCCATGCTGCAGTCCTTTGAGGACCAGGCTTGGAACCCAGAGACACTGCGTGGTGCCAAGACAACCAGCAAAGCACAATTATCAAGACATGTGGCACACTGCAAGGAGGAGTGGATGACTCTCCCACAGATATTTCAATAGCACAGATAAGCCAGCATCAGCATCTCTCAGCCACATCACCTTTGGGGCTAAAGAGGGTGATTGCTCTTTTGTTGGGTTTCTTTTTCCTCCTAGCAAGCTCTGTCATCTAACTTCCAACCCTCTTACATTCTTGGTTACAGCTAGAAAATGAGTAGCTAGCAAACCCCTGATCTTGGCTTTCTCAGTGGCTTCGGCCATCCTAATAGGATAAGGCCTATGGTTCCTTGTGGTCTTGCCCTCTGGGGGGCTTTGAGGGAAAGCAGTCCAGACTCACAGCATAGAATCCTAGAATGCTTTGGGTTGGAAGGGACCTTAAAGCTCATCCGCCACCCTCAGAGGGAAGAATTTCTTCCTAATGTCTAATTTAAACCTTCTCTCTTTCACCTTACACCTTTAGCACATGACAGCCAGAGTTTCACACTTGGCAAAACTTCTCCTCACGAATGAATGACAAGCAAGACCATTCCAACCATTCAGGTTGGACAGTTTTCTCCTTACACTTCTCTCATGGCAACCAGAAGGAGAGCCCTGGAGAGAGGGAAATGTCAGAAGACTATGAGTGACAAAAGAGATGATTTTCATCTCTGGGTAGCCATGTACATCCCAGCCAGCAGAAAGACAACAGAGAGGAACAGCTACTGAAAATGAAAGCACCTTTTGACTCAGAAATGGCTCTGTTAAACGGTGAGAAACATGTCACATTTTGCAGATGTTCTTACAGGGTACATTCTACTCCAAAGCAAGGTGTGTTACAGGAGTGTCATTCTGGTAACAAAGTCAATTGTCAAATTACAAAATATCCTTGTCTGTGTGCTAAAGCATGAAATTTATGAGCTATGGCTCCCATGAGCAGCCTGAGAGATTGTATTTCAGAGTTAAATATCATCCACTGCTAACTCCCAGCTTCTAAGTCTGGGTAGTTTTATCTTGGGGAAAAGAAAAGAATTCAAAATCCTTTTGTGCTTTGGAAAGTTGGGATGGATCAGTGGGGTTTCAGCTTCAGAACGTGGGCCCTTTGGGATACCCTCTTACGCAGTTCACAATTCAAAGTTACTAAGGAAACTGCTCACCAAAAATTTGGCATCAAATACTATTTATGAAGCCAAGCCAGAGATCTCGAGTCAGCTGCCACCCAGTCACTTCTCATACCAGGGGATTTTCCCTGACTGCACATTGAATAAATACCTTCAGATCTGCCCACTTCTCTTCTAATGCAGGCTGAAGGACTGCAGCTTCTTCCTGAGTACTTCGGGATTCACATGGTAGTTTTGGTGACAGGGAACCTCGGATTAAGGGGCTTCTGCTTCCATACACTTCTGTGATACCACCTATGGAGGAAAAAGCCCTGTGCAACGTGAGGGTTCTGCTGTGATCTGCTGTGAATGGGATTCACTGGACACAAGGGCAGCTGAAATGTCCTGCAGCCTCGATGGCAAAGGAGGGCCCTTTGGGTGAAGTTGCCACAAATACACATCTGGGGTGAGAAGGTTAGGGATGGACCCCACCATAAACCATGTCCCAGTACAACACTGGTAAAGGCCAGGTTTGGGTCTGTATTCCTGACTTTAAAGTGATGCCAAACAAGGGAGGCTGGAAGCCAGGAGAGGAAACAGAGCCTCACTGCATGCAGAACACACTGCACTGATGTACAGATATTTAGGGACCGGATGGACCGCTGTAACTGGGAGAGCATCTCACGGCTGGGACAGTGAGAGGAAGTAACTATATGGTGACATCTCTGCTCTGACTTCTCCCTTTACATACTTCAGGCTCTTGGGCTTCTGAAGCGCAACGACGAAGAGATAAGAAATAAAGACAGGTATTACGATTGATATGTATATCATGCTGCTTTTGTGATAGTATCTACTCTCTCATGCAACTAAACCAGCAAGTGATTGCAACTGTTCTCATTAGTCTCCAATTCAAAAAGAAGCTCCTATCTTCATGCAACAGCTATCAGGATCAGGGATCTTGCTTACATAAGAAGCCTTGTGCAACAAAAACCAATTTCAAATCAATACATGTGCTCTTTTTGTTCAAGTGATTCAGTTGAGCACATGAAGAGTCTTGCTTTGGCCATTCTGGCTGCAATTTAAATTTGCTTTTAAGTCACTGCAGCTAAGAAGCTTGCCTTTCCTCAAACTGCAGGTCAGTGGCCTGCAGTGCCAATTGACCCAAGTCACACAGAAGCCACTAAAGCTTTTTTCTGTGCATTCATACAGAATGGATGCCTTAAAACTGGTTTTGCTAGCTTGAAACTTGTCTAATTCAATCTGTGATCAGACTTGGCAAGATCAGTTTGACTAAGGGTTCTAATTCTTCCCACTCTGCTTGAAACACCCTCGTAAGGGTTAGAAGATAGTTTCTAAATGACTTTCCACTTTCTTTTCCTGTGGCAAATGACAATTTTTCTTTCCTTGTATATTCAGTGGAGCTAGAATGACATGCCTGCATTTTACTCTGCCTAATGAGAGCCACAATAACGTGCAGACAGTGCTGCACACTGCTGGAACAAACACCCCTGCCCATGTCCCTGGGTCTCTGCCTGATGGCAGCGCTGCTCCAGGAAGTCCTGGGTGTTTCTGAACTCCTGCCAGCCAAGAGGCTGCAAGGCATGGGGGAAGTGAACCCTGGCACCCTCGGATCTGGGCACCTATATGGGCTTGTGGAGCCTGTGCCTCAATTGTAGGTCTCCCTTTCCTGCTAAGCAGCGCTGAGATCCCTCGGTGGCCTGGGGCTGGATGGGGAAGGAGGGATGCTGTTAGCTGTCTGTTCCCTTAGGTCATGGGAGCTGTAAGGGCTCCTCATGAGAAGATTCCAGCACCTGAGTCACTGCTCGGGTCAGAGCACAGCACCTCCTGGCTCACCCCGCTCTGCAGCGGGTAACCCTGACCTCACAATCTGATTAATAAGGTTAGTTAATAGCAACAACAACTACAATAGCAATGTTAGTTAAGGAAGTAACTGCTTATTTCCCTCCCTTGTGGGAATTACCACAGAGGCATTTGGGGTTTTCTGAGACCCACAGAGTGCTACAGCCGGGTCCAACCTCTGCAATTTGCTCCTACTCTTCCCTTGTCCTCCTGGTCGTTCCTAGAGTATATTTACACCCAGAATAAGTAACGACGTCCCTACCCATCCCTTAGTACCAAGCGAATCTTCTCTGAGCAAGGAGGGAATGAAGATAGGGGGTAACCTTAGGAGCTGGCAGTGTCCTCAAGGACTTCTATTTGGCAAGAACGAGCCCAATTTACTCCTCTAACACTGCTGCTTAACAGATCTGCAAGGGAAAGGGCAGTCATGGGTTCTTCTTTGCATCACTCCAGACCACTGAGTAGAACAAGTCAGAAACGTGTTCCTAGATCTCCCAGGCTAATGCTAGTTCCACAGCAGGCACGGCACGGCACGGCAGGGAGATGAAAGCCACAGTATCTACTGGGGTTGCATTCAAATGTACCAGAACTGGTCTTTCAAGGTAATTATACTTGTTTACTGGAATTGAATATACATGTCCCTACAAGATGCCTCACAGAAATAAGGCTTATCTACCCATCTGAGGAGCTGTACACATTTCAGCAACAAAATCTAAAATCAAAAGTTTTCTTTGTAGCAACTAGTCCCTATAAAGTAGGAGGCAATGATGGATTGAGTGTATACTGAGTATTGATTCAGAGTGTTTTGACATGTAATCAGATTTGATTGCTAAACTAGTTTGGTAGCTTTATCATGGGATGCTTAATACAGAGTTTGTTAATGCCTGTGCAATATTTTTTTTGGAGGTGTTTTTTTTCCTCCCTGTGTATAAGAGAAAACAAGTTGATTATCTCCAGGGCCCACTGCTGAGGAGAATAAGGCAATTGTAGCACAGGGCACAGCCCCTCACTGGGAAGCTCACTGGGAAGCAAAGGGGCTCTGTGCAGCAGTGGGTGCCAGTGGGAAAGGGAGGGTGATCCTAGGCAAGCACTGGTATGGGAAATCCGGATTCAATTTTTGTCTCTTCCACAGATGCTTCCTATGGTAAGGGACTTTACCTATTGCTGCCTCAGTCTGTTGAGACACAGGATTATGTGCTGTCTCTCACCTCACTTTTATCTATATTTTTGTATATAGTTTAGCTTGTATGGTGTTTTATTTCTTTTTGATAGTTGTAAGATTTTAGGGACATAGTAGTAAGAATTCTGCCATGCAGTACGGAAGAAGTCCTGTCCCTTACAGCACCTAAGGATTCCCTTGTATTGCAAACAAATAATTGCAATGGAAGAACTAATTAAAGAGTTGGGACAATAAAAGTATCCAAGGAGGCTAAAATCTGGACCCTTTGAGAAAGTCTGAAGAATTCTATTTTGTTCTCTTTTTTTGCCATAGTCCTGCTAATGTCAGTATTTTCTCACTGTTTGAGGTGTTCATAGTTTACGTACTCCCCTGCTATACATATTTCAGCCCTCCTGAAATAGCCAAGCTTCTTTCTCTGGTCTAATCTCTTGTTCTCCCTGTAACAGGCAGACTGTGTCTGGCCATTTGGGAAATAGTTCATAATTCCATGCTTAAATAACTGCCTTTTGATAAAGGTCCAAGAGTGCGCTCAGAGAGCTGGTTTGTTTTCAGGGATGGAGCAGACAGAGCAGAATGATGCTGCCTGCATACTAAGAAACTTGGCCTGAAGCCCACACACACCAAAGGCAAAATAAATAAATAAGCATCTCAATCAATCTTGACGTCACCAGGAAAAGGGTCACTGCCATGTGGAAGGAGACATCTGGCCAGTGAAGTCACTGCTCTGGAAGGATGCCACTGAACTGTTCACATGCTCTGCAGCACAATAGGATAACATGACAGTTAAAAGAAGGTAAAAAAAAGGGGGTGGATGAATTCTAATTGATGCTGAGTGAGAGGAGGATTAAGGAAGGAGCTGCACACCTTCTGCAAACCTAACATCTAACTTCTTCCTGTTGAAAAACTCCCATGGTTCCAACGCTAGACCAGCCTGTCATCTCGCTTGACACTGTCCATTAGACGTTCAGAACCAGCTTTGGAACAAGAGCGAGCTGGATCTTGCCACACAGCTAGAATGGAAACATGCGGAGGAGAGCCCTTTCTTCATTCCCATGTGCAGAGCTAAGGAAGATGCACTTGCCCGGGTGTTTGTGTTACCTGCAGCTGTACACAACCACACACACAAAATGACAGTTGTTCAGAGTAGCCACAGCAACAGACTGCTGCAGCCTTCCACATGCATCTTACACTCCAAGGAATTCTTTTAAAACACATTTAAAGGGAAACGCCAACTGCTCTATTTACTAAACAACAAGGTTTTGAGAAGGAGCAACAAGAATTGTCTGTGGGGAAGGAGAAACCCCTTGATAACTCTTTCCTCTACACACAAAACCAACTTGCTTCTGCAGGCTATTGTCTCTCCTTCCCTCAGTCCCCATCCAGACACAACATTGAAAGCAGCAGGGGATTGTTTGCCATGGGAGCTCTGATCTTCCCTTCACAGCAGCAGGGCATCCCAGCCCATCCAGACACCAAGCCAGGATGCTCCTGGCACAACGGAGCATCTGCACCCAGGATGTGGAGGCTCCTCTCCAGCCCTGGGCATTTCTGAACCGGCCTGGTTTAAACGCAGCACAGCCAAGACCGAGTCTTTGTTGTCAGAGCCCGGATTCCTTCAAGACCGCTAAAAAAAATCCACCCTGCGAGAGATGGGAATGCGACTGCCGGGAAAACGCCTGTTTCTCAGCACTTTCCAGCTGATCCCCGCGGCTGCTGCCCGTTCTCCCGGTCACGAACGGGGGGTCCGGCGCTGCCTGCCCGTGCTACAACCGGTCATTTCTCATCTGCACAGCGGATCGGGGCGGAGGAAGGGATGCGGGGCACCGGCGGGCAGCGCCCGCAGGGCCGCCGGCGGCGTGTGGCAGGGCCGGCTCCCCGCTCCCCACCGCTGCCCGTGCCCCCCTCCGCCCCGGCTTACCGCGGCCCCCCGCCGCCTAAAGCGATTATGGGAGCGCCCCGCTGTCCTGCTGCTCCTCCGCAGGGGCTTCGCGGTGCTTACCGGAACCGGGGCGAGTCCTTGATGCACTCCTCGAACTCCACCGTCATCCTGCCGGCTCGGCCCGCGGCGCGTTCAGCGGAGGAAGCGCATCGCCCGCCGGCAGCCAAGGACGCGGCGAGCGAGCGACCGACTGAGGCAGCGAGCGCCCGCCCCCCGCGCCCGCCGCCTCAGCGGGATGAGCGCGCCCGCCGAACGCCGCCGAACGCCACCGAGCGCCGCCGAACGCCGCCCAACGCCGCCGAACGCCGCCCAGCGGCGCGAAAGGCCGCGCTGGCCCGGGCCCAGCCTGGGGCCGCCGGCGGGCAGAAGCGGAGGGCAGGGCCGCTGTGCCGTCAGCCCGAGGGTCCCCTCCCGGGTGGCCGCTGAGTCCTGGAGCGAGCGGGCGGGACGGTGGGGTCCGTGTCCTTGCGAAGCGCGGCTCCGTTCCTAACCCTCCCCCGCCGCCTTCGCCCCTCTTGGGCTCTGACAGGACACTCGTGGCACCGTTTGAAGCGTGTTTGTGGCCGTGGCAGCGACCACCGCTTTGTGCATCACCTCATGCCAAGTGATCAGCCTGAGGTGCGGCCGCCATTTGCACGTAGGGCTGAGTGCGCTGATGGAGAAGATTGGGGTGTCCAGCGCGATCTGATATGGGCAGTGTCCAGAGGATTGGCATCAATCCTGTTAGTACTTAATACAGGTTTTAATTTTCTGTACACAATGGATTTGCTGCTGCCACCAGTAAATCTACAGTAACTCTTCTGGAGCCAACGTAATCACTTGAGGAAGGAAGATATCTGGGCCTATGGGTCCGGCTGAAGAGATGATGTTTGCTGCAGGAAATAGCAGTGTAATGTGGCATGGGTAAACGAGGCTAATTATGATGGGTTTAGGTCTGATCCTCCACCCACAGATGGAACAATACAAACCACATCATCCACTGCAAGTTTTATAGGAGTTTAAGACTGAGAGAAGGGCCCGAAGTGTAAATCTCCACCTTTTAGGAGAGTGCATCCTGTGTAATACAGACCTAAACTAAAACACAAGGGCCAGAGCATCTGAATCTATGGCAAAATGAGGCCTTGCCACAGGCACAGACTGAGCCATGATGAAATGAGATGAGATGTTCAGTGCCATTTCTATACACAAACTACAGCCAAGAATCACCCCTAGACCAGGCTCCCATTTCCATCTGAGTTCCCAGACCTGCCCAATTGGTCAGCCCCAGCCAAGAGTATCAGTGTGTGGGCAAATATCTGACTTTTTAACAGAGAGATCAGATGCTGGAGGGTTCTGAGGAACACAGAAGGAGGAATTAGCCCCTGGATCCCCTCAGTCCAGGAGAAGGGGCAAGGTGACCTCTGGTGGCCTCTGTTTTATGTGGTTCCATAAGGTCAAATCAACACAGTTTCCATTTTCTTTGGTTCTTCCAGCAAGATGAAAGCGTGTGGATGTTTCTGCCTGCGTGCATATGCACAAGCTCAGGGATTACAAATTACCCTCCTCTTTAAAGCTGAGAATCATCAGTTTCATTATAAAAGACTCTGGAGGCCATTGTGCGAGTTGAAAGCCAGTTGGATTTTCCTATTCAAAACAGATCCCAGGTTTGTATGAGGGAGGCAGGGATTTTTCTGTCGCTCTCCCTGTTTTACTAATGAGTTTGGGCTATTGTTTGCACTGGTTTTGGGCAATCTATCGTGCATACAGATACAGCACTTCAGTAAAGATGAGGAAAGATTTTAAAATACAGAGCAAAGTCATGAAGAACATCTGCAGCCTTTGTTTTATTATCATTATCTTGGCCTGTTTTTGTCCCTGTAGCTGTTATTTACCCTCAGTAAATGGTAGCCCACACACATCCTTTCACAGGCTGAAATAGATGAATATGGGCTTGCCTGAAATGCCCATGATGTTTTCTGCAGGGACTTTAATGTGGCTATTGGCTGAGTTGAGAGCAGTTTCATGTGGAGAAGGTTCACTGTATCATAGAATCAGAATGGTTTGTGTTGGAAGGGACTTTAAAGCTCATCCAGTTCCAACCCCCTGCCACGGGCAGGGACACCTTCCACTAGAGCAGGTTGCTCCAAGCCCCTGTGTCCAACCTGGCCTTGAACACTGCCAGGGATGGGGCAGCCACAGCTTCTCTGGGCACCCTGTGCCAGCGCCTCAGCACCCTTATAGCGAAGAATATTTTCCTTGTATCTAATTTAAATCTCTCCTCTGACAGCTTAAAGCCATTCCCCCTTGTCCTGGGAACATCCAAGCCTTTGAGTCCCCAGTGCCAAACTCACAACTGAGACAAGGAAGTACAAAATGAAATATAATCCTTTGTAAATGAGAAAATCAACTCCAGTGCAGAGTGTGGAGGGCTGCTCACACTGTACACTGACACCCCCATAAACCATATTTTCTGTGTGAGTTTCCTTCTTGCTCTGCCACTTTTGATGGCTTATCTAACTCAAGAGGCAGCCCACAACCGTGCCAGAATAGCCCAAAGGTTCAATTTCATTAGAAATGGACACAAAACCCCAAACATAAGTCCCGCTCGGGTGAGTTCTAATGGCGAACGGCAAGAAAGCCAAAAGAAGCTGCCTGCAGGAAAACTTAATGGCAGAAGAGCCCTGGGAAGATGAAACACAGGTTTTGAGAGGGATTCCTTCCCTTGCCATCGCTGGCTGGGCCACCTTCACCCGCTTTCCCTCAGGCAAAAGCGACCCCATTGTGGCCCTGCCACCGCGCCGCCTCAGCGCGCCCGCCCCACACGGCGGCGGCGGAAGCGGGCGGCGGTGGGCGGGCCACCGGCGGGAAGCCGGCTGAGGGGAGCGGGGCGCTGTGGCCCGGCCCTGCGGCGGGCAGAGGGGCGAGAAGGCCGCAGGGCTGCCCCCGGGGGGTGCCCGCCGCGCAGCCATGCTGGTTTGTCCCCCAACCCGGTACCTAGTGTTCTTTCAGTACTTTGGCACTAAATATAGGTAGGTGCCTCAGCTGCCTCCTCGCTGTGAGCGGTGGAAGTGAACCAGCGCCTGCTGAGGGGCGATTGTCACTGAAGGGGGTCAGCCCTGAGGGGGGCCAGCCATGGGTGGTGATGGGAGAGCTACAAAGAGGTGGCTGGGGAAGGGATGGGTGAATGTAGTGCTTTTGGTGAGGGTTAAATCCATGCTGAGATGTGAGAGCAGACAGAGAGCTGGTCTCTCCTTTCCGCTGTGCACAGAAGTGTTAAGAAGGGGATGGTTTAGGCAGGAAATGCATAGAATAGGCAAAGAGAAAACATCAAAGGATGGAGAAGAAGGCAAACTTGTGATCTCGGGCTGGGGCTCAGGGAGGGCAAGCTGCTGTGTTTCCTGTAGTGGTTATGGTGGTTTGCTGGGTGTCCGGTGGTGTGTCCGGTTCCCAGCGGTGCAGATGCCTGTGCTGCTCCAGAGGCTGAGTCCTGCAGGGTGGTAGCTGAGGTTGGGTTTCCCCAGGCCTTAAACATCCCACATGTGTAGCTGTGCCTGTTTACTGGCAAAGAAAGTGTGTGGGAAAACTTGCACAGCTCCAGTTCATGGAATTGTGCTTATTTTCTGGAGGACTTTACAGAATAATACCATCATATGCCAAAACCCACAACTCTTGCAGCGCATGGTCTGTATCGCTGTGGGTACTGACCTAAATTACTCTGAGTAGTTACAGGTAGGTTTAGTTTAGCCTCAGGACGTATCTCTCTGCACTTCAGCAGCTTTTGTGAATGGCTGTGACTTCTGCAGTAGAGAAGGAAGCTCACCACAAACTGTCTTTGTGGTCTTTTAGTTCCTTTATGACATCTGCAGAGCCTGCAAGAAAGGGACCTGCAACTGGCAACCAGCTCCTGGCTCTGAAATAGTTTATCTGCAAATTCTTTCTAGTGTAATTTGTCCGCTTTGTCTTCATTTCAAGGGCTAGTCCAGAGAGTAATATATGATGGATGATTTTTATTTCCAACCTCCTTTCTTGCGAATAACTGCTGCACCTTTTCCCCTCCATTCATCAGTGTTTGGTCCCTGCAAGTTGTGTAAAAAGATCCAGGTCTCCCTATAGCAAACAGTTCAATGACTGTCCCCCATTAACTTCTGGATGTGCTGGTGTGTGCTTTGTGAAGTCTTTGGGTCCTGACACATACCACTAACTGTTGCATTTGTTTTGCTTTGCAGTGGGGTCATGGAGACTTCAAGTAATCAGTCATTGATTGGAGTCCAGAATTATTTGGAGGTAAGTCCTTGCTAATCATCCTTTCATTAAAACGAAACTTCTAGGGTCACATTGTTGAGTTACAAATATTATCAAAGATAACTATTGTTTTTAGATTGACAATAAGAGACACTTGCATAATGCTAAACACTGCAATATTCAAAACACTCAAAGTGCTTTAGAAATTATGTCAGTGTACAGGTGGGAGAAATAGATCAGGGTGAAGTCAGACACATCTAGACCCTGATAAAGATGTGAACCCCTTAATGAGACTTGAAATTGAGGCACCTGAGTCCAGAACTCTGATTCTGAGAGCCCCTGCTCAGGTGCTGGCACACCTGAAGGGACTTAAGCCTGTGAGCTTTATATGAGCACTTGTGGCTTTGCCTTCACTCGTTCTCAGAACTGCCTCAGTTTTGAGTAGGTTCAGCTGTGCTGCTTCTAGGTGCTGCATCCTCTCGGGAAAGGATGTCTCTGATAGATATTTTTGGAACAAAGCACACCAGGATATCCATTATTGCAATGGAAGAAAAAAAAAATGCTTGGTTTCCATTCTTCTGGAGTTCTTCTAATATGCCAGGGGAAAAAAGGTACGGTCCTGTCATCACTGTTGTTCCTGTGCAGCTCCCAGGGATTTCAAGAATGTGAGAATGGCTTTCAGGATGTGAGTGCTGTTTGGGCTTGGAGTGAGTGTGCAATAGGAGTGCAAAAGGCCCACTGTTACACCAGCGAGTAGAAAGTGGGTTACTTGCACAGGGTGAATGCTCAGCACACCTGGATGTTTGTGTAACCCACTTGTAATTTAATTACAAGCTGCTGTTGAGCTGCATTTATTTGAGCAGTGCTGGTGAGACCCATGTTTCTGTGCAGGGCAGGAATTGAAAGGAGGATGTGTTATTTTTCTCTTGTCTTAGAAGCATCATGTAGTTCAAAATGAAGCCTGTGCCTGTCCAGAAAAGATTGTTTGTGAGATTGCTTTAGGTGGGATCACACCTATATATTAATACCAACCTTTCTGTTACTCAGATCTCATTTTCAGTCAGACTCTCTAACCCAAGATCACAAACCGTAGCAGATTGAAGGTGGTGCACGCACCATCCTTGTTTGTGTGAGTCTATGCTCTGCATTAGCTTCAATCCTTGTCTGGTAAAGGAAGACAGTTGTGGAAGAGCTGGTCTGGGAGCAGACAGGACGTTTCCACACCATGCCTTGGTTTGCTGAGTGAGGGTGATAGCTCTTGCTAAACAGTCTGCAGAAGGAAAGTGTGATGAATTATGGCTTGAGTAAGAGTTCTCAGGGTATATTTGTATGGCTTTTTGCCTGTGACCATTGTGGAGAAAGTGTATAAATATTGTGCGCATCTTGAAAGAAGAGCCCCAGAGGATTTTCTCTCTCATTTATCTAATGCTCTGAACCATCCAGTGTCTCAGCCCCCGGCACCGGACTTTGGGTGAGCCCAGCAGTTGTTTTGCATTATCCAAGTAACTTTGTTTTAACAGGAGAATGGGTAGGATGGGTGATTAAAGGAGAAAAGAAGAAGAAAAAAAGAAAAAGATAAACTTATTTGGTGTTGTCTTTTCACAGTATCAGCACTTTGCAGGCCAGTTCTGGGATATGTGCTTTGCTTTCATGTGGTGGTATTGATGCTGGGCACTGCTGAGCAGAGCTGTGTCTATTAGAACCACATGGGAAGTCTTAAAGCAACTTTAATAGAAAACTTCTGGGGCCTGTAGGAATTTATCTTCCTTCCTCCATTTCTGTGCAGCCTTGAACTTCACAACTTTCCAAAGCCAGGGAGGCAACTGAAGGGAAGGGCAAAATTAAATGTTTAATGAGATCCTTATTGTATTCTAAGTATGTTCAGACATTTGTCTGCAGTTGCAGGCAAGCAAATAACCTGGGAGGTGCAGACCTTGTGTTTCAACAACTGTGTCATTAGAAGTGTAATGGGCTGGTTTGTGAGTGTGGTGCTGCAGTCTTGTGTGTGGTAAGGTAAAATAGCTGCACTGGGGCTGAGCAGAAGGCCTGCCCGTAACCCTTTGTCACTGTAAAGTGCTGTATTCTGCAGGACACAAGCTTTTGTAGCCCTCTGTACTGCTATGTAACAGAGCTCTGGGGCTGTCTGGAAGAAATGGAGACTTGTTCTAGTTCAGGGACAGATGTAGATCTTTTGATATATCTTTGAGGGGAGTAAGCTTTGCAGACATCACTTTCGTTCTTTCTTGGAGACAATGTATTTGTCTTGAAGTACTTGGAAGCCCAGCTTGCTAGTGATGGGTCCAAAACAAAATTCCAGACCTTGCCTCCCAGATGGGGAAATTTGAGTCCTGTGACTTGGCTCCCTTAAGTTCCTTGTGGAAACTTATAAGATGCAGGACTTCATGTTCTGGTCTCAGTTCTTACTGTAAAGGAAGATTTCCTGTGTAGCACCTTTTGTTGAAGTGAGTAGCAACATGTTGTTTGTGCTAACAGGTACCGTATGCAAGGCCTGCTAGGATCTACAGAATTAAGTTCCCTTTCATGTTTGGTTTGAACATCTCCTGAGTGTGCTGTTTCCCATTGTGCTGGTGAATGCTGCCCAGAACTAATCTTCCCCACACGAAGCTCTGTTTGGCCAGCAGCCTTGTGCTAAGGCCAGATATTACTCCTCATGAAAGGAAAAGGGGGAGTAGGAGAGGAAAGAAAGAGAACATATGCAAACTCCTTCCTATGCAAAGGCAGCTTTGGTACAACACCCCAAAAAAAAGGGGGGGAGGAGGAAGAAAGGAAAATGGACCAAGAGAACTATTATTATTCTCCAACCCCCGTTTCAATAGTAATTCCAGTGGCATAGGAGATTGCTTTGGAAACCCTTTCTTCTAGCAGAAACCCCTTTCTCAGCTTTTTCGTCCTGGCTTTCACTTCAACTTTTATCTATTCCACTAAAAATGAGTTAGATTTTTAATTAGTATTTCAGTTGAAATAGCACCCACTGAATCAGCCAGGCTGTGCTGACTTGCAACCAGAAGCTTGCGTGTTACTATCAATTATAAACCAGTAACTTAAGTTGTGCAGCATCCCTGGCAATGCAGTGCAACCCCTTGTGTCTGTGCAACTGATGGATTGTGCAATTCAGCTGCCAAGGAAGAGAAATAGGTACTTAGTATTAAAAAACATTCCTAATGCCTGTAGAGATAGATGCTGAGTATCCCGAGTATCCTATCCTGTAGACTTCAGGGAGAGAAGCAGGTGACCTTTTGCTTCTGCACAATAGGTGATATACAGCAATGGGCCTGTTCTTCATCCTCCTTCTCCAGCATTTGTACAGAGTGAGAACTGAGCTGTGAGTAGGAATAGCAATCTGGAATGTGGATCCCTATCATTCTGGCACACCACAGTGGAAATTTCAGCACGATTCAAAATATGGAAGTACTTAGTGAATGAAACCTGTTAGCAGAACAGACCTACTACATGCAAGTAATGCTTTCCCCTGCATCACTGGTATGCAGCCTGTTAGAGGATAAACTGACACTCTGGGATGCTTGTTGCTGCTCCAGGAATATGGTTGTCTGGAAATGCTGTGACTCAGGAAGTAAAGGCTGAATGAAAATGGATGCGATCTGGTTCAGTGAAAGGCCTCCAGCAGGTGCCAAGCCAAGACTTCAGTGTTTCTTACACCTGCTAAAGTGAAGGGTATTTGCATGCTCTGTGGCTTAAAGAACTTTGAGCACTGGGAGGACAACCCAGCTTCTTTATTCCTGATCTTCTCTATTGCCTTTTACCTGGGGCCCCATGGGTAAAGGGCTTAACTTCTGCCTTGGTTTCCCCATAGGAATCCATAGATGATACCCAACAGGGTAGTGGTCTGGATTAATAGCAGTAAAGGCTTTTGAGTTGCTCAGATGAAAGGCCTGCTTGTTTTTTCTGAAAGGACAGGAAAAACTGGTTGCTATCTAAGCAGTTACTAAATGTAAATAATGTGGGGTTTTTAGCAGTGTGGGTGATACTCATAGATGAAAGTATACAGGAACCAGAGGAGGAAACCATCAGCTTGCCTGTAAGCTCAAAGGGCATCAAGATGGTAAAGATGGGAGACATTTGCCTAGGTGAAGGGGTCACTTCTGAATTGCCCGCAAAGAAGTTTATCAGTTCATAAAAACTCTTTTTAAGGAGATTAATTAGGGTTGGATATAAATGAAATACTAGAATTGAAACTGGAGGCAGCAGTTGATAGTACCTTATCAGCTGCATGCCTGTTAGGCTGGAGGAAGAATCCACAAAGCTTTTAGCTTTCACAAACTGAGATTTGGTGGTGGTGGTGGTCGTATTCCTCCTTGGATGCCCAGCACATACATCCTTCAGTCATTTCTCCAGAGAGCATTGCCCAGGAGAAAACTGGAGAAGGGCAGCTGTGAAAATACCATTTGTTGAAGCTGTCATTCAGTCCTGCACCTTTGTGGACTCATTGGCTGACCTGAATGGGGGAAACCACCAGATTTGCCTTGGAGTCTGCAATCCTCTTTTCCTCTCCAGTAGGGCTCAGCTCCTATTGGCAAAGGAGATGGGATCCAAACAGTGTTCTTATTGTCCAGCTTTCTTTGGATGCCGGGTGGGATCCAAAGGCGTGCTGCATCCAAACTTCTCCAAGCCCCTAACAAGAGAGGAGGATGTTTTCCATGCTCTCTCCTGTTCTCTCTCCTTCTCTAACCCCACTCAACTGTGTTTCCACTGGCTGGTTTTTGCTTGATGGGAAAGGAGAGGGAGAAGAGGGTGGAAGAAGGGAGGAGCCTGCAAAACCCAAACATATCTTTGCAGAAACCACGCTCTTAAAATGCAGCTTCTGCTTTAAGACAAATTGCTGAGGCACAAGCCAAGGTCTACTGCAGAAAACTATTTAATTTCTGTCTGGTTCTCTCTGCTTAAGGGTGATAAATAAAGATTGTTGTTGTTAATTGTAACCACATGTGAACTCCAAATAGAAGGATTAGGAAGAGGAAAAGCTAGGGTCATTTTGTTTTCTTTCCCAGGCCTTCCCCTGCACCTCTGTTGCACTTTTTCCTTTACCTCCCTATGCATTTTAAGGATATACTTCCGAGAGCCCGGAATCCTGTCTGCTCGATAGTAGGAGTCTGGAAGGTATTTGTGAGTCAGCAGTTCAAACTATTGCCTCTAGGAACCAAATGAAAATCAAATAAAGACCATTGGTTCACTACTCAGGAGTGGAGATGGGAAAGGGAAAGATATTTCAAGTCATTCAGCAGGTTTTTTCCTTTTCTTCTTGTTTTTCAGTCTTTCAGATCTGCTTCACTCATTCCTTGTAACAAATTACATTGGATTTTCTAAGGGCCTGTCCTCACAAAGAAAAAGGTTGTAATTTGCAGTGGTCCAGCAACCTACTTTAAAACCTTACTGTAGGTAAGACCTACTATGGTTTTAACATCAGTATTCCATGAACTTGCTGACCTACCAGTGCTTGTCCTTTACCAAAACCCACCCTGGCTTTACTAAACTTAGGCCAGTCTAGACAGACCCTTCTGTATGTAGCATCTAATTAACCATGTTAGTATCTCTTTTGTTCTCCCTCTTGTGTGTGTGCATCTTGATTAAAAGACACCATATTAATGACTCATTTAGCAGGGCTTTATTTACTTTCCCAGCAGGAATGTGTAGTAATTCACCCAGTTGTTTTTCCAGTCCTTTGTTAGTGGGCAGAATGGAAAGGCAGAAACAGGGTGGGGAGATAAAAGCCAGCTGCGTGGACAGGAACAATTGGGAAAGGGAAACAACAGGCCAAGCCACAGGTGGGCTCTCCAGCAAATCCGTGCCAAAATCCATATGCAAAACCTAGAGGATCTCAATGTCTGTCCTTCCCCTTGCCTTAAGAATAGTAAGTTTCAGCTTGTTGCAGTACAGTTTGCTAACTAAGTTTTAAAGTACATCTCAGCTGCAGTGTAACTTTAGAGCCTTTTGGCTCCAATAAGCTTGAACTCTGTGACTGTAAAACTTGAATAGTGTGATGGTGTAAATAATGTTGATTGTTTTCTGCTTTAGTCTTGCTGTGGCAGAGGTCTTAGCGTGAGTGAGACATCACCTGAATATTAAGACAACTCTAGCTCCTGAGGAAAATAGTACTCAAGAATTAGCCAAGTCCTGCATTAATGCAACTACGGAAGCAGCAAATATAAGGAAATCCCACCTTGTGACTGCCAGTGGCCTGTGTCTGTCCTGTGGTTCTTTGTACCTGCTGGGATAGCTCAGTGTCAGCTCCTCAACTACTCATGTATTTTATGAGCTGTGTCCTGATTCTTAGATCTGTTTATATTTCTCAGTGGGACTAATAAATGCATTACATCAGTGCTGGGCTACTACTCCTCTGGTCCCCTGGCTCTTCCTCTGCTCTCAACAGTTAATGGAAGCATATTGCTCTCTGTAGCCCTGCTCCCATTGTGGATGGGAAGGAACTTCTGCCTGCAGCGGTAAGCTGCAGTACTTGACACTATTCTGGCCTGCACTGGAAGTGAAGGATGCAGCCTGAGCTCCTTCAGGTGTCTTGGCTGACATCATTCAGACATCCCTGCATGCTGTTTCCATCCCTTTAAGGCTTGGGTTCTGCAATCTGAGTCCAGTTCTTGGCAGTAAATTGCAGGGATGGTGTCTAGGTTTAAATGGGCAATTCTCTGTCCTGTTTCCTACTCACTCAAAGATATACAGTAAGGATGGGGAGCCTGATTTTTGTACTTAGTACATGTAAGGAAGTTCATGTGGCATTTTGCATGTTCTGTCTGAGGTGATTTGAGGACAAAAGGTGAGGAGCCACTGGTGCTAGAAGTCCCCCAAACAGGCTCCTCTCCATCCCTTTCTTTGCAGCCCACGGTAAAACTCCCAATTACTTCTTTGTGTGAGTAATAAGGAGACATATGGTTAGCAAAGAGGAGGATGTTTTTTCCTAGCTAGCTTGGAGCAAGTCATCTATTCATAAATCCCATCTCATCTTGGCTTCCAGAAGGCAGTGCAGAACCTGAAGCCCGTTGCTCCTGTCAAGTTCCACATCTCCAGCCGCACAGATGCTGGTGTCCATGCACTCTGCAACTCTGCTCACCTCGACATCCAGAGGGCTCCAGGGAAGCCAGCTTTTGAAGAGAAACAGCTCGTCTATGGTCTTAATCGCCACCTGAAGCCTGAGCCAATCTGGTAAGTTGGTGGCAGTTTCTTCTTCTTGGAGAAAGGAGGAAATGCAACGATTTCATTCTTCACCCACAAGATATATTTTCCCCTGTTATATATGTTGCCAAACCATTCCCTTGCACATGTGTATTTCTGCTACCACCAGACCCCTGTTGTTGTTAGATCATCTGTGCTGGTACCCCTAAAACGAGTAGTTGTGAGAGGCTGGGGTCACCATGTAAGTATTGAATCCACTGGGATGACTCTACTTTCCCACATGAGCTAGAACACTAGTATCTAACTTTCAGTGCTGCTTTATTCCCCAAACTCCCTAATTTCCTTTGTTTCTTGAATTAGCACTTAGCAGAAACCTGGCTGCAGTATTGCCTCTCACCTGTATCTATGCAAAAAGATGAAGAACAAGCAAACAAAACTGCTGTTAGCGTTGGCAGTCTCCTCCTCCCTTCCCATGTCCTCAGCCCCTTTTCTTCCCTGCTAGACCAAGGCTACTGCTTGACGTGGTTTAGAAAAGTTACATTAAAAGCTGCAGTTGAATATTTTTGTAGCAAGATTTGTTGTTTTACTCAATGGGATAAAGTCCTTTTCATACTACACCCAACTGTTAATGACTAGGAAGTGTTGCATAGGAATGTTGATACAACAATCTACAGAGAGCAGAACAGCCATTTCTTCTCCCTGTTTCCTTCTTTCTTCTTGTTAGAGTTATTACTTCTTGAAGAATGTCACAGTGAGTTTATTCTGCATGAAAGCAAAGCCTAAATACCCACCCCCAAATGAAGAAAAAAATGATCATTAAAGCAACAGTTTCTGTTTAGAATTTGCATCAATTAGATGAGTAGTTTCTACACCCTTTCAGAAGGGTGAATTTTTCAGAAGGTGGATTGAATTTCAATGTTCTTTGCTTTTCTTCTCAAGCTGTTG
The DNA here is from genome assembly GCF_004027225.2 of Strigops habroptila. NCBI lineage: Eukaryota > Metazoa > Chordata > Aves > Psittaciformes > Psittacidae > Strigops > Strigops habroptila. The sequence goes on from NC_044292.2 coordinate 5,889,392, forward strand.
TGCAGTTTCTCTGTCAGCTGTCAAACAGTTTCTGTGTTCTTCCCTAAATATGGGTGCATTTGTATGGTTAAAGGATAAATTCAATGAAACATTGGGGTTTTTAGACTTAAAAGCCAAATCTGTGCTGTGTCATAGAATCAACATGCCATTTGCCAGCAGCTGCTCTGCTGTGGTCTATTCCTCCTTCTCTTGCTTTGTCTGATTTGCATACACTAAACTCTTGATGGCAGAGATTGTCCGTGTCTGTCCAGGATTTGGTCCAGTAGGATTTGAATCTCTGAGAGGTACCCTATGGAAGAGTGTGTCAAAGCATTTCAGAGTGTTGTGCAAGAAGGTGGGTAAATCTACAGGAGGTATTTAGATGAGCAGAAGAACTGTCATGCAAGGTGCCAGACTTCAGTCTTTCTGATGTCTGGTGGCATGCGCATAAAGGAAGATTATGGAGGAAATTCCCCATGCCAGAGCAAGGGCCCAGGACCAAAAAGCCCATCCCTCCCCACCCCAGTGCAGGATTGTTGTAAGAATTAGCAACATTACTATGAAGTACACTCCCCCCTTCATGCTTCACCTAGTCTGCTTTACTTTGTAATCTCTTTGTGAAACAGGGCCTGACACAAATGCTGGCATAGCAAGGCCTGGTATTTGAGGACTGACGTTGTAGTTACATCTGTTCTTGGTGTTGCAATGGAAGATTCTAGTTCTCCACAGCTTGGGGAGCAGTGAATCCGGCTCTTAATGTGCAGGTGCTCGAATAGTTTGGGGTCTGAAGGAGGGAGAGGTGAATGATGGTGTTACTTTTTTCCCAGGAGGTCTTTCTTGCATGTTCCACATGCTGTGTAAACAGGGAGCTGGTATGGGTTGGTTGGAGCTGTGACATGCTCTGCAGAAGGTGCTGATCTGCAGTTCAGTCACATGCTTTGACCTTTTCAAAGCATGTTGTAAACGTTCCAACCTGCTGTAGGGTGGTGAGGTGCTGGCACAGGGTGCCCAAAGAAGTGGTAAATGCCCCATCCCTGGCAGTATTCAAGGCCAAGTGGGACAGAGCCTTGGGTGACATGGTCTAGGGTGAGGTGTCCCTGCTCGTGGCAGGGGGGTTGGAACTAGATGATCTTAAGGTCCTTTCCAACCCAAACCATTCTATGAAATATAGTGGGACCTTTTATCTGCAGTCTCTCATCCCGGTCAGTGACTGGAGCAGGAGCTGCAGCTGCTGTCTCAGAGCTAGCTGCGTTCTTTCACCTCCAAACAAGTACCAAGGGAGCCATCAGAGGGTGAAGGGGAAGAGGAAGTAAAATCCTTGGAATCCGAGCTCAGGAAAGAGGGCTGGAAGGCACTGTGAGAGCCTTATTACTAGAGGCACATAGTTCCTGTTAGTGCTTGTTTATTATGTTGTTTCAGCTGACCTTTTCCCCTGGCTGTTTACAGTTCCTTTAACAGTCCTCATTTAGTTTTGGGAACAGTAAAAGGCCACACCACTTTGTTCCTAACAGTCTTCTGACTGTCCACGTTGGCTTCGCTGTTACTGTCCCTCCATAAAACCCTCTTGTGATGTCCTGGAGTAGGTGAGCTCAACCCGAGCGTGGTGTGAGATGACTGTTAATGCTGCTTGGGCTTGTTACAGAGTGTGACTGCCATTAGAAATGTATCCCTGTCAGTCCCCAGAAATGTGTAAAGGAAATTGCTCTCCCCCAAACCTTATTTGCAAAAATGTGTTTTAGCAGTTTGCAGGGTTGGTGGAGTCTCCCTGAAAGCAAACTTTTCACAGTGGGTACCTGAAAGCAAAGCAAATACTGACTTCACTGCTTTTACTACACAGCCCATGGACGGCCATCCAGTAACAAGTCAGATCATGCATCCCAAACCTGAGATTGAATATTAGCATGATAATAGAGGATTGACAGACTTGCACTTACAAATCCAGTTCCTCCATTTGCCTCTTAAAGTAACAGCTAGATTCCTGTGTGCTGAGAAGCCAGAACACAAAGCAAATCCTTCTCTCAAGATAGCTAAGTTGCATGCTTAACATCTGAGAGTTATGTCCCTCCATAGCTTTCACCTTCTTTGACGTATGTGTGAAGAGTCTAATGCAGCTGCTGAGGGGCTGGGGGTGATTTCTTTCCAGACTGCTGTGTCAATTAAATGAAAAAGAAAAGATTCTGAAATAGAATTTGACTTATGCAGGGTTTTAGTTGTTATTTTTTGCTCAGCCTGAAAAGTAGGTCAGAATCAATGGAAGTCAAACCCTTTCTGGATGTTTTAGCTGTAACAGGGAGCATGAAGTAGGTCATAGTTTTGATTTCCTTCCTTAAAGGACTAAAGCAGTTGTTTGGGAGGCAAAACTTGGTGATTTTACAGCCAGAGGGTACCACTGTAATAATTGGTCTGTTCTGTGTGTCACCAGCCACTGAATCTGAGTGTCTCTTCCCTGAGTTTAGGCTTGGAACTTGTGAGTTGTGTTGTCTGACTTTAATGGCATGAGTTGTCCTGGAGAATAAAAACTACTGTTGTGACCTGCCACTTCCCATACTAGTAGTCCTATAGATACATAGTTATAGTGAGCTTTGTGATGCTTTGATTAGTCAAAGAGCAAAGAGGATTGCTGCTGAAGAAGCATCTCTGAAAGGAGGCAGCAGTGGGATCTTACAGATGGGAGGTTTTTGTCTCACACTAAGACCTGACAGGTACCTTATCAGGGGTGATATCTTCTGATCAAATGCGGTCCAGTCCTGATCAGTTAGAGTTTGGGTTTCTCAGGATGCACTCAGCTCTGCTTCTCCTTCCTCCCTTGGTCTGCAAATGGTTCAGCTGCTTTCCATTAAAGAGCTTGGTGATGGGCACAAGCCTGAGTGTGTTCAGCAACCATCCCCTCCCTCTGTAAATATGACTTTGCCAAGAAGAATTCTCTCCTAATGTTGAAGAGAAAACTCAGCACTTTCATGTGGTTGCAAGCAGGGGGTGATGGAGAGAGGGATCTTTGTGAGAACACGTTATTGGTGATAGAGCTTGGAAGGGAAACAAGATTCCAAGCTGGCTGACTGTATCAGCAGTAATAATAACCTTTTGTAGCATGATGGGTTTCTTCTATCACCTGATCTGTCTTTTATATTTGCAAAGCATATTTGAAAGGATCTTGTCTACAAAGATCAGAGTGTATTTCATAGATGAGGTAACTTCAGGAGGACTTGGCCCCTTAAGAAGGGATGGTAATACAGTAGACTCACACCTTCTATTTCTGGTGTCAGTTTTGTAAGCACACAGTAAATGCTGTTTGAGGGACAAGAAGACAGAGTTGGGATTCCTCCCACTGTCTGCAAATTGCCATTTAGCTTCTGTAGGATGTACTTCTGGAGAACATCTTTGTATCCAATAAATTACCATTGCTAGTTAGATGTCTTTGGGCTTTTTCTTCCTTCAACCTCCTCTGAAATTCAGGCTCCTTTGAAAAGGTAAGGAATGCCATGAGTCTGTATTTACCAGCAGGCTTTCAAATAATGGGAGTTTAACAAGGCCTGAAATGCAGCTGCTGGAAGAAATGCTGGAAAGACATTCCTAGCTAGAAAGAGCTTCTGGTGGCAATTGCATCTGCTGGAAGAGGCAGGAAAGGTGCCTGTGTGGAAGATCATGTGAGCAAAACGAGGCTTTTCTGAAAGAACCACTCTATCAGAAGGAGTAAAAGGATGGTTATTGAATAAAAATCACATAATAAGAGAAGCTCAAGATAGATGAAATGCTTGTGGAGGCATGTAAACAAGGGAAAATAAAGGTGATTATTATATTCCTGTGTTTAGAAGAAGCTGGAGGTCCTCAGTTCAAACTCCATCGCAGGCCTGGAGGATGTAGTTTGCATTTCTACTGAGAGTTTGTAGCAGTGGAGCAATCTCCAGGGCTTGTTATTGCAAATCTTTGTGGCTCAACTTTAATTTCTTCTGCTGTGGTCTGAGCCTTTGCAGTCAAAGGATGTGAGCCAGAGGCACTTGAGCTGGCAAAAATCCCTGGAGCACCAACCTTTCTCAAGTAAATAAATAGGTTTTTCCATTACTTGGTCCCAAATGGTATTGGATGTTTTAGCTGCCCTGGGTCCTTTCTCCTCACTATGCCAAACCCCAGAGACAGAAAGGCACACAGCAGGAGAAAAATACCTTCTAAGAAAATAGATCCTCTAAAGTAACACCTGCAGGGAGATGGTGCCTGTGTAACAGGGACTCCTTGCTGTGTGCTCCCTGCAGTGTGGTGAGTAGCCAGTGACCTGGGATAAGGGAAAATCAAATCCTGTAAAAACTGTGCTGATATGTTCAAATCAGTGATAATGCTTTGGGGCAGGAGCAGGAACACAGGGAAGCTCTGTTTTCTCCCTTGCTAGAGAAAAGGGTGTTTTCCTCCCTGACAGCTTTCATTCCTTCCCTTCTGGCTACCAAGCTGTCTGTGTTTGATGGTAATGGTGGTGCTGGCCTAGAGAAACAAGGCAATTTCTCCCTATTGCTTGTAGAAGAAAGCAGGGGAGATCAGCTGCCTAGAGAGCTGCTCCTTGCGCTGACTGCCCGGAGTCAGTGGAAGATAAATAGACATGAACATTCTCAAAAGCCATTTTCTGCACACAATAGATGTGAGGAGGTCTCCTGCATGCAACATTCTATTTCCAGACAAACTCAATGTAGGTGATGGTGGGATGCACCTTTATTTTCATTGCTGCAGCAAAGTCCTCTTTGTCTTGGAGGTTGTGGGGGGATGTGGGAGGGAAGTGATTTAAAGCTATCTCCATCTGTTACAATGAGCTGTGTAACCTTTGAGAGTGAGCACAGAGGTATCCGTTGGTGGGGGAATCCTTCTCACTCGTGTTTGGGACTGCAGCAGCAGAAGGGCACGGTGTTTGTAAGGTGTGCTCCTCAGCTGGAGGGGGGCAGCTTGCCTTGGGAAGTTGCTGCCTCTTGCCTTAAACATGGCTGGGAACACATGTGCCCTCAGCTAGATCCACAGTATGATTTGATGGGCTGGGTGAGGTGTTTGGTCTCACTGTGCACCAAAGAACACACACCACCAATTGCCATTTCTCAGCTGAAGGGCTGAGCTGAAGGGTTTTAGCCTCTTGTGATGGTGTGAGCATCCCCAAAATGTGTTGATAGATGACCCAAAGTCAGTGTGTATTTGATGACAGGGGTGATGTTAAGTCTCATCTGTCTTCTTCCAGTTGACAGATGCCTGTGGCAGCCTAGAGATGCAAATCCTTGGTCACTGGTTAGTCATGGGTTGTGAGGAGAGTGAGATTTAATGAATGTTAAGTGCAGTTTCTCAAAGAATCCATTGCATGTTTCAGTTCCCATTTATGTGGTGACCAGGCAAAAGCTTTTGAACTAGTTCATGACATTTCTCTGCATCTCCCTCTTTGTCTTCTGTCCTCACAGCATTCTGAATGCCTACCGGGTGTCCAGCAGCTTCCACGCGCGCTTCTCTGCACTGTCAAGAACCTACATCTATCGGCTGCTGATGGGCTGCTCTCATCATTCTGAAATACCAGTGTTTGAAAGGGATCTCTGCTGGGCTCCTGTGGGAGGGTAAGTGTATCCCATTAAACATCCCTGGGGAGCCTCATCAACGCTCTAGAAGGGCTTGGCTTTTGGGGGAAGTAGGAATGGGTAATTTCCACATGAGACCAATGTTCCCTGTTCATATGGCCAAGATTTCTCTGTTGAAATGGATGCAAGTGCACTGAGTTGTGTTCACTGAGCCTTACAGTCCTTTTGAACTGTATGGTTTTACCTGTGATAAACATGCTTAGCACTGCTGAAATACTCAGTGGCTTCGGGTAAAGTCCATCAACAACTTTGTGTGTCCCTCCCTAATGGAAGTGATAAGCATTTCCTCAGATGACCTTGTCAGTTCGTACAGCAAACCCATTCAGACAGCTGGCCAGAGGAGCAGTGCTCTGACATGATGCAGACAGGCAGAAGTGCATTGCCTGGCAGATCTCAGAGTTTAGGTGTGACCATACAGGCAGGCAAGAGTGAAGGCTGAGAATTCTTCTTTTTTAATCTTATTTTTGCTTTCCCAGTCTTATTTCTGGTAGTTGACTGTGTGTATGTTTGAATAGGGAGACCAATGACTCCAAGCAACCCTACAATAACAAACCGGTGTATCTGGCTCAGTGTTCACTTGTGTTCTTGGAGTAGCCACTGAGTCATAACAGATCAGTACTTGTATATGCAAGGGAAGAAAAACAAATTCAGTGCCATTTAGAAAGAAAAAACAAACAACCTCGGACATGTTAAACAGTGGGTGAGGAAAGAAACCAAACAAACCCCAGAAGATAATTTGTTATTGTCCTTTTAGTTTATGTTGTACTGAGATAAAGATACAGTCAAGAAAGTGGAGTTCTCCACAACGTGGTAGAAAAACAGGTTTGCAGCCAGTTGCGGCAATTTCATCACCACTATTGGAATAACAATTGTGGGTAATAGGGGAAAAATGTAATCTCAACTGTCTTAGAGGGATGAAGATGACATTGTGCTAACATTAAATTGCTGACTTTCCTTTCTGTGGGCTGTGGAAGGGAAAAATAACAGCTAATTTTGCAATTTCATATTTATGTGTACAATGGGCCTTAATCTCAGGCCCATTAATCTTTATGAAATGGCATGAAATTTAGCCCAGACACTGCAGTTAATGGCAATACCACATTAACGATCAAGTGAGCCCATTAGCAATGCTGAATGGGAGGTGTCTCACTAAAAGGTGGAACATTGGGACTGTTAGTAGTGGAGAAACTCGTAGTGTGTGCACTACTGAGCACGTCTGGTGTATAAACCACATAATACGCATTAAACCTCTGTGGGTGTCTGAGTTGCCAACTGGGTGTCATCAGTGCTGTTCAGTGTGACCAGGGTTCCCTAAGTGCTGGTCATTTTGCTTGAACACAGTGAAAAATGAATGATGTTGGTAAATGTAATCTTGAATTTTGGTTTTCTTCAGAAACACTTTGACTTCTGTTAAGACCTGGCAAACTGAAGCCATGGATCGTGCATATTTGCTCAGGCTTTTCTTAGAAGTTTACAAAAACCAAGAAAAATAAGCATCTGTTCAGCAAATGTGTCAGGAAATCTGTCTCAATTCCTTTGCTTGAGGCTATTTTGAACAGGCCTAGATACTTCAAATGAAGAAATCTGAATGACACTTGACATTCTGAGTTTTACCCTTAGCCTTTTCTTCTGCATCTCCACCTCTGGTTTAGTCTGGCTTCGTCTCTGACAGTTCACTCATTCTATTTCTGTTGCTTCCTAACTTCATCTTCTGGCTGTTGCAAATCTAAGGTTTGGAAAGCCATCATAGTGTGTGGTATTTTCTTACCTGGCAACATCATCCTCACTTTATAAGATCCAGATACTGCAAAGGATTTTGGTTCTCTTGCCCTCCACTCCAGCCAGCAATAGACTTATTTGAACTGAACTGTTACAAGCAGCACAGCAGGGTAACGATTTGGGTAGAAGCATGTGCCTGCCAACCCTTCATCCAGCCTGGGGTTTGGAATACCTTCAGCCCTCAGGTCACTTGGCATCTTGGCTTGTGGTTTGGGCCATTAGAAGACAAACTCCATCTTGCAAAATGAGTTTCCACAATGCTGCCATGTTAAATCTGTGTGCCAGGTTTAAGCCTCTCAACAACTAAATTGGACTTGGACCCACATAACGTACTCAGTCCCACCTGATGCTCCTTTCCTTTTGCCTTTCATTTCAGTTACCTGAATGTTCCTGCCATGCAGGAGGCAGCTCAGTTCCTGGTGGGAACCCACGACTTCAGCACCTTTCGCTCACTTAACTCTGAAACACCTTTTCAGAATCCAGTCAGAACCATCTTCCAGGTGGACATCCAACCCTCTTCTGGTTTCCTGTCCCACCACTATGAACACAGGTGAGAGCTGAGATACTCAGCTGAGGAGCTGCTCTGCTCAGCTAGTGCTCTTTTTGTCTCAAAAGCTGCTTTCCAGCAGTGGGGAACTGACCTCCTGCTTGCTGTACATTTGCTTCGCAGCACTGTGGTGGTGTCAGCAGGGTTCTGCTCAGTGACAGCTTGGAAAGGACATTTCTTTCCCTCTCCTCCATGATGTCCTCAGGGAAAAAGATGAGCAGGAATCAGGGCAGGGGAAATTAGTCCAGTTATTTGTATGTTAAAAGGCAGGATTTTATAAACTGGTGTATGGAATCTGGCACAGAGCAATTCCTATGAGGTGCTTCCAGCATTTACACTCATTTTGGTTGCTAAAGACCAGCTCTTCCAGGGAATGGGATTTTTCTTCCTCTGCTTCTGTCCTAGCTTTGCCTAAGGGCTGCAAATAGATGGAAAACACCCACCCAACACCTAAGTCATTGCTGGAGCTATGCAGATCCACTCGGTTCACACCAGTAACTCCTACTGTCTTCCCAGGGGATGCTGATGAAGGAAAGTCCAATATTCCTCAGTCATTACATAAACAAAAGATCGTGGAGTGTCGGGTTCCTTCAGGACCAGGTCTTGCAAGTATTGAAATGAAGTGGCTGGATGGATTCTTTCTCTAGCAGTAAATCAAGTTTTTTTTCCCAGAAAGATGATGGTTATTTATCATCTGATCGTGGCTTTTGCTTTCATGCTGGTTTCTCTCACAGCTATGGCTGTTGTGTTTCAGCTTGAAAGCTAAACCTTGCTCTTGTCTGTCTCCAAACCACATTTTCCTGCTTTCTGGTTAGGAGAATACCCTTTTCTTTGTAGTTTTCCCCCACAGCCCTCCATGACATTTGAATACCTACTGAGCTGTCTGTAACAACAAGTACCATGCTCCAAGCTTCAGCAGAGCCTCACTGCAGCTTGCAAATAGCCTACTGTTTCTTTCCCCATGTCTTAGAAGGGTTTATTTTACCATCAGTGGTGTAAGATAAAAGCTGAAAGGGAGCTGGGAAAACACAGATCTCTCTGTTCTGAGTAACCCTGGTCTTTTAGTTCTTCCTGTCCTCTCGGATTCCTGCTTTTCCTGCTCAGTGCTGGTGCCTATCAATACACAGCCACGTTATAAAGAGCCACCCAGTTGGATATGGCACTTCCAATGTTGCAGCACAAGGATGTGGCAGTTAATGCCAGATGTAAATGTTTATTTGCCACTTTGCAGCTAAGAAACACTGTCCCTGTGGGGTAAGGAAGGCTGGAGAGAAAAATGGGTGCTGTCTTGTGGCTGCCTTCCTGCTGTTTGTTATTGGGTTGCTGTTGCTGAATGGAGAGCTTGGGCTCCCTCCATCAAGTGTGGTTGTGTTTAGGGACACAAGTGACAGTGAAATCCTTTATCCACAAGATTATCTTGTCCTTTATAATGAGAAGTGTTGTAAGAGGCAGAGTCCTAAGCTGAAAATAACTATTAACAATCTCGTTGAGATCACCTGCGAGTGTGTATGGGCCAGGTTTCCTTCAAATCCAGACCTGCTATTGTCAGTTGGCTGATCTCTGAGATATAATATGGATCTGCTCCTTCATCCCTTTGATTTTCCTGTAAAAAAGAGAAATTGCCATTCTTTGCATAACTTGCTGCATAAACCCATCCCACATGAGGCCAAAAACAGCTCATGAGAGAGAGGGAGCAAACCTAAAATCTGGATCCAAAGCATCAAGCTGCTGATGGAATCTTTTTGCTTTTGGTGGCACATGGAGCCCAACTTATGTTTTATAGTGAGTCATTTTTATAATGTGTCAATATTAATTGATTTAATGTATGTTTAGGCTGAAGGGATGGCTGTGAGAAGCCTAATTTCAGTGCATTAAAATGGCATTTGGCTCTCTTAGTTATAACCACAACTGTGATTTTCTGCTCTAGAGAAAGAAAGTTGTAGGATTGGCCCTTGTGACAGGAGAGGTGGTGTTGGGGGGGTTTCTTTGGGGGGTTTTAATTACAGTGTCCTAATTACTTTTAATCTGTAAACCTCTCTCTGTGGGAACAGATCCAGTCATGGAGCTGGGTGTTTGTTTGCCCGTTCTGCAAAGACGACAGCAAATACGCCTCAAGTGCAGTAGCAGAATGATCTGTTACTGCAATGAAAGGGCTGGGGTAGCATTGAAAACTTACAAATAGAGATTTATTGTTTTTCTAGCCTAATCTAAGGAGGTTTATTTTCCATTTTGAAGGGAGGAATCCATAGAATTATGGTCTCTTAGTCCAATAATGCAGCTTTTCTTCCTCGTTCTTTCCTTTCTTTCTGAACTTAATCCAATCTTCTGAATTGACCACTTGTCTGCTTAAAAGGCTAACTGTTAAAAAGATTCCTTCCATCAAACTCAGTTGCTCAGCAACAGTGGAAGTGGAGTTAGTGCCCCATCCATACCAAATGCTTTTGAATGCTCAGGATGTGTTCAGAGGCTCAGCCCCATCGCTTCTTCCTTGGGAGCTATTGCTCTGTCACCTGTGTTTGAGCAGAATATGTATTATTCATTGCAAGGTGCTGGCTTCTGCTGCCAAGTGGAAAAAGACAGCTGGATTTTTTTGCTGGTAAGCAAAATTATCTGCAAGATTGTCAAGAAAAACCAAGTTTCCTTCTTTAAGACAATATCTTGTTCTTTTTCAGAGTCTACAAGATGTTTTTCCTAAGTATCTCCCCCCCATCTTTTGTAGCTTGATATATCTTGTCAAGACAACTGAGCAGGAGAATCCTGGCTAAAGAAGGTGCATGCAGTTTGATGAGAGGGGGATTTGTTGCTGTGAATTGTCTCTTGTGCATTGCAGAAGAGCTGAGCTGAATTGTCACCTTGACTTGTTGGGTGTTTGCACGTGTGTAGCAATGCACATGCCTGTGTGCCATGTGCATCGAGCTGGGGGAGAGCAGAGTGTAGGTAAGTGATAGAGACACTGTCATTCCCTGACATAAAGAGGAATCTGGGGGCAGGAGCTGCCTTTGCATATGCCAACAGACGTGACAGGGAGGGCTAAAAGCAGTAATTTATCTGTAAATCCTGGGAGAAAATAGCTTGTAGCTGCTCCCTGCAGTCACTGTTTGCCTGGATGCCCCATGTGGGCCTGTGAGTCAGGTTGTCCCAGCTTCACCTTCCTTCTATGGCCTCTCCCAGGGACTGGGCAGCCCCTTCTCCATACTCAGGTGTTTCCAGCAATCTCAGCCTGTCCATTTGAAGCCCAGACAAACATCTTGGAGCTGGGCTTTTCTCACACCTGATGGAAATCTCCACAGCCCTTTGAGCCCAGTTACTGGGCTCATTGTAAGGCAGGAGAGGAGAGGGCTTGCACCAAAATGCCTGCTTTTCTGGGTTATGCAAGGTAAGCTTTGCTTTTCTTTGCTCTAGGAGTGATATGGGATATAAGGAACACTTCTAAGCTGTTAGTTTATGTTCTTTTGTTACTTTAAGTAATTTTAGGATTGCTCGTAGCATGGCAGCTTGGGCACACGGGTACTGAAGTGAAAACCTGCTCATTTCTGTGCCCTGCTTGTATATCTGATGGATGAAACCCATGTGTGCATGGTTTTATGTATAACTGATGTGCATAGCAGACTTCTGTTTGTATTTGTTGGAAGGAAATGTGCATACAGGTTCTTTCCTGCAGGACTCTTCCTGCGAAGGGGGTTGCATTGGGGTTCAGTGTTAGAGCTGGTCATGGAACATCAGCAAAGCCTCAGAAATGTTTCAAAAGCAGCTTGTAAGGATTTAGCAGAGTGAAGTTGAAGTGAGCCTCAGTAGAGTTCTGATAAGGAATACTGGTTGCTACCATAGAACTTTCTGGATCTATATGAACAGATTTGGTGAGGGGGACGGGTGTCTTTTTGCATTGCAGCATCCATCCATCCCCAAATACTCAACTGCTGTTTCCTGCTCACTCTTAGCCTGGAATGCCTCTTTGTCTGCCATTGCCTGTGTTCTGATGCTGCAGCTGGATTCCCCAAGCTCCTGGCTTGCTTGTCCTGCCCTTTGCAGTAGCATGTGGATGTCACAGTAGGCATTGCTGGGTGTTGAAATTCAGCCTGCAAAGCCTGTTAGGACCACATGACTCTCTCAAACCAGCTCCAAATGAGATGGTAGAGTTGTTTTTCTATGGTTGATTGGGTCTTCCTTTCTCCAGGAGGCATCAGACTGCATTCCTCAAAGCAGTAGCACCTTAGCAGATTGCTAAGTTGCACCTTGTTTTATGTTGCCCTTCCCCTTTTACTCGGGTGGATTTTAACTTGGGTGTGAGGCAGAAGATCAAGCCCCATAAAACTACTACATACAAACAGGCAGGAATTGTTTCACCCCAGAAACTGTCTGCAGCTGAGTAGCAAATGAGCAGTCTGATGTGCAAAGGCTCCTGATGCTGGTTCAGGTTAATTGGGGGCTGTGCAGCTTCTCATTCACTGTACTCGCATTCACCTGTGATTTATACTTCTCTGGGGGGTAGAAGAGCCATTTGAAATGTGATTTTAAATGCTTTTTTTGTTCCTTTCTGTAGGGGACTGGAGTTCTGGGAGCTGAAGTTCAGGAGCAGATCATTTCTTTACCGACAGGTACTGTTTGGTGCTGGATTCAGCACACACGTTGCCTCCAAGAACCAAACCTGCAACTGTTGATCAGTTTAGCAACGTTGCATCCCTGTAGAGTGCCATCTCTATTGCTGTAGCTGTGTGACACACACAGGGATCTAGCATAGGAGAGGTGAGGTTCTGTGTTGTTTGTTTGATCTGGTAGAACCAGAATCTCTTAATTCTGTGTCTACAAGGAATGTCCAAAGTCACAGAATCGTGTGGGAGGATGGAAAGTTCTTTGTTTTCTACAATCTTTGTCCTTGCAGTCTGAGCAGTGAAACCCAACAGACATATGTTCCTGCTCTGCTGAATGGCACCGGGCCCAGCAAAGACTGCCTGGAATTTTACTTTCTGGCTTTGGAGCATGAAGTAATTGTCAGTGTTGCACAAAGGAGAGATGGGAAGACCTGATTCAGCTATGCAGGCATGGCTGCAGGATCTTTCCCTCTGCCATGGTGTCTAGTCTCTGCTGGCTTTTCTTTGAAATAGCTCCAGTGGGGTTTCTGCTGCTATCCTCAGGGGAGGCAGCTCTCCACAACTTAATGGATCACCTCATTAGGAAAGAGTTGGCTGTTCTCAGTCTGCCTATCCTGGCCATGGTCACACTCTGGAGACAGAATAGGCAAGAGAGGGCTTGTTTTTTGAAGGAGAGAGGGGGTGTTCTGTGGGAACAGCAAGCAGCTATTTTTTATCCTGTTTTGACAAACCAAATTTGGTTTTATCCTGTGCCAAGTAATGCTCTCTGAGCTCCCTGACAGTGAGTGTCTGGCTGTGAGCAGGGGAAGAACAACAACGTGCTTGAGAAGGGCTTGATATACAGCAGGGATTTGCTCCATCGGATGCTCTTGTGACAAGGAGAAAATGCAGGTAACCCATTTAGTGCATTAGAAATGGAAATGCTGCTTAATGACACTGTGCAGAGGGAACAGTTACCCATAATACTCAGCTCCTGCCTTCTCTGAGCCTCGTTCAGGGAGCTGGCAGGCGAGGAACAGGCTGTGTGCACTGATCCTGCACTCTGCTGCCTCAGCATCTGCTCCTGCCTCCATCAGAAAGAGACTAGACTAGATGGCCCTCTGGTCTCACTTCATATAGCTGCTGTCAGTGTTGGCACTGGACTTTTCTGTTAGAGAACAGGAGTAAACAGCCCCAGCCCCTGTCTCTCTCTGTTTTTGCTGCCCAGCATGCAGAAGGGGAGACACCAAGCACATGGCTACTTCAGATGCGCACCATTAGGCTGCGTTTATGCTGGCTAATCCCAAATGTGGAGCCATCAAAGCTAAAGTCACAGCATACGGTGACCTCTAGTGAGGGATGGATAAAACAACATACGGCCGGGATCTGTGCTGCTTCTCTGTGCCATCTGCTTAAAGACAAGCTCTTGGCACTCCACGGTGCAGTGTAAGATCAGAGCATATAGGGAGAGGCAGTGCTTGCCTTTGGATAAATGTATCCTGGTTGTTGGACCTTTCTCATGGACAGTGGTAATCACGGTCAGGTTGCTTAGGGGATTTGGGTTTATTCTGGTGTAGATGTTACTGATCAGATGCTTAGACCAGTGCTTCCTTACAGCACTACGTTAAGTTTTTGGAGAGCTTGATGTGCTTTGAAAGGTCATTAAGAGGAAAACTTTTCACAAGGAGAACATTAGGAATAATGTCCCCATGGAAGTGGTGGCTTCTACTTTTAGGATTCAGCTGGAGAGGGTGCTGGGACATCTAGTCTAGGTCATGCTTTGCCTGGAGGAGAGTTCTTCCAGTGTGGATGGAGAAAAGTAACAAGGAGATGGTGAAATTGGGGTGGCTTAAGATCAGCCCCTGGCAAGGGCTGAGTTTCAGTGTGGCTCCTCTGTCAAATAGCACTTGGTCCCAGCAAATCTAAGCATGTTGCCTTAGGCAGTGTGAGCTCTCCTGTGGAAATGGGTACAGGCAAGCCCAAGGAAAGTGCTGGCAGGTTCTAGGAGGTTCAGCTCTTGCCTGGCCAGGTACCTCCAACAGATACAAGTCTTGGCCCTCCTGGAACAGCATGTCTTGTGGATACAGAAGGAAAGGGTGTTTTTAGCCAGGAGGATGCTGAAGTACAAGGGGTGTTGATGCAGGAGGTGAGGGCCATGGTGTGAAACTTGTGCTAACCCACTGGGTCTGGAATTGCTGCATGTGGAAGGAGGGAAGTTGTGACATGCAGAGGTGTTTGAAATACCAATTTGCTGCACTGGGAGGTATTGTCTGGTGCTGTCCTACTTAGCTTAGGGGTTTTCTCTCTTTTTGTACTTTCTGAGAGAGAAGCAAGAGCCCCTACATAGTTGCTTATGTGTTAAGAACCTGTGAGCTCAGCTCTCCCAGCATGTATGTGAGCTTCCTGCCACAGACGGATGTGTGGGTGCTGCTGTTGTTTCTGAAATGGAAACCATCCCCTGCTCAGCTTCACACGTGAGGTGAGAACAAGCCTTGCTCCAAGGTAGTGCTGTGTGGCTGGAGGCCACTGTGTTGCAGGTCCTCGTCTTAGTCTTACAAATGTCTTTAGTTGTCCCTTCCCTACCACCAGCTTTGCTCACTAGAAGATGCTGTGCCACTGCTCCTTGCAGACAGGCTTAGCAAATCACCCCCTTGTGATGGACCCGAGGTAGTCCACACAATTCCTGCTTAAAGGGGAAGGAAAACCTTTCCTGTGCAGGCTGTGGGGTGACTATGACAGGGACTAAGGGAGTGTGATAAAGGTGAAACAGGGGAGACTGAGATGAGCTCTGAGGCAGAAGCTCTTCCCTGTGAGGGTGCTGAGGTGCTGGCACAGGGTGCCCAGAGAAGCTGTGGCTGCCCCATCCCTGGCAGTGTTCAAGGCCAGGTTGGACACAGGGGCTTGGAGCAACCTGCTCTAGTGGAAGGTGTCCCTGCCCGTGGCAGGGGTTGGAACTGGATGAGCTTTAAGCTCCCTTCCAACCCAAACCAGCCTGGGAGTCTATGATGATCTTAAAGAAATAAAGTGAGCACTGGAGATGCTCCCTGGAAGTCTGTGATACCAGAGGCGTACAAGCGGCAGCCAGGAGTGGTTTGATCCCTGATGAGAATGAGCCTGGGCTGAGACTTGGGATATTTCTTGAGATAATGGCACCTAAAACAAGGGTCAGAATGTTATGTGGGGAAATGCTTGCTTCTTTCTTAACACCCAGCTGGAGTAGGAGCAAAGTGCATGGTTCTGGGCACAAATGGTAGTACTAGGAAGAGTAGAGGAACACCAGAAATCAGGTCTTCTGGGAACTATGGGTGTAATAATAGTGATGTAACTCACTATGAGGAGCAAACTCATATTAACAAAGCATAGTGCTGTCAGGCTTTCCTGAGTGACAGGCACTGAAATCTCTGATTAGGTTTCTAGCTTGACTTGCCATCAGTATTAACTGTGGGCTGTTAAACAGCCCAGTACTGCTGATAGTCTGATAGGGACAGAATTTCCCAATCTCTTTCAGTTTTCCAAGGGCAGCTCTTAAGCTGTGTTCTCTGTGGTTCCAGGTCCGAAGGATGGTTGGGGCTCTAGTTGCAGTTGGCCAGGGCAAGCTAACACCTCATCGCATAAAGGAGTTACTGGAGTTAAAAGACTCCCTGGCTTTTCCACCAAATGCCATGGCTCCGCCATCTGGACTCTTCCTGAAATCCGTGGAATACAGTGAGGCAGGTAGGTGGATGCAGGGAATGGCATGATTTCTGTAGGAGGCAGATCTAACACTGCAACACCCACAGTCTCCCTTTATGTGCTGTCTGACCTGTGGCTCACAGCTTCGCTCACTGACACCCACATCGCAGCGAGCACCCCGGGCTGCAGAGGTGTGCAGCACAGTTGCTATGGAAAAATGGTGGTGTTTTCTTCCTGGTAGGTTTTTTTGCTTCTTAGTTTCAGGGTAGTAAAAGAGCAGTTGTGTTGACAATGGCTTTGAGATCTCACATGGATTATACTTTCAATTCTCATAAATTGTTCTGTCCCTGACCATGTGTAAAGACCAAACCTTCTGTGATATCTGGGCACCTATAGATCCATTCCTGTTCCCTCCCTTCTCCCTTGGTGTGTATGGGGGGATTGTAGAGGCAGGAGGACAGGGAGCAGATCATCCTGTTGCTTATCTGGTGGCTCTCTGTGCCTGTGCCCAGGCAGGAAGGGAAGGCCACAGATGTGAAGTGCTTTCAGGTGCTTCCAGTGCCATCCTTTTCCCTAAATCAGTGTTTTCTGTTTCTTCCTCTCAGATTTGGACACTACAGTGGCCCCAGGAGAATAGCAGCTCTGTGAGATACAGAAAGGTCTGCTGAGGATGTGGGATGGAGGTTTGCCAAGTGCTCTTTACACAGTACACAATCTTGTCTCAATAAAAACCATTGACTGTGACTGTGGGCATCTTCCTATCGTTTGTTCTTGCCCTCTGAGACTGCCAAGGGGAAAGGAAGAACAACTCCATGCTGCTTTCAGATAACTGCCTTTTTGCTCTCTCTTCTGATTCTATGTTTGTCTCTCAAACAGAAGGAGGAAGGAGTGGGGTTTGAGGTTATTTGTGTGTGGATTTCTCTTCCTTTTTGTATCCCTTCTGTGGTGTGTGTGAGAGGAATAGGCTTAGAACGGACGAGAATGTAGCATTTCCTCTCAGGCCCTCTCCTCTGTGACCCTGCCTTTGTACAGCATAGTGCAAGGGACAACTGTTGCTGTTTGATGCAGTGACTTACAGAAACAGCCTTTGAAAGTCCTTGCCATTTCCTCTCCTCATCAGCAGTCACTCTCGTGCTGAACTGTAGTGGCTTTTACATTATCGTGGTACAGAGAGATGTCTGTTGCAGTGAGGATGTGGTGTGTTACAGACCAAAGTTCCTTTGAGGTCACTTAAAACCTATTTTAATGGTCACAGCCTGGGCTAATAGCACAGGAACAACTCTATGAGCCTGACCATGAAATGAAACCTATGTGGCAGTGGGGGACCAGCACCCAGAAAGTGGCTGTCACCATTGCTGGGCTCCAGTTTGCTTCTTGCCACTTTCTGCTCTTCCACAGTTGGTGAGCTAAGGGTGGGTGAATCATGGTGTGGAGCAGGGAGCAGCCACATTTCGTTATTTTTATTCCTTTTTTTTCCCCTTTTTCTTCTCAAACCACTCTAACCTCAGCTCTTGCCTGCTGGCCCAAGCAATAGAACACACACTGGGTAACTTGTGGGTTGTTCTTCTCATAAATGACACCAGAATCTGTGTTTTGGTTATAAAATGACTGTTTTTAAAGCGCCAGTTGCAGGAAAGAAGATGATAATTTTGATTTCTGAAGCTCACAGAAGAAACAATACCTAGTTTAAGCACTCTGCAGTGGAAGCAATGTGCAGCTGGGGTGCCTGGTACCACCATAACTGGCCTCCCCTTTGTCCATGAGGGGAGGAGAAGAATTGCAGAGCAGGCAGCACACTTGAGGACTGTGGACTTTT
This sequence comes from Strigops habroptila, assembly GCF_004027225.2. Taxonomy (NCBI): domain Eukaryota; kingdom Metazoa; phylum Chordata; class Aves; order Psittaciformes; family Psittacidae; genus Strigops; species Strigops habroptila. The sequence goes on from NC_044292.2 coordinate 5,907,344, forward strand.
GAGTCTCTTTGCATGGTGGAGAGCCACAAGGTAAGCAGAGGGGGAGGCAGTGGTTCTTTTTGACCTCTCTTAAAGCCACCCTTGCTTTTGGCAGTGGGGGTAGAGTTAGTGGTCCTGATACAGAACACAAGGACAGCCTGTTTCTGGGTTTCCCTTCGTGAGAAGTGATGCATCTCTTTCCACTCTGTTCCAGGTAGCAGTTTTGCCAAAGACTTGCTTTTGACAGCGTGGGAAGGCAAGGCAGGATAACCTCCAGTTACCCTCCCTTCCCACAGAGGATGCCAACTGGTAGCTGCTTTACTCCCTCAGGGACTAACTCCCAAAGAAGACAACAGAACCTTGGAGGAGTCCTGGGTCTCTACCATGGAAGAGGAGGGTTGGGGCTGCTCTATTGCTGGAGTGGCACCTGTTTGTGCTTTTCTGGTCCAGCTTTGCTGGGTAGGTACCCAAAGGTGGGGATGCTGTAATACACTGCAGTGATTTTCCAACATAAGGCCAGCTCCAAAACGTAATGTACATGTGTGGTTTTAGACAGCAGTTTGCCTGAAAGGGAATGGCAGCAAAGTCTTGCTCTTCTTCCCTTTGGAGGGAAGTGAGAGTGCAGCTCCAGGCCCATTTCAGATGTCTGAAAGCACTAGTGCCTGGTTCCACAGAGGCTGGAGGGCAGGGTGGGTGGGAGGTGTTGGGGGGGCCTTTGCGTGGCAGCATCACTATATGGAGAGAACTAAAGCCCACACTGGTGCTGGCCATGGGCTGTGTGCCCTCCTGGTTCTGGGACGGGGGACACTTCACTAACAGGGCAAGTGCTCTGCCTTGGGTCTGAGTGACACCTCTTCATCTTTGCTTCCTGTGGTTTCTTTCTCTAGAGCACGTAGCAGAGCTCTGCAGTGCATCTTGCAGGGCAGCGTGCTCTGGTGTTACAACCTGCCACAGAAGAGCTTAGCAGCAACCTCCTAGTTGTGAGGACTCTTTGGAGAGCCCAGCATGCTCGTCTGCAGCTTTGGTGTGAGAGGAGACGATCTGAGCTCTGGTAAGTCAACTTTCTAACTAAACTTATCATAGGGCAGAAAACCAAACCAAATCCTCCTGCTGTTTGGGTGTTAATCAAGCCAACTGCTGCTGCAGGCTCAGGTATGGCTGCTTTGTGATAGTCATGGTGCAAAAATCCTTGCTGTGGGGGACACATTTCCAGACACATGTGTCCCAGCCTTTGGTTAATGTGTCCCAGCTTTTGGTTACAATAAAAACCTGTCACTCTTTGGGCTTGTTCCCAAATCCAGTGAGTGAGCATCAGGTTCAGCTGTGCAGGCAGTGGCCCAGACGCAGGCTGGCTGACTCTGCAGTTAGCACAGCGCCGTTGTCAGCTCTTGCTTTGCTTTTTAAATCCCAGAGCAACTGTTAAAAATAACCTGAAGATGTTTAATTAAAGAACATGCTCTTTTAGCATCACAGAATGTACCAGCAGTGGGGAACTTCTGTGCAAACTCAGAGTCATTTCTGTCATGTCCATCATTAATACTTGTGACTTATTATTGAGGAGCATTTGGCATTCTTCTCCGTTTTATGTTGCATTACTAATTCTATTCAGTTGATTCAATTTGGACATCCAGTCCAGGGGCAGATCTCTCTGTCTGATTGTTGACAGTGATGCTTTAAAATTAAACCCAGAAAAACCTCACACTTGAGCAGAGTTCAAAGACTCAAGCTTGGGTTTTCTATGCAAACGTGTCTAATAATTTAATGCACTCAGAATCCAGTGGAAACTTTGATGTAGGCTTTTGTGTGGTTTTGTAAATCAAATAACTTTGTGCAGAAACAGTTCAGTGATGCTTTTGGGTTGTCTGGAAGAAATAACAGCCCTCCTTGCCCCAAAAAACCCAGACAAAACCCACCAAAACAGCTCTGGGGAGGCAAAGCTGGATTTGGGGCGGATCAGAGTAGTTTTTACCATGGTGAGTGAGGGGTATGTTACTATAAGAGGTGGAAGTGGCTTTGTACTTGGAAAATACATGCTTATTGTAGGCTCTGTCACTTCTGTTGTCTCTCAGAGAGAGTGAAAGTGTTCTCAAACAGATGGATGTGCATGGCGGGGTCCTGCAGTGTGTATGTGACTGTTTGCAACAGGGTAGAAGAGTGACTTGTAACTGACTTGTGCTTGTCTTGTGGGCTTAATGGTTTCATCTCTTTCCCCAGTTGCAAGGCTTTACTTTGGCACTAGATAAGATGGATGTTCAGTAGCTCTTGCTCTGGCAAAACCCAGAGATAAAGGTTGTTTCACGTCCTGTGCTGCTTATGTTACAGCTTACCTGTGCCTGGTTTTGTGTTAGTTTTCCTGTGTGCATACAACCCCTTTGCTATTAGGTGCAAGACCCATGTAAGCACATACATACACTTGCCTACTTAAAGTGAAACCTCATTTTTTCCCTTTCTGATCTTCCAGATATTTTGGGTGCTTTTTACTTCACCAGATAAACAACTCTTGGGAGGAAGTGTGAGTTCAGCATTTGCTTTGGAAAGCACCCAGCAACCTTTGTGGTTTTGTGCTGTCCGTGGCTCAGTTTAGGAACATTGTGTGTATTGTAGCTGGGTTTGATTTCTCCAAGGCCTTTAGGGGCCTCTGTTCAGGTGTCTGTGTTTGGCTCAGTTACTGAAATGTCTTTTATATTTGATGGAGAGAAGCTGCACTGCTGGAGCAGCTTATTGCTTATGTGATGTGAGTGAGCTGGGTGAGGAGTCTGCTCATACAGCGCCTCTCTCCTGTATTTCAGACACACAAACTAGTCCTTTACGCCAACTACCTGTTTCTGTTCTGTGCTTTAAATACTGTTTCTTAGCAGGAAGGTTCCACACATGCTCTTTATAAAACTGCAGCACAAGGTAAAACATCTCAGCATTGCTGCCTCTGGTATTTCAGTATTGCCACCTTGTGATGATTTTAATGCTGGTAAATACTTCAACTGCTTGTGGTTTAAATGATTTATTCTCCCTTCCAGCATCACCACTTCCCACCTGAACACACTGAGCACAGGCCCCTGAAGCACAGACAGTACCAGGCTTCACATCGCTGTTGAGAGGCTTCAGCTCTTACCCACTCAAGATGAAATCAGACACAAGAACCTCCTGAGGTAAGGGGTGGCTTAAGACTCGTACCCTGTGTTAGGTGTCCCTCCAGCAGAAATCATGGAAGGCATTTCCTGGACTGAAGGAGCCTCCAATGAGACAGCTGCCAATTCCAATGCAGAATTCCATTTGGAAGCAGATTTCCAGTATTCCTTGTTTACTGTCATCTACAGCTTCGTCTTTGTGCTGGGACTGGTAGAGAACGTGTTGGCTCTGTACCTGCTGTCCTGCAGGGTAAAGCACACCTCTCATTCCTATGTGTACATGATTAATCTGGTTCTGGTGGACACCTTGTTTGTGTGTGTGTTGCCATTCAAAATTCATTACCACCTGAATGGGAACAACTGGATCTTTGGGGACATAGCCTGTAGGATAACTGGGACTCTGTACTACATCAACATCTGCCTCAGCATCGCCTTTTTCACCTGCATCTGCGTGGACCGCTACATCGCAGTGTTGCACCCCTTCACCTACATCCAGATCAAGGCCATGCATTACGTGGTGGTGGTCACAGTGCTTTGGGTGGTCGCTCTGAGCATCATGGTTCCACTCGTCCTCGGAGGTCCCCTCCACAACAGGGGCATGGGGAACACAGTAGCATGTTTTGAGAACTTTGCCACGAGTAGCTGGACTTCCCGCATGAGAACTTACAACATCCTGGCCTTGGTTTTTGGGTTCGTGATCCCCTTTTCCATCATTTTCATCAGCTACCCTCTCATTGCCAAGAGGATCTCCCGCACCAAAAGCAGCATTCACAAGAGGAAGGCCCTGTGCACCATCTACATCATCCTGGTCATTTGTACTTTGTGCTTTCTCCCCTACCACCTCACTCACTTGCTCCACTTCCTGATGAGAATCCAGGTCATCCAGAACAAGGCGTTCGCCAGCTTCATCTACAAGATGCGGAAGGTCACCCTGGCCCTGGTGAGCTTCAACTGCTGCCTTAACCCACTCCTGTACTACTTCAACTCCTCCAGCAAGCAGTGGCACTGCAACTTCAAGCTCAGATCCAGGTCTCAAGTGGTGTACACCATCTGCGGCCAGAAACTTGGGGAGTGCTCCTACGTTTATAAACTGCATCAGAGATGTGGAGATGGAAAATAGAGATGGAATCAGCTGAGCTACTTACAGTAAGTACAGAATTCATCTCTCCAACTGTCCCTTCAAAACCAAAGCTGTAAACCTACCCTTTCTTCATACAGTGACTGTTACATCAAGGCCACACTGGAGGGAGGTGCCTAACAGCTTAATATTTGTATTAGCCAACCAGGAGGGTACCTGGGAGCTGTGTTCTCTGTAGTCCTGGCTAGCACACACTGATGTTTTGGTCTCCTTTTTGTTTAACTTTGGGTTGGTAGGAGAACACAGGGCTCTTTTGGAAAGCCATACAGCCTAGGAAAGGGTTATGTGAAGGAAACCAGCCTCCTGCTGGAGTGGATAGGGCTGTCCTGCTTGGCTTTTCCCATTTTGGAGGGATCTTCCCTCCCCGGGGGCACACCAGAGCCAGCTGGGTTCACAAACTGCGTTCTGCCTACATTCCACAGCCAAATAAGGGCTTCTCATCCCTCCTGTGAATCCATCGACTGGCTTCTCAAGGAGCACAGGGCTGCCAGTGTTGTGCACCCATGGATTCAAGCTGGACATCTGTTAACACAGGTTTAGCTGATGGTAGATCCACGTATTGATCAGTCAGTTAACCCTGTGCAGGACCAGCGGTGACCAGGCTGCTCTGGCCACATGGTCATCAAGGGAAGTCCCCGTAGGAGCCAGCACAGCTCCTCACACAATGCAGTCCTGTTCAAACATCAGTTTGTGATTCTAAACACAATATCTAACCTATCTCACCCCTTCTATTAACAGCACCACGCAACTTCTGAGAACTGCATTTTCCACCCTGTGAGACTGTGGAGAGAATTTATCATCTGAGGTTTCAGAGTCACCAGGAAACCACTGGCCTGGCTGATAAACTGCTTAAAAGCCAAAAGATACTGAAGATGATGTGATTTGGTAACAGATACAGACTGGCTCTTCTGTTCCTTCCCACGCCACCCCCAAACTCTATGAAGTGTGTGTATGGTACCAACTGCTGAGCAGAGGAGGGCAAAGGGAAGGTGTCCTGGGGCTTGTTGACCAGGGCAGGAAGAGGGCCTGGCTCTGGCAACATGCTGAATCCGTGTTTCCATTTCCAAATGTGCAAACTGCAGGTTAAAAGTGACACTTGGACCTGGCAGCACTGCAGCAGGATTGGGGTTCTTGGGTTATGCTGTGTTATTGGAACTGCCATGGACCGTAAAGGAGGGAGGGAGCAGGATCATGGGGCAGAATGGTGTGGGGAGATCAATGATTGTGTCTCTGTATGATGTTGTAACTTCTCTTTGCACAACGGATGCTGCAGCTTCTGCCCATGTTCAGCCAATCCTCTGATGGCAGCTGCTGCTCTGGTTAAGGACAGAGGTAAGAGGAAAATAAGCAGCATGAGTGCAGGAGTGTGTTGGGGTCTTGGTTGGTGGGAAACCACCCATGCACGATGGTGGTAAGCAAGGGTTTGCATTTGGAGGCTGTGTTGATCAGCTAAAGCTGATCACTGAACCACTCCAGCAATAGGAGATGCATGCAGCAAGCAAACCAAGAGCAGATCTGAAATCACTGTAACAGAGCTAAAGCTTTGTAGCAAATGGCTTTTGTGGGTGCAGTATTTTATTTGCTGGGATGGGCCTGACTTGCATTAGTTATTGCTGCCTGCAGTTTGAATCCCATAGAGTGGATCCATGTTGTAATGCTGGGTCAGTGACTGACCTCCCCCTTCCTGCATTCTGCTTTTAGCTTGGAGGAATTATTAAGTATCATCAGTAGAAAACCTGCTCAAACTCTTCTAAAATGCTCACAATGAGGATTCCTGCGTTCCTCTGCCTGATGGGGTTGGTAAGACAAGTGCAAATCCTGGCACTTGGAGCTGAGGAAAGCCTCCATGGGAGTATCAGAACAAACTCATCTTTTACCTTTCATGAGAGCCTGCTAATTTTGTCCCATTTATAGGCTATGGGAAAACCTCCCAGCACTGGAGGCACTGTTCCTTCCAACTAAGCACAATCTTTATGTTCTGCACAAAGAATTCTGAGCCTCCATCCAGGAGTGCAGCTTTCCTGCAGGCTGCCATAGAGGGAAGTATGGATAAGGAAATGTTATGCTGCTGGGTGAAGAGCATGTTTAGGGGGTTGTACTCTTGCCTCTTATTATAGTTTGTATTTTAGTTGTGATGCTTTGAAAGCTCCTTGTTTCACTGGGCACTGCTGAGGGTTTAAGGGAAATTTGCTGAGGGGAGGATGAGGAACATCTCTTACAGCATCAGCAGCACAAAAGTTGTCCTCATGCCTCTTAAGCTGTAGTGACCCCCTGGCCAGGTCTCCAGCGTGGTGCTGTTGAAGGGTGTACACAGGCACTGCAGTCGCTGGACAAACACTGTAATTCCTTTATTAAAACCATTAAAAAGCATTGCCAGTGTAACCAAAATAAATCTGACTCTCTCTGAAGCACCCCTGAGAGTGGGGCCCTGGGGGGGCTCATGCTGTGCTCTGGGGGAGCCCTTTCTTCAGAAGGGAGGTGAGATAGCTGCCCAGCTCTTCATCCTAGAGAGAACAGAGAGAAACGGGATGAAAGCAATCGTCTGCTTGACTTTGCCATGGGGGCAGTAAATTCAACTCTGGTACGTAGAAACAGACTGAAGTAATTCTAATGTTAGCAGTGTCTGAAAATGGAAATGGTCCAGTCAGCACAGATGTATTTCTGGGTGTTCTTTCATAGTATCAATGTAAAACTCCATTTGTCTAAGTAGGTGTCTGGACCTGATGTATCTCTTTTGAGGAAAATGACCTTTTGTCTTGAAAAAGAATACAGAACCATTGATTTTTCCTTCTTTACCCTCCAGAAGGCAGTTCCTTGCTGTAAAAGCATTTAAAACTGCAGCCAGGGAAGTACACTTTGGAAAGGAAGAAACATCAGACTGTCTGATCTTAGCACTTGTTTGTGTTATCCTGCTTTCTGGTGGTTGTTTAAAGTTTCACACCTAAGAAATACAAATACCTCCAAATTCTTTATGGCAGTAGTGGTACAGCTGAGATTAGAAGCTGGGGTCTGTAATGTCCTCAAAACACAGATATAATTGTAATTAACTTTGTAATTAAAGTGGTAAGTACAGCTTGAAGAATTCCTACCTGGTAGGTCCAGGATACGAGCAGAACTTTGGTTCCTTGATCCTCCGAGTGTGCCGTGGCTTGGATAAGGATGGACTCCACTGTTATAGAGCCATCAGGGAGATGCTGCACTGAATAATCTTTCAGGACCCTGGTAAGAGAGAAGACCCAGGATTTAGTTTGGATGGGCCATGCATGAAGGCTGAAGGGTGGTCTCCCCTCTGTCTCTGAATCCCCAACACCAATGTGTTCACAGAGGAGAATGGGGCTGATTCGTAACTTGCTTATTTTGGTGCTTGTATTAATTATGTAGCATTTCCTACAGAATTTCTGGCTTTCATGATGCCCATAGCTCCAGGCTGAACCCTGTTCATCCAAGCAAAGACTACTCACAATTGACCAGCTGCCTGTAGGAAGCATTTAAGGTTCACATGCTGCTAGCTATTGAATAGCTTTAAGAGCTGTCTTGTCCTTACACTTGCTGGTCTCGCTCCAAACACTTTAGCTAGAATCAGCAATGAGAGCAGCAAGCCAACAGGAACAAAGATTTGGGGTGTTCTGCCTAGCTTAGCAAAGACCAGGAGCTGGTAGGTTGATGACCAGCCTCTGCTATTGCAGCTCTGTGAGCTCCATAAACTAAAATCTAGAGCACTTGTGTCCTCTGGGCTGCAGAGATTTTTCTCCCAGTAACTCAGGGGCTGGTCTGGAAGGCCAGAAAGGAGGGAACACTTGAGCTTATCGTTCTTAACATAGGTGGTACAAGTGCATCCGTAGGGGGAAGGCACAAGCACAGCTGAGGCTGGCCTCACCCTTTGAGGTGGTTGTACACACGAAGCACCGTCTCGTGCTCCTTGCGCGGGTCCTGGATGTGGACGCGGCAGGTGAAGCGCAGCTGATGTTCCGCCAGGCCCAGCTCCTTCAGAGCCTGCTCGGGGGAAACCAGGCGGAAGCTCTGCAGAGGGAAAGCACAAACCCATTACGAGGTGTTTGTGGAGCTCTGCTCCTCCCCTGTGGAACACTGGTTCGTGTCCATCACCGTGAACCCCAGCAGGTAAGATCGCTCCCTTTCAACCTCCGAAACATCTCAGTGCATCTCAGGCAAGCAGTAACAGCGAGGCACGAGTCTGTGACAGGCAGCAAAGGTAAGATGGTGGCAGAATGTCCACCTAAATTGCTGTATCAATTCTTTAATTCCCAAAATTAATGTAAGAATTATTTCACTTACGTTATCCTTCATCATTAATGTGCCATGCATGAGCTTTGGCTTCTTGACATCTGGTAAGAGACCTAAAGGGAGAGAGAGACCATGGTTGATGATAAAGTACTTACTTTTCACACAGGCAACTGCTATAGCACTTAATAATTTGTATTTCTGAGTCTTACTGAGGTTCAGAGACAAGTATCTTACATACTTGTTCTCCTGTTAAAGTGCACGGTGCTTAAACCATTATCAGAAGCATCTAGACACAGAAGCAGCCATGCTTAGTGCTACGTAACAACTGCTTCTCTTCCCATATCACCTCCTGATTTGAGAAATTCTTCTGATTCATTCACCTCTGAGTTTCAGATTCTTCTTAAATTTGGTTTATAGAAGCACTTCCAGTTTTCAGAGCTAGCCAGCAAAAGCTTACATGGGTTTTGTTTCATAGCAATGGGCAGTGAGTAGCAAACAAGGCAGCATGTTTGCTATTACACATTCACAGCACAGCAGCTGCTGCCATGGCACAAGAGGCCCTCCCAACCTCTAAATGCTGATAAAACCTGTTCTTGTGCAGGAAGTTCTGCTGTAAGTCACCACTGCCACAAATAGCTGCTTCCACCTAATTTAAGTACAACGCAATGCAGGGGCAGGGCCCAACAGATGAAACTCTTGGTTGAAAGTGTGTCACCTATTGCTGTTTCTCTCTTCAGGAGTCCCAGGGATATATCCACAGGAATGCTGGGATTGGTAAATATCGTTGTGGTCTCTCCATTGGCAGGCATGTAGCAGTTGACATCTGCAATGTAAAGAACCAGTGTCAGAAGGATGGCGACTGCTGCAGCGTTTCCAAACCCGGACCAGCACTTCACCCTGAGCAGACTGCAGGGATCCCTGAGCAGATGGGGCTCAGATTTTGGCAGAAGAATATTGCAGCTGTTTGAAAGAGGCTGGAAAGCAGAACTGCTGCTCAGACACCTCACCAGAGCCATCAAACCCCCAGCGAGCCTGGCTAGCCTTAACAGACTGCAACAGAACTGCCTGCCCTCCAGTGCTGATAGAATACTGCAAACAAGACAGTAAGTAAACATCCAATGTGAATTCCAGGCTTTCTCCATAAATGAATTCTAGGCTTTCTCTATTCATCTGTTAAGAGTCAGCTGCTTTCAAGGAATTATTTCTTTTCCTGGAGCTCAGTCCCCTTAACTGAAGTTGCTAAAGCACAATTTCAGATGTACCCTGCCTGCCTCAGCTTCTAATATGATTACAAGCTTCTATGATTTTATGATTCTAATATAAATTCAGTAAGTGCTGAGCTATAACAATACAAACAGAACCAAACAACTGACACTTCAAGTCCAAATGGGCATTAGAATTAAATGGGCTTAACCTGTTAAATAAGAGATGTTATGGATACTAGTTTTTTGGGGGTGACTGGTCCTGTAGATTACATTATGCCTCCTGTGCGCAGAGGTCCAGTGGATTAAATTCAAGGCCAGGCTGGACGGGGCTTGGAGCAACCTGCTCTAGTGGAAGGTGTCCCTGCCTGTGGCAGGAGCTGGATGAGCTTTAAGCTCCCTTCCAACCCAAACCAGTCTGGGATTCTATGTGAACTTTAGTGCCTGCTCTCTACCACCACTGCCTCTTCAGTACCAACACCATACGTACGAAATTCCTGTTCTATTTTCTGCTTCAGAAACTCCATTTTCTTTGCTTCCCCATGGACCAGGAGAACATTGCGAGGCTCAGCCTGGCGAATCAGCTGCATGATCCCCTTGGCATCTGCGTGCGCGCTGAAGGACATGTACTCCACCTGCATCTTCACTTCCAGCTGTGGAGGAGCAGAAAGCACAGGCTTTGTGCATCTGGAAGTGCTTTGGCTCACCACAGTGCGTATCCCACACACAGACAGACCCCAGCTCCTGCTGGATTTAGTTTAAAGAAGGAAACAAAAGTGAATTTCCCAATGAATTGGAAAAGAACCTCATTTCCCAATGAAACGAGGTTGGAGTCAGAGCTGCTTGTCAGCACACACTGAAGGTGATGCTTTTAATAAACAGAAAAGCTTTTAATAACTGAAAGGCTCAAAGTACCCAATTTCAGAGCACAGAAATTGTTGCACATTTGCCAAAACAAATCAATACTTAAGGACAGTGGGTATCAGTTTAATACTACGACTGCCTAAAAATGTATCATTTTAACGTGACTAATGGGGCCTCAATCTTAATCATTAAAAATATGCCCTGACAAAACCTTATGGCAGAAAAAGACACGCTGTTGCCAATGCAAAGGGGAAAACCCCCCTAGTCCAACACCAAAGAAAATGTCCCTTGGCTGTTTTCAGTGTTGTATGTGGCATATTCCCATTACATCTACGTGGTGTTTAACTGCCACCTGAAGTTCTAAAGAGCTTCCTCCAAATGATCCCCCTTGAAAATCAAACTTACGATTTGTCTTCCTTCCATCTCCAGCTTGCGCTGCCCGCTCAGGATCTTGTGGCCTACGGTCCCCTGCACGCAGTAGCCAGGCATGATCACCTGAGGAGGAGAGCAGAAATCCCTCCAACTCTACCCCTGGACTGTGGTGTTATAAATACCTCAGCTTTGTGCATTTGTGGATGGAAGTTTGTGTTCTTCCCAAGTCATTTAACCCTGGTGCTCAGGAAAAGCTTTCCTGCAACATTTGTTCTTATCACAACCACTCATATGATAATATATATAGTATGATAAAATATATGATATGATATCATATCATATGATAGGTTACAATAGAATGAGATTATATAATATGATAGAATACAATAGAATGTAGTAGAATATAACAATATAATAGCATATGATATATAATTAGAACAGATAAAACAAAATACAATAGACTATGATATAATAGAATAGTCATATCATACCATATTAGATCTGTTATGTTCTATTATATTCTATCATTCATTATATTATATAATCTAGTCTATAATACCACATCATATCTTACCCTATATCATTATATGTATTATATTACATTATATATCATATTGTAGTCTGTTACTTTCTATTACATTCTATCATATTGTATAATATTGTTATATTCTGTAACATTGTATTATATTCTATCATTTTGTTGTATGTATATTCTGTTACATTCTATTACATTCTATTATATTGTATCATTAGTTTATATTCTGTTACATTCTATTACAGTGTATCATAATGTGTGACATTCTATTATATTGTTACATTCTATTCTATTCTGCTACATTCTATTACAGGCATATTCTGTTGTATTCTATCATATTCTGTTACATTCTATTATATACTGTTAAATTCTATCATATTCTGTTATATTCTATTACAGGCTATTATATGCTATCATGTTCTGTTACATTCTATTATATTCTGTTAAAGTCTCTCATATTCTATTATATTCTATCATATTCTGTTTACATTCTATTATATTCTATCATTGTTATATTTATTATATTTTGTTACATTCTATTACATTCTGTTAAATTCTACCACATTCTATCATATTCTGTTATATTCTGTTACATTCTATTACATTCTGTTAAATTCTGTTACATTCTGTTATAGTCTATTCTGTTATAGTCTGTTACATTCTATTACATTCTATGATATTTTGTTCTATTATATTCCATCATATTCTGTCATATTCTATTACAGTCTATTACATTCTATCATATTCTGTTACATTCTAGTATTCTATTTATTATATTGTTAGTCTGTTACATTCTGTTACATTCTATTATATTCTATCGTATTCTATTATATTCTGTTACATTCTATCATTTGGTTATATTCTATTATAATCTATCATATTCTCTCATATCTATTACATTCTATTATACTCTGATACATTCTATTATTACATTCTATTCTATCATATTTTGTTATATTCTATTATATTCTATCATATTCTATTACAGTCTATTACATTCTATCATATTCTGTTATATTCTATTACAGTCTATGCTATTATATTCTGTTACATTCTGTTACAGTCTATTATATTAAATTCTATTATGTTCCATGATATTCTATCATTGTTATATTTATTATATTGTTACATTCTATTACATTCTGTTACTTTCTAATACATTCCGTTATATTCTATTACATTCCACTGCATTATGATAGTATAAAACATAATGTAACATATAACATATAATATATAATGAGATATATATACCTATTGTATATAATCCCCATTGGCAGGATGAATGGAACTAGATGATCTTAAGGTCCTTTCCAACCATATTCTATGATTCTATCTATAAAATGATAATATAATGCATATAATGTTATCGTATTAATACAAACCATCACTCAAGGAACCAGGATTTCTTACCATATTCTTTTCATTCCCAGCCCATTTCCTGAAGATTTGAAGGGACTGTCCTGCATGGAGCATACCTGGGGTTGCAAACACCACCTGCAATTCAAAGATACATCAAGAATCACCCCAGGAACCAGGGGTTTCCCCATTATTTATAATATAGAAATACCCTGAAACTGGGGAGAATCTCCAGTAATACCCATTACACCACATTAACTACATCAAAGCTGTAATGGGGTTTTTTGCTATTTTATTTCTCCCACTTTGTCTAATTTCACATCACTTCAACTGCTTTTTAGGAGATTTCTGTGAGCATCCACAGTGCGATAAAAACTTTGAATGGTTTTAGGTTGGTACCATCATGCTCAACAGGTTCCTCTTTCAGCTGCTGCCAACTAAACCTGTCAGAAATAAAGCCTGTACTAAGAGATTGGGTGTTGTAAAGGATTGTGCCCACCTACCATCGGCCCTGGGTTGTCTGCAAAGGCCCGATCAAAGGCTTTGATGTGTTTGAATTCAAACATGTTCCTCTGCACAAAGGTTTTCCGAATCTTCTGGTTGGTCCAAGTGATGAAGAGCTTGTAGTAGTGATTGGCCTTCTCCGTCAGGCCCGTGGAGAAGTAAATGGGAGCCTTCAAGTTCATTCTTTCCCTGGAGGAAGAAGAGTCCCAGATACCTGTGAGGGACAAATGAGGATCCCAGCTATCCATGCTCACAGTCCATAAACCTGTGTAGTCCCAACAGAGTTTTTGCACATACCCTGCTCTCTATGAGCTACACAATAAATTATATACAGGTTATAACAGTGCTACATCACTGTGCATTGACTTACTACAAAGTAGCTTTAATCCAATTCTCCTTCCACCCATTACAGGCAACTTCCTTCCATTACATTCTGCTGTGGAGAATAATACCCCATGATACTGCTTATAATTACATATTATATCCAAGTTTAATATTTGTTCATCCCTCCTCCTGGAAAACAATTTTACAATGTGGTAAAGAGAAAATCAGTATTTTAAAGGGCAATTAATTGATCCTGAGTGACTGGGGGAGGAGTGGAGAACGACTGGGGAGAAGGAAAGGGTTAGTTTGCTGCTTAGTCAGGAATGCTGGGAAAGAAATGGAAAGAAGTAATTCCATAATCACCAGCATGGGCTGACATGCAGAGCAATGCTAATGTGCTAAACAGACATAGAAGAGGCAGAGAAACCTGCCAGGGCCACAACCTGAGGAGGACAAAAAAAAGGAGGTGGGACATGCACAGAAGAGACTGCACTCACCAGAAGGTTTCCAATAAAATACAAAGTTCCTGGGCACGTCCAAGAGCAAAAACTGGGATGAGAACCTGCAATTAAGGGATGATTTACAGTCTGTGAAACCAAACAGCATGTAAATGGGTATCAGTTCTGAACAAGCCTCTCTCACTTTCTGATACTCTCTTGGTGACCTTCCTTTCCACAACCGAGGTACTGAAACATCATTTACTGGGTGGTAAGTGTGTGTCTTCCCTGCATTTGGAGGGGTTCATGGTAACAGATACAGCACACGGCAGGATACTGAACAGACAGACTTGGCTACACTGGAAATCATTCCTGATCAAGTTTAAAAGCAGTAATTGAACAGTCAGTTTCTTAATTTACAGGACTAAGAGGATGTTTCAGTGCACAGATACAGACCAATTTTACCTTTACCCTCCCTATTTGCAGACCGTAAGCACAGCATTTCCCTGACTGCCTCATGAACTCACTGTCTGGGTTCTCCTTGGTGTAGTTTAAGTGTTCAATTGTCTCTCTTTTAAAGTATAGATGGAGGAATATAAAAATGCCTTCAGTTTCATGCAGTGATCACATGTAGGTGCCCAAATTAATCAGCAGCCAACGAGAGCTTCTCAGAGGAAAACCCACACCACTTATGTTATGGAAGGGCCATACCTTCCCTCCTCTTTCTACAGTCTCATGAACTTTCTTCAGGAAGTCTCTTTCTCTGCAGCGTTTGGAGTCTCTGATGGTTGTGGCATAGGTGGATTCAGTGATCAGTAAATCCGGGCGACACTTATCGATCCAGGCAGCACTAGAACAAGAGGAATTAAATCAACTGAAGAGATGGTGTCAGGCAGTTCTGAGCTGCAAGTCTCAAAGACAGGAAAACAGGTTCCCAGATGTGATCAGCCTGCCCAAAGTCACCTGGAGCTCTGCAGCAGCACCAGGACCCCTCTCTGCAGGCCACCCCTTTGTCAAACTAATCCAGCTTAGAACAGAGATTGCAGGTTTTGAAAAGCAATTCTTCTCCAGGCTATTACTTGTTTTAAATGCACTGAAATATTATTCTAAATAGCACTAATATTATAAGAAGTCTCATATCTACCAGTAAAATGAACATTAAAGTTTGTGATTGGCACTCTCTTAGAAAGTAAATACATTTAGAAGATAGCACGAGCAGAAAACATTTCAAACATCAAAGTCCTGTTGTCACACAGCCTTAAAAACAGATTTATGTGAGTATAGAGCAGCTTACGTTAAGGTCTTTCTGGAAGACTCAATGTAAATCTGTTCACTCTCACAATTCAAAGCTGCATTTACCTTCCCAGCAAAGACATCACTAAATGTTCCCGTCTCCTGACAAAGAATCACTGCTGAAAGCCCCTGGTATTGACAGAAGCTGTGCTGAAATCCTCCTGTCAGAAATACCCACAACTCAGCTTGCGACTTACCCTAAATGTCTGTCTGGAGTCATGTTATAATCACCCTAATGGAAGAGGAGAAATGCATTAATACTCTCTAGGAATGAGAGATGCCACCAGAAGGTGTCTGTATTCGGCTGTCCATACTCACTGTGTACACGACTGACTCGCACCCAACCTTGATCTGGAACATGGCTGCTCCCAGCACGTGGCCTGCGTAGTACGCCTTGATCTCCAGCTCCTCATCCACCTGCACCAACAGGCAAGCACTGTGTTAGTGCAAACACCTTGGAGGAACCCAAACCTGCTCTGCCTTCAACAACCCCCCCGCTGGTACGACCCCTGAGCGTGCAGAGGTGATCACTCACCTGCACTGTCTGGTGCAGATGCACAGCAACCACTTTTTTCATGCAGTCTTTAATCATTTGGGAAGTGAAGAAGTTGGTTTCCCCTTTCTTGTCTACAGTTATTTTCCTGTAGTCCTCCAGGAGGATGGGGCAGATGGCCTTGGTAGGATGTGTCATGTAAATGGGCCCATCATAACCCACCATCTCACTGAAATAGGGTAAAGCTCCACAATGGTCCAGGTGGAAGTGGCTGCAAGAAGACATACAAGGATAAGGGTGATGCTGCACAGGATTCAGCCTGCCTGGTTCTTGGATCTTCAGGTTTTTAAATAGCCAAATGTCAATGATCAACGTACAACATGTTTGGGTTGCTAGGGACAAAGCTTTCCCATTTCCCATCTGAGCTCTGACAAGGAAGGAAGGAAGGAAGGAAGCTGTCTCACCTGATGATGACACAGTCTAGGAAGTCAGTCAGCCTCCCATTCTGAGTGATGTAGGAGAAGTCAGGAAAGCGCCTCTGCAGAGACATGAAAAACCAGGTTATCCATTACAAAACCAAGCCAGGTACTACCACGTTACTAACCCAACAAAACAACTGTGTGAACGACCTGAAACACTGGAAACGTGCTCGATGTCGCATTTATGTGCAGAAAAAGTCAAAGAGATGAAGAACAGGAGGGGGGCAGCCAGAGGAGAGACAGAGAAACTGACCTTGTACATAAATCACAGCCAGGTTTATGTTCAGAGTAACACAGGTGAGCAGTGCTTTAGCTCACCCGTGACAACAAGGCAGGAAGCATCAAAACCTTTTCTATAGTGGCACAGCTGCTGTATCACACTTGAACTCTTCCTATCTATCTTACACAGTATTTTTGCCATCATTCCTCTCCTCTAATAGCAGGTGACCAAACATCATTCCTTGCTCTCTCTAAAGCATCAGAGATGGTGGTGCAGATCCCACAAGTAATTCACTGCCCAAAACCAAGCAGCACATTAAGAGCAGTCTAACTAGTGGCAGCATTAATGCTTTAAAGCATAGAAGGTACCTGCCCATGTGAAATACAGAAAGACCCAAACCACCTGGAATGGAGCATGCACAGCTTGCTTCATGTATTTCCACGGTCCACAGCCCAGGGAAAGGATGGCTGGATGGTGGCACTTCACAGCCCAGGAATACATGAGAGGATGTACCTCCTGCTCAGGAAAGCAAGGTTTTGAAGGGGCAAGAGTTGATTCTCTGCCACAATCCAGCTCCAGCAGTGGCTGATAACAACCCGGTAACACCCACCTTGCTACTGCCACCCCTGTGTCTAATGTAAGATGAGCCGGGCAGTGTTCAAAGAGAAGGGAACAACAGCGGAACAATGAACCAGGAGCTGGGAACAGCCAGGCACATGCGCCCTGAGAGCAGCTCTCCACAGCATCCAGGCTTCTCCATACTCACATCATCGTTGTAGCCCATGTGCATCCCACAGTCCAGCATCACGTTCTTCCCGGCAATAGACACCAGGATGCAGCTGCGGCCCACATCCTGCCCAGCTCCTGGACCAGAGACACACAAGTAAGAAACCTCTGGGAGTATTTACAATCACTTCAAGAAAGAAGCATTTAAAGGTCCATGAAAACCTTGTAGCCCCTTCCCAACGCAGGAAAAGGCCACATCCCTTCTTCCAAGCAGCAGATCTGCCAGAGGGCAGCAAATTTGAACTGACGTATCCCGTTCCCTGAACTTATAAGAGACCTTCCAGTTCCAAAACTGCAGTAAATGCAGCACTGGATACAAACCCGGAGCAGTTCAGATGCAGCCCACAGCTCACAGCTACACCATTTCAATTAAGAGCAACATAATCTCTTATCTGGAAAGGATTTATAGCATAGAGCTTGAAGTTCCCGGGGCTTTGCGCTTCCCCAAGTACTCTGCCTCTCAGTGCAAGCACCAGAGACCTTCATTAAGCTCCAGTTAAGTCCATACCAAGCCAGAAACTGTCAGGATATAGCAGTTCTGTTCAGCACATCCTCTGCCCTCTCAGTACATAAATGCAACCAAACACATTCTGTGCAACCCATAAAGGAAAAAAAGGAGGTGAAAAAGAGAGAAATTTGTTTCCTGTGGATCTTTAGCACTGTTCAGTGAATGAATTACCTGTTCTGTATAATACACCTCCCAAATGATTAAAAATACAATTATACAAAATATAATTACTAGTGCGTGTTAATGAATCCTGTGACTAAAATAGGGTTATTGGACTGTTTGAGTCGTACTTGCTTGGAAGACAAAAGGAGGACAACGACACACTGACATCAAGCGAGGCCACTGCACCACTGAGACACAGAGAGCAGCGTATCCCCATGACTGGTTCCTGTGGCATGGAACAGCACATCGGGCTCCAGCAGCCGAACATGTATTACTTTGGATTCTAAATTCCAAAGGTTTTCCAGCATTCCCGTTTCAGGATGATCTTAGACTGGACTTACCCAGAGGAGTCACTTTTATCTCAGGCATTTTAACAAACTCTAAGCCTCCAACTTCACAGCAAATCACTTCAGAAACAGCTTAACGGGGGCCACGAAAAGACGATTTCAGCGCTTCTTCAGCCGCCATCTCAATCATCCCTCAGCATCAGGCCGAACACTCCCGCAGGGGCCCAGCTCCTTCCTGGAGAGTCAGAAAACACAACTCAGACCATTGCCAGCCCCTGGACATCCCTCCCGCTTGGCTCCACCGCCACCCTCCCGCCGCGAAGCCCCTGAGGCGCTGGGGAGGGCGGACCCCGCTCCGCCCGGCGCTGCACCGCGTATCCGCCCGCTCCGCGCCCGCTGAGGCGACGCTGCCCCGTCAGGGCGGACCCCGCCGCGGTGCCACCCCCTGCCCCGTGTCAGCAGCACCGGCGCGGCCCCGCACCGGAGCGCTCGGCCCGGCCCGGCCCTCACCCCTTCGGGCCCTCACGGCGGCGCCGGGCCCGCTCCCCGCAGCGCAGGCGCGGCGCGGGCTCCGCCCCGCGGAGGGGCGGCCATGGCGGCGCCGGCCGCGTTCAGCCTGCGGGAGGTGCTGGCCGCCTTCCAGGGGTGCGTGACGGAGCGGCGGGAGGTGCTGCTCGGGCCCTACCTGCGCGGCTGGCGGGGGCTCATCCGGTGAGTGCCCGGGCGGCGGCGGCGGCGGGTCCGGCCCCGGCTTGTCCGGTAACGCGGGTCCCCGTGTGTGTCCCCCCCCTGCAGGTTCCTGCATAGCCTGGGCGCCATCTTCTCCTTCGTCTCCAAGGACGCGGTGGCCAAGGTGCAGATCATGGAGGGGTACTGCGGCGGCGAGCAGCGGGAGCGGTACGTGTCGCTGCAGTCCATGGTGGAGTACGAGCTGGCCAGCGGGCTGGTGGACCTGCACAAGCGCTCGGGCCGGCCCGACTCCGGGTGCCGCACGGTGCTGCGGCTCCACCGCGCCCTGCGCTGGCTGCAGCTCTTCCTGGAGGGGCTGAGGACGGGCCGGGAGGACTCGAGGACATCCGTGATCTGCACGGACTCGTACAACGCTTCGCTGGCCGCTTACCACCCCTGGGTCATCCGCAAGGCCGCCACCGTGGCCTTCTGCGCGCTGCCGCCGCGGAACGCCTTCCTGGAGATCATGAACGTGGGCACGGCCGAGGACGCCGTGGCGATGCTGGGGGAGGCATTGCCCTACATCTGCAACGTCTACAGCATCACCCAGGAGCTCTTCGCGCACCACAAGCTGCTCGATCTTCCCTAGGGAGGGATGCTCGGGAGCCACGTCCCGACAGGAGGAGGGCGAACAGGGTGTTTTCACAGGCACACAGGGTCTGGTTCTCTGTGCGTGGTCACATTCCCTTTCCTTTTCCAGTATGGAGCTGGCAAAGCTATTCAGGATGCCTCACTTTATAAGAGAAAAATATGCACCTACTTTTTTTTATGTGTATCTGTGTTGGCTCTACACTAAGAGAAACACAGTGTGCTTATGGGATCATAGACTTACAGGATAGTTTGGCGTGGAACAGACCTTAAAGATCATCTGGTTCCAACCCCCCTCAGTTCAAGTCTCCAGCGAGGCTGGGTTTGATTCTTCTTTAAGCCAAACTGCAACTGCAGCAGCTTCTGTGCATTCACACCAATAGTTGGGCCCTTGTGTGGCGGCACAAGTGTCAGGTGTGGTGTCTGAACACACACATTACATCTCAGCACACGCTGCCAGTTCTGTTTACAAGCTGTTCCTTGAACAGATCTGGGGGGTTTTGCCCCCTGTTTTGCTTTAACCTTGAAAATAGAACCCTGAGCAATGTGTGGCTGAAAGGAAGCGCTTTTCCATGTGGTCACAGACTCATTTGGTTACTGCTGCTAATCCTGTGTTCCCTAGAACTGAAGGAGGAAACGGTGCTGTGTGTCATTACTGTGAGAGACTGTTCCTCCTTTGTGCATGGATGCATTAAGCAGGACCTTCTGTGTAGCTTCCCCTGCTCATTCATCTCTGCTTTGTGCACCTTGGGATATAGAACAGCTTTTACTACGTACTGCACAATCCTGTCCAGCCAGCCATGCTCCTGAATTGTGCTCTCATTAATTTTGTTTAATGAATGTGTCAAACGCTCACAAAAATGACTTCTCTGCCTGTCTGGGGAGAAATCCAAACTTGTACTGTGAGTCACTGCTCTGCGGGGCTTCTATTGCAAATCACTGTATGTAATAGCCAGTGCGTGTGTGTTCACAGACACACACGCCCTAAGTGTGTAAAATGGAGTTTACTTGAGCTTTCTGAAAGCTGGAAATGCACTACACTGTTAGTTCAGGATGTCATGATTATTTGGGGGAGGAGGGAGAAGATCACATGATTTGATTGTATCTCAGTAGAGGCATTTTGGCCTGATGGAACACTACAGGATTCAGGAAATCACTGTTACCTCATGGAGATTAATCTAACTGGACATTAAATTATGTGAATTATAACGTGCTTCTGCAGAGTATCCTTCCTAGGAGCTGGGGTTGTGGTGTTGGAAGGAGCATGACTTGGTGTTACCTATTCATGCCTTGTCTTTCACTAGCAAAGTCTGTTCATTTCGTGGCCAGATGTGAAACCAGCCATCAGGAATAACCCAGATGAAGTTAGATGCTGTGTGCTGAGCTCCTGTTCTGACAGCTCACATCTGCCAACACTGTCTTTTGCCTGAAGATAGGAAATAGCATTTCCCTGAACAGCCTAAGTGGAGTTTTAGTTGCTGTGCTGTGAACACACAAACATCACTCCCTTTCTGCTGAGACTGCCTTAAAGTGATTAAATAGCTCCAGAGGATAAATCCATATATTAAAACGGAGCAGTTCTTTGTTACAAACTACAAAATGCTGGGCCTCCCTTGCTGTCTGATACAGATACAGCTGGTATTTCATCTGTGTCATGTATTAAAAGCCTTAAGTTATGTCGAATAATGTCTGTAAGAATGGTTTTGCTCTCTTTAGGTTTAATGCAGAAATGGCAGTTATGGCCACATGGGAAAACTACTTTTTCTCCCAACTATTCCTCTTATGAGATAAACATTCATGTTCAAGATGAATTTGATTTTTGCCATTAAAGAATCAAACTTTCTCATTAGGGAAAAAACCTCGTTGTAAGTTTATAACCAGTCATTCTGCGCAAAGTAAAGCACAGCTTTCCATCAGCTGCAGGCTCTCGTTTAAACCAGGTATTGCCTAGTACTCATTTTATTTCCCCGGTGTCCTGCTCTGTCTCCAAACAACAGAAACCCTTTTAACAGCCCCAGTTAGTTACCACTGAGTAAAACTAAAGGTCCTGCACTGGGCTTTGGGCAATTCAGAGTCTGGAGCTTTCATTAATGGGACCAAATCCAGAAGAGTAAAACCTTTCCCGGCAGTGACTGGTGTTACTTGAGAGCTGCAACAAGGGACAGATTCACTAGAGGGAGGTGGAATATTCTGCACAAAAGTCATCACATAAACTCTCTCCTGTGCCACTTGATTTCACATGGAAGTACGGATGGCAGCAAGTAATTCCCTGTGTGTGACTTCTACACTTCCTTTTCTCTACACAGCTGAATTTGTATTTAGAACCTTTTACAAGTTATACAGTTAAAGTTAATACTTAAATATTCCATTAAGGGGAAGATAACCCTGAAAGGATGTCACTATAAACATATCTATATAACATATATAGAAACCTACAACTGTTGTTGCCTGAAGTACTCAAATACTCTTCATACACATTCTACCCTTGTGGCAGAAGAGGTACATCACTTTGCCAGTAGAAGCAGTTTTTATCCTACAGTGTAAATATAAAACAAGCCAATAAAATGCAGTGAATTCAACTTCCCAATTCAGAGCCACTGTTTTCTGAAACTCAAACCTGATAAAACGCAAACCATGACGCAACCTAAATTACACACTGTGGAATCTGTACCCAAACCAAAGGGTTTAAACTGAAGTTACCATCATAGCTCAGTGTGAGAAAACTTCAGATGAGGCAACACCAAGTTCCTACAAACAGCAGGATGGTTGATGCTCACCTACCGTGCAGCCCAGGGCCGGCCTGCTCCAGATGAGTCCTTGCAGTGCTCTGAGGAAGGGCTGGTGGTCCCCGTGAGGAGGTGACCTTGAATTTAAACAAAGCAATAATAAAAATGACTGCTGGGTAAGTCTCTTACCACCACCCTTTAGTTCCGGCAACGTAACATTTTCTGAAGTGCATTTAGAAATAGACTATGTGACACCCTTTCAGTGCAGGCTGCTTGTAAGTAGGGAGCACACAAGTGAAGGCTTGGATCAGAGAGAGCTTCAGGTAACAGCAGGAAGCGATGCTGGTGAGCAAGTGAATGTTTTCCTGCTCATCCTCCCCACGTGTAATGGTTGTATGATGGTAACAGGCCCCATTCTCCACAAAGCACACTTGGATTCTGCTCCTGCCAAAGCTCATTCTCCTTGGCAATGCTTTTAGACAAGCAACCTGAATGGATTAAGATCTGCTCCCAGTGTTACACAAGTCACAAACCCAGTTGTTTGAGAAAACCATCAACAGGGACAGTTTCTACAACCACGTTCCATTAAAGATGATGTTTCTTGTTTGGCTGGGACAGGGGGCAGTTAATGCAAAAGATGTGTGTCCTGATTAGGGATTACCACCTACTCTACCACAGTCCAACATCTAGAGCTGCAACAGTGAATTCAACAAGTCACTGCTCGAGTAAAGGCTACTCACTGAGTAAAGGAAACCAGTGATTTGCAACCAAGTACACTCACAGGGTATTGCTGCATATTTGACTATTGCCCACTAAGCATGGAGTGACACACTTAATGCATTTTGCTAAACAAATTCTTTCCCTGACATTTTCATCTCTCCAAGTTCTATTTAAAGAGACCGAACCGGAGCTGATGAGACTGGATCCCCTGCCCCACATTTCTGTGATGGGTTTTCCCCAAACCAGACAAATAATGGTCCTTGACCTGCTGCTGTGCTGGAGCTTTGGCTGTGCAGCAGCCCTCGAACCCACATGCCTCTCGGCTCAGTTTAGAAGGCCTGGTGATTATATCCTAGGAGGCTTGTTCCCTTTGGGAAGGGACATCCTAAACCTGACAGCACGATCGGAGCCCACCTTAGTTGTGTGTGAAAGGTAAGAGGAACATCAGCTTCGTTAGTACATGTTCAGTTTGGTCACCTGGGCTGGGAAGAGAAAGGAAAGTAATTCTGATAGTGACTGATGGTCCCACAGCTGATCACTAAAGGTGAGATGGGAACAGAGATCAGCTCTGAGGTGCTGGAGCTGTGCCATTTCTTGAACTGGAATCTGGTTTTGTGTTTGATGCTACTGTGCAGTCAAACTTACAACCAACACCAATTTGAGGAAAGCTTTTAGTGCACTGGCTTCCTTAGTGCTGGGAATCTAACACGGTTGCTTTTGCTTCCAGATGGAACGAGAAGCATGCACTGTACTCTGCAGGCAGATGACATGGTGAGATTGTGCTATTTATTGCCTTTTATGAGGCAAAAGGACACTCAATATTGTGCACAAGGTCACAATACCACCTGGCTTGCAGGCTTGCCAGTACGTGATCAGTGTTTCCTACTCAGTTACACCAAGGTGGTTCACACCATCACATTACAAGCTACTTCCAGCTCTTCGTGAGGAGAATGAAAAGACATGCTAGTGTCCTACCTGCTTCTTTGGCAGCAACAAAGCACTGAAAAACATGGGCCAAGAATCTTTCCATCTCTGCAGGCCACGAGGCAGGGAATATGCCCAGTGCACTGAGCTATACAGTGGAATAAGGACAGGAAGAAGGACACCTCTCCTGAATTAGCATGCACACCACGGTGGGAACCACTGGCTTCATGGCAGTAAACAAAACTAAGAGCAGCAGTAAACATACTATAGGTCTCTCTGCACCTCTGTTTCTTCTCCTATGAAGCACAGGTGTCTTTGGAAGGTGCTCAGAGCCTCTCTACTCACAAGACTTAAAAAGGCTCTGGGTACAGGGATGCTCTGACAGTGCCATGTACATCTGCCTTAGCAACAGACAGGATGCTCAAGTGCCAGAGAACGTGGAATAAGCCGATCACCACTGTAACTGCCTTGACAGACTACATCATTCCTGTCTCCTCTCACTGCAGGTTACATGTAGATGGGCTCATATGGGCTCTTGGGATGAAGTTTGCTATCGATCAGATCAACAACTCCACCTCCCTTCTCCCGGGAGTAAAGCTGGGCTATGACATGTACGACACGTGCTTTGAGCCAGCCGTGGCCCTGAAGCCCAGCCTGCTATTCCTGACCCAGAACAGCACCACGGGCATCGGGGTCCTCTGCAACTACAGCGACTACCAGCCTCGAGTGACCGCTGTCATCGGGCCGTACAAGTCAGATCTCTCCATACTAACAGCCAAGCTGTTCAGCTTCTTCTGGATCCCACAGGTAAAGAGACTCCCTGGAGAAGCAGGAATTCCCCTTTTAGGTAAGGGAAGGGTTTGGATCAACAACGCTGTTGATGCTATAGGTCTCTGAACTAGGACTGGTAAAGCAGATTCCAGTCTTTCCTCTGCTACAGATTGTCTGGGGAGGTCATTAAACTTCCCTCCTGGACACACTCCAGTGTCTAACTTCCCAGAGAGAAGAGGGATAACTTGGTCTGCTCCGTGATCCATGTAAAATGGGAATAACGGAGCCCCCAGTGTAAACCAGGAGGATCCCATGAAAACACCTCTGTGACTGCAAGTTCTCAGTTCGCACAACAGAGCCAGCTAGAATGGTCAGGTAAATGCAGCCCTGAGCTGAGATATTCCTGAACCTCGGCTGCATCACCCTTTGTACAAAGCAGCCAATTACTGTTGTCATTAATGATAAGGGCTGGTGCTGTGATGATGGACACAAATGGCAGTGGAAGGAGACGGCCATGTGGGACAGCACTACCGGAGACAAGTGATGGGCCAGTTTATGGTTCTCTTGGTAAATGCAGCCATGGTGGACCTATCCCTTTAGATGAGTTCTTCCTTTCTACTCTCCTGACCCATCACTGTTTAGAATCTAGTGCACCAAGACTAAGCAAAGAAGGTGGAGAGTGATCTGGGCTGTGAACACTTCCCTCGGCATTACTCTTTGCCTTGTTTTCTAACTCACAGGTCAGCTATGGAGCCACCACTGAGAAGCTCAGCAACACGGAGCAGTACCCATCCTTCTACCGTACTGTTCCCAGTGATAAGAACTTGGTGGAAGCTGTAGTCCTGCTACTGAACAAGTTTGGATGGAACTGGATTGCCACCATTGGAAGTGATGATGAATATGGCCGAGGAGCCCAGGAGCAATTTTTAAGCATAGCTGAAAATAACAGCATCTGCGTTGCATTTGAGGGGATAATTCCTACACGCTTTGCAGACCCCGATGCCCAAAACTACCTGGAATACATCATTAGTTTAATTAACAAGACCAAAGTCAACACCATTGTCCTTTTTGCCCATAGTGCGTCAGCTCACGCCTTGCTGGAACACAGCATCAGGTTGAGACTGGGCAAGAAAGTCTGGATTGGCACTGAAACCTGGATATTGTCTGACATAGCCACCTCCATCCCAAATATTCAGAGCATTGGGACAGTCTTAGGCTTTATTATGAAAACAAGCCCCCTCCCTGGCTTCCAGGAATACGTTGCTGACCTCTTTACCTCTGTTCAGCAGGAGAAGTTTTGCCAGGAGTCAAGAGAACTCAACCACGTCCTGAGCCCGGACACGCCGGACACGCACTGCAGGCAGTGCGACCACATCTCACTGCAGGACGTGTCGTCCACACTGAGCCGAGCACAAGTAGAGCCCGTGTACGTCGCTGTCTACAGCGTGGCCCACGCACTGCACCGAGCCCTGGGGTGCACCCAGCGCGCGTGTCCCAGAGCACCCGTCAGGTCTTGGCAGGTGAGGAAAGGAGACAAACTGCAGTTTTTCACCCAGTCTGCACACAGGCAGACAGGGAAGGGGGGGAGCTTAAAGCTCATCCAGCTCCAACCCCCTGCCACGGGCAGGGACACCTTCCACTAGAGCAGGTTGCTCCAAGCCCCTGTGTCCAACCTGACCTTGAACACTGCCAGGGATGGGGCAGCCACAGCTTCTCTGGGCACCCTGTGCCAGCGCCTCAGCACCCTCACAGGGAAGAATTTTCCCCCCTCTCTAAGCTATGCTCTGGCTCCCACTAATCGAACGGTTGATAATACAGCCAGAAGGCCCACAACAGCAATCACGGCCCATGTAAGGGCCAACTGATTTCAACCAAACGCTAGCTTACTGCACTGTGAACATCAACTGTATGAGTATTTACTGTCCATTTTCACTTTCTCCTCAGCTGCTGCAGTTCATGAATACCTTCCCCTTCAAGGTGAATGGCCATGAGATCAGGTTTGATCAATCCCATGGCACAAACACTGGCTACAAGCTTATATTCTGGTCCTGGAAAAATGACACCCTTCAGTATCTGCCTGTGGGCGACTATGAAGAGTCCTTGTACATCAATGAGTCCCAGATTCAGTTTCACACTAAGAATCAAAAGGTAAAGCAGTGGGTAAAAGCATAAACAATCACAAAGTGAAGTAAATTCTTTTGCCACTTCCATAGGACTGTTCACAAGGAGCTCTTTGCCTGCACGCTGCTCCCACAAGGTTTGTGTGGGACCCAGCTCTTGCTCCTCTGCAAACATGTAATCCATCTCCACTGTGCTGAACTATGAAAAGGCACTCCCAGACCTGTTTAAATTTCAGCCAAGGTTTGATCCCAGCACAGTCAGCCTCTATCGTTTGGTGATATGGTGCTTCTGAAAGCATCTGGCTGACGTTCATTCTTCCTCTTGTCTAGGAGCCTGCATCAGAGTGCTTCACACAGTGTAAACCAGGACAGATCAGACAAATAAAAGGATTCCACTTCTGCTGCTATGACTGTGCAGATTGTCCAGAGAACAGCTTCTGGAGCGCTAAAGGTGAGGTCTGAGAAACTCAATGGATTTAACTGTGTATTATGTCTGTGTACTGCTGGAGATCACACAGGTTCACAGAACTGGCAAGGACAGAACAGAACATTTGCCTATCTTGTTCAGTCTTGCTCTACAGGTCTTCAGAGGGGCACCTTCCTTTATTGATCCCAAAGAGAATGTATAAGGACAATACTATGTTTTATCTCAAGAGGTAGGACAAGGGTATATGATGAAATTCTGGGGTCATAGGTAGAATTGAGGCCTATGATGAAATTCTGGGATCTTTTGGAAGCTGATGATCCTTCCCGGGGAAGGAAAAAAGAGCCAAGAAATATGTGGGTCCTTTCAGGGGGAGGGTGGAGAAGCAGAGGGGGGAAAAGAGATTAAACCATCACAAGCTTTGGAGATCCTATATACTTAGGAAGGGGGGAAGTAGGCAAAGCAGCACCCAATTCCTGCCTGCTCCATCCTCAAAGGCTGCAGCACTCCCTGCAGCGAGGTGGTCACCAGGTTCTCACTGCTGCTTTGCAGACAGCTCCACGTGCACTGCCTGCCTCCAGCACCAGTGGTCCCCTGCCCGCAGCACGCGATGCTACGACCGCAGCGAGAAGTACCTGTTCTGGAATGCGCCCCTCACCATTGCCTTGCTGACGCTGATGTGCATCACCGTGACTCTGACTTGTCTGGCAGCAGTGCTCTTCCTAAAGAACCTTGAGACTCCCCTTGTGCAGGCCTCTGGAGGCAAACTGAGCCTCTTTGCCTTGTTCACACTCCTGCTGCTGTGTCTCAGCTGCTGTCTCTACATAGGGAAGCCCAGCAGCAACATCTGTATGATCCAGCCCATAACCTTCACCCTGTGCCTCAGCGGTTGTTTCTCCACCTTCTTCATCAAGTCCCTTGAGATCGCCCTTGTGACAGAGTTCCCTCACTGTGCCCCCGCCTTCCTGCACTGGATGACCGAGAGGAGGGCCTGGCTCCTTGTTGCCCTGTGCCTGCTCCCCGAGTGCTTGTTCTGCTTTGGCTACTTTCACTTGGGCCCTGACTACCTGGTGGTTGACTACAAGTCGCTGCCCACCGAAGTTATGCTCATGTGTAACACAGAGTCCTGGTTTGCCTTTGCTCTGATGCACGGCTACAACGGCTGCTTAGGCTCTGTCTGCTTCCTGTGCACGTTCATGGTCCAAGCCTCTGGGAACAAGTACAATTTTGCCAGAGGGATCACATTTGCCTTCCTCATCTATTTCATCATCTCTATCTTCTTCGTTGCTATATTTGTCACACTCAAGACAGTGCTCAGATCTGTGGTTCAGATTAGTACCATTCTGATAACCAGTCTGGATATCCTGGTGACCTACTACGCCCCAAAATGCTACATCATCTTGCTTAAGCCTCATCTCAACACAGTGGATTATTTCCAGAATTCCATCGAAGAGGAGCCAGAGGACTCCTCAGTAAAGAGACAATAAACCAGACCCACCATCACCTCCTCCTCGATAGAAGCTGCCTGTATTTGAATGAGATAATGCTGTTTATGATGACCCTATGGTCCCAGACACAATCGCCACACAAAATACAGCCTCATCCAGTAGGCTGGACGCTAAGAGCAGAACTTATAAGCTGCAAAGCACAGGGTTCTAATCAATGAGCTAAAGCAAAACACCCCAAGCAGGGCAGCATCCATCCTCTGTAGCTAACTGCCTGTTTCACCACCCACAAGGCTAGGTAACTGCTCCAGATATATCCATGCATCCTTTCCCAGGCCTTGAAAGAACTTTCAAAGATATTCAACCACACAGTAACTAGAAAACTAAAAGAGAATTGTCTGAAAAGGTGTGAGATTATAGACCACAAATAGAGTATCATTAATCACGAGGCTTTAAGAGTACCTATCTACGCAGGATCCTCTATAAAGACCCTCTCCTAGCAAACAACAGCAGAAAACAGCTCCTGTGCAGGTCTGCTCCTGTTAGGTACAGGAGGTAGATGAGGGGAGGTAACAGACAGAACCAAAAGGTCCCGCACTATCACTGCAGTCTGTACACATCTACGTGTGTCTGTGCACTTGCTTTATTAAAAGTGGAGTCAATGACATCCTACAGCTCTGGGTCCCTTTTTCACCAGCTACACTCAATGCAAACTTTTCACCACCTGGGCTGTGAAACTGGTTCTAATGACCACCAGGATCCTTGATACAACCTTCCCCACTGTCCCTGTAAATACGATGCTGTGACAGAACACACTGATCCTCTGGGCTGCCCTCTCTATTTATACAGAGGGGTTACAAGTTATCAGGTTGGTACTGAGTAAGTTCTGCTCATTTTGATTGAGGTTTAGAGGATACCTGGAAAGGTACACAGGAAGAACATAGGAGAAGAGTACACAAAGAAATTGGTGTGTCACACACAAACTGAGGTACAAGGAAACAACTGTGTTCAGATCAAGGAGTCTCCCTGGGTTTACCCTTAAATAAAAGCTGGAAAGGCCAAGCAAAGCTTCTGATGATAACCACTGCTCATGTAGTTCATGGTATCATCAGTACACCCCACTGCAGCAGATTCACTGAGAACTGGTCCTTACATATCACCATTGAAACAAAACACAAGAAAGAACCTGTATTTCTCAAGAGATTTCATTCCAAGTTGGAACAATTACAGTTATTCAGGTCAGAATCTCAGTAAAACTGAGGTTTTTGTCAGAGAAATTGTATTGTAAAAGTTTAGATATTATAAGGGAAATAATCATCATCATTTCACCTGTCCTTTACAATATGAAATTCAGTTTGATTTCTTTGTCATGAGACAAAAAGCTGAACTTTCCAAATTCAGTGTTTAAGTTTCTGTTACGTTTTCCATGGAAAAGATTTCTTTTTGTATTTTCTTGACTGCTTTGTCACAAAATTCACAGAAACCACTCTGATATGTAAAGGCAGCTGTATGCACGATATAAAGAGTATATCACCCATTCAAATTCCACTTCACTCATTTGTGTTTCATTAACATGTGTTTGCAAAGAACATGGAAATGAGGACGAGACACACGGAAAGGAAGTGTGCAAATCACACTATCCAAACGCAGAGCAAGAAGTTCCTCCCACCTCTAAAACCATGCAAAGATCAGCACAGAGAAGCATTTCTGATCCAGGGGGACAGTCTGCCAAATAAATCACTTATTCCTCAAGGAAGTGTTTCTAACCTGTTTTCATACACGTAACATGGTCCCTGACTGCACCAGCAGTTGGGTTTGCCCCATTAAACATCTGATTTACAAGAATAGTTAATAGTTTCCAAAGGCACGACAGAGAACTACTCATACAAGAAAAACATAGATAGCTCCCTTACAGAAGGTGCTTGCTAGCTATAGCTAGCAGTTAATATCTAGTTTATGCTCTGAATATGAAGGTTTACACATAAGTTAGTGGACAAATGAAAGGCTGAGTTCAATGAAGGGGATGGATCTAACCCTCTGCTGCAGGCTCTTTGCCATTAGGGAATCTTGTACATCCAGCCTATTTCTGTGTGTGTAAAAATCATCTCTAATTGTCAGTCTACCTGTTTAGACCAGAGAGACCCCCCTCACTGCCTGCCAGCTACAGACACATCCTCTGGACAGGGATTTCTGCAGAGATGAATTACTAAAATCAAACCTGCACAAAGAGGCAGAAGAAACCACCCCTTATTCCACTGCTGTTGTCTCTGACTATCTTTACATTTCCCAGCAATGGAACTGGCCCTTCCACCCAACACTGGGCACCTCTCCTTTCTTCAGCGTGTCACAATCAGGGCCTAAAGGCTGCTAAAGCAAGGGAAGAGATTCACAACTATAAGCTACAGCAGGTTCTTTCTGCAGTACAGAGGTTTCTGATGGTGTCTGGCTGAGCTGTGGCAGCTGGGCAGACCCACAGTCCCTCTAGGGACCCCCTCCAAGTCCCTTCAGGCTCAGCTCATACCTCCATCCCCAGTAACCACCATGTCACATGGAGGAGAGAGGACTGAAACAGCCCAACCACATTAACACTTTGGGGACCAACAGGACCACTGGTGGCCCACATGTGGCTACCAGCTGACAGTGGTTGCCCCATTTAAGACAGCAGCTCACACCCCCAGCTCATTAGCAGCTACTTAGGAAAGTGCTACTTCTAGAATCACTAAGGGAAAAGGCTCCAACTCAACTATTGCTGCCTATAGCAAAATCTCATTTAACTTAACACCAGTGAGTCTGAAGCTACATCTGCTACTTATAGGTTCTTCATGCTTCACCAAGAGCATGTTTATGGATCACGAAGCACTTGTCAGCCTCACAACACTGCTGTACAGAGCTGCTGTTGCTTTGCTTTACTTGTCCAGACTTTCTAGCTCTTACAGTGTTTTATCAGGACTATCAGAGCCTATGTGATGCAGCTGTGCACACAGGTGATAGAGCTGATGGACTGGGCCTGCTCTGCTCACCTTCATGACTGCAGGATCATTAACCCCTGCCCAACAGAGCCCCCCCCAGCTCTTCCAAAAGGCTGGAGAGAAACCAACCAGCCCACAGCAGATACCTGTGGCAGAGACCAAGCAAGGAAAGAGGAGACAGTATGTTGGATTACACAGCATCACAGTAATAATCAACATTGTGTCAATGTCCACTTATATACCACAAAGGTTGCCACATGTACTAGTGCAATATGAGGTGGCTCATTAGGTACACTGCTACCAAGTATCAGCCAATGGTCCTTGTTGAGTATCAGTCACTTAGCACCTCTTTGTGTCAAGAAAAGTGGCAGCCACCACTCAGCCTTTACTTTTCCTAACAGTGCAGATGCAATACAGTAGAGATTTATCTTTAATCATGCTGTATCACAGAGGAATGATGACAACATCTCTCCTTCAGTTCAAAAGCAAAGGACACAACTTGATCCAACACTTTTTAACCAATGCCATCATACTTATCCCTTCATGAACTTGTTAAAAGCACAGTTGGACTCTAACACATATATTCATGTTACTGAAATGAAGCAACTAGCCAAGGACAAGTGCTTCCTCCAAGTGAAACCAGAAATAGCTTAGCAAAAGGCTCTTCACAGTGACTTTTTATCCTTTAAACAACCCTTATTCCACACTCCTGCAAAAAGATGTAAAGTGGCAAACCATGAAAGTTGAAACTGGAGAAACTGCCACATTATTTCACAGTATTGCCCAACAGCAGCAAGGAAATACCAAGTCACATCACCAAGATCTTTTATTTTCCCCCACTCACTTTGACAAGCAATTAAGACTGCTCTTTTATTCCCCACATTAAAGCTTGTCCATCTATCTGCTACATGGTATTGGAAGTTTGCTCATCAATTCAGGAACCTGCAAATTAATCTAAACCAGGGAATATTTTCATTCTTAACTAAAGAGCTTTGTGGTGCGCTGCAGAGCATTGCAGGTAGTTTTGTGGCCACTTGCAGATAAAACTCTCCTGATACACTTGAGGAAAAATGTGAAACATTTGACAATAATACTGCTCAGACGCATTACAAATAACAAAAATCTCACCTGAAGACTGAAAATCCTTCTTTCTGGAGACTGCAGCAAGTCTTCATGAGCACGTTGTTGCACCTGGGAATCTCAGCAGTTCTCCTCCCTCCAGTGCTGTGATTTCATAGCAGAGAAGCATTAAGTAGCTTTTGATGATCATTCCAGAAATAGAGAAGGGGAAACACCAAATTTAGCTCTATTGCTTCTTTCTGGCAGCAGAGCTACAGCCATCACAGACTGAGTTTTCCTTCAGGGGGAAAGGAGAGGGGGCAAAGGAAGAGGGAGGAAGGGCAAAGTAGTTGATTAAAGTGCTCAGCTGGTTGCAGTCACCTGCAGACAATTCATACCAGGTCAGCTGGAGTCCATCAGGCCCTGCAGTAAATGCTGCAAGAACATGTCCAAAACTCTGATTATTTCACATTAAGTGGGAAAACGCTGGCTAGAACTTTTTGTACCCTACGTAAATAAATATGGTTTGAAAGGGAGAATATGGGGAACTCTGAAGGCTTTCTCATAGGCTCTTAATATAAATGTGCTGCAGAATTGCACCATTTATAGTGGGTGCTTCCATAACTGCTACTGTGTGTCTCCCTTTGCTGTTTGATCTCTGCCAGCTAAGAAGGGGGAATGTGCTTCATCAAGCTGTTCTTTGTACATGAACCACTCAGACCTTGTCCTTATGTTGCATGACAAATACATTGTGGTTTAAGGCTTACCAGTTAGTCTGCAAAGTGGTGTCCTAATGATCCTAGCTTGTCTCTGCTGGAGTGTGTGTGCAGAGTCCACAAAAAGGGAATATTCACATGAAATACACTGATGGGCTCTACCAGCAGATTCATCTCCTGGGTCTGCAGGCAGGAAAACTTGTTCCAGCTCATGTCTTTGTAACAGGATGTATCCTCCAGCTCTCTTTTACTTCCAGGCTTTCTCCAGCCTTTCCTGCACACCTACTCCTGCCAAGCTGTGAGAGGGAGAAGCTCAATATTAAGAAGGGCAATTCAAGGAGAAAGCACAACTTCTGTGCCAATGTATTAGCCATTAGCTCAAAGCTATAGCTCTGATGAATGGCAAGGCCTTGTGCCACATGTCATTAACCTGCATGGAAGAGCCAGGCCTCTGCACCTCAATCATCTGTGACCCAGTTTAGTGGTGAACATTGACAGGGTTCCTGTCATACTCTGAACTGGAAGCACTGCTGAAGTACCATGGAATCCCAGAACTCCCAGTTGTCTATTGTTAGCTCCTGAACAATCTTCTCCTGTCAAGAGGATGAAACTTCAGTGTGGCAGGGAAAAAAGAGTAAGATTCAACCACTATTTCATCATTCTGGTATAAAAGATAATGCAAAGTAGTGCAAATAACTGAAGACATACACTGTGGTTATCACATAAAATTAAAAGCTTTTTAGTGTTTAAAATAGCATTTACACATAAGCAGCTATATATTAACTATACAGACACTTGGGTTTTAATACAATATCTACAAAAAAGAATTCAATTATGCAATAGACATTTAACAGGAACAGTGCAGTCCATGCTAATAAGAGGTCACTCTTTGAGTAGAACCAATTCTAGAATAGGTGATAGTCTGGGTTTTCATTATTTAAAATCAGGTAACTTTGTTCCTCTACTGTACAGAAAATTCTTTACATGTATTTCTAATCACTGATTAGAATTAATAATTTTAAGTCAATCTTATTACAATCCAGTTAAATGCAAACCAAAAACAATTACATCAACTCATGAGCTGTCAAGTCTCCAGGTGGGACTGCTCATTTCAATAGAACAAAAAGAACAGCAAAAGTCAATGTCTGTGCATCATTGCTTGCCATCCGATAGACCTTTGGATAAAGTGTCCAGGGGATTCTTACCTTGGAGAAGTAGGTTTATTAACAGGAGGTAAAAGACAATAGCAGTGCTTTTAAGACTATTTGCCAAAACAACTTACTCCTCAGAGTTAATATACTGGGTGGGTACAACTACCCTTATAGTACTACCTCCTTTGGACAGGAGACATCATCCCAAACTGTTTTCTCATCATCTTCTATAATCTTCCAAACATACCTGTTAGTCCTTGTGAAAAGTTATTGGCATCAACACATGCAGAGCACAGGCAGATGTTGAGGGTCTCACTTCCAGAATAAGAATGGCAACTATTTAAGGCTCCTGTTTTGAGGCTGTTTCAGTGCCCTGTACAGCAGACCCACAACTCCTCACTGTAGTTAGAGGCACAGGTCATAAACTCTAGAGCCCAGCCAGTGCCAGTTACTTGACACCAAAAGCAGAGCAAAGTTTTAGGTCCTGGTGAGAGAAACAGACGGTTCTGCAGGAGTCCAGCCCTCAAACTTCCTTCCACCTGGCTCAGTACTTCCTATTGTGAGTAGTTCGTGGGCATCAGTGGCACTTTTTTCTACAGGTAGTACTGTACCCAATAGGAGAAACTCGCACAGTTAAGCCCCCTTGTTGCAAAGACACATGCACATGCATTGAAAGCCAAGGGTGGGATTTGGGATATCTCCTGTCTCCGTTCACTTCTGAACATTAAGAGCTAGCAATGGTTCAGGCCTCACCTTCCATTCACTCAAACCAGCCTCTCCACTGTACACTACAGGGCAGGGGAATCAAGCTTTTGTTTTAACACACAGTGGCCATTATGTATTGCACTGTTCACAGGAGGGTCATTTACATTCTCCTACTGCTCTCTGTAAATGGCAGGTTCTACACACTACACAGTATTACCCAACCAGCACATCTGTCAGTACATTCAGAGCACTCAGTATTTGCCTGAAATGGATTCCTGTTTGTGGGTGAAGCTATTTCAGGCTGGATATAGCAGCCTGATGTCCTCAGCTTTCCCACCCCTATGTTAGGGACTGCCAGCCTCATCCCAGAGTTACCCACAAACACACAAGTATATAACACAGTCGTTTCAACGTAGCAGCAAAGACCAGCAAGACACAGAACAGTTTCTGCCAACAGCATAACAACAAGAAGACAAATAAAACCCCAGGAGGTGTGTAAACTCTTGCAAGGACATAAGGAAATTAAATGTTTCTTCATGGGTGAAAGCTCAGCCCCCAGCTTTAATCCCTGCTGGAAATATCTTATTAAAATGACACTTTTCCTCCAGCCCTGGAAGTTCTGCCTGAAGACAAAGTGGGCCAGAAACATCTTAATATAGAAGAGATGAGAGAAGTTTAAATTCATTTAAGAGTAGAACCACAAGTGATTGTCAGTAAAGTCACAGACTCCTTAACAGTGTCTCCTGGAGACACAGCAAATTACAGAACTCTTTTACCCTGATTTATTTCATTGCTTTAAGTGTCAATCTGTCAAAATAACTTACTGAGTTTAGTCAGCGTCTTCGCTGTGTTACTGGGAGGAGGAAAGGAAAAGAAGGATCCTGTTGCCCAGTCAAGTTTTGGGTAGTGTCACTCTTTTGAATAAGCCATCACCACCTCTGCAATCTGTGTTAGCACCATTTTCAGAAACACGATGTAGCTTTTGTAAAGCAAACTGCCCCAAAAGCACTCAGCTAGTTTAGAAGTAACTGAAGCACCCAGCCTGAGTGACACAGCTTCCTAAATGCCTGGATCCCTTTGGAAGTCAGACATCAGCCTCCAGTTAACACAGACACCTGAAACTGTTACTCTGACTTCTGTAAAAGGGATGTGTTTACACACAGACCTGTAAGAAGAAAAGGAGGAGTGAAAAATCTGACAACATACAACATGGACAGTTGGAAGAGTAATTTTTCAGGGTGAAAAAGGAACATGAAACTCCATGTATATAGCGAGAGAGACATGTTCTCTTTTGACATTCATCTCGGATACTCACACTACCCATAAAGCATGGAATAGAACAAAAAGAAGCTTCTTACCAGTGAAGAAAAGGCTTATATACAGTAAAGACTGATTTAAAAGCACCTGTCCTAAAACCTGCCAGAAGCAGGTATCTCACAAAAGAGGATTTAACTGAGGCATGGCCCCATGGTCAAATGCCACTTAGTGACTGCAGCTTAACACATATTTCCCATTAGATGAGCCACTGAACAGAGTGTGGGTGTGCTCTCACCATGCCCTCATCCAGATACTTTAAAAAGGCTTCTTAAGCACCAGTGAAGGTTCCTCAACATCCTTTATCAAGCGTCCATAGCCATAGAGTGAAAAATAAAGTAATGGGGATACACAGCAGCAGCTGCTTAAGCCAAAGCTCCCCAGCAGGAGCTTTAGCATGGGGCTCACTCTGTGTCAGGTATAAAGATTCATTCATGGTACCATTTATGAACTGTTCTCAAAACACCCTCTCACCTTGCTGCTAACAGCTAGCCCCCATCCCTTGGGTAACACTGCCATTGGGATTAGACATCTCCAGGTTTCTATGTCAAACGAGAAAGATACTGCTCAGAAATGAAGAAGAGAAAAAGAGGTGATCAAAATGAATAGCCATGTCCCAGTGGGAGCCAGGATTTACCTACGTCTCTGCTAGAGTGGGATAAATATCTGCCTTCAAAAGGGAAAAGCTGCAGCTACACTGAGAATCGTGTAGCAGCAATTGTCCTATTGGTGTGGAAACAACTTTTACAACCTGTAAGCAAGTGCATAATATAACCAGAAGAAACAGCCACATCTGTCAGCAGGGATGTGACTGAAATGCCCAGACTGCAGCTACAAAGTCACTAGCAGGATACTAAATGAAATAACTTTACAAGTTCTGCACAATGAACACATACAGTAGCAAGACTCCAGCACTCCCTTGATAGGATATCTAAAAGAAAACCCCAAAGAAAAAGAAAGATAGATCGATTTATACTCCCTAGTCAGCAGAAGAAGGTAGCCACAACTCTGCCTTCTGCTAGGAATTGGTTTGAGCCTGCTCCTTTCCAAGCACGTGTTGTCTTGTGGGCGCCACGGCTGCGTAGAGTGCTGATGTGCATCCAAGAAAGAGCATGACAAGGCAGTATCACAGATACCAGCCAGCGGTCAGTTTTTGCCTTGTAAGAGGAAAAAGCAGGGAAAAATAAAAGTGCTCCTATGCATTACTGGAAATTTAGAAGTCATGTGAAAGAACAGTCCTTGAATCAGCCCAAAAGATACACTAATTGCATTGAAGTAGGTGCCACAATTACCAAAGCTCATTAAGATGTGAATATACACCAGCCATTCACAACCAAAAACAAGAGGGGGGGGAAACAAACCCAGGATGAAGAACAGATGCCATCGAGTTGCTGATACTTAACAATCCCAGGAGATATTTTTGTTGCTGTTGTTCATTTTGGTGGGGATTTTGTGTGGTTTTTTGCTTTGTTGATTTTTCTGCAACACAACTGCAACCCAGGAAGGTGTGACATGCAAGACAGCCAAGGTTCTTCCATCAAAGTGTTCGACAATGACCAGATTGCCCACCCAGCCCCAAAACAATCCCCCCCCCGCCCCGCCCCAACCAAGCCCTTCCCCAAGCAGAGTCTGAAGGCACTTCCTCTCACATGATGTCAACAAAGAATTCACAAGGGTTGCCCATAGCCTTCTGGAAGGACTGCCGGCTCCCCGTCAGCTCTGGAGGCACGGAGCTCAGTTCCCTCACGGGGGGCCCTCCGGGGGGACCGCTCGTCCCGTAGACTTTGGAGCCCAGCTTGGGGAGATTGTAGAGGGGTGGCACTCCTGGAGGCCCGTACGAGTGGTGGCTGTGGTGGCTTCTCTCGCTGTGGGTGGCAGAGCCGTGGCTGCGGTGGCTGAGCTGGCTGAGGGGCCGCTCCCGCCGCACGCCGCTGGCGCCGCTGCGCGCGGTGTGGTCGGACTCGCTGCCGCTGCCGTTGGACTTGCGGTCCTTCTCCCTGCCAAGAGCCCTCCTGCTGGTCTCGCTGGTGCTTCGGTTCGAGCCGCTGCTTTTGCTTCCTAAAGGCCGCGAGGGAAAAGGATACAGGGAAAAGGAGGAATTAGCTCGTGTTCGCTGGCGGCTCCTGCATCGATCAATGCGGGTATGAGCGTTGTAATGGCGACAGTGATGACAAAACCAGGTCTGAACGTGCTGTTGGTGGCTTATGGG
Organism: Strigops habroptila; assembly: GCF_004027225.2. Taxonomy (NCBI): domain Eukaryota; kingdom Metazoa; phylum Chordata; class Aves; order Psittaciformes; family Psittacidae; genus Strigops; species Strigops habroptila. Next base: position 5,946,220 of record NC_044292.2, read on the forward strand.
ATTCAGCAATGACGGCTGGTAGGACAAAGCTGACAAGGTTGTGCCATGCACAGGTACACGTAGACACCTCAGAGCTTGCGCAGTGAAAGCAGCAGCTAGCCTAGAACCAGAACTGAAAACCATCTGCTCTGCTGCACCCCACTGACTGCACAGAGGGGAGGAGCAGAAACAGAAAGGAGAAGCAGGCATTTGGGGTCTGACTCAAGGAAAGGAGGTTCAGTGTATTGTAACTGTCTCTGGTACCTTCTATTGGCAAAAACTTTTCAGAAGGAAACTCATTTGCCTTCTCTATCATCCTTGGTCACAGCAGGGACAAACCACCTGAGGTTAACTGATGTCCTTTCAAATCACAGAATCCCAGAATCCACGTTAGAAGGGACCTCACGGATCATCTGGTCCACTCTATCTTAGCAAAGTATGACTTTTGTTGGCTTCATTGGAGATATTAATACGGATCCAGCTGTCTCCACTATAAAGATTCATTAAGGTGAGCTTTCTGAAGAGGTAAGGTGCTCCCTGAGCTGTCAATTCAAATGTCTCATAACAATCTTGTACAAACAATGAAGAGAGGAGAAACTACTTGTTAGCAGGTCAACTGTTACAGCCTTGCTCCAAAGGACAACACAGAGATTACCTCCAAGAAGCATCTCTGTAAGCTCTCCAGTGTGGCACATGTTCACAGTGGAAGAAAATAGACATTTTAACCCTTCCACAGCAAATATGCCTCTGCCTTTATCTCTTGATGCATTCTGTTGCCAAACACTGCATTCATCTCCAAACATATGACATCCACTGGGCTCTGGAGCTGGGCTCTTGTTCACCAGATGCATCCAGTTATGATCTAACTTTGCACGTAGAAGAGAGGCTCTAGAAGAAACCCAATTCTAACACTCAATATTGAGAGCGCCCAGAGCAACCTCATGTCCCAGTACCCTTAATACCTGTCTGAGACATCTGGGCAGTGCTCAAGTGTCTTTGAGTATATGAGCAGTGGAAGGGCACTGGTAGATAAATGCAATCCATATGGGTGACATCACTAATAAATCAGGAGCTGGGATTATTCATTTATTCGTTGTGTGAAGGGCAGCGAGGAGAGTGGTGATGGGATTTTCCCCTCTGACTGACAGATGAGGTACCTGATGCCATTCCCTCTGCAGCTGCTGCAGCACAGTCACACAGGGGCCAGATAGGTTGATAGGCTAATGCCACACTATTGGACTACTGTGTATTCAGACAGGTTGAGGGTCCAAGACAAGTAAAAAAGGAAAAAAAAAAAAGAATAAATAAGAAAAAAATACAGCTGAACATTTGGGTCACAAGAGTCTATATGATCATGCTGTGAATTCATTGTTATGGAGGCATTTGAGGCTTACCAATCCCCTAGAGTCAGCCATTCCTCTATGAATCCTTCAGTCTAATGCTTGCTCAGAACAAAACAAGGGAATAACAGTTACAAAACAAGAAACAACACAGAAGTGTAGTTTCTAAAAGAAGAACAAGGAAAAGTGTTGAAACCCTTCAAAATTGAACACCTTGGTGCCTTTCACAAGGCTCTCTTTAGGGAGTAACACAGGTCGCATGGATAAAATACCAAACCTTTCCTATTCCAGCAGCAGAGATCTCATATTCTACTGCCCACAGAAACACATAATCACATTCTTCTCAGTACAATCAGCTTGCAGTTCTAAAACCTTTGGATAGCCCAGTGAGTTTCCTCATAAACACTTCTTAGTTTGAGGTAAAGTGGGCTCAACAGGGCTAAAATCTTGCGAGCAAGTTCCTCTTATGAAAGTCTTCTGTGGAGTTTTGCAAAATCTAACTGGTTGTGGTAAACAGGAAGAAGTTGCATCCAAGTTACTGGATGTTCACCACAAAAACACAGAGAATCCTCACACTTGCTGTAATGGCAGCATTTCCAAACGCAAAACTCACTCTGGAGATGATTTAAAAAACCCAAAACATCTGTACAGCAAAAAAAATACATAACTTCTATTTAGTGACATCTAAAAATGAACCAAAAATTATCCCAGGGCAGGAAAGGAGGAGGTCAGGTTTTTAATCCATGCGGTATTACCCTTTTTGCCCTGTCATGTATTACAAAAGAGACTCTCCTCCCTGTGAGCAGTGTTTCAGCCCTGTAAACCATCTGCTGGCCACCTCACACTCATCTCATACAAGAAAAAGGAGTGATTTTCCTTTTGTACTGAGCACTGAAGTGAAAGCCAAGAGCCCCTTGGTTCTAATCCCTGTTCCATCAGCAACAAAAAGGTCTAATTTCTAGCAACATCAAGTGCCCCACTGATGGCTCTGACCTCTAAAAGGGGAGCAATAGTGTATCTGTTTTACCAGGGTGGACAACTGAGTGATTAAGGTTGGCCCGATCAGCTTTACCTAAGCAGTAGTTTCCATGTGGTGCTGTTGGGTAGGAAAAGCAGAGATGCCCATGCCACCAGGGACATGACATCTTGGCTCTAGCTGCCACAGGCATTTTGCATGGGGTTCACAATTACAGCACAACTATAACCAGCACCTTTCCCATCCTATTCTGTTCTACTGACTCAGTTAAAGCATCGCTGGCAGTTTCAATACAGAGCTGAAAGGCTTACCCACTCCACCACGTACACAGAATCCATGCAGGTAGCACACAAATCCACAAGACAGGAGCACAGACAGCACAAAGGAACTCAAGCAAATGGTTAGGGATAATGATAGCTGTAGGAATAAATCCCAGATGAACCAGCTTACCTTCACTTTGCTGGCTCCCTGCGCTGCCGCTACCATAGCTAAAGCCTGGGTCTTGGTACGCTGGTGGAAAACACGGAGGGGGCAGAGGATACTGATAGGGGTATCCTTGGCCTAATGGCCAGGGAGCAGCGGGATGTGGAAGTGGAGCAAGGGTATCCTGATCCGAGGCTCCGCTGGAACCATTGTTAAGGTTCAGTGCAGCCATATCTGGAAAAGAGAGAAAAGGTGAAGGTTCTGTCCTTACCCAGCAGCTGGCTCCTGCACACTAACAGTGGCTGGCACAGTGTGGTGAGGGGCCAGAGGGACTCAGCCTCCAGAGATCACTCAAAATACTGCCACACATCAGTATCTACCACTGATACCAAGGTATCTTTGCAGCATTTCTGTAAGTCAAGGAGGAATCATCCCCATTTTACAGCCTGGAAACTGAGTGTGACTGACAAGCAGGAAGTCTGTGGCGTCACCAGAAATAAATCCTGCTTTCTCGAGTCTCAGTGCAATGCCCTGTTTGACAACTTCATCCTTCTCTTCCCAGTGGTCTAACAGGAATCATCAACCACTTACCATGCAACTTCAGAACACCCACTTGTGAACTCCTATAGGATTCTCTCTCCTCCGTGCACCCTGTGAGCACAGAACAGACCACACACACCTCTTTGCCCTTCACAGATGAGGAACTTACTGCCACAGAGGTCTCCAAAGACGTAATAGCACTGTTCTGAGAAGGTGATTTTGTTCACAGTGTGCCTGAGGTAGCCATGTTTTAACATGCTGCTGGCATATTTTCGTGCCTCCCGTCGGTCTTTGAAGCCTTCCACGTGTGTGTAAAGCCAGTCAACCACATCTGCTCCTAAAATGAGAACAGGAAGAGGAGACACAGGATCAGCGGAGGCAAATCGAGCTTTTTTGGGTTTCTAATGTTCACGTTATCACATAGCTCACTAGTACTGAATGTAAATGTGAACAGGCAACAATCTTGTTGCAAAGAACTTAAAATATATTAAAGACTCAGCCCAACTGCTGTATTAGTTACCACCAAGCATCAATAAAGAAAGTAAAGAATTATCTTGCATCCATTTGAACACCACATTAACAGTGACACCAAATAAGCACCCAGCAAATGTTATAGTTTCACTGTTCAACCCCTTCTGAGCTGCAGTAATGAAAATGAGACAGGATTTACAGAACAAAAGTGACTGGAGAGTCACCTTCCTCCAAAGACCTGGATTCCAACCCCTTTCTCAGCAAAAAGTAACTACAACCCAGACTGACTAAATGTTAGCACAGTTCAGGTCATAGGGCAGTCAGAATCAAAGGCAGACTTGTGGTAATGTTAATTAAGATGCTTTATTAAGGCTGTGTGGCTGGCTGGAACTGGAATTACAAGGCTTGTTGCCTTGCTGAACTTGGGCACAAGTTGCTAGAGCCACAAATGGAAAACCTGTAATACAACAAGTAAGGGTTAAGGACCAGCAGTGTGTGGGCATGAGAAACGTGCAGTAGTTTTGGCTATCCAGGTTCAAACATGAGCTATTAGTTCTTTTCTACCACACTTAAGAGTTGTTCACAAATACCAAGTCAAGGGAATACAAGAGGTCATAGACAGGGAAAATAAAGTTCATCTAAAGATAGTTTCTTCAGCCTATTTCCAAAACCCCCACTGGTTTCTTCCCCCCAGCATCCCTTTGAGCTGCTTACCTATCACTGCATTGGAGATGGTAATTTTCAACCACATCCTGTCCCGAATTTCAAGGCCTGAGTCTGGTAGCTGCATCACCTTGACAATAGTAGCCATGTCACTCTTCACAGTTAGGGGAGATTCTTCTAATTCTAAAAGAGAGAAAGGTTACATGCTTCCTTGAAATGCAACAAGCCTGAAAACAACTTCTCAGCTCCCGGTTTGGATGAAACATTTCCAGACGTTTCAGATGCAAAACCAGACCCAAAGGCTCCCAAATGCACCCTCATCAATGGCATCAGTTATAAACTTCACACCAATTCTTCAGAGATTGTGCTCAGTGCAACCAGTTCAGTCACTGAGATGCTGAGTCCCTACATGCCTTGACTTCAGATCAGCACTGCACTCTTTCAACCCATGAATGCCATGAACAGCCTCTGTGCACCCAACAGTCCAGTGCAGTGAATGCAAAACTCTGCAGGACAAGGTTTTCTGGCTTGTTGTTTAGCTTTTGGGTGAACTGCCAGGAATAATGCCCATCTGCATGGAGAAAGATGACAACCCTGTCTCAATCAATGTCCATTTACGAGTTGGACATCAGCATAATTGGGGAGAACTGAAATTAGAACAGAAAGCTTCCATCATCAGGGTAAAGGCTAGTGGTTTCCTCCAAAATAAACCTTCCAGGATCCCAATGGTGGCAGCTTTACAAGGTAACAGCTCACTTAGTGCAGCATTACTTTGTCCTGCATCTTTCTTGCAGAACACTTAAAATACTGCTACTCCCAACAGCAGCCGTCAGTGCTCTATCCATATTTCACACACTCTTAGGGCAGAGCTGCCTCAGCAGAGGCTTCATACTTTGCTTATCAGTTTTCATCACAGAACCAGAACAACAGGGTTGAGATTCACCCTGCTCAACTAAGGTGCCTATCAGAGGAGTGTAGTCCCTTTAGAAACTCCTTCTCTACCACAGAGGCAAAGTGGCATCTAATATTGAAAGCCCAGTTCAAGACCCCACCAGCCTTGTGTTCTGCACAGTATTCAATCATCCTGACTATATTCTTTGGATAAAGCATCTCCTTCCTGCTCCCATCTTCTCAGCCCTAGAAAACTCATGTTGAGCATGTGTGTCCTGTGTTTGTAGTTCAGACCCTTCCAGCAGGAATTCAGAAGCCCTCCTCCCCTCCCTTCTCCCAGCTCCCCATATCACCCACCTTTCAAAAGCACAAAGGAACCAATTTTGTCCTTTTCCAGCAACTCAAAACTTTGATAAGAGGCACAAGCATGAAGCAATGAGAGCTGAAAATGCTTCTTTCAATATGTGTGCTGCTAAAATGCATGAAAATATCCCAGAGCATCTCTGCACGCAGTTTCAATACTTCCAAAGCTTGAATAAACACAGTTTGCTTTTGCTTTAAGTTAGTTTGGTTAGTGGCAAAAAGCAACATGTTTGTTTGGGGGGGAAAAAAACCCAACACACCAATATTCAAGTGATGTATGTGGGGAGCAATAGATTGTATTTTCTTGGAGACCTGTGATCTGCATGTAAAGAACAGCACTGGCCAAGGCAGAGTCCAACACTCACAAACCACTGCAAGAGAATATTCTCCTGCATCAGCCAGAACACTGCTGAGGAACAAGATACTTCTTAAAGCAATAATTACTATGAAACACCTCAGTCTGCCTTGGTTTCCATAGTCCTGGTTTTGAAGGCCCCAAAATCTCAGCTACTTTAATCACTAGCACCAATGTGATGGTGGCTGTGCAAAGGCTTCAGATATAACTTCACTTTGGATCCAGAGGCTAGAGAGCAAAGGAATGCCAGTCAGAAGGGAAGCAGTTATTTAGTCCATTTCCATTATCCTGGCCTTGCTATACAGAGTAAACCAGGAGACATTCACAATACTTAAAACAAGGACCCATGGAACAGACTTCTCTAAGATGACTCCATTAATTCACTGCGTTCCCTTTCACAGCCAGACACTGCAGAACAGATATGATATTTGCTTCCAATACCAGTGACTGTGGCCTCAGAGGATCCGAAACAGAGAATCTTGCACTGAACATGAAAAGCTAGAAACCCCCATCTCTTGGTTCTCTGAGATATCAGTGCACAGCCTCTCCTCACCTCTCCTCCATTCCTCCCCAACTCTGCCTTTCCTGCCAAAGAGGTTCACACAACAGGCACACTTTGTACCTGGGGCCCTGAGGTGCTGCCTGCCCTGTCTGGGGGGTAACAGGACTGAACTGTGTTAAGCAGATGGTCACAATAAAGGTCAGGGGTCCTCCACATTTTCTTGCATTCAGGAAAGGAAACATTGTCAGTCACTGGCATAGAAATGAGAAGCTGTCTCCAAAATGTGGTTCTGCTCCCAAATAACCTTTATTTTTAAAGTATGATTGAGGGGGACATTACATTTGGTTTTTCCTTGTTCAATTAATTGTAAAAGTATAAAAAAAGTATAAAAGAAGGCTATGCGAATACCAGTGGAAGATTTCCTACATGACACACCACTACCATCATTATCCAGTGACATCCACCTGAAGTAAATCATTTCAATTCATTAAAAACCAGTCAAATGCAAGGAGGAAGCTCTCCCGTTCATCTAAGGGGATAAAGTTGGAGACCTGCCTTGTAACTATAAAAGGGACCAGAAGCCACCTAATCCTGCATGTGAACCTTGGCAGAACACCACTGCCTTAACTTCTGACCTTTAGAGAAAGGTTTTATGCTCCCCATAAGAATCACAGGTTTAAGAAAGCATTCAAGAGCTGTGTGGTGCTGTCGTTTTCATGGTGCTTGTGGCCGGGGTTGGGTTGTGCACAGCTCTGCACTGCTGGCCCCGAGCAGAAGGCACCTGCCCTGTGCTGGCCGCAGTGTGACTTACTTTCCGAATCGGGAATTGAGCTTGTTAGTGAGGAGCTGGTAGATGTGGTGATGCTCATGGAGGGGCTCATACCGTAACGGGGGTACGCTCCCGTCATGGCTGTGGTATGAGAGATCCACGCTGCAGGGTCAATTGGCCTCACTGGTTCAGCTGCAAAACAACCAGGAAGGGAAAAAGGGAGACATGGAATCAGCTCAGCAGTAAACACGGAGACCTAGAGTAGAAGGAATGGTTTAGGGTGCACAAGTCCTGATAGTACAACTGAAACAGCCCCAGCACAAGGGAACAAAAAGCACCTTGCCAGCAGTAGCTGGATTCCTCTACCAATTGGATACAACATAGTAGGATAAAACCATGACACTCCTGTTCCTGTAATTGCAGTAGGAGTGAGGTATTCCCCTGTGTGGGAAAGAAGCTATGAGTCCAGTACTAATATTTCACTATTATTCCATACAATGAGATAGAGATTCTCATTTTGCCATGACGTGAAGTACTACCAAATGCTTTGCCCCAGCTGATGGGAAGTTCTCTCCCTACTTCTAAGGGTCTTGGATCCAGAATAACCACTCAGAAGGTGAATCTTCTGCTGAAGGTGAATGAGAACAGCAGCCCTAGAGCTCTGTATTTGCAGAGATGAAGCATCATGGACTTCCCCTCTCAATGTTTTCAGCAGCCACAATGAAACCTTTTAGGACTGGAATAGTCTTTCACAATAAATAGGCAAGACATATAAAGACCAGTTGAAGAGTGTCACTGAAGAGTGAAAATTACACTCAGACCTTAAGAAGAGCCACAGAGCAGGTAATTTTTAAAGTTGGGATTTTTCTTATGATTCCTAAGGACTGCAACTGGGTGAGCTCCCACAGTCTGCGCCAGTCCATTGCACTAATTTCAATGGACAATGCTATCCCCATCTTCTTGGAAGGACTGGTAACAGGCTGGTTTCAGTATCCTAAGCAGAGCACTCACCAGTAGGAGGCATCTGTGTTTGACACTTGAGCACAGATCTTTTATAGCTACTGAAAGGATTATGAAGCCACAAGTTCTAAAACTAGATCACTTTCAAGAGGTTTTGTGTACATCAAACAATGTTGTTTGCTTCTAATTTGAAAAATACCCAGTTTCAATGCTTTCTAAGAAGTGTACATGGACAAAATGAGGCTTTTTAACACTTAGGTATAGTTATCCTCCAAATTTTCTGTCAGTTGCAAGGTTAAGATCATGAGTATATACCCATGACGTTAAAAAGCTTGACCCAAAGCAATGTGTATCTCAAACCCCTGCCTCCCAAACAAAAAGCAAACAAATACAACCCAACTTAAAAGTATCAAGCTTGTAGGGAATGGCAATCTGTTAGAGGCCAAAATAGCTGAAAATACTCTGGACCGTGAGGGCTCCACAGGAACCCAGCAAAGAGCACAAGTATGTACTCACCCCTGGGGATGGTGAAATAACTCCTGGGAGTAGGGTCCCAGCATTTGGCTACTGTTAGGCTGATAGGTCTAGAAAGAAAGAAAACAAGGATGACTCTCAACTCTCCCTACAGAAGTTAGAACTGCTACAACGAGCTCTCTAAACCAAACTTATTCCAACAGTTGCCAAAGACATTCTCAGGATGCTTTTGAGATGCTTGTCCAAGTATTTTCAGTATGAACAGGTATCAGGATGTTGCTGGTTTGGAATAGATCATGAGCACTACTGCTGAAATCTGGTCAAATGATCAGCTCTTGAGATATTAAAACACTCATCACATAAACAAATAGTGCTACTGAAACCAGGCAACTCCTAGTTTGTGTTGGTTTTGGCTGGCACATTGGAACCAGTCTCACCTATTCATCACTTACACTGAGTAGTTCAGAGTTGAGATAAGCTGGTTGCTTATTGAGCTCAAAATGTTGATTTCTCTGAGGTTTGCCCAACACCAATAGCTGCAGATGGAGGAGAAGCAGCACGAGATTTGGGAAGATGCTCACCCTGGTTTGGAGACTATTTCCCGTAACACCCGAACTGCATCATCGTTGCTCATGTTCTCAAAGTTGACATCATTCACCTGCAATGTTGCAGAAAGCAGAGGTCAGAAAGTGAAAGACACTTTCATTACTTGCTTCCAATGTTATTTGCCTTAGAACTGTTCCCATTCCTCTGAGCAGCTGCAGAAATGCTGCTTCTCAGAGCACATCAAGGAGTTTGCAAGGAATTACAGAGTTAAGTGATAACAGTCTTTGTGCCACATTTCTCTGAGTACGAATGAATTCTGTTAACTGATCCCTAAACCCATGGATCTGGTGGGATGACTGAGCTGAGCCACCAGCGTACAAGCCCTCAGCACATATGTCTGGACACGGACCAACCTGCAGAAGCATGTCTCCTGGTTCAATTCGGCCATCTGCTGCCACAGCTCCTCCTTTCATAATAGAGCCAATGTATATGCCACCATCACCCCGGTCATTGCTCTGTCCTACAATGCTGATTCCCAGGAAGTTATACTTTTCTATACAGATAGAAAGTGGAGGGGAGGGGGGGGAAAAAGCAAACAAAGTGATTGATAGTGAAGAGCTAACACCAGGCTACTTCAGTTTTGAAAAGTCAGTTCTCTCAACACATCAGCAGGGCCCTGTTTGACTTACACTTAGGTTGCCCTATTGGCATATGTCTGCCTGGCATGTTGAGGGAAAGGCAGCAGGAAAACACTGCTAAAGACATTATATTTCCATACTGGACACTGAAAAGTTACAGTCAAAAGATCAGCAAGAGAAATGACATTGAAAAGACATGTCTACACCTAGAAATTAGGCACCCCGTCAGATTAGGCAATGTTTTTTCCACACGTCAGAGTGGCTGGAAGGATTTGGCGCTACTGAAAGGTGCTGAGTTGGCAGCTCTGCACATTTCTATCTGGCTAAACAATGAAACGTATGAGCAGCAGAAATGCAAACCTTCTATTCTTGCTCCTAAATGCCTGACACTTTACTCTTCCTAGAAACAAGAGCAGAGCTCCATGTCCTGGAGTTCCAGCTCCTTCCTTGGGCTTCTTGGGAAGAATTAATCTGCTTCTACAAATAGCTCAGAGTTACCCAGTACTGGACTGGGAATCCAGGAGCAACTCTCAGCTGCCATTCCCTTTAGTTCAGTTGGCATCCTTTCAAATCAAGGAGCTTTCTACTGGCTCCAAAGGCCACTACATAACAAAATACATTTGTGTCACTTGAAATTCATCATTAAAAAACATTGCTTATCCTCTTACCCATGTTGAGGGTGACAGTGATGATGTTTAGGGACATGGTGGAATCAGTGATGCTGCTGAACGAAGATGACTGCAAAATACAACAAAAATTCTCAAGGTTTTAAATGGCTCAGAATAAAGACAATAAAAACAACTACTGAGGATTAATTCAGTGGGAACTGATTTCTAGGTTTCCATCTGGAAGGTATCCAGAAACCATTGTTCTTCATTTAGAATCTGTAAGGAAAAGATCTGAACACAATCTGCACTTTCTCCAAAGATTTGTTTAAAAATACACAGACTAAGTTCCTACATTGAGGTTTCTCAACTGCACTTCCCATTGCATCATTTCTGCTCCCTCACTCCATGACTGACAGGCAGACATTTAAATACCTAAGTGCCCAATGTAGTGTGAATTACTACATCCACAGTTCCTCCCTGAAGAGAGGAGAGAACAACACATGATCCTTCAGGCAGTGAGAAGACAGACACTCCCTCCCTCCAATATGAAGTATAAATGTGCTTATCAAATACCTTAAATCAGTTCTTGTGATAAAACATATATATGCTCATTCTTTCATCTGTAAACACTGATATTTATAGGAGAACAAAACAGTTACTTCAAGAAGTATGTCATTTGGACCATCCTCACTCTGCTACCACAGGACTAGCACAGGAAAGGGCAAGAAAAGAGATTTGTGATTTCCTATAAACGTATTTCTCCTTCCAGCAGAGTGCAAATCTCAGCAATTTATACATTTAAAACCACAGACACCCCCTGCCCACATCAGCCAGTAGCATAATGGAGGTTTTCCTGCAGAGGCTGGTCTTGGAAGAGACAACAAGAAATGTGATCACTTAACAGGAAAAGGAGAAAGGGAGAGGAGAAATGAGTCTTGACTCTAGTGCTGCAGACCTTCAAATGTTAGAGATTTAACCCAGGATAGATTGGAGCCAAAGGAAGCCTCTCCAATGAATTCAACAAGGCACAGACCTCTTCTGGTCCCTTCCTAATCCACATGCTACACTCAAAAAGCACAGTTCACCTCCTTGGAAAATGATGATGCCAACCTTACCCTGTCAATCTGCCGCATCCTTTGTTTCCTCCTCCTGCGTTTATGCTTCCGGATGAGCCGGGATGAAGTACTTTGCTCAGTGGAGCTACTCAACCTGAGGGAAATTGAGAGCAAATGTCAACTCTGTAAAGCTGAGCCATTTGCATTTCTCTGCACTCTGCTAAAAGAAGGCTGCTTCCTACAAGTGCAGGAGACAGCAAACCAGACAGACACCATCAACCCAGCTCACAAGGTGTTGCTGTGCTTGTTGCTGCCTTGCTGCTCAGTCCCGGTGTGCTGTGCCTTAGCCTCCGCCTAGGAGCACAGAGAAGAAACCAGCTGAACTACAGCACGGATTAGAGAGTATAATTTACTGGCTTACTTTCTTTTGGGAGCAAGACTGAGTGCAATCCACACCTTAAGAGGCATGTATCGCCCTGATTTAACCACCCAAAGGGCAGAGGTTGCCATCTTCCACTACTTGAAAGGTGGTCCTGAGTCCAGGCCCAAAGGAAAGTGCACACTAAGAACAGCCATACATTAAACAGTGATTTTTGTCTCTGCTCTGAAAGAACAGACAACACAAAGAATCTACCCTGTCAATGGGAACTTAATGGGAGGGCTTGATTTCAATGAAATAAAGTAGCAGTTGCTAATAGCTACTACCAAATAGTGACAGGAACAGTGATTAGGTTTACCTTTACATATTCTGTCAGGTTTATTTTGTTGTGGGTTATTTTTCAGGCTCTTTGAACTTGTAGAACTTCAATGTGCCACATTCTACAGATAAATGCTTAAGATCCCCCTAAGATTTAGGAATGTTAATCACTCTCATTTTGCAGATAGTGGACTGAGACACAGAAAAGACATAAATGGATTTGCCCAAGTTCATTTCAGAAGCCTGGAACAAAGCCTAGATTTCAGATATACCCATGTAACACCACAGAGACAGCTCTATCTATTATGTTAAGAATGGCAAAAAAAGACACAGTAATGCTCCATCATTAACTAAGATTAAAAACTACCCACCCCTATACAACACAAGTAACTGAACTGGCACTGTCACAAAGCAAACAGTGCCAGTCTTTTTCCTTAGTCTCCATGTCCCTGTCTTCAAAGGTCGAGCCACGTGCAAGAATGTGAGAATACCTCAAGCAAAACTTGACACCAGCAACTTCAAAAAGGAGAAGACAACCCACCACACTGGGAAACCCATCTTACCTACACTAGGTGGGTTTTAGTCAAGCTGAATTTACTGAGCTGAATATTATAGATGATGGAACTGCTCAGAGGGTGTGAATCTCCTGCCATTCTCTTTGAGCTCGCTAAACTATTTCAGGCATGTTAACCTCACACACTCCTTTTTCCCCTCCCAGCAAGGCAAATTAAAGAGCCAAGAGGTGGTATTTTCAAAAGAGATCAACAAGTTGATAGTTCTCCATCTATAGAAACAGCTCACAGCACCTGGTTTGCTGAGGAAAAATACAGAGCTCTCTCAGAGGCAGGGATCCCAAAACTGGATTTAACATTCACCACTCTTCTTGAAAGTGCTGGCAAAGATTGACACAAACCCCTCCTCCTGTGTTTTATTATCAATATTCTCCCTATTCCTATCTCCTCTCTGATTTCCTTCTCCTCCTTTCTCTCCCAGAATGTCTCATCAGTAGGATTCAGCTAAAACCTCCCAGCACACAGCAGTTGAGGAGAATCTGAAGGCAGGCATGTGGCTCATCGTAGTGAACCTGCCCTGCTTTTGGACGGCAAAAAGGAAAGAGGCCAAAGACTGGGGGAGCTTTTCTGCATAAACACAAGCCAAGCAACAGGATACCTTCAAAGGAGACATGAGTGCCCTTCTCCCACTGAATAGAGCATGAATTCAGTGCTCCATTCTGCAAGCAAACCCTCTGCAGGCACAACACAAGGCTGTGAAAGCCCTGCAAGACTTTCTACTAGTTTTGGAGACAGCTGAGCTAGTCCATAACAGGAAAGACAAAACCTTAAAATTGGATACTATAAGCACACTTCAAAGTCATTCACAGCATCCTGGCATTTGACACATGTATTTCACCTACTGCTATATCATATTTTTTGGCTTTCTCCCAGTGTGCATCACTTCAGGAATATGCAAGACTTCCTGTCACCAACCTTTCTTGAATGGCATCCTCTAATGGTTACTGGGGATAAAGAGGATTTATTAAATTCATACATTAGTTTACTCCTCCATTAATATTCTTCCTGATCACAGAGAGCACAGAAGACCTGTTGCCTGCCAGGGCAGACTGGTTATGCCAATTCCTTCCTCCTGCTCCAGAGCACAATATGGCATTGCTCAGCAGAACAAAGAACCATTATTCCCAGCTTTTAGTCTGAGGTAGCATTGAGCACAGGTAGAAGTCAGAATTGCTGTCTGACTCCGAGCCCTTAGAAGGGATGGTTGAATCTATCATCAAGTACAGGACATGAAACTATTTTCATTACTATCTTCAGAGAGATAACCAGGGTTGAGCTCAAAAAGATGGACTGGAAAGGAAGAAGAAAAGTCTAGGGACACTGTAGAAAGGCAGACAGAGCACATCTGAGGTGATGAAGAGGTGAACAATAGGTTTATGCTAATATCAGCAGCTTGTTCCTTCTTCACTTATTTACTTTGACTACTTGGGAGTCAGACTAAATTCATTCAATTTCAACACCAATAGTTTAGATTCCTCTAAGCAGGGAATATTTTGGCTGTTTCTTTTAAATGAAACCAGCAAACCCAGAGTTCATTGGCAAATCTCTGAACGTCTGTTACCAGATGATAACATGTGAGTGAAGTTGTTCTCTCTGTGGTATTATTTTCATTCTACTCAGCATTAGACTGGAAGAATTGGAATCAGTTCCTTAGGAAAGCCACAGCTCAGGTTTACTTCAAGAGGACGGACAATATTTCAGAGAAGAAACTCCTCGAGCTAAAACTCTCACATTAGTTGCACAGAATCAATGATCAGAAGGCACTGCAGAAACAGGTTTTGGTGTTTATATGTATTTTCATGTAGCTACAATACACTCCATCATCCCTTCTTATAAATCCATAGCCTTAATGCTCCCTGGCTGAATCCCACATAAACACTGCATAGCTTGTTTTCTAGGATTACCTGGATGCTGAACAGCAGCTCAAGCCTATTCTCATGAGGACTAAGATTTGGTCTCTGAAGTATCCCCAGAAATGAGTTTAAAGTTATTATTACAGTTTGATGAGCAAAACAATATGGTCTATTTGAGCTTTTGGGACAAATAAAGTGCAAAGACGGAAAGCAAATCCAGAAGCAGAACTGTGATCTCCCTGTGCTTGCTACTGGATAATAAATCCCACAGAAGAGATTTTTAGAATGAATAATAGGAATTTGTCCAACCTATATTCCCCAAAGGAAGTTAAAAAGATCACAATTTGTTAAAGAAAGCTTATCCAGATAGTTTAAAAAGAACTAATGTTAATTTCTTAAATGATAAATGTAATCAATTATTTTACTTACATTGAACCAACAACACTAACTGCAAGTTGCTGCCAATAATCTACAGGTACAGATGTCAGAGCTGCCTTTATTTGCTTAATAGAAGCAGCAATAAGACTCACTGCAACATTCACTATGAGCTCCCTACATCAATCTGTGCTCAAAATCCCATCTACTTCCCACAAATAGCACTAATGTTCAGATAGATCATACTTTGAAAACGAAGGAAATAAATTATTGCACTCACGGCACTTGAAGGGTTCTGTACTGTCCTGTAAGATCTGTGAACAGAGTCATTCACTGAAACAGAAAGTTCTTCCTAACAAAATCCAACAGGATTGGGCTGGAAGTTACCCAGCTCTGCTGCACTGCTCCCAGTTAACAATAAAACAAACCCAAGTCAAGCACACACTGTTAGAAAAGCATCCTCAACCTTGCAACCTCTTCACTTCCAAGACAGTAACATCCTCTACACCCCATTTCTTCTCTCAGTGACCTCCTCCACGTGCCATCTCCTTTACAAGGCAGGTTCTGACACCAGAATTCACCCACTGCTATCAAACAAACTTACCCCCTTCAACCTCTTTTTCCCCAGGCCGCTGTCTCCAGCAGATCTGGAGCATGCTCCATTTTCTATTTGGCTGTATTTGTCTCTAAAGAAAACTTCTCCCTGCCAGCACAATACCTCATCTGCTTGAGAACATCATCACAACAGCATACCTTGGAGCATTCCATTTAGTTGTTCTTCCTGACTAGCTGGCCTGGCAGCTATTCCATGTGCCAAAAGCTTCTGCCCTCACCTAGAAAGGAAAAGGCCTGCACAGCAGCTCCGAAGAGTCTCTTTCTTCTCAGGTCAGATGCAGGAAGCTTTACTTTATTAATATAGAAAGATTTAGCTGGGTCTGGTATAATGTGCTTCAAAGGCCACCCTGACTGTGCTAATCCTGCCCTACTGCATATCTTGCTGCCATGGAAATGATTAATTTATTTACCAAGAAACTCAATGAGCTGCAGGCTTGTTGTTGGTTTTGTGGGCTTGATATTTTAGGGAGGGAAGGAAGGTTAGAAGCCCTAAAGGCTTTAGGAAGGCTTAGAGTACATTCAGGTTAACTACTGATCTCGCCAACTCTTCATGCACATGAAGATCCAAGTGAAGTACAAAGCATCCAGAAAGGTAATTTTTCTGTATCTTCAGGTGTTGGCAACTTCAATGTAACTGCAAAATAAGCTCTTGAAACTAAGTCTGGAGCAAACCTTAAATATTCATTTAGTTGCCCTCTCAACCCTTTGGAAATACCCAGGCTTTAAACAGAATCTGAAGGAAGTGCTGTTCTTCAGCAGGTTTTTAAGCTATGACTACCTGCAAGCCCAAACAGATCCACTGAGATCAATAAGCTAAATAATCTGTTGGTAAACACAGCGAGTGTTTAAGGATCTCCAGATACTTAAGCTGGATACTTAAACTATCTCCAGGACCAGTTGTTCTTTGCTGTTTCAATTCTACCTGCAATTTAAGAACATCACCTTGCACCTTATTTGCTTCAGCTACAGATCTCTCTGAACCACCAGAGATCTGTAATCTTGTTCTCTGACAACAGGAATCTGTAATAAGTTTTCACAGCTCATCTGGATCAACAACAGTTCTAGAGATACTGTTCAGAGAAATGCTGTCACTGCTGCCAGGAAAGGGAAGAATATCCATTTTGACTGAGTTTCCATCTTTTAAAAGGTATTTTGAGCTGAGAAATATATTGGCTTATTAACCTTTTATGGAACAACAGAAATATCTGTAGAGATTAACAAGGATGTCTTGACATGGAGAGCTTTTTTTATTGCAAAAAGCAAGGAATAATTCACATTCTGTCTGCACAAAAAGAAAACAATAATGAAGAAGTCATAAATACATGGCATCCCAGCCTGCCTTTACAATGGCATTAACTTGGATGAGTTCCTGTTCTGCTCATAGGCCTCAGACTACACAATTACATAGAAACTCCTTTACCATTCAGCTTTAGTGAAGGGTATACTTATTAGGAATCTCTGCTGAAGGTATTTTGTTACAATATTCACACCCTTACTTTATAAATAGGCAGACAGTTGCACATTGCTTTGATCTTAAAGTGTGATCATTCTTGCTATTAAAAGGAAAGAACAGGAACAGAATTTTTCTCTTAATAGCAGCTTAGAAAGTGACCCCAATAACTTAACTGGTTTCTCAGAGCAGTGATTGTATATGACATGATGCTACTGGTGAATTATCAGTGCTCAGATCATATGTAGCAGGGAAAAAAGGGGAATGTTCATCAGCATGTTTCAGGAAAGCTGTCAGCTGGGAAGCGGATGCAAACAGTATGTAACAGCCACTGTGCCACTGCCCTACCTGCTTGTGTTGTCATCATCATCAGAGTCGATGAAGCTGCTGGATTCTAGCTCACTGCTCATCATGGTCGAAGAGCTGTCATAGCCAGGAGGGTGCTCACGGTGCCGGTCCAGTTTTGGATGGCCATTGATCCGAGGGACTGTAAGGCAAAATAAATGGAGTATTACTAGGGAAAGGGGCAGAGCAAGGAAGAAGTGGCACTGTGAGTAGCACGGCATTCACACTGACAGCTGCAGACAACTCTGCAGGAGGATCCTTATGCTGAAACCAAGCTCTTTGCAGACCCTAATTTCATTCAGCAGCTGGAAAGCCTACTGCTCTGGCTGGCCGTGTGCCTGCCTACCTTCCTTTTTCATTTGTCTATGGCTCAGTTCACGGGTAAACCATAAGCAGATCAAGGAAGAAGTAGCAGGCATGAACAAGTACTGAAATGGAATCAGCACATCAATTGGAATGGCCTTGGGAGGTTGATATCATATGAAGACCTTGGAAAAGCAGCAGATAACACAGTTTGAGTTTGGTATGGACAGGCCTAGCAGTGCAGAAAACATTAAATAACACTCCTTGGTGAATTCTATTAATATCTCACCCACAAAATCACCTTTCCCTCAGCATGTGCTCTGTGTTCCTGTCCCATACCTACACCACGTTGTCTGGGCAGTACAGCTATATCAAAGTCACATTGTTTTGACCATTCCACATGCATAAGACGCTTCAGAACAATTTCTTATTAATCCCTAGCAAATGTTGTCAGACATGCAAACATCATAATGCAGATAATCTGGCACAGAATGCCATTTACTTGAAGGCAGCAGTGATTCATCTTTTTCTGTAGTTATTTTATGTATTTCCCTTTGCAAAGCAAACTCCTCTGCCTGCCTCCTTCCAGGGACCTCTCATTAGAAGAGCCATAATCTCTAAGTGCTCCATTTTGCCAAGAATGTTCCTTTCCCTGAACCAAGAAAGGCTCAGCTTGATAAGGCACTTGGTTAAGAAATAAACATAACAGGCTTCAAAGACAGGCTGATATTTGAAAACACACTCTGCAATGTCACAACTCCCTCCCAGGTCCAGGGGACTGCTCTTTAGCAACAGAAAACCTTCATACAGGAGGAATGTCTGCAGTAGGAATTAAACATGATGCTGTGCATCATGTTCACGTTGAAAGTTAATTGACTATTAAAGTAATATGGTCTGAAAAACCAAGAGCCACCCCAAATACCTGGCTGTGAAGTCCTCCATGGTTTGCCTTCACTCCTCTGTTTCAAACTGCTCAGCAGTGAAATAACTGATTAGTTTTCTTCCTGCCTGAGGAATGTGGGCCTGATTATTTATGTCCACAAAGGGTTTTAAGAGAGTCAGTAAAAGGTAACACATATACAAGATCTCATCTCAATTTTTCATACATATATCTAAACCATTCCTTTCTGCAAAGCGAAATAATCAAGTATCTCAACCAGAGGGTGTAGAAACAGATACAGCTCTTCAGGGCATCATAACTGAGGAGATAATGGCTATATTGCACTGTTCCTTCTCATTGTGGAAGGCAGCTTTGACCTCTGAGGGCCAAGGTCGAGTCTACATTCAAGTTCCATTCTACAGAATCCCTGAATGTTCAATCCCAGCTGCTCACCCAGGCTGTACCCCAAGGGATGCACTACTAACTCAGGACTCACATGGCTGGAACACTGCAAACTGTGTCATAAAAATCCACTTGAGGGTCTACAGAACACCAGTCCTGAGGGCAATGGAGATGCACGGTCCTACTTCCATATGGTAACAGAGCTTGTGCCCAAGAAATCAAGGACAGAGTCAGTGCTGCAGCCCATAAATCCCAAGGAACACTCATGAGTAATAGGTCCGACAAGGCAGGATCCAAATTCAAGAGACTGGGGAGCATCCAAGAGAGGATCTTATCAATGCTGCAATACATTAGTATGGACATAAACTCCCCAAACCCAGTAAAAACCACCCAGACTTTCCCATACCCTTTATATCCAGCATGCATTACCTCATTTTTACACCAAGTACCTCAGTTTCCCTGCACAGAATAAGGGCACTGACTGCTTAGAAACTTCAGTTGAAATGAGTGTTAATACCTACAGTGATACCCGTGGGGCTGTGCTTCTGGGTAGCATCTGACTGGTTCCAATGGCCTCATCAGGGGGTGACACCACTTGTGGCAGTGTCTCCTACTGGGAGTGGGTCTCAGAGGGGAACGCTGCTGTGAGTGGAGCTCCTGTTGCCTCTCCTGCTGCGACTGGCTCCTACCAAAACACTTCAACAACGTGGGAGTGACCATCTCCCTGCCCACACTGTGCCCGCTTCAGGGAATCCCCAGTGTGCACTGTGACTATCCCTCTGTCCAACAAACACATCTAGATGTACACGGAGCTTCCCACAAGGAGTTATTTTTCATGCACAGTATGAAAGAAAGAGAGAGACCAGGGCTCCTGCTGGGACACTGGAAAAATCCATTCCTGAAGACTCAAAGATTAGGAAAAACATATATATTTTAGCATGCTCTTCCTCCATGACAATCCCAAGGAAGCCTGTGCCCAAGAGGCAGCACATCTCGTAAGCATCTTGAGGGACTGGGGAAATAGAACAAAAATCATTTGCACTGACTTTGCCACTTCCACAACACGCTCTGTAACCATATCCGCTGGGTACAAGGCACTCTCTTCTATGGATCAGTTCTGAAAATCCAACTATTTTATAGCCACATTTTAATGGGATCCTGTAATATGACATGGCTCTCTTTAGCCCAATAAACCACACATAAATAGACCTTTGGAATTTGTATAATTACTTTTTAGAATGGAGTCAGGCTAATAGAGATTATACTGATTTGGGGCTTCTTTTAAATTATCCCTTCATGTATTACAGAAATGGATCTCAGATATAAATACACGGGTTTACAGTTTGTTATTAAATTCCTCTTTTTTGGAGATAGAATTGAAGGAATTTTTCACCCAAGAATAAAAAACCTGGGTCTTTGGGACAAGCACAAACCAAATACCACATGGCATTAATTTGTTAAGATAGGACATGTACAAAGATAATCCTTCCAAGCGATATTACGATGGTGCCATAAACCTTTTCCAACTCCCCATTTCCCTGGGAGTTTTCCATTAGCGTTTCTTGAGTTATTCCTCACAAGCCCAAGGGATTAAGATGATGATACTTCGTGTAAATGAGTGTTTGCTTTTAGCGTCATTAACAGCAGCCAGGTTTAATATTACAATGGTCTCAGCATTCTCATGTGGTGTTACCACAGATGCTAAATTAGCACCTCAAATGCTAAATTTAATACAGATTCACCACATTTGTTCAAGATTTTGACCTGAGCTCTTCAAAAAGTCACTCATAACTTCACCTAGGTCAGTTTGGTCACCCGACTCAGAGGCTTTCTTGGTTATTATGGACTACTTTGGTATAAATGAGTCGGTGGTTTATAACAAGTCTCTATGAAGTTTAATGCTTCACAGAGAGCAGCATTTTGAACATGTACCTTTGCTCCTGGCAGCGTTCACTGCCCTAATGCCAAATGATCTTCTTCACCCCGTCTCTCCCCACACTGCGGTCAGCTTCAGCCTCACAGAAACCACTTTGACCCTTACTCTCCCTCAGAACACCTTTTCCCGCCGCCGCCATCCACCCTCAGCCCGGTGTTCCTCCTCTCCCGCTCCGCCATGGGCAATACTCACCTCAGAGCCCGGCCCTCGGTCCGTGGCCCACTCCGCTGCTGAGCCCCTGGGCATCACCCCAGCTCTGGGACCCCCGAGCTCCCCCCAACCCGGGTTTCCCCTCCTCAGGCCCCGATCCCAGAGTTGATCCATCCAGACTGGAAACAGCTCATAGAAGCAACATCCTCCCCCCCTCGAATGAATGCCTTCAAGGGGTGGGCAAGTGACATCCACGCCTTCAATGAGCTGGGATAAATTATCCGAGTGGAAGCAAGGCTGTCCTGACAAATGAATCAAAAGGGATGGTCTTACTGACAGGGGATGTGGGGATGCAGAGTGTTACGTCTGCAGTGTACAAAGGAAACACACAAAGCTTGTGTTTGAGGGTTGCTAGTTCAGGATATGTGCCAGCAAGAATAAGTGAATATAACTTTGTCCCATCGCATCTAATGGGGAAGGAAAGCAACTTCTCACGTGTAAAACACTGCCAGGGAAATCAGATCACAGCAGCAGGCATCACACACTGCTCAGAAGACACAGGTTTATAAGGTATTTCACACAGTCCTTGGATTCTTCACACCCATTAGATACAACAGAAGTGAAAGGCAGGGGCAAGCTGGAGCATGGCAGCAGCGCCTATGGTCTGTCTGTCTGTCTGCCGTGGCTCAGTCTGACCCGTGATCTTGCTGCCTGGACCTGAACACTGCTGCCAGGTCCAAACACCACGTCAGCAGAAACTCCTTGGCACCTTTCAGCCCATTCCAAACAGCCAAAGCAACGCCCAAACCACTGCTGATGGATTTACAGAGGGAAATGGAAAAGGACCTTATGTCTGTGCCTTTAGAAACACGGCGTCAGCTTCTGTGTTCTTGTCTGCTTGGTACACCCAAGCTACCAAACTCGGTCCCGCTACAGAGATGCAAAGAGAAGACCCCAACAAAGGGAAAACCCAGATCTAAATCCCTCCCTTTTCCTCTTTAACTCTTCATGTTTCTATAGAGACTTAATTAAACATACTATCATTATTACATCATTATAATTACATACATTTATTGTACAAAGATATATTTTTAAAGGCTTTTGATTAGCAATGTGTTGGCCTACCTACGTAAACCAAAACTTCAATTTATGGCTTTTCTTCTATCACTCAATATAAACCAAGAATGGAAGTGAAATCTTTGAGCACTGTAAAAGGTTCACTTTGTTGGTTCCCCAAAAGCCAGTGCACAGCTGGATTCAGCCGGAACTGGAATGGGTGAACAGATGTGAGGTGAAGTGAAGGGCTTTTAGTCTCACTTTGCAGATGTGAAGAGGCACTGAGAGTTGAGATCAACATCCATGCTTCTAGATATTCCAACTAAAACACAGCTGGTTTATACACTGGATGAGAAGAGCTCCCTGTACTGGTAATACCTCCTGTTTACATTTTTCCCTTCCCTTTTTCCAGCTACAGCTTCTCTGTTCGATTTTAAACAGAAAAAAATGGGTTCAACTTCACATTTTCTGTTTGAACTAAATCTTCTTTTAAGATGCAAACACACTTCAATTGAACAACGTTTTATACCTCCCAACCAGCATCAGGTAGCCTTGAGTTCACAGGTAAGGTTTCCTGCGTAATTAAGGTGTGCATTTAAATCCATAAAGTTTTTGTCATCTCTCTACCTGATTAAAATCCCCTTTTCTAAGCTTTTTTGTCTCATTTAGCCACTTGTTTTGGGGGTTGAGGGTCAGGAACCATTATAACTGAGTGAGTACTTTTACAAACCACAACTGTAAGGGTTTTATTCATAAAACACTCCCAGGTATCCAAATCCTTGGTCTAAACAAGAACCATTCTCTGCTCTGGTTCAATGCCTGTCCCACTAATAACTGGGGACTTTCTGCCCTGCCAACCCCTGTTCCTGTTTCTTCATTAGAGGATGACAGAGTTCACTGAGACTGCCTGACAAAAGCCTTTCAATGTGTCACAGAGATTAGAATAAAGCATAGCCTAGGAGGGTAAAATATGTCCTCCTTGACTTTTATCAACAGCAGAGTAGGCCCTGCCTGAGGGACAAAAGCACATCAAAGTGCTAAATCAAATAAGCCTTGAGAGTGGAAGAGAGTAGAGCAGCATCTGCTCAAGGAAGCTGTAAAGAGGGTTCCGTGACACTGCTGAGAACAAAGGTGAGAGCATCTAGGGACGAAGTCACAGTCAAGCTCCCAGTTAACAGAGAAAACAACAGAGCTTCCAATCCCCACCAGTGCAGAAAGGCTGTCCCAGTTATTAACAGGAAATACATTACTGGTAACCCCATCTGTGCACTCGCTGTTGTGTGCAGGGGCCAGAGTCCTTGCTACAGGAATAGGGAAGAATTATGAGTACAACATTGTCCACTCCTGCTTTATGCTCATACCCATCCACGTGCTATATCCCTATACCCTGATTTGTGCTTGAAGTTCTAAGGAACCCTTAAACAGCATCTCTAACCACTCTGCAGTACTACTGGAGAGAGGCTTCTACACACTGCCATAGGACAGATCATAGAATCATTATAGAATGATTTGGGTTGAAGGGACCTTAAAGCTCATCCAGTTCCAACCCCCTGCCATGGAGTTCCTACTATCTTATCTCAAACTCCCTTCTTTCAGTTTCAGATGACAACCAGTAACAAAGCTCCTGCTCTCACAGACACAGTCTCACGCTGCCAGCATCCCGTGCACAGCCATCTGGTCACTTCAAACCTTCAAGGTCTCACCAACCACCTCATAACTGTTTATACATGACAGAGTCTTTAAAGAGCAACAACTGCTGGAGCTGTATTTTCAGCTACCACTGCTAAAGCTCCCATTTTTGTAGTCCTAGCCCTTTTTGTTCAGATTTCTTGGCATACATATCCCACAGCAACGGGTGGAAGTTGGCAACAGCTCCTCTTCCCAAACATTTAGGGACCTACAAGTGTGTCCACACTAAGAGCTTCTCAAAGCACAGGTCATTATCCAGCATTTTTCAGCTGCCTGCACAACAGTTAAGTTCACCCCACAGCAAACTCAGTGTTGAAACACCGGTGCCGACACTTGACATCTGCAGACTTGTCAGAAACCAACCAGTAGCTATAAAACATCCTCCAATGCCAAGGAGAAGTTGTCCCTTAATTACATCCCTAATTAGAGCCTCCAGAGCCCCCTTCCCCACTCCTCCCTGGGATACTGACGTGGGAGCTTTGTTCCCCATAGCAAGGGTCCCAGGAACATGTGCCAGGCAGACCTCCCACCTTCCTAATTAAGATCCTCACTCCACGTTCACTTAATAGGACTTTGTCAACCTTCCAAAGCAATGAGGACTTCAGTTGTGGAGCTCTGACATTCTGACAGCTCAACTCTTTCAGACTGATTTTATATGAAGCTAATGCCAGGGATAGATTTGCTCATAATTAGGGTGAAGGGTGATCAGGAAAAGACAAATCCGCCAATTCATACAAAAGCATCTTTGGATACAAAGCCTCTCCAAAAAGAAACCAAGCCAAGAAAACCCCCACAATCACTTCTCTGCATATGTAGCCTCCACAATATACATCATTATACCTTAAAATATATATATACACACACACATAGAGAAGGTAACTTTGTCCATGCTCGCCTCACAGGGCTCATCTTTCTCAGCTATTTCACTTTATTAACCTCAGTGAGAATACAACAGCAGCGTCAGAACAAAAACTCTCTTCACTTGCACTCCTGGTGTGAAACTTCCTGCTTTAAGTATGAGAATAATACAGGGGCTTTAAATTTAGGCAATTCCCTGGAGAAAAATCCCATCTCTGCTTGTTGATCCTTCATTGTTCCCCCAGCTGTAGTGAGCATCTGTGGATGGGAATTACGGTGTGCTTTGCAGATGGGACATCATGCACCGTTTTGGTTCCCATTAGCAGAGAATGGTCTACTAAAACCTACCAAAAAGGAACACAGGAAGCTGTGTTCCATGAAGTAAGCTGTAAACCATGAGAAGCTGGAGACCCTGCAGACAAGTGCTCTGCTACAGGTAGCAGGTTTGGTGCTTAAATAACCAAAGCTCTGGCAGAGGAATGACCTAAGTGTAAAGCTTTCCTTAGATTTCAATGCAGCTGTAGGTCAGGTCCCGGAGCAAAGCCCAGGAAGCAGCTTCCCCTAGCACCTACTAGGCATTCAGTTCAATTTGAGCACATACTTCAACTACATAACTGAGGTTAACCCAAATCACTTGGATTTAAGCGCACTTCCTTAAAGTTAAGCAGGTGCTTAAGTGATGAAAGAGCCAACAACATACCCAAGAGCATTCCATGGCTGATGAGGCTGGGAGCAGGCTCTGCTGATGCTATGTGTTTGGACATCTGCAGTAGGAAAGGAAGGAAATTCCAGATGGATTGATACCTGCCCCTCTGGCTAGCCTTCCTCCCATTCTCCTTGTACAAGGACAACTCATGCTAAGCAGAATTTGTCCAGCCAAGTCACTTCTGTTCCCTGATGCCATCAGCTGTACAGTGCTACCACTTCTGCACACTGGCATGGGACAGATGAACACCAGTTACAAAGTTCCTCCTCTTAAGTATAGTAAGATCCAGGGTAGCAATTCTTTTGAAACTACATCCCTCCTCATTCTTCTCCCTGTCTCTGGCAGACAGCTCACCCACAAGCTTTAAGTTTTCCAGACCAGTTTTCCTTATGATTTTCTTAGTGCTTGTACCTGGAATGTCACATACCTCCAACTGCACATTGATGAACGAAGGAGTTTCATTATGTGCCTGAAGCCATCCCATTCTCTTTGTGGGTATATTTTTGAAGTCAGAGATACAAGCACAAAAGCATCCACAGCTATTCGCTGCCTCTGCATATAGAAGCATAACTTATGGGAACTGGGTGGAAGAGCTTGCAAATTCCCTTGCCTGTGTTATTATCACAGTGAATCCCTGCTCCAGTAAATCACAGCCTCTCTGCTACAAAATCCTTTTGCATTTTTAATGGGAAGAGGTGTGAAAACTTTGTCAGATTACCAGGTGTGTCCCACATCTTCTGCCTGCAGTTTGCCATCAATATTCACAATGGCCTTTGTGTGTATGTCTGTAATTGCCCATTAGCAATTCAGCAGAAAGAGTTTTCCTGTGATGAGTAATCCTGCAACAATGAAGCAAAGCACACAGCCTAGCATTTGTGAACAATCCTCCCATGGTACCACACTGTTAATTACCAGCCATCACACAGTCTGGTTAGTTCATTGTCACCTACACTCTTCAGATCAAAACTGAACACCTCAATCAAAATCAAAAGTGAATCAAAACAAAATCAAAACTGAATGAGCTCAGTTACAAACACTACGTGGTACATGCTATTGTACAGTTGGGGAGCTGACACTACTACACATATGCCTTGGTTACTCTGTATAGTAACTCATATGGAACAAACCTCTGAGTAATGCAGTGCTCCAACAAAGATCCCTCATCCTGCCTCTCTGTGAACTATGGGAGCTGTAATTTTGGTGTTATTTAAGCAAGTCTCTACAGGACAAGATCAAACACATTAACTGCATTTCCTTCTTCTGCAGGGAAAGGAAGATTTACCACCGTTTCATGATGACAAGTGAGCACACAGCTTCTGCCCCCGAAATACCTATGAACCGGGTGTCACAACCTTGCTGCCCTTCTCCCACCCTTGTCTCTATAACTGTGCCCCCGTTTTACATCCAAATGTGCTCCAGACAAAGAAGACATGAAGGCTCAAGAAGTGAATAGCTCTGCTAACGTGTGATGTTAAAGAGGCCTTAAAATCCTCCTCCAGGATGAGGGTATTTCACTTCTTTTAATCTTTTTAAGTGGCAGTTCAGGACACAGTGCTGAGCTGTGAACTTTGGAGACATGCTTTCAACTGAAAATAACACGCTGGTGGTTTGGGATTTTAAATAAAGTATTATTATGACCACAGAAACACTATGGACATTAAATAATATATTTCATGAGACCAAAATGATCCAGCAGTTGTCCTTGCTTTATGCAGGTTAACAAACCTCACTGCTTGCTCATACACATAGCCTGTTTCAGGTAGGAGGCCTAAATTGTTTGGAGAACAAGTAATGTTTGTGTTACTGAGAGACATGTTCTTGCCTGAGCACAGCTTAGACTGACAGAAGAAAGAGAATATTTCTATCTAAAGGGAAAAGTATGAACTAGTTTGAGTCCTGGTTTTCCAGAACTAGCCTCATAGTTTCTACAGCAGAAACTCCTGTGCTTGAACAATTCCATATGAGCAATCCAGACTATGGTCCTAGAGCAGCCATTCAACAACCAGCTCTTTTGCCATGAATGCCCATGGTAAAACATGCATTGGCACTAGTTCAGTGTTAAAAACAAATCACCTTTTAACATTCTTCCTGTAACAAGTGTTTAACACAACACCATTAGAAGATTCTGCCTCTTTCTGCGACTTCCTAAAGGAATCTTCAGCCAGGATCATGCAAAGACAGCCCTGCTCCACCCACTGAGCAACTTTCATTCACTCTGAGCCAGTTACAGGTTGGAAGGGTTAAATGAACAGAGAGACCCCTGCTTCTAACCCACTGTATATATGTGACTTCTGGTTTTCTAACTGGAGGCAAATACTTTGGTGGGTGGAGAATAAAGCCTGTGATGGCATCTCTTGGGCCCAAGTATTCCATATTCTGGACCATTTTAAACTCAATGGGTGGCACCTATTAATTCTTCATTAAGCCTGGAAATTCCTGTCTGGCAACAAATGAAAAACCAAGCTTACTTTGATGTGCAGACTAAAGGCAAGAGATGAAGTTCTGTATTTACCTGTGTGCTTTGGGTCTACTTATGTATAAAAAGAAGATCCTCAGAGCCAATGTGCTGTAGTTCTACCAGCATAAAACACTGCTGCTGATTCGAGCCTAGAGAATCAACTGGAATTATTTCAGAGGATTGTGGCTCAGATCTTGCAATGTTAAAATACCAAGACTCTCACACTGCCTACACTGCAAACTCCCACCACATCCTACAGATAACCTGTTCTACCTTTACATGAGCAAACTTCAATAATGAAGGCAGCCTAGCCATGAGAGTACTGGACTCAGCATTGGGTGCTGTTATTCCTCTCCAAGCTAATCATCTTCTAACGCTACAGAAAGTCCTGTAGTCAAAAAGAATCTCTCTGCCACTTTCCTGTAGGTTGCCCAGACCTCTTAGGAAACACTGAGCTTCAAAGAGTTCCAAAGCAATTATCAAGCTATTCCATTCAAATGATAACAGCAAGAAAGCAGCAAGAATGCAGGCACAGTTCTGCAGCGTTCATGCAGAAGGAGTTGTTGCTCTGAAAGAGCAGAAAAATTGTTCTTTCTAAATGAAAAAGAGGGAAAATGGAACAGGACTCACCATCCTCGTGCCCTTCTCTATTTCTCCGCCGATGCCTCTCTCGCCGGTGACTGATAACTGACTCTGTCCCTGTTTCATTGTCCAGGCCATCCCGGCTGCTGGCAGCATTGGGGCTGTTAGAGAACAAAGAGGAAGAAACACTGGAGTCATCTTTTCTTTTCTTTCTGATATAAACTGTTGCAGTCGTGAGCAGGTTGGTTTAGAAGCCACAAAACCATGACACAGATTAGCTGCTGCAGCACTGCAAGCTCTGCTCGCCCCAAAACCACCTGTAAGGGTGAAAAGACAGTTCAGTATCAGTGCCCTGAGACACAGGGAGTGCCAGCATGACATTGAAAAGGCCGTCACAAGACTGTGGCATGAAACTTCCATAGGAAAAAGCCTACTGATGGGCTAAGAGAAGGGATTTTTTAGCATGTGCTGACGTGACAACTGACTACAAGACAGCTTCAGCTGTTAACACACCTGCAGAGGAAATGGGATTTCAGCACAGTCTCAAATTCATGATATTAAAGCTATTTTAACAGCATAAATTTGCAGCTTATCTGCCTAACACAGGAACAAACAGATAACATTGGTGTTTGGAAGAACAAACCTTGTTGACCCTAACACTCATCTCAGCCTCCAAAACACCCCACAGGTTCCTGTGCATCAATCGAACCCTCCCATGCTCAATCTGAAGATCACAGATCCAAGAAATACACATGTGTATGTGCTCCCCTAGCAATGCCAACAGACAATGTGTTCTACCAGGGGCTTATTCTCAAACCTGTGAATTGAATTGCCTTTTCTGTAATAACCCAAACCAAAGCCAGTGCTTCAGCTCGCTTCCTTAAGTGCTGGTTCACCCCGAACAGCTTCGCTTTCCTGACAATAACCCAAGCTGGATATGCAGCCAAAGGGCAAAAGCTATAGCTCACCATGGCCACTTCTAACACAGTCCTTCCCTCATGTTCTCAACATGTGAAAGCCACACAGATACAGCAGCACAGTATTAAGGTAGTAAGGCCCAGAGAAGGGCCATTACAAGTGAGTGAGCTTTGGCCAAAAAGCTGGAAGATCTTGATGACAAACTGAGTGGACAGATCTCTTCCATGAAGGATTCCTTCTCTCTGAGGGCTCTATTGAGAGTCACCTTCTCACTCCTACAATTAACCAGAACAAAAGGTTTCAAAGAGGCAGCAGAGAATTTGTTCCTGTGGTTTAGGGCCACTTCCTGGGATGAATCTAAACACACAGCAACGACTGCTCCATACTCCTGAACTTCCAAGCAGGAAGTTTCCAAGGAAGGGCCATTGCTCAGCTCATATAAACCAGAGTGCCTTTCACTTCTAATTCCAAGGGACAAGTCAGCTAACCACGAGTAGTGGCTGTAATATAGAGCACTCAATATGTAAGACCCCTTATTTGCAACCATCTGCTTCAAGATCTCTGCTGAGTGAAAAAACCCAGTCATGTTAGAGCAGAGCTGGCTGGAGCAAAGGGGAGGATGGAGGTGCTCTTTATTCCCCTACTGAACAGAACCAGCTCAGCTATTTAGCCTTCCCCTCAGGCTCAATCTGCTTTATGTATCTCTGCTGATTTGACATTGAGTAAGCTACCCAGAAGGAAATAAGAAAAGCCTCTTGCAGTGCTGGCAAAGGCCACAGCTCATTTTAATGGACTAAATAGTGGAAATTGATTTAAAGCTCCTGAATCTATAACAGTGCATGATCTGACGTGGGCTAATGCTCTGTTGTGAAAGATTTCCTCTATCAAGTTACTGGTCATACTCTTCCCGTTTAAAAGGGAGTCCCAATTCACCTTTAGTTATGCCTGGCATGTCCTACTTCTGCACACAGAGTGCATAATGGCACATTAGGCTTACACCAAAGCATCAGAGTCATTAATGGATTTGTCCTAGAGCTCCATGAGGCCAGAATACGTTGCCACACATACACAGGGAATTAAACTACCAACTGCTCCCATGGGCTTCTGTGGAAGCCAGACCCAGAACTGGTGTATGTGTGAGCACATCTGTACAGTGTTATGCTCCAGAGGTGCTGAAAAGCCTTCACACACCCACACTCTTCCTTTGCATTGATGAGATGCACTGACATGCCCACCACAGCAATTAGGAAATCCAGGTTGTTATTCAAGAATATTTGACTGCATACTTTAAGCCCTAATGAAGCTACAAAAACACAAGTATTTAAGTGTTGCCACAAGTACATTTCTTGTTTCAGTCCAGTACAGCTGAAGGGGGAAAGAGGGTGACAGCTTCCTAAGGTCCCCCTGCCAGGCTCTGAGACATCTCAGCAGCACCATCTGGTGACTCCTGCTGATACTGCCCACTGCTTCCTAGGCTAAACCCGCCTCCCAAAGGTGGTTTATACCCTAACAAAGGGTGCAAAGGAACCTCACAGCTCCCTTGTTTCCCCTCTCCTTGCTGAGCCAACTAAACTCAATTCAGTTTCAGTGCACATACCCAAAAGCTGTGTAGGAAAGAGCTGGGAGGTCACATTTCTCAACTCACTCACGGGCCTCCCCCACTAAACCAGCACCAGCCTCACCCATTCCGATGAACATGGATTTGGCAACCTAAACAGAAGCAGTGGAGCATGAAATACAGGATGAGCTTCAGAAGCCTCATCAGGGAGGGTAAAAAGCACATTTTCTTTGGATTTAATCAATGATGAAGGAAATCACCAATGCCGTCAAGGCAGGTAGTTGAGATTACTGCTTAACCTTGGATAAGGATCTCATTCCCTTGGATGGTGTTACCTGTGACCTGCTTCATCTCTTTCTTGTATTCCTTGTTGTCCAGCAACATTTCTGTTTGTACGATCACACAACACCCAGCTCAGCTGGAGCTTCTTCTATAAATAAGCGCCCTATCAACACTGAAGGAGGACAGGAGATGACAGATCTCTGGTAGTTTGAACAGCATTTAAAAACATCGCAGGGATTTAGGAGCCAAGAAGGTAAATCACAATGACAGAAGGGGAGATAACATGTGAGTATACAGCAATCCTGAAGTTACAGCTGGAAAAGTTACGGGGTTGCACAATGAAAAGGCTTGAGTAGCTCAACTTAGTTAATCCAAAAGCAGCAAGTCATTTCAAAAGACAGTGGGTTCTTTACCACTTGGAATCTTTAAACCTAGAGCAAGTGTGAAATTCTAATAGCAAAACAGAATAAAGGGCTTCATGCAGAATAACTGAGAGCCTGTGCCCTGTGTTATGGAAATAACTTTGGGTGATCATTAGGTTCTCTTCTGGATTGAAAAAATAAAACACAACAGCTAAAACCCACTGCAAAACGTGAAGAAATTCGATTGGGAAGAACCAAAAAGGCATTAAGGGAGAACAAGTTTTAGAGCAGACCTCCCCACAAGGCAGATTCTCCACTTAAAACAAGGAAGAAAAAAGGGGTGGAGGAGAGAGAGAAGGCAGGCAGGTGGTTTATGTAGGAACAAGAACACAAGTCAGAAAGCACAACCTCCCGTGTTGCTGCTCCTGACTCAGCACGACCTGTGTAAGTTACTTCACCCCTTGAGGAGTCCCAGATTTGCTGTGTTCTAAGAAGAGACCATCACTTGCAGCACTGACTGATGCCATGAGGATACAGACAAGATCTTGGGAATACTGGGGAGGAGAGCAGGTGCATGATCAGAGCACAGCTTCAATTCCATCAGCCTGAGCACATCAGTTGATAGCAGCGAGTGGCTCCACAAACACAGGCTGGTGCCTACCTGACAATGCAATGACATTTTTAACTGAAGCTTGATTTTGCAGCTGGTAATGCAGGTATAGGTCAGGGAGACAAAGAACTAGTTATATTTGCAGCCACGTGACAGCACTCACAGGCCTCTCCCAGGCAGCAGAAAGCAGTTGCTGAACGCAGGAGGGCAGTAAAGCCCTTGCAAGACAAAGTGTTTGGCAGGGATTGGACTTCCCAAGATTTCTTGTCCCCTCTAGAAGGCATTTATCTGTAAAAGACTCACAGACAGCACTAAGAGCTCTTCCAGGCAATAGAAAGCCCAGAAAGCAATGGATACACACGCCACCAGGCAAATCAAGACCATGTTTCCTTCTCCAAACATATACTAAGATCACAGCTAGAACCAGGTCCTGCTTTAAATCAATCCTCCGTGTGTAAATTCAGAGGGTCTCCCTGACAAGGAAGGTATTCCAAGGATATACATTGGCTCTGCACACGTACCAGGAAATGACAAAGCTATCATTACATCAGATGACTCCCAGTCTGGCTATCTGCAGGTCAAGCTGCACATGGAGGAGGCATTATTCCTTATGTAAATGCTTTCTTTTGAGATCAGTGTTGTGCTGGCTCTGCATACTACATCATTACACATAACACAGTAATTAGAAGTTATCATCTGTACACTATGAAAAGCATTTTGGGCTCCCTCTACTTAATTCTTCCACAGTGGGCTTCAAAATGAGATCTACAGATTTCATTCTAACAATGATAGGTTGGGGTTTTTTCCATCCCCCTTTTAATTCCTCAGTTCTAGTAAGTATACAATAACAATAGCTGGTTTGCAGCAGCAGGGAGAAACATGGGGAAGAAACAGGCAGGAATTGCATTTTTGGGTTTAAAGTGAAACGAAATAGAGGTGACAACTTGCTCTTACTGGAAAGAGGGAGGTCGGGAGTCTCCAATGCCGCCGGTTCTCTCAATGGGAGGAGGAAGGTCTGTGTGGCTCTCGGTGCACTGGGAGCCGGTGTCAGAGTGGGAGCTTTCAGCCAGGACCAGCTGTCAATAGAAAGAAGAGAATTACACACACTTGTACGCTCTGCCCTAAGGTGCTGAGCCACTGCTTTGCTAAATGCTCCGAGATCTGAGAGGAAGGGAAGTGCTTAGTGCCCGGTTGCATGGATTCCTGCCAAACTTCCATGAAATCAGGTTAAATTCAATCTCAACATGAGATCATACGCACAGAATTCCTGCAGGCACCACTAAATGCTTCTCATCCCAGAACAAACAAGCACACCAGGCAGGGAGTGCACTTCTTCTTGTGACTTGTCACTACAGCCTTCTACAGTTGCCTAAGCATGTAAGTGTCCACTTTGCACTCAGTTTGGTTTTGCCATGGCAGAAATAAACAGCAAAAGCTGAAACTTAACAGTATGACAGCTCGATCACATAACTTCTTGTACAAAGAGCTTCAAAACCCCGAAAATTCACAGTCTGGGCTGGACCAAGCACCAAATCTCAGAGTTGCTGCCATCTCTATTAAGTGAACTAAAACCAAAATCCATCAAATCTCAACAGCCACATACTTCAGGAGGAGGACCAGATCCCTGATGTTCAGCATACTCTCTTGTGCCCATTTTGTCTCTTAATGTTCTCTTAACATAGAGCTGCAGGTAGAAAAAGTCATTTTCCAATCATGCCATGGTGTGTATGTGCAGTGTGCACTCTTCTGCAACTCATAATGTCCTGAGAACCTTTATACAACCACACTGTTGTAACCATCACCCTCAAAACTCCTCTAACACTACCATTCACATTCATGGAAGCCAAAGGTGCCTGGCAAGCAGGGTAGCAGGAACCCAAAACACAGCACTTACATGGCAATAGGTAACTGGAGATATGCTGCAACAACCAATCTTCTCATTACAAACACCAAGCATCTCTACGCAGCCTCCTGAGCTCAGGAATCATTATATATTCCAGTCCTGCTCCAAGGCAGGGTGCAAATTCTTCATATAACAACTAATGCCAGCACGTATTATTTCTATTTCCTATCAACATCCTCAGCCATTAATAGGGATGCTCCTGGATAATGGATCACAGGCATGGTCATGGCACACGAGAGGGTGATTATACTCCATCTTATTTCCAATAAATTCAGGACGTAAAGACCATCTCCATTCAGTGTGCCTTCTGTGACATCTTTCATCAGCAGATAAACAGACAAGAGGAAGAAGAAGGAGGCTCTCTCCTTATCCCCACACTTCTGGTTTGTAGCTCATTGTAACATCCACCTGACAGAGGATCTAATGTTTAACTCAGGTTTGGTTCTACCCACTTACCTTCCAGGCTACTACCTACTTTCCTGTATGTAAAAAGGCTGAAGTGCACACCCAGGAAGCAGACAGAGCAGGTCCCTTCTCTACCAATGATGCAGTAAATCTTTTGTAAGAAAATCATCATTTGTGCCTCAGTTTCCTAACCCAGAAAGGCAGGATAAGACCCAATTTGCACAACTGAGATTAAAACTATTAACATACCTAAATGCAACTGAAATCCTAGGAGAGGAGACCCAGCCACTGGGTAAAGCACCACTATAGAAAGCCAAACATTCCTTCTCATTTATCTCTGCAAACAGAATGTGGTGACTCCCAAGTAGCAGTTCCAGCTCTAATTCAGCTTCACTTGCTAGATAAAGTGGTTAGTTTTTATTATAAAGCAGTAACAGTGGAGAAGGAGGTTTCTGGGCCATTCTCAACAGAAGTTAGACTTCAACTAGTGACCTAGAGGTGAGAAAGGTATATATGCTATTACCAATCCCAATTAGCCATCTAAGTCTCTTTAAATAACATGATTATAAGGTCTTTAATTAAATAAATGCTCAAATAATTACATAGATTATTACCTTTCACTAAGAGGCAACTAGGTGTCAGCTTCCCTCTATTTTTAGCTGTGAAGAACAAGCCCTAATAAGAGATTCCAACCATAACTGGTTAATTTATCAAGGACTAATTCTAATATAAGCATCACACAGATGGTAGCTGGTAAAGAAGGGGATGTAGAAGGAAAGGGAACAGGATAGCAGCGGACTGGCCTTCAGGATACAGTATATTACTCCTAAGAGTATATTACTCCATGAATGTGAGCAGGCACACAAACACACTGTCAAAAAGGAACTGCCTGAAGACAAAACAGTTCTGCAGCACCACATGGAGCCAGCTGCATTATTCAAACTCTTATCACCAAAGCAAGAGTGACAGAGGAAACACCAAAGGGGAAAATAACATGAGCTTTCCTAATAACTTGTTAATTAAAGCTTCTTTCTTTCTTTCTTTCAGGTGGGGAAGCTGATGGGAGATGGTTAGAAAACATGTGGATATTTGTTCTTTAGTGTTTCCCTGCTCCTGGAGGAAATCTCAGCAATGCAGAACCCATTATGAAGGCAGACCCATCACACTGATGCAGGCTGTAGATCATCTCGGGAATGCTGCTGAAAAGCAAAACCCAGTGCAACAAAGCAACTCCTTAGTGAACATTGCCCCTGGGCTGTGATTTCCTGAAGGATAAAGCACTGGGTACCCACTTCTTATAGACCTTCAGTGGGATTAGAGCCATAAACAGCCTCAGACTATGCCATTACCACTATAAAGGGAAGAGGGCTGCAGAAAGTAGCCATACTAATCCATCAAGTGCATTCAGGCAATGCACCACTTTAAACTTGGATCAGTTCACTGTCAGACACACTGAATGTGAGATATATTCAAACACAAGATAAGATACTAGCAGTATCTCTTGTTTCCAAGTAGCTTGTTAATCCTAGATACAAGTCTTTCAGATTTCAAGTAGTAAATAATAAGCACAACAGCTCTGATAATGCAGTGGCCAATGCAGAACTGCTGGTGTTTACCTTCCCAAGTGAGGATCAGGCATTTCCACACCAAATACACTTACTGTAACTTAGACACATCCTTTGGGGTGAAATTTTGCCCCTGAGGAATAACAAGAACTAAATAAACCAACAGTTTAAATAGGTTGCCCAACATGATCTTACTCTTGGGATAACCAGGACCTGGGAGCTCCTGCAAGAGGACTTCAGAGATTTAAGCAAGAGAGCTTGAAGCAATTCTGTTGTTAAAACAAGACACAAACTGTCCAGATCTGTCTGGTTACAAGTGGAACACTCCCCCTTCATCAAAGCTTTCGTTCTTGATGTGAAGAGCACTAAAATCTAAACGAATGGCTGCAGACCAAGTGAACAGAAACACCACAAAAGAGCATTACAAAAACATTTGTTGTGCTAGAAAAGAACATGTGCAGTAGAAGATGGCACAGGCAGCAGGATTGTTACGCAGGAGGCCTAGCTGCTTCTTCCCCAGCATCAGAAGGATCAGAAAGGTAGCGTAACACCTCACAGTGGAATTCCAGACTCAGCTGGAGCTTCATAATGAGTTAGCAGCCCTGCCTCTTTCCAGCACCTCACAAAACACCTCCAATTTGATGAAGGTTTGACAGAAGAGGAGTAATTCAGTGGGGTGTACATTTGCTGACACAATAAGCGTCGCTGCCCTGGCTACATGTGTGGGTATACACAATTCCTGCTCCCTGCTTTGCTGTGCTAGGAGGAATTCCCCATTTCCTCCAACAACAAGGAGGATATGTAATGATTTACGTTACGTATTCTATCAGCTTTGAGGTAACTTGTGTCCTTGTCTTTGACAAGCTATGGTAGGAGTAAACCACTCCAATATTACATCGCTTTGAATGGAGCAGATAATGCGCTATTGGGCGGCCACATTCCAGCCTTCTCCCTGTGTTTCCGTGAGAAAAGCAGTGTTAACCCCAGCTCCCTGGCCAGGAGCCAGCCTGATAATTGTGTTTCACCCATCTGCTTCCCTGCAGTTTTGACTGGCAGCAGCCTCTTAATCCATTTCTTGCCCTGTGTTGGTGCTGCGTGTGCTGTTCAGGAGCGTGCCTGCGGCTGTAAACCAGCTGCTGGATTCCACCCCACTGCATTTCAGCGTGAAATGTGGATGTCTTCTGTGTGGCACACATGGAGGAACTTAATAAAGAAGTGTGGAACTAATTGCAACTGTTGAATCAGTTCATTCCATCATACCGAATGCTGTTTGTTTTCTCAACTGAGGTCCTACCATCACATTCCCTACTAAATCTTGCCGAGGAAATGGAGAAAGCGCATCAGCCCTGGCATGTTAGAAAGGAATCCCGTGTTCTTCTGATATCCCCAGTGATTCCCACACAGCCATTTCCAGTTCACAACAGCACAAACAGCAGTTTTGTGCTGCAGTAGCAGAACGTGCAGCCTGTTCATGGTGACAAAAGTGCATGTTGCGTTCTGTGTTAGACAGGGAATGCTGCTCAGCACTGCCAGGGATCTGCTAAGGAACAGTTATCCTGGAAGTCATTTGCAGAAGGAAGTGTTCAGTTCTCTCTGTCGACACTGCTCACTTCAGCAATTAGACTTCTGATCTGAAGCCCTAGCACAGGAACAGCAGCAAACTTCACACCAGCCCATTCTGCTTGTTGTAAGCCAATTTAAGGGATGGAAGGACAGTTGGGAGGAGGATGGGTCTCAAATGCACGCAAGAATGAAGCTCCCCAGTCAGAGCCTAACAGTGGCACCAGGCCAGAGAACCCTCACAGTGCCAGGAGGGCCTTGATTTCTTCTCATTATCGCTGCTGATCTTCAATGAGTCCTCACATCAGTTGCTTCATCTCTCCATAGGTCCACTTCTCTTTTTCTCCTCTACACCACACTTAGTCTTCCAGTACCTAGAGGGGCTACAAGAAACCTGGAGAGGGACTTTGGACAAGGGCCTGTAGGGACAGGACAAGGGGAATGGCTTTAACCTGCCAGAGGGGAGACTGAGATGAGATCTCAGGCAGAAGCTCTTCCCTGTGAGGGTGCTGAGCGCTGGCACAGGGTGCCCAGAGAAGCTGTGGCTGCCCCATCCCTGGCAGTGTTCAAGGCCAGGTTGGACACAGGGGCTTGGAGCAACCTGCTCTAGTGGAAGGTGTCCCTGCCCGTGGCAGGGGGTTGGAACTGGATGAACTTTAAGGTCCCTTCCAACACAAACTAGTCTGGAATTCTATGAATTATAGCAAGAACTGCCTTTTACAGTGCTCACAGACATCTCAACAAACCCACAGGCATTAGGCCAGCTCCAGGAATCAGTCTGTTCAACATGGATGGCTGAAGGCACCAGCCAACAAGAACCAGTCTGGGAAGGGGAAAGACAAACACTGGTACATTCTGCTCTCATATTCTCATCTGGCTAAATATTTATTAGTCTATCAGCATGAAAACTACAATATTGAAGTTCTGTTACTGCACGCAGCAGCAGCTCTTGGTATCTCTCATACAGTAACTAAAGCAATACCTCCAAAAGCCATTTGTATCTTTGACAACAACTTCACAACAGCCACATTCATCTACAGCTGAAAGTCATTATTTCCTATAAAGCCACAGCCATCTCAAATCCCAAGTCAAAGCTTCAAAGGCACAGCCCATTATCCACACGAGGGCTGCTCCCGAAGGACCAATTGCACTGAAAGACTTACTGATGAGGCCCTTTATTCCATTAGGAATTCTGTCAAAAGACAACAGGACTCCACATTGCTGGAAGGGCTGAAAAAGCCTATTGGGAATGTGATGCTTATTTTAGTAACAAGGAATTGTCTATGCCAGGTAGATTAGGCTTCCCCCTTTCTTCCTGCACATTGCCTGTACAGTTGCTTGGGGTTTGCTCCAACCATGGACCAGATACTCAGAGAATACAGGATCAATCTCCCATAGCCTGGAAATCAGAAGCTAAAAGACTTTAAGAAACCTGTGGCTGCCAGGTAAAGGGTGACCCACTTCACTGCTCAGAGATGGAAAGATGCAGACTGGGTTTCAAAATCAAATTGCCCATTCTCTCTGCAATTTTATCATCTGCCACCTTCTAACATTTAGAGAAGATATTGTGCCTTCATGAAATAATAGCACCTCAGATTCCTCCCAGATTCTGTTCAGCATCCCAGGTGTTTCTTTCTGGCACAGTACAACAGGTTAGCTGTGAAACAAATCCAGTTTCATTGACTGACACTGCAGGAAGTTCTCTTTAAGCACAGGATTACCTGCCTCTTGGAGAACATGTGGAGTAAGAAGAGGAGCGAAAAGGGATCTGCAATCCTATAATCCTATTTCATGACTCACTCTTCCAGATTTTTTCAGCAGGTTGGTGATACTGAGAGCTTACACATTCCTCACCCCAGCCAAAAACAGGTTCCTGTGTACATTAAGGCAATGCAAAGCCCTGAGCTGAGTGTACCTGGTGCTGCCATGATAGCAAGTACTTCTGCCCCATGGAAGTAAGATTTCCTCACAGGCCTTTCCTCCACTTGGTGCTGCTCACAGTTAGAAACAGGACAGCATCCTTCAGTTCAAACTTGGATTAAACCTAATTTGAGCATTCTTGTGCATATCAGATCAGAACCACCCAACATTACTTGAGCAAAGAGAAGACTGGAAGATCGTAGAGCTCTGAAGCTTCCTCATTCAGCACATTCTTTCCAAGTCCCCCACCCTTCATGTTAACCTGTTTGCTTCTTCTCCATCTCTTTCTTACAGAGATCCCACCACTCCAGCCCCAGCTGCTCCTTAGGGGAATTTCATTCCGCTATACTAAGGCTCAGCTCATTGCCTGATAACTCATTCAGGTACCTTAAAGCTTAGGAATGTTTTCAGTGCTTCTGCCTCCTTTCCTTCTAAGCTCTAACCATTAGGGAAGAAGATACAATATTGTGTTAATATCCTCTTTACTTTGGGTCAGATTTCACACACAGCTCTCTGTGTGTTTCTCCTGTGTGATAACTCAGTCTATCAGCAGATAAATGAGGGTACATATAAACTGTGAAGAGACGAAACAGGTCCTGAAAGCAGTTCATTTCAAATGTAAGAAATCAACAAGCACCTGCCTGTGTGGATTTCCATTCACAGCCTGAGTTCTGTGCTGAAAGGCAACAATGCACTTTGCTGGGGATCATTTAACACTCTGGAAGCTCCTGTGTTGTCTTGTAAGGGCGAAGACTGAACGCTTCTACCCAATTAACTGCAGGATACTAAAGGATATTAACTGCAATTGCAAATATAGTGTCTAAAAAGCTGATGTACAAACAAGACGAGTCTTATCTGTTGGCACCCAGATAACAGAGAAGGGAAAAAAGAAGAGGAAGCCTCACACAAGGCACTGACATCACTGCCAGCCAATGCGCAGCATCCCAGCAGCCAGCCAGGGAATCGTTCCCAGATGTTGCAAAGCCTTCCTAAAAACCACGGATACCAGCCAAGCGGCTGGCTCCAGGCTGGCAGCAACCACCAGCCAGTGCTCTCCACATTCCCAGCTTCCACTGGGAGGCTGGAAGTCCAGGGAGACTGCTCCTGGACAGTGCAAAGAGAAGAGAAAACATTTCCAGCTCTAGCAAAAAGCCCGGGGGTGATGTGTTCTCCTCCGCACAAGCTGTATTTCCAACTTGCCCAGCAAGGACCTGAACCTGGAAAATCAGAAATACATTCATAATTTCACTCAGGGAAGCTCAAAACAAGTTGTCCTCTGAGAAAAACTGGATCCTAGGGGGTGTGTGTGAGCAGAACAGGCACATGGAGCAGCTATCTCGTGTAGAAGATGCATTTGTGTAATGCATTTCCAGTAATAGCTATTAAATGAACTCTGCCATACAATTAATGTTAGTCTCTATATGACAAACCTAAATGCAAATGAATCTAGTAAGTAGCAGCCCCCTGTTCCAAACCATTCAATCCTTAAAAACAAACCAACCAACAAAATAATAATCCACAAAGAGAAAAACCAAACACAAACCCACCCCAAAATCAAAAGGCCGAGACCTAAGAAGAGGAGGAGGAAACCAAGCAGGACACAGGAGGGATGGGAGGAGGTTTAAACAGCTAAATAGGAGCAGTGATTCTAATTCAATCCTAATATGAAACACACACATATACATTTATAGTGAGGATAACACTTATCACAGATGGGCTTGTGCAAGAATCCCAAGCTGGCTGCTACCAGCTGATGCCCATGTTAGAACATGGAGACAAAGCAAGCTCAGGCCCATCACGTTAAACACCAGCTGAGGAAATAGCCCTGTCCAAACCACATCTGTTCCAAAAGGTGAAGACCAGCTTTGCTC
This sequence comes from Strigops habroptila, assembly GCF_004027225.2. Taxonomy (NCBI): domain Eukaryota; kingdom Metazoa; phylum Chordata; class Aves; order Psittaciformes; family Psittacidae; genus Strigops; species Strigops habroptila. Next base: position 5,987,654 of record NC_044292.2, read on the forward strand.
CCCTGAAAGACACAGACGCAATTACCTGGGAAGTTCCAGTGAACAGGCTCTTAAAGGGTTTGAAGCTGTGAACAATTAACTTACAGTAAGATTGACATAAAACTCCTCCAGTAATTAGCAGCACATAGATGCAGATAAGCACTGCAGTGTCATGGGTCTCAGTGTGGAAACAGTCATTTGCAATTCCTAATGCAGGTCAGGCACAGATGTTTCGGCTGATGCTTGAACAGAAGCCCTTGTCACCATCATCTGCTAAAGGTGCACTATATGATCTCTGAGAAGAGAGCTGCAAACTGCATCCAAACTAGTGGGATAAGCAGAGAAATCTGGGAACAAGCTGGTGGTGGGAAGGGAGGAAAGAGTCTGAGTCGTTTGAAGCAGTGTATCCATACTACCTGCAACAATCTGTGCTCGCTGGCTCTGCCTAGAAATGGGTTTATAATGGGTTTGTAATGCGTTAGGGCATCTGCCTACACTGGTAGAGCACTCACAAAGGCTCCCAGCACTAATTCCCTGAAACAATTAAAGCCACACATCTAAATATTGGCATATAAAGAAAACACAAGATCGAGGGCTCTGGAGCAGCACTCGTGTCTCCCACCACGCACATGTGCACGGCCGAAGGAGAAAGAGAGGAGACATTGATCCTGCCTGCAGCCTCCAAGCAAAACTGTAATGTAAAAAGTAGGAATGAGTGAGAAGGTCTGAAACAAGGTACAAACCCTTGGAGTAAGGATTCTGCATTCTCCGACGTTTGGAAAGCAGCCAGCAAGCTATGCTGGAACAGGACTCCCAATGAACTGAATTCATTCTTAACATGCACTTCAGAAATTGTAATGTTTCTCTGAAAATAGAATAGTAACAGTCACAGAACTAAAACAACATTTAACTTGGGTGTGTGTGTACATGTATATATATTCTTGTTCTGATCTTACTACTCATACGGCAGGGCCTTAAGCAACATGGTCTAGTGGAAGGTGTCCCTGCCCATGGCAAGGGGTTGGAACTGGATGACCTTAAGGTCCTTTCCAACCCAAACTATTCTATGATTCTATATCTTCCTTTATAAAAAAAGAATGTATTTTCATACTTCCTAGTATTTAAGAAGCTGAGCAAAGAATTCAGCTCTCAACTTGAGATCAAATGCCCTCAGGTTTTCAGTTGGGAGAAGGAAAGAGGAAGAGGTTAAAGAATTGGGATGTAAAGGGGAATGAAATAATCCATATCCTTATTGATGTGGAACAGTTTGGGGTTAGGGATTTGGTTTTGCTGAAACTCCAAGAGCACTGGGTCTTGTTGCAACAACCTGAGTCATATTTTGCTGCACAGAAGAGCCCCAATAGTGTGCACAGGTTCAGAATCAATCATCAGTGTATTGAACCACCAATGCAAAAGATCATTCTTTAACTACATCGCACAGATTAAAACAAACACCACCGTGCTCCTGCGTGCACTGGGAAGAAGAGACTCAGCTCAGGGATGCAGAAGGCAATCTGAATATCAGCCTAGGTTTTGCATTAATATCAGTTCAAAAGCATGGGAGAAAGGGGAAGAAAGAGGGAGGGAATGACACTGAGGAGCAAATACAGTGCAAGTGTTACATATTGAGGAGGAGGAAAGGGGTTCTCAGGATTAATTTGCTCCTCTGATAAGAGCTACTGTTCATTTCTATCCCTTTGCTTTTAAAACAGACGCTGCTCTCACGCTATGGCAACATAAATGACATCTTCATAGCCTTTATTATCTGAAGCTTTCAGGATGCTCTCTTAGGCTTGTTAATTACACACGAGATCCCTTTTTGAACCATCTATTCCCATCCCATCAGAAAGCCATGCTATAGCTATAGCCCACTTATCCTCAGGCTGAATACAAACCCAGCATCACCAAGATTCATAGCTTAAACACAGCCTGAAAGCAGCATATTCAGCAGCATTGAGCCCTTCAGCCATCTCCAACCCCTCAGAGAAAGAAGGAGCTCACAGCACACCAGTGGCCATTAGCATCTATGTTCTGCCATGGCTCGAAGTGAACCCCATCATATGTCCAGTTCCTGCACAAGAACTGCCATAAGCCAACAACCTCATTAAGAAAGAGCCTTGTGCTGTCTCCCACAGCATTCAAGGGAGCATCAGGTCTCAAAGACCACGGCTGTTTGTCTCTATATTTAAGCATTATTTTATTCTCTAATGCAAGTTATTTTGTTCCAGAGAATGAACACTTCTTTTGACAACCAATTTACTCCTCCATGGAGCACAACACCCAGGAATCATCCCTTCTTTGTGAGGGCAAGTAGGCAGATCCCTGTTGTGTTCATCTCTTCCCCTTGAGCACTGCCCAGCAGCACAGGTTTCTATCAGCATAAGTGTGCTTTGAAACACTCATTAATTTTCAAACCAAGGCATTTAGTTGCCTTAACACCCACTGCTGAATGGAAATACACAGCGAAGCTCTATGACCAGCTCTGGAAGTCACCCTGGTTATCAGTCAGCTACTGCTGCTGAGTCAAAAGGTTGGAGCACAAAGGCCAAAAAAGCACCTTTCCCATCTGAATGCATTTCCCAGTGACAAAACAGATCACTTTGAAGAGAGCACAAACCAAAGGGAGAACATTCTCCAACTTTTTAAGACCTCAATTTAATACAAAACCTAGGAAGTGCTTAATGCTCTGTACACCTTTAAGTGTGCAGGACTCAGGTTAAGTCCATGCATTAGAAAGCTCTGTGCTTTACTTGCCTAACACTAACACCCTGTTGGGAATACCCAGTTGCAGAGTGCCTTAAAACTAAAAGCAATCAATAGAGCAGAGAGAAATGATCATATTGGATGACAAAGCTGAGCTCAATTCATCTGCCAGCCCTTGCCCTCACATGAGCAATGTTTTCAGCTGCTCAGAACCCAGCAGGGGCTGTATGTGATGAACCACATGGCATCATTACTTAAGAACACTCTCCCAATCAAACTGATGTTTGAAAGATATATTGCACTTTCCTTACGCAACAGTAGCATGCACACGTGCACTCTACTGTGAGCAGCAGCATGCAATCAATACTGTATTTGATTTTATAGTGAAGGCACATGTAATCCTCATGTAAAATGTAAGTCTTTGCTTCTGTTGAGACTTCTAAAAACCAGGATGCATGTAACCAGCTACCCTACCACTGTGCCCACTGTATCAAACCACAGATGCACACAGACACAGAAGCCAACTTACCCAGGACACCACTCTTCCATTGAAGCAAGGGAGCTTTGCGTTGTCGTCCGAGATCTCCTCCTTTACCACCCTGGAAAACGAAATAAGAAGGAAATCAAGAGTTTGAAAGTACATCAGCTCAGAAGGGACAGAGGTTTTCTTAAATGGGCCAGGAAAAATACTAGGTTTTGATATTATTTTGCTATCAGTAAATCTTCTATCTTTAAAGGATACTCTGCCTTTAAAGAATAGATACTCTAAAGACTTGCTGATAGCAAGATGTTTGTTATGTGTATTAGCCAACTAATAGAAAGCCACTCAACTGCGAAACCACCAGGTTTGCTCTTAAATATAAGGCTTTACTACTACACATTGATGTGACGTTCTTTTTGTTACCTAAGGGCTCCAACCAGACTTGGGAACCTTTTGAACCAGGCACTGTACAAACACAGAGGAAAGCTCTGCAGACAGGGACTAAACTGGTCAAGAGGGGATAGGTGGTATGTTTATACCAAGTCAAACAGGAGATGTGCAGCAGAAATAGACTTCTGGCCTCAAGTCCCTGCACAGGAGAACAGGGACAATTTGGTTTTGACAATCTCTAAACTTTAAGAAGAAAGCCAACCTGCAGTCTAGTCAAACTCAGCGAAAATCTGTGGTTCCACAACCACATTTTCCTTTATTTATGTTTTTGTGTTTCTTGTTGCTGTGTAAAGAAACCCACAATAGCCACAAAGCAACTGACTATGCATGAAACAGTGTCATATTATGAGGGGGGAAAAAAACTGGTTAGGAAGGAGAGGAGAGGAGAGCAAACAGACGAGTTTCCATCCTACTTGTGGTAAATTAGGAGTAACTACCAGCACCAGTAGTACCTGCATTTGCACTAAAACAAGGGATGAACATTCTCTTCTGTCTCCACATGGATTTGCATTGTTAATGGCTAGCAGCACAGCCTTCACCCCTTTCCTATTATTGGAAAGAAAAACAGTTTGGAATATTCATTTCACTCCTAATGCATCTGTCCTCCAGGAAACACATCATATGCTTCCATTACTGGTTCTAGTCATTTATACCTAGACTCTGAAGAGGCAATTAGGAGTAAACTCCACGGAAATCAAGCTTTCAAAAGCTTTGACAACCCAATGAAGCTCTCAGACCTGTAATTCTGGAGCTGCAAACGCTGTGTGCAGACTGAGATTTCCATGTTTGCTTGGATCTCCAGCTCCAATGCACTGACCCGAATTCAGACATCACCTCTTGTGTTTCAGGGACCCTGGAGAGAACACTCAATACAGACCCAACTGCAGAACCAGCAAAGACAAAATGCTGCAGTAACACTATCTTGACAGCTGTATGTTTTAAGTGACAGCATCTTCCCTGCCCTCTCCATAAGGAAATGCCACTTACTGCATCCCAAAATCGGATGCAGAAGTTCTGCACCAAGCTCTAAGATTTATACAAAAGTCTAGCACTAAAAACATATTGATTTTGAGGTTCTCTCCAGAGAAAAGACCTGGGGGGGGGTCTTTCTAAAGCCAACACATACAGTGACACACAGTGGCAGTCAGGATAACCCTGCCATACTGCACAGACTGGTTTAGTTGTCTTCGTGGTGGAAGACAAGCGCGCTGAAGTCACCACTTCCAAAGCAACGTGCGCTATCACTGCATTAGCCTCCTGCTAAAGGGAACAACTTCCAGATCTGTTGCAACTTGAACTACTAAATATAGCCTTGAGCTATGAGGCAAGAGAATGACTGACTGTAATTCCCAGCTTGCTTTGGGTAGCAATCAACGGTGCCAAGAACATCAAAGTCAGCAGCAGCCACTAATTTCAAATATCACTGTTTTACAAATCATTATTTGTAGTTAAGAGGCAGCTCCTTTCAATTCTCAGGAAGAAACAGAAAGGAATATGAATGGTTGCAGCCACATACTGCAGTTTGAGGACAACTTCTATTCAAGAAGATGTCTTTTGCTCTGCAAGAACCTAGAAGGAAGGGCAGAGGGAGACCCAGGCCACTGTCTGCTCTTGGAACACACAGCGTCCATTAGGAACTAATATACACAGCAGCTTAAGACCAGGGTGGATAAGGCCCTAAACAATGGATCCACAACCTGGAACCAACCCATCTAGCATGGCAAGGAAGAGGAGGTGATGTGTTTGATCTGCCAGAGACCTCCTACTGACATGAAGACGTCTCTTGGTATTGGATGTGGTGCACTGTGGGGACAGGACACCAGTGCCCTCAAACACAAGTTAACGGACGTGCTGTTTGATAATAAGAACAAAGACCATCTGGTACCAAGAAACACATCGTAGAATTAAAGCTTCCCTTCAGAAGAGGGGATATTTGTTTGCTAGGTCACATCCTGCCCCCTGGCAGCACCGTGCCTCTGTAATTGCTGGCAGGGCTGGAACACATGCAGCCTCCATCCCAGCACATACAATCTTCCACTTAACCTGGGTCAGAGAGAAAAGAGCAAATAAACACCTATCCCCAAAGCCGTTTACAAAGCTGCCACTCAATGAACACCAACAGCAACAGAACAAACCAGTCATTTCCAGCCTCGTTTGGGTCACGATACCTCCCAGCAGCAGGTCTGCCTGTATTGCCATGATCTGTTCAGGCTGTACATGAGTCCCCTTGCAAAGGGGAGGGAGGGGAGGCTCTGCCAGCACACCAACAATTTACCCAGAGACTTTTCTTCAGAGACTCTTTACCATAAAATCTTGATGGACGAGATATTAGACCCTTTATTTCATCCCTCAAATGCATGTACCAGGTAAAAGAAGAACGCAGGGGAACAACTCATCCAAGGCCACCCAGTTCATCAGTGCCAGACCATGAAGAAGACCCCACACTCTTGAATACCCCCAGGTACCTGCTCTACATCATCAGCAAGCCCCCACCATCAAATCTCCCATCACCACAGTCTGCACTTAGGGAGAGTGTGTGCAAGAAAGGGTGTGGATGCGCGGGGAAGGGGAGGAGGGACCAGTTCTCAGCAGCTCACATCCTCTGCTTTATTTGACTTAGAGGAGATTCAAGAACTAATTACCAAATGAAACAATCCCTGCTGGTAACAGCCCCTCCTTCCTCTCGCTTCCTGGAATTGTGTCTGGATCCTCTGGCTTTGCTTCCACCCTGCTCTGCACAAATAGGTATTTCTGCATTTACCAAACCCAGTCCTGTTGACTGTCTCACACCTCACCTGCTTCTACGATAGGTTTACATTTCTGGTCACCATCCCAGTATCCTGACTTCCTGCTTTCCTCCAAAGAGGATTTTAGCCCCAAAGACCAAGGATTGTGTATCCTTACCCTCACTCTCATCCCTCTCCCAAGCTGTCTGCTGCCTCAGAATATATGCTGACTCCCTATTAAGAACCCCACAAGCCTCTAATGACTCTGATTCATAAGCATTTAGGCAATTGGATATTAAACACGGGGTTGATAGCGTTGCACACACTTGCACTTTGATTGCATCATGTGTGCCTGTGGGAGACTCAATCTCCAGAATTAGCCAGATGATTTCTGGTTTCTAGTCAGAAAAATGAGGTTAACAAGGGAATTCTCTGCTTGATTCACCAGTTGCAAGCCCAAGCCTCCAAGGCCCCAAGCATGGGAAATGCAGGGTTGAGACAGCAGCATGGCCCCTACAGATTCACTCCAGGTTAATGTGTACCATGCCACAAAGTGCACATCCTAATGTACTTCAGCACCACATTAATCCCATCTTGTCACTGTGACCATAACCAAGTCTTTTCTTAACTCTTTCTTATTGTCCTTTACTGATGGTGGAAAGGGAAGAGGAGCTTCATTCACTACTTCTTATAACTTGCTTGGAGATCCTTATAGAGAGAAGGCAAAGTAATTCAGTCATCTGTCCTATATACGTTATCTTCAATGACTCCCATCACCACAGAGGCAGGTAATAGATTATTCAGATGTTAGTTTTGATTCACAGAATTATGTAGGTTGGAAGAGAAATCCAGGGACCATCTAATGAACCCCCAGCTCACAGCAGGTTTAGGTTGCTCAGGGCCATGTCCAGTCAAGTTTTGAGTATCTCCAGTGATGGAGGTTCATCACCTCTTCAGGCAACTTGCTTCTCCTTATGAAGCAGCAGTTTCCCCCAAAGCTGTTTAAATTAGTAAAACTATAAGTAATCCTAATTGCAACAACCCAACTGGAAGCCAAGGCTGCGGCTCTAAAAATAGCCTTTCTGGGGCTGATTAACATTTCAGTCTGAATCTTTAATGCAGAATTAAACCTTCAGGCTTCTCATAGCTGAGGTCACGACAAGAGAGCTTGTAGCCAGCCTTCCAACCCAGAGAAATGAATGAAAATAAAGCCACCCACTGGATTTGCAGGTGAGGCTCGGCAAGGATAGAAGGTTTATTCTGGAAATAGGCAAGAGAGGAGGAGAAATCCTTTTGCAGAGCAGATAAACACCACAATGCAGTGCAGCACAGAAGGGCTCTGCTCAACGCAAAAGATCCAGAGCCTCCTGTGATGGCTGAAAGCCTCAGATCTTGCCTGCACCCCACTGAGCTGGTGAGCAGGGAAGGATGCTGCAGCGTTCCGAGGCAGAGCCACGGTGCTTCCCTACGCAAGGCTCATGCCAATCACTCCTCAACATACCACAGGGTCAGAGCGGAACCAGGGCTCTCCTTTTTAGGTTGTTATTCCCAAACAACACTGACAACGCTCTGCTTTTCCATATATGCACTTTTATACAGCAAGTGCCACATAAACCTGTCAGAAATGAATATGAACATGCTGCCCACAGTTATGATATCAGTGACACACCCAACCATGGAACAAAACCTTCCTCATACAAAGCAGCAGCAAGAAACTGTGCAGTGGGTGTTAGGGAAGTCACCTCGTCCTGCATAGGTGACAAATGCCTTAAGAAACACTCTCTTCTTCTTCATTTATTAATCAGCTGCTCTGTCCCATGTTATTCTTATGACTTTTAAAGATCTAAGCACACAGTGGTAGTGATTCTGCCTGCAGTTAACAGTGAATGCATTCATGTATTTATATATATACACCAGTTATCTTCTGCCACATCTCATCTTTATCATCACCACACTGAACACTTTTGCCCACATAACTGCCTCTTCCCTGTTTTTTTCCACTCCACCTTTATTCCTGGAGGCACAGCCAGTAGTTTTCCATGCCAGCCTTCAAGAACTGCAGGGATCATTTATCACCTTACAGGAGAACTGCATGATACTGGAAAAGTTTGGGCACTTAGATCCTATACCAGCTACTGACCTAAGCTTAAGCACATCAATGAAGTAAGAACCACTGCATTCCCCAGCAGAGAATCGGCCTCAATCTGCTCTTCATTTCAAACATAAAGCCTCACTTTTTATAGCAATGAGATGGGATTCAAGGACAACTCCATTTGTTTAGGCTCCACTCTGGCACCACCCGACTGTATGACCTTGAGGAGGCCAGTTGGCCTATTACACCCTGTCTTACTGCAAGAAATTTATGGGACCCACATGTTTAGAAGCTCCTTAATGAATGTTTCAGATAGACACTGGACTAATAGAAAGCCTCATTCCTTGGTTAGAGAAGTCCAGAGTTCTCCTTAAGCAAGATCCCTGCACATGAACCCAAAAAGAACAACAAGAGCATGGAAAGGAGGGAGGAAAGCAGAGATTCCAGACTGCAAACAGGGGAATTTTGATCTCCAGCAATCCAGTTTAGCCATCTGCATCACACTCAAAGCACTTTTAAAGGCCCATCAGTCATTACCAAGTGCAACAGGCTGACACAGTGACTCATACTAAAAGGTTTCACATGTTTTGAACCAACTGGTGCTTGGGCTCCCGGCCCAGATCTGTCTCATCCTTCCATTTCAGTCCAGTGCAGCTCAGTCCAGCTTGTGCTGGGCTACAGACCCTCGCCCATTATCTTGAAAGAGTCTCCAAATATAGTGCACTTTGGAGCATCTCTGAGGAATGGCTTCCAATGAAGTGCGTTCAAATATTAATGACTGACTGTTACAGAGCAATGGCATCCAGGGAATAGGATTTGCTTCTCTACTCCTGAAATAACAATATTTCACCGGTGGTGCAGATGCTGAGGGTGTGAAAATGCCACTGACATACAAGGATTTATGGCATTATAAGTTGACATCTATAGAAATCAGTCTATGTTAGCACTGACAGGCCCAGCTGCATTGTTTTCAACAATACCATATATCCCCTTGGAAAGGGTTTGGAATAGAAGTGGCCAAACCGTTCATAACAAGCAAAGCATTTTAGCCACACTGACAGTCTTCTGCCTTTCCTATTATTCTCCTTTTTCCTCCACCCTTACGTTATCCACTAAATTATGTATGTGACTATATTACAATCTCACAGGTGTTAATGAATCTATTCTTGCAACTGTCCCAAGGGGCAGCCACAAATCACTGTCACTGCCACAAAGACAAGCAAGTCACAATACAAAGGGACAGGTCAGCATAATTCTGACCTGAACCCACATTTCCAAGTCCCAATCCAATGTCTTAGCTACAGAACAATAAATATTAACAAGCCCTCCATAAAGTTAAGTAATTCTTGAAAACAACCTAGGAAAAACAGTGTCAGGGAGGCTGCTGCCAGCAGTGGGTTGGTTGTGGAATGCCCATTTCAAACAGCTGGCTCCGAGTTTGCTTTCCCCAGGGTGCAATTAGCTTCAGAACTCCAGTGCAGGACACTCAAAATAGCACTTTGAGGTGACATTCACACAAAGTCAAGGCAGAGATGCAACCTGGTGAAAACCCAAGCCTCTGCAAGCTGAACTCAGGTCATGACCTGGCACACGGAGAGCTACATACCAAATCATCGAGCTGGTTTCTAATGCACAGCCCAAGTGCCATTCTCCAAGCCAGGTCTGAAGCTGGGAATTGAAAGGGAAAGTTCATGATGCTTTTAGCTGATCAGTGACAAACAGCAAAAGAGGCTGCACAACCTGTAAGTTTATTGCCCACTCCACCCAACAGATAGATACTACCAATAAACTCTCTATTTTTGTGCAAAGGGAGCACTGATTTTGGTAACACAGCCTCCCTCAGCACAAACTGACTCTTTTAGCTACGCTTCCAGTCCTTTTGAAGCTACCTGGGAAGCATTAAGAGCCCAAGATTTCACATCCTCCCTAAGGCTGTTTTGGGATAACATAACCGCAATTCATCAACATGCAAAAAGCATCACTTTGCAGCCAGTATTCTTGGACCTCCAGCCTGGAGTGTGGATGCCTCAGCTTAAGCCTTGAAATTCATCTGCTCAGTGTCAACAGGGACAAAGAAGCAATTCAAGGTACTAAATCCAAGTTAGTTTTAGCACAGCTAGCTGAAGCAGTGACAACGGCAGTGATGGAGTTACACAAGCTTCACTACAGGCCACGGATTACACCTGGGACACTGGTACTTCCTCTGGCTGCCAGACCACACTTAAGCCTCCTGCCACTAATTATTCCAAGGGCTTCCCACACTAATAGGATTCAAACAGAAGACAGATACACTCTTTGCTATCACACATCCACAATGGCACGTAGGCAGCCCCTTGTCCCAGTGCTGAGGTTTCCAAAGCGTGCAAGTCAAGCAGATGCTTCAGCAGAGGGATGGGTCTGACCCAGGCAGAGCTGATAAAGGAGGGTAATTTGGAGGAAGAGCATCATAAATACTTCAGAAGGATGCTATGAAAATATAATGAGCAATATCCAGCCCATTGTGTCATAGGTCCTGTTCCCAAATCCCACAAGACCACTTTGCAACATCCCATTATTCTTATTCAAATCATGAACCCCCAATAAGTCTGAGCCCACAGACACCAGATGTCTCTTATCTCGGTGTATTTGCACACATTTCACCATGGCCCAGGCAGTTATTTTTGCCCTGAGTTAAGACCTTGTTTCATAGCAAGATTAACAGCAAATGTGCAAGGTGCAAGCTCTCTGGGGACAGAGTATTTTCAGTGTAAAGGCTGGCATTTACATACAGCACACTGCAGCCACAGAAGGAAGGGGCCACAAGAACAGCCGGTGCTGAAAGGACACGCAGACATGACAATCCCAATCTCATCTCGTGTGGGCATCTATAAAAGCAAATAAATGAGGCAACTAATGCCAGAGAGCACAGTGAAGTTTTGTGCTGAAGCACAGTCACATGTTCTTCCACTGCCTTCACAATTCAACAGCAGAAAACAGCTTCTCAGCTCAAGACTCCTGCCAGCACACTCTATTTGCATCACTAGATGACAAGCAGCCCATTTGCAAAGGCAATACCACCAATCCTCTCTTGTAACCTTATGAATCTATTTTCTGTCTTAAAGGGAAAAACAATATACATGTACAGAGACATGTTACTTCCATCTCAGCCCAATCCAGTTGCTGTCACTGCTGATGCTGGCATGATCACACAAACCAGAGCATTCCACTGCACCAGGGCACTTATTCTGGCATCAGTGGTGCCAGCACAGCTCACAGAACGTGGTAAAAAAGAAAATGCACAGTATTTACCCTTTAAAAGTGTGACAGGAGTTTTTCTGTATCATTTCTTCACCCAAACACCATTTTAAAGATAACTATATTTTCATCTAAACCCAAAGTCTCTGAATACCAATGCATGGTACAACAAGAATCCCACATACAGCCAAGTCCTCAGTTTGGAAAATGAGTAACTGTGTATATTCATTTTGCAACTATTTAGAGGCCCACCTTCAGCATGGTAAGGAGAGAGGTGCCCATTCTGCTGCTAGAAGAAGGAAGGAGAAGAAGAGATCTTCCTTTGAAGATCAGGTGCAATGTTAAACTGATGAAGAATGACCCTGGCTGAGCTATCCTTCAGGAATCAATTCCATAGGAATAAAGTCCAGCAACAAGCCAAAGGACCCTAATCCCACATATTCCATCAAGTCCACTACTCTCAATATGGAACAAAGCACCCTTCTGGAGAAGTCCACTCAATCACTCTCTGAAGGACAGCAGGGGGAGGATGAGCTGCCTGGGAACGTGTCCAACCCCTTCACTTTTCAGTGGGAATGACTTTCAGTCCTTCACAAGGAAAGCAAGAAACAAGTTCAGCATAGAGCCTTAGAGCGTAGGGCATTTTTCCTAATGAACTAGAAGTAAAGGGAGTTTATTTCTACCCTTCTAAGCAACCACTGGACCTCTTAATACAACTGCTCAATTAGTTTTCAATAAAGGCATCACACAGCCAGGACAGATACAGCGTGAGCTGCCAAACAACACAAACCAAGAAATGCTAAACACACAGCACAGCGGCCAAGATAAGAACCAATCCTTATTCCTCTGTGAAATGTTCCTTTTGTGCTCTCTTAAAAGTACTTCATTATAATAATAAAGGTAGGTCAAAAAATAGCCACAAGTGTTAATCAATACAGAAATATTCTTTATGGACAGGTTAAATAATTGCTAACCAAGAGATGAATGCCAGTCACAGGAGAAACAACCGTGTTATCCAGCAGTGCTACAGTCCTCCAGGACTCCAGGTACTCGGGAGAGAACAGAAGTTATTCATAAATGTATTTAGTATGATCCCTATGCAGAAACCTCAAACGCTTACTACAGATAGTATCTCTCTCCCTGTAGGTTATTTGTCTAGACATATTTTAATTAAATGGCATAATTCTGGTCACTGATGTGGTGCAAATTATTTGGTTTGTTTTAATAAGGTCTTTTGGTGCACACCACTCCAGCTTCCAGAAGGATAACTCACAGCCCATGACAAGCCAGACCTATGCTGCAATGAATGCGATAGCGCCTCTTGCCTCCAGACCTGTATAAAACCCAGGCACAAAGGTGGAGGCTGCCATCTCTCTTACCTTCAAAGCACATGCAAAATGCCAGCTCTCCCACAGGATTACACAGAGAACACTAAAAGACCATGTATCCTTATTTTTCCCTTGTGGGAAGCCACCGGAAGCCTCCACTAGCCAGTTCTTTGTACAAGATTCAAGTGTTCTGCATCATACAGAGATCAGTTGAAGGCACAATTCCCAGAATCTTTGAGTCTCAAAGGCAACCAGGAGGGGTATAACATGAACCCATTTCAGCTGCTCAACACACGGCCTGGACAGTCTCTGTGGACAAAGTATTTTGGAATCCAGATCACAAGATAAAGTTGTCCTTGCCTACACCCCTTCAAAGTTTAGTCTCCAATGGGGAACAACATGCTACTGGTGTAGGGGATGCACAGACACAGCCCTCTAATGCTCTCCTGGGACAGCAACACTGCAAGACTAACTTCTAGCATAACTAAAAGCTGGGTTCAGACCTTCTGCATTCAGACCTAGCAATAAATTCCACCCACACTTCATCTTCAAAGTATAACTGGACCTACAAGTTTGTTTAGGCATTGAAAGAGAGATTTCCAGCTTGTCAGAAAATCCCAAGTCAGAAGAAACAGGCAGTCTTTGGACACATGCCCATATGGGATGGTGATAGCTCTACAGATTTGCACCCCAATAAGTCAGGAAGTTTTCTTTTCACCACTGGAAAGGTGTTCCAGTGGAGAAATGAAACACAGAATCACAGAAACAGGTTCTTGATAGCAAGTACAACCCCCAGCCCCATGTTGGTGTTTAGACCTGAGCTTGCTGTTGTTGTGTGGTGCATCCTTACTTGAATGTACAGCAGGACTGAAGGACGGAGATTTGAACAAACAAAACACTGCAGTGAAAGAGCCCCAATGTTGTATTTCACCATTTCCCCAAGCGCACCACAGGCTTTCCCATCACATCACCCAGTCCTTCATCAATACAGCAAGAAACATTTGCCAACAGCTCTTCAGGCCATTCATGTAAGGCAAATAAAAATGAGATGGGTCTCAAACACTGAACCACTCAGCAAAGGTGCCCTTCAAAAGCCAGGGGCAAGCCTGCCAAGAACTGACACGCATGCACGATGAAATGGTGCTCCTCAAACACTGCCCTTGTGCAACTACAACCTGCACAAAGGGCAGCTGTTCCAGGAAGGGTCGCTATTCATTCGGGTGGTTCTTGCTTTGTACCTGCCCAGCTCTGCCTGTTTGGTTCCCACCTCCCACTCCTACGAAAGAGTCATTTCAGCAACCTCAGAGGCTGCTCAGAGAAACAGTTCAGATAAAAGGTGTTCACATTTTATGCATTGCAGGGAGAGAACTGAACCTTTTCCATATGCAAAGGGAGAGCAAGCAAAATGCAAACCCTTCATTCCCAACCTGCACAGCCCAAGAACATTTGAATTCTAAATGAGTATTTGTAGGTTTAAGTACAGAATCCAACAGAACCTCTGCCTGACTTTACCACTGTATTAGTGTGGAAAAGAGAAGGGAAACGTGGCTCAAGCCAGCATTTAAAGCCCTTTAGTTCATCAATATTACTAGAGTTGCATCATCCATCTCCCATCAAACTCACTATTTTCCTGTCATGGGAACTTCATAAGCCATTGGGCTTCTGACTACAGCAAGGCCTCCCCTGCACAGCTGAGATTTCTGCCTTCTCCCCAAAGAACAAGCAGAGCACCAGGAACAACCTGAGTTGAAAAGGCAGATGCAGCCAGACTCTGTTTGAATCTGGCTGTGTAATACACAGCCTGGGACACACTGCAGGACTGTGATTTCTTCCAAATCCTGTTAGCGAAGCAAAAGCTGTTTGCCCCATCAAGTTCACACTAATAAGAAGACCCCAAATTCACATCAGAGTGTTTGCAAGCTCCACAATCCTATGTACTTACTGAGCTCCAATCCAGAAGTTAAGCAGTTTTTCCACAGCTCAGACTTTCAATTGACTCAGCATCAACAGAAGGTAACACTGGAAGAGGTAAAGTCTGATTTTGTTGCTGCTTTTGTTACACAGTAAAGGGTGGCTGAAGAGCTCCAACCCAACCAATTCACACTGTAAATCCTGAATAGCTGCTCGAGCTTTCCAAATCCTATTTCTGCTGAAGGATACCAATAGCATCTCTCAAGAGTAACACTCCACTATGTCACTTCCTAATTTTTATTTCATTGAGACATATATCCTGGTGTTTGGCAGAGCCAGATAAGAAGAAACCCAATCCCAGAAGGTCTGTAATCTGTCCATTCTTCTATTACAGCTGTGCTCCTCTCTTTACTCATTTGCTGTCAGAGACTGGGGCACACCAGCAGCTCTGTAACTGCAGCAGTTTGCCAATGGTGATCCAAGCAGCCAGAGGCTGATTTCTTAATTACTGATCCCTGGAGTCTGAAGAGAGGAAAAGAAGCTATTAAATAAAGGAGACAGCGTGGATAAGAAGGAGGGCAGCAGGGATGGGCATTAAACTTTAAAACATAGATTAGGTGCTTAAGTTTGCCCAGACACATGCGGAGTACCCACAGGTGAAGGTCTGGCTGTCGCTTTTAAAACCAGCATCCAATAAGCCATCAAAAACCCTTTTAAAAGTCAGTCTGTCTGGTGGAGAAATCAGAAATACACATGAAGCAACTATCTTTTACAGAACCTTAAAGAGGGATAACAGTTTTGGACACCATAGCAGGATCTGTTATAACTTCCTAAGACAGATACAACCTTGTCCCAAGTCAAAAGGAAATCTGTCCATAAGAAAACACAGTGACTGAGGAGGTGCTGTCAGATAGTTCCTTCACTTTGCCCCAGCAGACACTGCTCTCCAGCAGCACTGGGCCTCCAGGCCAGGAAACAGCTTCTTTTGAGAACACAGGTTTAACAGAGGTTCAGCTTTGCACAGAACACTTCTGCAATGCTCTCTGACACCTGCACTTCCAGTTGAACACTCGGGAGAGTGAATCATATTAGGAAAGGAATAATAGATTTAAGAGCTGCTTTTGTTTTGCATTTAAATTTCTATACTTATTATCCTTAGAGAAAAGAATCTTTAAGAGCTCCTGAGCTGACAGATGTGCAGGTCTCTATCGGGTTGATTTATTCTACCTGGCTGCTCTAAGTAGTTTAAAGCACAAGGATATATGAATGTGAGAAAGCAGCAGCCTTAGAAAGGAAAAGTCAAAGCAGTTCTGTGGCTACTTACAATAAGTTTTTAAGAGCTAATGCAATTTAAAGAGCCAGGTTTTCCACGAGCAACTGGAGAGAGTTGGTAACATTCAGAACTTGCACCCAAAGGCCTAAGATTTAAAGAGTTAAAGACCAAAATTCAATTGTTAAGAGGGAAATATTTGAGGCAAACTCTTAGAATAACTGCTGAAAATCAGAAACACATTTATTCAACACATGCAGCACTGGACACATGTCTGTCCCACACATCCTTTTTTGGATGCATGGAGGACTGCTAAGCTGAGGCCAATGTGACATCCAGTGTCCTCTGAGGACAAAACAGCCACGAGGTATTGACAGGGAGGAATGAAAGGAGACTTTGCAGGAAGGAGAAGGAGAAAACTACCAACTCCAAGGAAGTTTAAGTAGAATCCTAACCCTGGAGAACCCTCCTAACCCTCCACTCCGCCAACAAGCAAGTACAGACAATATGATTCAACCCTTAACCCTCGGAAGAACCTTTTATTGCCAACAGACATGTTTTGCCCAGAGAAGCTGTGGCTGCCCCATCCCTGGCAGTGTTCAAGGCCAGGTTGGACACAGGGGCTTGGAGCAACCTGCTCTAGTGGAAGGTGTCCCTGCCCGTGGCAGGGGTTGGAACTGGATGAGCTTTAAGGTCCCTTCAACCCAAACCAGGCTGGGATTCTCTATGTTTTCAGGGACAGAGTCAACCTTTGCCTCTCTGTTGAGCCTCTCAACAATGGGGCAAGGGACAGTGGTGGTGTGTCTGCTACTAAACTCCCAGGCACTGGAAGCTGAACCAACGGCTCACGCATCCACATCATGATTTTCTACCCTAGAAGCCCACCCAAAAGCCACCATCAGACCCCTGAGGTCAGGAAGGTTCACAACAATGTCCCATTTGTGTAGAGTTATGAAGCCATTGCTTGATTTGTCTGACATGACTCCAAAGAAATAAAACCAACAGAGCTCTAATGCTGATGTTCATTCTGCTGCTGCGAGTTCACAGCGCCCCAATTATTAACTGACATATTGTAAAGCTTCTTGTCAGCTTGGAATCCAGAGACAAATCACCACTGCTATTGCTCCTAGAAGCCCTCAGGATAAAAGGAGAAAGGAACAATAAGACCCAAGAGTTTCTGGGCCTATAAAAAAGAAGAAAGGTCTTATTTTGCTTAATTTGAAGCAACACATTTTATTGGAATGACAGTGATAGACTCAGGGTTGTCAAAACCAATTGCATCCAGAAGCACTCACTGGAAGCAACCCTCAGTCACTTTGCCAGGCTTCGCTAGATAATTATGCCATGAATTTGTTCCTGTATCCTGTATATCCCAAGCCACAGTCCCAGGATAAATGATAATTTCCACTCATTTGTTTTCTATTACTTCCACTTTTATTTCGTGTCAAGAAAAAAGCAAGACTCTTCCTTAAAAAGGATACATCTGTAACACCTTAAATGCTTTCCCTGCTTCCTGACAGCTTGTTACTTCGTGTGTGCGAGGAGGGGATGTGTTCCCATTTAGTACATCAAGATTGCAAAACTTCTAATATTCCAGAGGGAGGACTGGGATATTATCCAGCACTAGTATAATACATTAATCCTTGCCCCTAAATACATCAGACTGGGTTTGGTTCTCTAGACTGCCCTCACCCAGCTGAAAAGCTTTACTAGTGCTCAGTAGTTATCAATGGAAGCAAGAGCACAGTGGAACTTCTTTACTCACTAGATGAAAAAGATGAGTGTTTACTCCAACTGCTTTATTTACAAGCTGACACTTATCACATCCGTGTCTCCATGATAATTACAACAGTCTGAAAAAGCTTGGAGTAAATAGGAGCCAAATTGCCAAGCATAGGAAGAGGTTCTGCCTAACCCTTCCCTTTCTCCATGGCTGTCAGGAGTGGGAACGCAAAACAACAGCACAGCTGAGCCTGCTCTCAGAGTGCCTGATTCACAATAATAGAGACACACACTGACCTTACTCTCTTCCTTTCTCTTTCTACGTATAAGATACACACTCTGCTAAGGCCTCTGCAGAAAGAATGAGCCACAGAACTGCACAGACCCAGAAAGCAGCCACTGCTACAGCAGAAGGGTTTATACTGCTTAACCCAAACACAAATACCTAGGTGGGAGGACTGCACTTGTGCTCACGGATATGCTCTGGCCACCTCACAAGTGATTCTTCTAAAGAAAGCTCATGTTATCCCACTAAGATAACACGAATATTCACCCTTTCCCCCCCCCCAAGGGGAGATCGTTTGTGTGCATACAAAATATGCAAAGGTGGGGAACAAACCTCTCTCTTTCCAACAAGTTTTACTTTAAGCCCATTATTTACTGTACCACCATCCTCTCATTCCAAAAACAAAACCCCTCCAATGCTGCCTGTCCTTATTCCTGTTTCTTTTTGCTTACCTGTAGTGTTAAGTTCTTCAGAATAAGGACTGTTTTCTTACTAGGAACTTACACTATGCCTTATGAAACATGCCACCCATCTTCACAAAGGATCCCTCACTGTACAAACAACAAGTAACCATGTTGGATGTGTCTCTGTTGCCTTTTTACAGCTATGAAGAGCAATTCATGCAGCAACTCAGAGGACAAGGCCAAGACAGAGCAGCCAAAGATGTCCCCCCAAAAGAGCCTGTCAAGGAGATGCCTCCTAAAGCTCAGTCATTCCCCTTCAACACCCGTGAGCCCCTCCTGTCAGGAATGAAACTCCCAGTTCTTTTTGCACTGCCTGGTTTCAGCCACAGGAACCAGAGTCACTTTGGCACCCCACATGCAAAGCTGCCCTGCAGCAAAGGACAATTCACAGCAACATTATCTGCAATTCACTGCCTTACTGTTCATTCGGTCTGAAGGGGAGGCGGGGGGAGCATTAGCAAAGACAAAACTCAGCAGATGACAAATTTGCTTATTAACGACATTGAATAAGAGATGTATTAAAAAAACATAAGGAGGGAGGGGGGGATGAAAAGCAGGATGTGAAAGAGGCAGGAGCTGGAACAGCATGGCTAATGTCAACCATGAAATGGAACCCCTGCTGGGACAAGCTGAAAGACAGGCAGGCAGGCTTCCTAACGTTAACTATTTGATTGCCCTGCTTCAGATGCATCTATCCAGTATCACGTGAGGAACAGGATTTCCATCTCCCCTATAGGTAATCCTTACAAGCTAGAGACTCTAGCACAAGCTGAAACAGCTCTGAGAAGAGCAAATAAATTCACTCTGCATTGAAAACTGTTATTACCTTCACTCCAGGCTGATCGGGGCACACTGTGCAAGAGTCATCATGAACCAAGTAACACCAAACACATTCGCACAGGCTTCAGGGCCATTACTTACTTTACCTTCATTCCAAATCCCCAAAGCTCTTTGGAAGGTACATTCTGTACCATTTCAGGATTAGTTTCTAGTTCCATTGAAGCCAGTGAGGATTTTTGCATAGACTGAAACGGGGAACTCGTCAAGCACGTCTACAAGCGCTGCACTTGCTCAACCATCTCCAATGACTAAGTATCCCCACACGTCTCCCCATGACATCAGAAATCCAACCTCTCCCTTGAATCCAGCAGTTTAACTGGCACCTCTGGTTAGAAACAGCATGGTTGGTCCAGAGAGTCCTGAATATTCATGTTTCTGCAGCACTTGTATCTTGCCATCACTTGCTACCACTGGGCAGCTTTCTTCCTCAGCAAGAGCAAGATGTAATTAGAGTCAGACACCTCTTTGCATATTCTCTTTCACATAAAGCTTGTCCTGCATCCTTTTTCCCTCCTCATCTCTGTACCAGGCAAGTCTCTGGCCTCAATCGGTTTTGTTCCATTTACCTTTTTTCAGTCTCTAGCTGAAAAGGTCATAAATTACAACTGGAAATACGTCTATTTAAAAAGCAGCTCCCAAAGCCCTGCAAACCCACTCTTTTGGCGCTTCCATTCTTTGTGCATTGGCAAATCATTTTTGTTTATTTATAGGATTTAAAGAATTCAAACACAATAGTAAGCTCAATGGAAAATATTACGCAGGTACACATGGAACAATCACTGAAGCCGGTCATGGCAAAGAACTTCTACTGCAATCAGTGCCAAAAAGCAATGGGCAGGGAGGGGAGAAAGAGCCTCTCTTGGACTCAGCACAACGAAAGGAAAGCAAAATCTGATCAAGAGCCCTTGCATTTGCACTGGCACACTTGTGCAAGTGCAAGCTCTCGGCATTCATGGTAGTGTGCAGCAAGCTTGAGCTTTACTCTGATCTACAACTCAGAGCTGAAACCCCAAATGAAAGCCCCTATTTACAAGTTTCCCAGGCGTGTAATTTTAACATATTTACAGTCTCCTCCAGAGGCATAACTCATGTCCATAAATTAAACTAGGCACAAGTTGAACTGGTTGTAGTATCAGGGACGAGATCACTTACTCAAGGTCAAATACAGAGTAGCTGGAAGAGGGAGAATTGGACTCAGACCTCAAATCCCAAACCAGTGCTTCAACCCACACAGTCATTCTCCTCTTCACATTCCAGAGGGAAGGCAGAGAAAATTCATTTAAATATCACAGGTTTCAGACAGGATTTAACTAACAAAACTCTTACTTGGAGACAATTTCAAATCTATCTGTTCCTCTTAAACTTGATGTGATGAATGCTTGGTTCTAGCAGCCTGACAGTTGTTAAAACACGAGCTCTTGTCCCAGTTCCCCATAGTAAAATAGCTGTTAACAAACAGTATTTGCACACTTACTTACTAAGGATTTTCCAAATGCATCTACTTCTACACCTCAGAAATGCAAAGGGAGGTTAAAAATAAAGAAATAGCTCAAAATCTGAAGGGTCCCTTTTAGGGCTGCTCCTCACAAGTTGTGAACAACCTCCATAAGACACTTCTTCCAAAATCAGAGATATCTTAAAAGTAGAATTACACAAACCCAGCAGCTTTCCATGGCACTGGATGCACTCCACACCCCAGTCATTACAACTGGGACAGCACACTGCTGTGCAAATGGCATCCTTGTAAGATTTGAGGAGCTCCAGTATGCATCTCCTGTACCACAGCCCTAAGCCACATTCTGGTTCGTAACCAGCTGATGGACCATCAGCATCACGTCACCCTCTGCCTGCCGCAGACACACACACATCCCATCCAGATCACGAGTTCTCACACTGATCAGGCACACGTGGTCTGCACCAATTCTGTTATTGCCAAAGCCCAGAAGGTTGATCCTCACTTTACCTGTTGGTAAAAAGAAAGAGCCCGAGCACTTTTCAACAAGGAGATGTTATCTTCTTCAGAAATGATGAAACAGGGAAAAGTAAACCCAAGAGCCAAGTGATCCATAGCAAGTCAGTGGCGTAATCACAGATCCCAGACTGGTTTGGGCTGAAGGGACCTTAACACTCCTCCAGTTCCAATCCCTGCCACAGGCAGGGACACCTTCCACTAGAGCAGGTTGCTCCAAGCCCCTGTGTCCAACCTGGCCTTGAACACTGCCAGGGATGGGGCAGCCACAGCTTCTCTGGGCACCCTGTGCCAGCGCCTCAGCACCCTCACAGTGGTGAGGTGAAGGGGTTCTCTTACTACCCTCAAGCATTTCACTCCAGTAACTGAAAAGATCATGTTTTGTATGCTTTGAATATCTTCTTTTCATACTTTATTTTACCCAGGCCACTGAAATAACCAAAAATGATCATTATTCCCTCAGTTACATTTCACATGGAAATAAGCCACAACACAATCATAAGGCAAATATTTAGGTCGCTCCTTCCTCAAGCACTGTAAATTCCTCTGTATTTGCTCAGCAGCTTGTCTCAACTGATTAAACTCCTTGGCAGAAACTGGAGTTCAAGCCTCCAGTAGTCTCCTCTGAGAACTGGGACCCCGAAACAGCATCAGCAAAATCACCAGTGACATCCTTCCCCAAAATACTCATTAAACCATGAGCTGGTGCTTAATTACTTTAGAAAACAGCATTGTGGTGGCAGGTCAGTCCAAGTGGTGCCTTTCAGCACAAGGTTATTATCATGTTTGGGAAAACAAGCAGAATTTAGTATGTAAAAGGATCTTCTCCAGAGATAGCTGGATGCAGCTCTTGGATTTGCAGGTTTGTGGAGAGCAGAATGACCTCTTCATTGTTTTCCTCCAGAAGAGGATCATCCTGCCAGGGTTTGGAGGGTGTGTAAGGAAAGGAATTTTCTCTCAAAGTAAAAGGAGGTCAGAAAACAGTGGGAGCTGCCATGAACTCAGAGGGGAAAAACCCAAAATATCAGATGTTACAACAACAGATGCTGCTTCCTTGAGAATCTGTTATGAATTTACCTTTTTACACATTGATTTTTAGGCCAACTAAAATGATGATGAGAAAATAGCTTCCAAAAGACTTTAACTGGCTGCTGATGGGCTACATCTAAAGCAGTTTCGCACCATGCAGAAGGTAACTTAAGTCTCTCTATCATGGCACTGTAGCATGCAGAAGTAAAGGCTTAGGCTTATACTCATGCTAATGTAGGGCTGATTCTATTCCAGTTCTGCTTCCTCACAGGGCCCACTGCATCAGGGAAAGGATCAACCACAACACTTCCAGGTAATGCTTACCTGGCACCACCTCAAGTCACTCTCCACAAGACTATTTTGGACAATGAATCACAGAATGGTTTGGGTTGGAAGGGACCTTAAAGCTCATCTAGCTCCCAGTGTGTCTTGTTTCATAACCACCACCTTGTCAACCTGTCCACCTAACACGGTGGAACAGCACTTGACATAGATGGCTGGAGCTCCTCAATGACTCTCTGACAGTACTAATCAGAATGGTAACTGCCCAGGTTGCACACAGTCCTATCAGGCTGCATTTAAAGCAGAATCTGAAATGCAAGCAAAAATGCTTGCTTGTGCTTGGAGGTGAGCAGAATCCAAGGAAGGAGCTGCTGTGCTGAGCTCAAATATACCACGGAAATCTCTGCAAGATTTAATGCTGTATGTAAATTAATTCCTTCATTCCAAATTTTCATCTATTCCATATTCCATAGCTATTTCAGGTTGGTTTCAAAGCACTGAGCATGGATCTCCTCCCTGTGCATCTGGATCTCCTCCCTGTGCACCTGGATCTCCTCCTGGCTGCTGCTCACTCTCCCATGGCAGGCCAGAACGGTGTTCATCTTCCAAAAATCATTATTATTATTAAACAAATCCCATTTAATTCAACCTACTTCATGGGCACGTTTTACTTAGAGATATAGCAAGGCCATAGATAAGTTGCTGCACATGAATCCTATAGAGATGGCTAATGTTTCCAGCAGCTGTACAATCTGTGTGTGTGTTCTCAAGCCAAACCAAGTCTACCTGAGCACTGGAAAGAAGAGGAGAAACAAAACTGTGCACACACTACGTGGAGGTGTTCATTAACTGAACAGTAGGAAACTTGTTTTTCTAACTTGTCCCGCTGCAGATCACCAGCTACAGGAAGCAGCCCAAACCTGATGTATCCCTTTAGCATGTTTTCATAGCATTAGCTTTTAATAAATAGAACATACTCCACCCCGAGAGCAGAGCAGTCCTCAGGTTCCAGCAGAAAACAGGGGTTGTTTTAAATATTTAGATTACATTACAGTTGGGACGTTAAAATAAGCAGTGACTTGTACTGTACACAGCTATCAGGATCAGCTTGGCAAAGTATGTCTGAGCTAACCTAGTGTGGTTACAAAGTACAAGCCTTGAGGTCTCTTAGGTTGGTGTTCTTATATTATTGATATTATTGATGCTACAACAGTGCTTTCTGATGTCAGCAAACAGAAAAGCAGCACAGTGCTTGATGCTGGATAAACAGCAGGAACAAGAGGCACAGTCTGCAGAAGGTTCATAAGCTTCAGCAGAGAAAATGGGGAAAAGCTGGGAGAAATAAAGGTTATTCTCATCAGGCAAGTGACTAACACAGGCCTCGGTTCAGCACTTCACTGTGTCCAAGCCTAAATCTGGAGCTGAAATACATTTTATTTGCTATTTCCCAAGTCTCAATTCAGTGCTTTAACTATGAAACTCTCCATTTGCTTCCACTGGGTAACAGGATTGCAACTTTCTGCAGGTAAGAATGAAAGCTCCCTTCCAGTCTTAAGAATTCTCCTTCCCCCTGAAGGCCTCTATGTGGTTGTTGTTGATCCAGACACTAGGGCTGAGGACCTGCTCCTATAGAATGGTTTGGGTTGGAAGGGACCTTAAAGCTCATCCAGTTCCAACCCCCTGCCACGGGCAGGGACACCTTCCACTAGAGCAGATTGCTCCAAGCCCTGTCCAACCCGGCCTTGAACACTTCCCTGTTTTCAGAATATTATTCCAAGTCTATTTGATTGAATCAAGCTGAAATTTGGGAACTTTGGGACACTCAAGGACATGTTTTAGTGGTGGACTTGGCAGCGCCAGGTTAATGGTTGGACTCAATGATCTTGAAGGTCTTTTCTAATCTGATTCTGTGATTTAAGTGTGCAACAGACCATGCTAAGTGGAATGAAAGCTGGAAAGAACCATCACCAACCCACTGAACTGTGAAGTCAGAGTCACCATTAGCTGGCTCAAAGAACTAATAAAAACCCAACCATCTTCTCAACTCAATCTACTTCACCATCGTGGGGTTTATGGGGAAAGCCTTCATGAAAAAGCATCCTCTTCCCACTGCACTCACTATGAATGACACATCCTGACCAGGATTGTTCATGTGACAGAACTCAGCAAGAAACTGGCTCAAGATGCAGTGCATTTCAGAGACAGAGTCTCAGTGACTTGACCAGGCTTTGGCTCAGCCCCAAGGAGAGCTCCAGTGGTGCCACACACCCTGCTACAGCCTTCCCGAGCAAAGCTGGCAGCAGCAGGAGAGAAGGGTCACGAATCCCAGCCATGGGCTGGAACATGCCTTGCATGCATTTCCTTGGTCAGCCATGCCTGTTTACACCAGAGCTGTCCCAGCCTGACCTGCAGGCAGCTCTGACTCTTACACAATCATCCCTTTCTAGCCTACAGACAGGCAAACCTGGCCAAAAAGGGTGCAGGATAAGAGACATCTTTAGAAGAAACCCAACTGTTGCTCCATCTGTTCAAGCACATTTGCTATCCAATAGTTCTGTTCAGTAAACATGCCATAGGCGTTTGTGAGGATCTATATGGTGAATTATGTGAATTACCAGCAGTAATTGCCAACCCCTTTTAACTTTGTGCCTAAGTAAACTGCTGTCTTTTTCTCAGCCTGACTGTATCTCAGATCTCTGAGCATCTACTGAGTGATGAAGCAGCCTGAGATAACAGAGAAAATATAGGGAGTTAACACTGCAAGGACACAAACCTTCAGGAAACCTGCTTCCATTAGCTCTACCCTTACAGAATTACTTCCTTACTCATTCACCCCTCCTAAAAACACCCTGTTCCCTCAATAACATAGAGGGTAAAAGAAGACTAAACAGGGAGGAGACAGATGCACATGAAGAAACAAGCACACAGATCCTACATGGTTGCTTTGTAAAGATCATCTTGGTTATATTTCCTAAAGTTATATGGCACAGCTCTTCCTACCTGTTCATCATTCAGGTCAGTACCCTGCACATCATCTTGAATCCTCTGACTGCTCTCTAGACCCTCACATCCACCCTACATTTAGGTCTTGCAGTCTGTGGAGTATTTCTGACTCTCCATTCACACAGCTAAAATTCTTGCCAGAGCTTTGATCCTAGTAGTTGCCTCAACATCCCCTTGCCTAGTTCTGATCCACACTCTGCGGGCATCAGTCCTTGTCACAGAGCTGCAAAGATCATTTTCCTAAGCTCTTATTTTTAGCACATGCCCCCTCTGCACATTAGCCTGCCAGCTCCATAGCTCCTGATGCAAATACAAGCCACTTGCCTTCGTTTTATTCTGTTTCAAAAAAGACAAACTCCTACCTGTAACTGACCTATATGAGCCTCTGTCACCTGCTTGTTCAGCTTGCAAACAAGTATGGAGGTGGGCATCCTTTCATGCTGCTCTTTAGTCTTGAGGGGATCTCCTTAAAAACACCAGCAAAAATACCTCATTAAAATCCTGGTTGCAATAACTACCAAAAAACCCCCATCCCAATACTATGCTCTTACTACTCCACTGCACAGCAGAGTCCTCCTAAGAGGGAGGATCCTACTTGCAAGGCCCTTCCATCCAGTGTGCTGCCTTATCCCTGAATAAGCATGGAAACACCTTTTCCAAGCACAGAACTCAACCAAAAAACCTTCTCCATAGCAAGACATTTGTAATTTAGGACTTCTGCTTCTCAGTTAGGGCTCCTCCTAAGGCAAGGGTGAGAACAGCGATGGTACATTGCCTCCATGAGAAAAGACACAGAACAGCGCTTCTCATGTTCCTCTTCTATCTGAAATTGCCTCCTTCAGCTCATAATCCCAAACCTGCCTCCTACTGCTTTAAACCACATTTTACTTGCTGGCTTTCAGCACACAGAGTACCAAGCAAATCAAGTTCTGCACAAGGAACAGCTGCACCTAAAAGTGCAGTTTAAAAGGAAGTTCTTTTGCTGATACCAAAGGAATGCCTAAAAAGCCACTCCTCAAAGTACTCCCTAAAGAAGTATAATCAAAAGAGTATTAGTTCACACAATGGAAAGAATGAGGACTTGAACCTCACCCAGAAGGATGGCAGCACAGACTGTGGTGTTTGATGGTTAAAGACTGCAGAGTCTAAGATTGACTTGCTCTTCCCATCCCACGGTACTGAAAGACACCATCAGCAGTTCCTGGCCTGGTGATACCTCAACTGAACAGATCACGTACATTGATGCTTTTGCATTTTTGGCAGTTAGTGATAGTGTTTTACAAGAAAAGCTCTGGAAATCACAAATATTTAAGAGCACACAGGCAGGAATTCCTCTTCTAGAGGATTAATGATCTTACACAGAGTCATTCTGTATCATTTGGATCCAACACACCTTATGCATTTGTCGGAGTTTCAGTCTGACAGCCTCAGCATCACAAACTATAGCTTTTAGTGTCATTTTGCAGTCACCAAAGAACCAGCAGACCTGCAATATGCATTACTGTCCTATGCATTACTGCAGGGCTGTGTGTGGCTGTAACCCCAGAATGAACAGTTTCAGTGATGGGAAGTGACCCCTGAGCTCTTCCCCTGAGAGGAAGGAATCAGTTGCTATAAGCAACTAAACAACTGATGACACAGCTCCTTGCCTAGAAAACACATCTCACAAACATCACCTCTCCTCAATGTCATTGCTGCTGGATGCTGTCACATTCGTGAGTCTGATCCTGTAATATCCCTTCTTAATTTCCTACTAGGAAAGAACAGAAGCTACAAAGCACTTCCAAGAGTTGAGCCTTAAAGTCAGAACACAGTTGGACATCCTGCATCTTAAAAACATCATCGTATCACCAGATGGAGTCGGTAGGAAAGCATGAGCTTTCAGAATCAAGACAGATCCATTCTAACAAGTGTTAGTGCACCCTTGAGAATGAAATGGCGCAGGGAAAAGTGGGTTTATGTCAAAGTAATGCTACCAGGAAAATCAAGATGAAGCTTCCCCACTGGGTCTACTTTTCACAGCTTTACTGCTAGTTTAATACTAAGACTGAAAGGCAAAGCAGTAAATTAAACGACAACAGAAATTGAGAAGGAAATATGTCACCCTACACCTTTCCTCTTCACCTTCTGAGAAGCAAAGCTGAAAGCAGGCAGGTTGCTCAGCCCAGGCACACAAAACACGTAACTGCTTCATTTCAGAAGGCAGCTTGACACAGCTCCACGTCCCCAACCCAGCTCCATCCCAACCCTTAGCAGCTCTATCTTTCACAGCTAGAAACAAATCAACACATCCACTGTTTTTGAACACAATTATTTATTACATTATTCCAGGGTCCAGGAAAGGCTGTGCCTTAATTACAACAACATGTGCAGCAGTGCAAAGCCAGTTCCCAATCACTGGCTTCTCAAGGAGGCTCCACTTCTCCAGGAAAACATTTGCTTTCCTAACACAAGAAGTACTTTTCACTCCACAGTGGGATTTACAAACCACGCTGCCAAGCAGTGCTCACCATGCCAAGACACAGCTCCACACAGCCATGGAGCAGCAACGGGAAGAAGAGGAGAGCAGAACTGTGCTGTGCTGCCTTTGAAACCAAAACGTTACTGTTGTTCATGCCCAAGTACCACTTAGAGAACACACAGGAAGGAATTTCTGTGGAGGACGTTTCCAGGCACGAGTAGAAATCAGATACACAATTCTCTTATGGTTAGTGGCAACTATACTATTACCTATTTGCAACAACAATTAAAGCCAGTTTGAAGATACGATGACGAAAACCATATTTACTATTAACACTTGCTGAGACAGTCAAGATTCATGGAAGTTTTCTTCTAATTCCCTGTTTTTCAGCAGTATTCAGGATTCAGAGAGGAACAGAAATGTGGCTGAGAAACAAAAGCAAAGATAATCTGACTGACAGCTCATTGACTTGCAGGAGTCACCATGTGTAGTTACTTCTACCTGTCTCAAGACAGTGCATCACCACCCTAATGCATTCAGCACCTGTATTTGAGATATTCAGCACCTATATTTGAGATTATAGTTTAAATAAGAGAAACAGAATGTGCAGGTCCTGATCCTCACCATCCACTTGCAGCCCTTCACCTTCTCCCATCTCCATTTCCAAGGCAACACAGGAATAACAGACAATTTTCACCCCAGTTTCAAGACTAACAGAGAATCCACCAGAGGATTTACATGACTCTGTTGCCTGGTCAAAGCTCAAGAGCAGCCCAAAGGCATTAGAGAGCTTCCTAGTGTGTTCCACGTGCCTCAGCGCAGTTTATGTTTCCTAGCACTAGATCTCTGTAGCAGTGGCACTGAAAGCACAACAAACCCAACATCCTTTATTGAGGTTGCACCACAAAAACCGAAGAGCTTGAATTTCCACAACCACAGCAGGGTATGTGCCCCTGTCACTGGAGGATGAAGCGGAGAAATTTATGGAGAGCCAATTTCAAAGCCCTTATTTTGAAAACAAACAGTTTGTATAGCTGCATCCCAAGAAACTGTTTTCACCATCCATGAACACTCCTACAGCAACACGCCAACACCAACAGCTCGCCGCAGAAGAAATACATGTCAACAAACAATATCCACTTTCCACCATGGATAAAAACACAATTAACATTAAAGTCTCATGGGTAAGACAGAGGCTACACGAGATGTAAAAGAATGTTTGGGATGATATATCTCACCAAATATAAAATCCACACCTCAACCACAGCGTTATTTTAGTCAGGGCTGTATTAGTGTCCCACAAACCTGCTCTTTTTCACTGACAAGGCACTTACATATGTAAAATAGTCTGGCCAGTGACGGGTGCCAGTACAAAGAGAAGTGATTTGCTACAAAAGGATTAATACATTTGGAAGTGACTGGCCCAGCTGTCAAACGCAGTTGTATTGGTCTATTTTATGAGGGCTGTAAATAAGCCCAGTGGAACAGAACCCACAGCGCTGTGCGGAGACAAGATCGATGTCACATATCCCAAGCTCCAGCCGGGAACCCGGCCTACACGGTCACAGAGGTCGTTGGAAAGCCTGGCCCTTGTGTCCTCCTGCTCTCCCTGCAGCAGAACACCTCGGTGGTGCTGTCAAGAAGTGGTGGCTCTGACCATTGATCACCCAACACAACAACCCGCTGCTCACACCGGCCTCTCTGCTCCCGCACAACGCTTCCCCTTCCAGCGCTTCTCCACAAACCCCCTCCCGGCCCAAACACCTCCGGGCCTCACCCGCCCGCTGCCAGCCTCCGGCCCGCACAAGAGAGACCTCGGGGAGGCGGGGATGGAGGGCTCCGGCCGCGCTGTCAGCTCCCGGGGCTACCGCGGGGTGCGGCGGCGGCAGGGGCCGGGCCGGGCCGCCATGTTAGCGGCGGCACTGCCGGCTTCCCCGGGTGGCGGGGCCTAACGCCGAGCGCGCAGGGCGAGCCCAGCGCCCGGCCCCGCGCTGCAGCCCAGGCGCCGGCAGCGAAGCAGGTGCCTCCCGCTCGGGGCCGAGCGAGGCGGAGAGACCCTCCCCTCGGGCTGTCAGCGGGAAGGGGCGCCGGGGAGTGGGGGGGTGCAGAGGAGGGGCAGGGCGCGGGGCCGCTCACCCGAAATCCTGGTCCATGGACTTGAAGAAGAACTTGTAGCTGTGCACGGGCCGGTTGCTGAGCACATTCTTGAAATCGGCCAGAGTGACTTTCTCCGGCGGCACCGGCAGCTTCACCAGGTACGGCGTCTCCTCCTCGTCTATGTGGTAGATGATTTTAGTCTCCGCCATGGGAGAAAGAGGAGGGGAGCAGCGGAGGGGAGCCGGCCGGGGCCTCCGCCGCCGCTCGGCTCCTCTCACGGCCTCCGGCCCAGAGCCGCCCCCGACAGGAAGGGAGCTCCACTGCCGCCGCTGCCGCCGCCGCCGCCGCCGCCGCCGCGCACGGGCTCCTCGGCCGGGATTCCGCTCCCTGCACTGCTCTCTAGCTGCCCGACCCGGGAACGGCAGCCCGCCGCCGCCCGCCCCGCCTGCATCCTCCGGCCGCCGCCGCTCCCCCCCGCGCCGCCCGGCAGCGGAGCGCCGCGAACCCGGGACCCCGCGATGAGGGAGAGGAGGCGGCGGGAGCGGGGGAGTGAAGGGGGAGGCGGGGGCGCTCGCCCTCCTCCTGCCGCCGCCGCGCTGCCCGCGGGACCCCCGCGCACACTGCCCCCTGCCGGCGCGGCGGCGCAACGGCGAAGGGGCTCAGCGGGACCGAAAGGGCTCAATGTTCACTCCTTTTTGCCCTAAAAACCATCTTTCGCACCCAAACCGAGCAGGTGAACAGGGTTTGGGTGCTTCTGAGGGGGCAGTAATTTATCCGAGCACTCGAGATGCTCCGTTTGTATGAACAGCCCAGTCTTTGGCTTAAGATAAAACACTCAGAATCCCAGTCAATATTCCCAGCACATCACATAAACACCGTCTGTTCCCCTGCAGCTCTCTCTTGATTTCCTCATTTTAGGAGTTAATAAATGCTTTCCCAGTGCAGACCCCTCAGCATCGTACAAACTCCTTCAGCATCCCTATTCACATGACAGCAGGGAAAGGGAGGCACGTTACTATGCATACACTGTTAGTAAATCTCTCTAGTCTAAGTCAGCAGTCTACAATGCAAAGTACATTCTTTCCGATGCATTACATGAGAGATGGGCAGGGCAGAGAACTCACTAATTGCTACTATAATCATAGAATCAAGTAGCTTGGAAAAGACCTTTAAGCTCATCAAGTCCAACCGTTCCCCAGCACTGCCAAGGCCACCACTAACCCACGTCACCGAGGGCCTTAGCTACATGGTGAACGCTTGCTGGGACAGTGACTCCAGCACTGCCCTGGGCAGCCTGTTCCAATGCCTGAGCAC
Organism: Strigops habroptila; assembly: GCF_004027225.2. Classification (NCBI taxonomy): domain Eukaryota; kingdom Metazoa; phylum Chordata; class Aves; order Psittaciformes; family Psittacidae; genus Strigops; species Strigops habroptila. The sequence goes on from NC_044292.2 coordinate 6,019,295, forward strand.
CCTTTGGGGAAGGAATTGTTCCTCAGCTCCATCTAAACCTCCCCCCGTGCAGCTTGAGGCTGTTTTCTCCTGTCCCATCCCTTGGGAGCAGAGACCAGCCCCCTCCTGGTTCCATCCTCCTGTCAGGCAGTTGTGACTACTGGTGAGCAGACCACTGTATTTTGGATACCTCCTGAATTCAGGCTCCCTTGGCCCAGTGGCCACAGTGCCCTTTGTGTTTCATGAGAATCAGATGTGTTCTCTACACAATGAGCTCATGGGTTCTCTGCCCATCATGACATTTTCCACAGCAGTTGGCTTTGCAGCTTGTGCTAATGAAGGAGCAGAGACACCTCTGTGGCTCAGAAGAAACTGCTTCTAATAACTGCTGCAGCAGAAGCCTGTTTGGTGCACAGCCTGCTGAGGTGCATGGCATGGAGAAACATTAGACCTGTCACCTCTTGAACTCCACAGACAGCAAGAGTCTATATTCCAGGTAAGATAGGTGCGTTTTGGAGCACACAGTCCAGAGAAAAATCTTTGGAGCACCATGTTCTGCAGGTGATGTATTTGGGAAGAGTTCCCCTTTCTTTCTAGAAATCCCCCAAACTGCCCACCAGTAACTGCAGATCTCAGAACAGAGTGCTCAGGTCTCAAGGAATCCTTTGTTCATTCAACAAGACTTCTCCAGGAAAATCCCAAGCTAGTGACATTCTTTTTCCCTTTCAATGAAAGAGGACGTTCAGTCTCTATATTGAGCTGCTTTCTGTGAAGGGGTAAATCACAGCTCAGTGGCTGAATTACCTGTGGCACTCAATGATTCTTCTACCAGCATGAAACAAAGGAGCCAACTGGCTGGGGAGAGGCTGCCAAAAGGTCTGTTCTCATTATTGCTATTTCTTATTATAATTACATAATATATAATATATAATATATAATATTATAATTATAATTATCCCTTTTCTGAAAGTTTAATCATTACCAGTGCCCAGGTCCTACCAGCACTACCACATGAACACTGTGATACCACCACCAGCGCCAAACTCTTCTATGCAGAACCAGATCTGGTAGCACAGTTAATCCACAACTCAACAAGGCTTAACAATACTGAGAAATCAAAACATCACCCACTATCTGCTGTCACTTCTGGTATAGAGAAGCAACTACAAAATCACATTCACTGGGGGTTCTCCAACTCCACGGATTTGCTCATCTGCTGACATTCCCACCACTCATCACATCACTGCTGGACTTGAATGCTTGTGTGATCATCAGGCAGGATAAGATCAAGAGCAGAGCAAAGGTATGGCCTTACTCTTCATCACGTAACTAGTGATTTGGTACTGCTTTAAGTTAGGAATGACCAACTTGGTACACCTCAAAGAATAGCCACTGGTTAATCATTGTCACTCCTTCCTTTTTGGAATTCTGATAGAGTAAGACATAAAGTATCATAGAATTCTGTAAAACCATGCCCTCAACTTTGTCCTGTTATGGTCTGCAAGCACCTGAGAGCACTCTTGGTATGGAAAGAATGCCATGAATCCATGAATTCTACCACATACAGCAGTCTCTGAGCCAGAAAGGGGAAGGCTTCCTTTGGCAGGACTATGAGATAACCCAAGCACAAGCTGTACTTTCTGAGATACTGAGCTTTATGTAGTTTTTGCAGTATGAAGTTCAGGCAAAATATTAACATCCAACCCTTTGGTCTCTTCAGTTCATACTTAATGACCTCCTGAATTCCTCAGGGACCCAGGTGGTAGCCACACAAAGCCTGAATCTGCAGAGAGCTCTGCTCTTGCTCTATTAGCTCTACTTTTACTTTTGACAACTGAAAAGATAATGGGTTGTATAATTGTCAGACGACTGCCTTGGAACAGACATGATAAGACTGGATCTCTGACTCACAAAAAGCTTTCTGTGTCCCCGTAAAGCACAGAAGAGAGCAGATAACCCACTTTCATGTTGCAGTCAAACCCCAAGCTAATCCAATTAAAGAGTGGACATGGGAATGCAGAACACACCACCTTCACTGGGCCACCAGGGCTAATACCTTGCTTCTTGTGGAGCTCAAGCCTTAACACTTCAGTGGAAAATAAATATAAGGCATAAAATCTCTTGTTATTAGAGCTGTGCTCTCCACGACAGAGCAAATAGTCTTGCTGACCCCTGCAGGGAGCAGATAGGGTCCTGAGGCATAAAAGCTGCTCACCCTTTTCTTCATTTATATAGCAGTGCACTTCATTACCACACAGAGAATGAGCAAGCTCTTTTAAAACACCATCCTTTGAATTACAGTGATGGTTGTTGCTTGTCTCAGTGAATTCAAACAGCCCATCACACTCTGGGGATTATTTTGTCTCAAGAGTGAGTCGCTGGCAGGTTTGCTGCTCATGACAATGCAATCAGGTTTGATAGGAGTACTTCCATTTGGATGCTCAACCCTGGGAAATGAAGACCTGCTTTCATTTGTTTCAGCAACACAGCAGGATCAGTGTGGTCAGCAGCACTGCAAGCTTCCCACCCTTTACTGCCAGCTATCCATGCCATTTGTAGGACTGATGGTACCTACCAGGAAGCCAGCAGTAAGGCTGTATTAGAAACTAAACTGACAACACCCATTAGCCAGGGAAGGTTCCTCCCAGGCTGAGATCACAGAAGTAACCTAGAGACATAAAATCTGGGTTGGCAAAGCATTAAGCCCCATCAGTTCAATTTATATTCCTTAAGTATTTCTTCCAAAACCACCGTTTGAAAATGAAAGGAGAAATGGATTTTGGACTTTTACCACTGAAGGGATGTAGCAGAAGCTGGTGTCTAAATGAACTGTTACCCAGCCTATTCCTCCTCTTCAGAGATCCTAAATTCCCTCACACTGTGAAGACTTTCAGCACATTCAAAAACAAGTTCTGCAGCTACTCTTCATCCCCGGGGCAAAGATCCCATCTCATTCTACCAACTCACACAGGCAAGAGTAGCATCACTGCAGAATAAGAGCTAAACATGGAAATGATCCTAAAAGAGAAAGAGAACTGCAACCACCCAGTTTGGATGTGCTTAATATTAAGATGCTGGGCTGGCTCCTAAGGTGGTACATGTCAGCAGGATGCAGTCCAAGTCAGTTTGTGCTACCCATGCATCTGGTCTAAAAGACCTGCAGGGTTTATTTCCTTTTATTCTTGCCCTGTGCAGCCCTTGGGCACAGTCAGGTGACGGCAGAACGCAGACTGCTTAGTTTAGAAGAAAATAAAGACATTAAACACTAGAGGGAAGCAAAAGACTTGCAGTGCAGCAATCTGCTCTCCAGCCTCCTGGGGGTTTTCATTGCCATTGGATTCAAATACAGATAAACCTGGGGGAAAATGGCAGGGGGGATTTTCAGTGACATTTCCAAACCCCTCTTCACTGAGGAATGTGTGTTACGGAGGGATATTGCCCTATAGGCCTGTAAGAATGAGGCTCTGTATAGAGAATAGAGGACAACATTCATGTTGGTGCTCCACGGGAACTGCTAAAAAGAAATTAGAAGAATGTAATGGAAAACATGAAGCAATGTTGTCAGCAGATGGGCAAAGCTTATGGGATTCATAGGAATGAAGAGTGTCTCCTCCAATTTCAGTCTCTTTTTCATCTAACTTGAGTCTACTGATGACTGTTCAGTTACTGCTACCAAAGTCTGATGCATCTCAGTTCTGTTACAGTGTGATCCTGTAGTACTTTTATATTCACAAACCATGTTCCTGTCCTTTCAAGATCTCCCAGCAACAGCAAACCTCAAGTGAAGATCAGATACTCATACAGAATGGCATCAGCCTCCCTACCCCAGCTGCTGAAATGCTCCTATATCTTGGCACTCGACCCTATTTTAAAGCAACAATGAAAACAGTAAAGATGAGTCTGGAAAGATGGGAAATGTTACTGCAAAAGGCAAGGGGTTGAGCATTTCAAATCACTGAGTGGCATCGAGCTGGTTTTGATGGAACTACCTTTTTCTCCATCATGCATTTGCTGTAGATGGGTTCTTCAGAGAGAGATTTTTGCCCTGGTAAAGACTCTCCCCAGAGCAGGAGGCTGAAGGAAACGGGGACAATCTGGATTCATTTTAGACTAGTTGAAGACAACGCAAATATTTGATTTCAGTGGTGTGCAAAGCAGGCCCTGTGGTTGCTAAATGAGCTTTTCCTTGTTCCCAGCTGCCTTCCTGGAAAATCACATCCATTGCCTACAGGAACAGAGAAAAGAAACTCTGGGCTGGAGCCTGCCAGCAAAGCCCAGTACCAGCAGAGCTTAAAGCATGAAGCACACCCAGCACTAGCTAAAGCTATGCAGGAACACCTCACTCTTCAAGACAACTGGGTTCAAGAGGGAACCAAGCAATTTGTACATGCACAGTGCCTTGCAAGTACAAAGTAGCAGGATGTACACACTGCATTTGTTTTATGAAGCCCTTAAAATATTCCACTCAAGCTCTGTATTCTCCCAACAATGAGCAAATATAGAAACCCAATCCAACAACTGTCCAGCAATATGGTGGCATCTCTGGCTCCAACATCAACAGTATAATCTGAATGCTATCTTCTTACAGCTCTAATTTGTCTGTGGCGTTTAAGGGGGAATAAAAAAGATAAGTTTAAACCTTAGAAAAATGCTGTTGCATCAGATGTTCCCGGTGGGACTGGCACCAGCTCCAGGATGACCTCACTTTGCCCAAAGTATCTTTTTTGGTAGTTCTCATTTGGCTTCTCCTCACTGTAAGGAATCTCACTTAGAGGGCATAGCAGTGGCAGACCAGTGAAGTCCCACCACAGTACCAGTAAAGGGTCCTTTGGATGAGATCTTCATTGTACATGGCCCCATCTGCTCAAGAACCCATCATTCATTCTCAGCAGAGCCCGAAGAGAAGGAACTACTCCCCATCCACTTCTCAGTGTTCAACTCCAACCCTATTAACCTGGTTTTCTTTCTTTTTTTCCCCTCTGGTATCTAAGAAAGCACAAGCAGCCACCACAGGGTGGTTCACCTCAGTGAAGAAGTGGTGTGAAATAGGAGGAGACCAGCTGTAGGATGATTTCTAACCAGGTAAGAGAGAAAATGCTACTTTCTGCAGAGCTAGACAAGCTGGTCCATAATCTTAGTTTGCTAAATGCTATTCTTTGCCACTTCTTAGCTTTGTAAGCTGCTTTTGATCCTTCAAATTCTTGCACCTTCACTGTCCCTCCAAGCAGCAATACAAGCTGTTTCCACCAGTGTCCCTGGAAGAACTCTGTCATGCCACCTGGGATACTACTTAGTGGGTGGAAGCCCTCCAAGAGCAGAATGTGCAGCAAGGTGTTAGTTCTGCAAGGAAAAGAGGAATTTGGGCTGGGAAGTTAACTATTCCAGCAGGATATGTTATCTTTCCTTCTGGACCTGTGAGTTAGAATTAGGTGCCATGAAGGAGCTGCCATCCTTCATCTCTGATAGATGGATTGAACTCCATTTACGGCTGCAGATCTGGTCATCAAATGATGCTTTTAGAAGGCTAAAATTTGTCTGTGAGCCCCATGACCAAGGCACATGATGATGTCCCATGTGGAAACCATATTGAAATCCCTGGAACAACTGCATCCCATCTGCACTTCATCAAGCACCTTAGGATGCTCTGAGATGAAACACAGTGCACAGCTATTGGGAAGAATTAGCTAATGCTGGCTAACAGCTTAGAGCAAGAAAGAAGAATCAACCTTAACTTGAAACTTCAGTCTCCTTTATTTCTTAAATGTCAGGAGAGTTACACAGCAATGATAAATGGTAAAAGTAACAATAATAATGATTATTTCTGTTACAACAAAAAACCCAACCTTATGGAACAAGTCCTCTTAGTCTTGAGAGGAAGCAGAGTGTGCACAGAGCTGGAAAGACAGGGCTGTAGTTCTAGTCTCAGTTTTAACCCCTTTTAAGGTCACTTCCACACACTCTTTCCTTGTCCCACAACAAGAGCTTACAGTCCATGCATTGCCCTAATAGAGACTTTCATTTCTCTGCCCACAGAGTACTCACTGAGAAGTAATTGGTATGAAAATATTAGGGCTTGTTATTAGTATTTTAACTAACTGAACATAAAATGCACGTCTCAGGAAAGCAAGGAGACTACAATGAGGCAAAGCCTGCCAAGAGCCTGCAAAGTGATGGGTAAAGAAGTCTGTCAAGAAGCAGCATTCCATTAGCACAGTGGGAACATGACTTTGGATAACCCAGCAAAGCACATCTACCAAAGTGCTCCACGTATCTAAAGATTGTTACTCCATGAGAGGCAACGTTATTGCCTCTGTCTGTGTTAAGGAAAGAAAGGCTGAGATGGGAGAAAGGGAGAGAAAACCAACCTGTCTGGACTTGCACTGAGCCTATGGCAGAGTGGGAGCAGAAAAGAGGGGTCCTGCCCCTAGTCTAGTGGTTAACTGCAAGTTGTGTCTTCTGTTTTCACCTGCAAGATCAGCTTCATGCCAATGCCAAAGCCTGACAGAATACAAAGTGCATATGTAAAGGACCTAAATGGCTTCTCACCTGTGTCTAAGGGCAAACAGACTTTGATACTTCCTCTGTATTAAGAAATAAACAAACAAAACTCTTCAGTTTAGTGTTCAGTTTTCTTCCTCTCTCTTTTCAGCAGTTTGGAACCACAACTGCCTCTCCAGCAGCCCTGCCTCTCAGCCGCAATTTTAACATACTAAATTGCATACAGGATGTGGCAGGCTGCTTCTGAAAACCACTGTTCTGATCATCAGTCCAATCACACAACGTATGTCTCTCCTGAAGAAGAAAGGGCCATAATCTCAGCTTGGACTCCCATCTTGACCAGTCTGGGATTATACTGGCGTGTCTGACCATTACCCAAATTCAAAGCAGGGATCAAAGCAGGGCTGAGGAACTCATAAAGCTCTTCCTCGTACTTGTTTCAGAGAACACATTAGTTTTTTTCCCCTTAAGCTATTTTGCAGCCTAGAAGTCAAATCAAATATTGAAATGCCTCTGGAGTTTATGAGTAACCCCACTTGGAGCTGGTGTCTATAGGAGCTGTGCTAAGCAATGTGAACTGGCAAGTGAAGATCTCCAACCTTTGACTCGCAGACATGAAAGGGAGGGGGAAAGATATTACTGACAATTACTTGAGACTCTGCCACCCTGATGGAATAACCAGTGCAGCCTTACACACCTGCAGGAATGTGGCTGGGATTTCAATCAGATCCAGCCAAAGGCAGCCTGAAGTCTGCTCTGGGGGAAGAGCAGGCAAACAGGGACATGGACCTTCCACTCCATCACTCAAGGGGCTGCCCAATCTGAGCACTTCTGTAGGTGTGAATAAGTGAAGGTAAAGAAAGTCAATCACCAACCAGAAAAACTGGCCAGAGAGCAGTGAAAAGCAAAGCAAACTAAAAGATCGGGATCTGCCCAGCTGTAGCTAAGGAACCTCCACCTCTACTGTTATATTCTGTTAGTAATATTTGAAGGCATTAAAAATAAGGGTCCCCAATATATTTACTCTTTGACAGAGAGAAGTATTAATATCTATGCAAAATGCCATGGTCTATTTTCCACTCCTGTAGAAAGTGTGCATTGAAGCACTGACATCCCAGCTTCTGAACAGGCAACTCAGTTCCCTCTGGTACACAGGAGGCCTTACCCCGTGCTTCTGGCATGGCTGGGAGCTGAGCTCAGCTTCAGTGTAACTCACAACCATCACACCCAGTAGTAAACCTCTGAGTTGCCAAGAGTAACTGAGGCCTGTCACACAACAGCTGAGGTCAGTGCTGTTTGGGGGAGGAGGGAGAGGGGGTCTGAGATGGGATTTAGGTGTCTAAGACCAACAGCCAAGACACATACCAGGCTGCAGGTCACATTCCTCATTGTTAACTGTTAGACTGGGATGCTTTCCTTGGACCACAGCTACTTCATCATCTGCAAAGACCTCAGAATTCTCCATCCCCAAGAAGAAATCACACTGAGATACCAGATACTACTTCAACACTGAAGCCACACCATCACCCTCACATCCTCCCTCACCCTCACAGTAGTTCCACATAAGGTCCTCTTCGCACTTCCACCACCCACATTATCCTGGAGACCCTCCCCAGCCCCATTCAGCCACCAGCCTCCCTCTGCCATTCTCCTCAGACCACCAGAGTAGTGACAATCCTTGGCCACCTTCACCCTTACACAACAAGAACACAAGCCACTGTCATCATGCTCACAACAGTAGGAAAAAGGTTTTGTTCTGTGCCCCAAGGACCACAGGAGTGCCTGGTTTGGGAATGGTGCCACAGAATATCCCAAGTAGTCAGAGGAGCTGTGTAGAACTGTTGACACTCTCCAGCTTTCCTGATGCTTTAACTTGCTGGGATTATAACACTGAATTACTGACTTCTGATCTTTTGACATCCCCACCTGACACAGTGCTCAGATGTAGAACTCCCCTTCAGCCCACAGCCCCACTATCTTGAGTATCTGCTCCCCAAAACAACGCCAAAATCCACAAGAACGAATTCATCTCCCTCCTCAACTGCCCTTGTGAGACCCTGGCCCATGAACATTCCTGACAGGCTATTTAGTGGAGTGTGTTGTTACTCTTCTTCCTTATGGTCTCCTCATGGGAAGCTATTCCTTTTACCTGTCTACCTGTGCTGTAATCATACCTTGGTTTTGATGTGCACACAAGCTCTGTGTGGCCTGGATCCACCCAAGGACTGCAGGAAAATCACATCCCAGATTTCCACACAGGCAGTTTAGCCCTCTCCATAACATTCCTGGTCCTGATCTAACTGAGACTGGTATTACAGCACTGTAACTCCATCAGCTTCAGCTGAGTGTGTCTGCTCATGCCAAATTTGATTTGGTTTGCACTGAAACAAAAACAAATCAACAAACAAGCTTAGAGTGAGCAATACAGAGTGAGGCTTCCAGAGCTCTTTGGAGCTGATCCCAACCCTACCCTTGGTTATCTGTGTGCCTCCCTTTTCCCCATTCACAAAATGAGGTATCTACATTGTCATTCATGAAGGGGTGTACTCTCTGTACTTGACCTGGAATATATAAAGTGCTATGTGACACTGATTTATACCACCCTATGAGAGATCACAATCAGGCTTTGCTATTATTTTCCTGATGAATACACTGCCTGGAAAAATGCCTGATACAATGATGGCTCAGGATGAGTGATGCAGGTTGGTTTATTTAAAGCAGTAACATCAAAGCAAAAGGTCTGCTGATTCAGCTCATAAAAATCATTGATGCATAAAACCAACAATAATATCAGGAAAGAAGAAGGGGAATAGAGGATTGGGAGAACAGAAGAAGAAAAGGCAACCCAAACCCATCGTAAGTGCACGTAAGACAGTCTAACTCTTTCAAAAAGCATTTGCAAATACCCTTGTGCTTAGTGGGGAGAAGTCTATGTGAAAAGATCTATGGTAACTGGAGAGACACGATATTAAGAAAAGGCATCTCTCTTCCATTTATCTATCTTTGATTGAAGCTTCTGGTCCAGCCAGCAGCTTGGGAATGTCTTCATTTACAATATTCCTTCCTGAAATCTGAAAGCAAATGAAAAGGAGGTCAGTAACTGGAGAGATATTCCAAACCATCCAAAGCAGCACACTGTAATATGGAGTCAGCCACACAGTGACAAGTGACCATTTGCAGTCCACCATGTCCCCAGTACCCTCTTCATAAAGCCCCCAGTGAGATTAACTGTGAAAGAACCATTGCACAGATCATCTCTGCAGAATATAGGCAAAAATATCATGAGAACTCCATCAGGAAGGTCTAAGGCAACCCATGGACTCTCCACACCATTCCCTTCTTGATATCATTTCAGTCTAATTTATTATATTCTAAATTCATATGAGAAGAGTCATGGAACTGAACAACAGCTTAGAAGCACTGTTTGACGTAAGTGTGACTCTACAAACTGAGGCATAATACTCAGGATTAATACTGGATAAGCAAAGGGAGATTCAGCCCCTAGAGAGGGAGAGTTGTTTGCTATTGTTGGATGAAGTAAGTGCCTGCCCATTACCCATAAACTACTTCAGCTCTAAACACTCCCTTTTGCACAGTGTTTTCATCTCAAACACCATGCCAGGACATTTTTGAGCTACACCTCCCTCTGAGGTTACAGAATGCACTATTCCAGCCCTTCCAGGCATTCGTTTTCCAATAAAGAAAAGAATCTGTGTATGCCACGCCAAAAGTCTTTAACAGCCTAATCACTACTTGCATCTTGTGGCTCCATGATGAAAGGATAGCAAGGCAACTAGGTTCTCATTCCTCCTACCATCTGTCATGATGTTTATCCTTCCTCATTCGGCTGTGGCTTGGTCAGCTCACTGCAAAACTGTGTTCTTCCCTCCTTCAACCCATCAGAAGGTTCCTGCAGCCACCAATTAGGGCGAAGCAAGTCGTTATTACCTTTGTCTAAATCAATGTTCTTTGCTGGGAAGCTTCTGGCTTGCTCAGCCTTCTCCTTCAGGATGTTGTTTTTGTAATCTGTGTAAGGGAGGAGTATAGTTCACACAGCCATTAGAACATTAAAAGCAACCAAACACTTTCCAAGTGAATGGGTCCTTCCTTGAAGTACTCCGGGTCTGGCATCTCCAGATCTCTAGGAGTAACTCATGGACTTACTCCGGCACTCAGCAGGAAAAGGAAAGCTGCTATGACTTAATTTTGCCCCAGGCACTAATCAGTTATGCAGACTTCAGCTTCCTGCTCCTCACAGGTACCACAGAGTCTTCCAGCATGTAACACAATGCTGGAAGGTGAAGGTGACTGATGCAGTTGGTTAGGGGAGCTCTCCTGAGACAGAGACAAGGATGCTGCTGTCCTGGCCTCTGCAACCCACCCTCTGCAATCCCTTTGTTCTTTACTTCAGATCCTGTATACACCTCTGGGGCCTCAGTTATAACCAGTTTTGACCTGGTTTGGAGAATGGCTGCTGGTTGATGCATACCCAGCCTGACGTCTTCACTTCTGATTTGAGTCAGATCTGTTGTGTCGACTGTAAACTCTTTCAGATTGACATCCTTCCTGAAAAGGAATAACAGTGAAAAATGGGCACATCCTTTAACAACTGCCTGCTTTCACACTTCTTCACCAATGGCTTTTCCAAATCTACTTTAGAGAATTTAAGTGACAGTGTTTATTTGAAGCATGACAGATAGATAACAGCATTGGCAACCACTGTTCATGGGTGCTTTTCCTGCCTTTGCCCTTAAGGTATCAGCCAGATTCCAGAAGGTCACTTTGCTTACTAGTGAATCTGGTTCTCCTCTCTCTTCCTTTTACTGTCTTTTCTATTAACACCTCCAGATCTCTGGCTGTGGCTCTTCTTTCCCCACATGTTTGTCCAGAGGTTAGAACAACGAGGAACCTATATGCACTGGAAACTCCCCATCTCTTCCACTTTAATAATATACAGTAAAACATAAAGGAACCATCTCACAGCAGGGTTTACAGTAGATTTGTGCATTACCCCTTCACCACTAACTCCTGATGACATCTCACAGAATGTCATCTGTGAATCACTTCCCAAAGTATGACAAGAGGAGATGCAATTGCCAAATCAGCCCTAGAAACCATTCTCCCCTCCAGTACTTTGACAGCAGGGAAGCTGCTCCCTAACATGCAATCATCATGCAAGTGTATATTCCTGGCAATATTACACTAACTGGAGTATAAAGCTGCAAAAGAATTGGGGGAAAGCAATGAATAAACTCTATCAAACAGCTTGTGCTTTACATGGCTACTAACCAGATCCTCAGCTGTTTCAGGCTCTAAGTGACACCTGAGGATTGAGGCCCAAAAGTTCATTTCTATGCACTCTAAGCCTAGATAATAGATGCTGTAATTATACTTACTCTCCATATTTCTTCACATTGTATTCGTAACCTGAAAAGGGAGAAGAAATAGGATGAGCAGTTGCATCCATTCCAACCAAGCCCTCCCACAGAGCACTGAGAACCAGAACACTCAGGACGTATTCACAACGCTCCTTATCTGTGATGCTGATTCCACAGTCCCTCCAATCAACAAGAACTCACGTGTGTTCCAATACCACCCTTCCCTTTACTCACCAGGCAGTTTTACACCACACTCATGAATCTCTCTTGGCACCAGCACCTGCAAAGGCCTCCCCAGTGTGTATGGTGCTGGTTTCCAGCAGAGCATCACTGCCTTCAGCACTGAGCTGTGCAGTGACTGCAGAACCAGCTCTGCTGCCAGGAGCTATCTCAATAGGCACCACCAGGGCTGGTGTTTTCCAGCACTCACCTCTCTGCCGGCGCTTGCGGGTGATGAGCACCACGATGATGAGGAGGACGATGAAGAGCAGCAGAGTTGCCAGGATGTAGCCCAGCTGCTGGAAGAAGTGCAGCCGGCTCTCGGGAATGATGACATTTATCACATTGTGGCCCCTGACAACGTTTGGATCTGATGGCAGAGGAAAAGGAAAACAGGCTGATAGTTGTCATGGGCATCCAAGGCAAAGCATGGGCACATGCAGGACCCTGAATCCTGGAATGGTTTGGGTTGGAATGGAACACTTGAACACTGCCAGGGATGGGGCAGCCACAGCTTCTCTGGGCACCCTGTGCCAGCGCCTCAGCACCCTCACAGGGAAGAGCTTCTGCCTCAGAGCTCATCTCAATCTCCCCTGTGTCAGTTTAAAACCATTCCCCCTTGTCCTGCCACTATCAGGACCTGTAGTGACCCTGAAGGACCTAAAAAGCATGTTAAGTGCATGAAGAAAAAGGCAAATGCAGCCTAATTCACAACACACTGCACCTCTGTCAGAAGATGTCTCTGCTCTTCGCAGGAACATTATACTTCCCAGGAGCATGAAATACTAACAGTGACTATTGCACATTCCCTTCCTGCTGCCTGGCTATGAGCATGTCCTTGTTCATTGCAGAGGGCAAGTCCAGCAAGAAGTGACACTAAACAGCCCCAGGTCTTTCTGCAGGGTAACAAAACCCTCCTCTGGGTCCCTCACATCACACACACCACGTTGCTTGGGCTCCAGACAGCTGAAGTATGAAGCAGCCCCTCCCTGCCAAGGGTTATAATTTACAGAGTGGGAGGAATTTTCAATGCCAAAGAATGAGTTTCCTTTGAAATAAAATTAAAAATATTAAAAAAAAAAAATCAATAAAATAAATAAAATCCCCCAAAGAAAAGCCAAGATTCCATCTGTGGGTGCAGCCGCGCTTCAGTTCCGCAGCGCAGGAAAGGGTAACTCAAAACTCTTTACGTGGAACATTTTTGGAGATCTCAAATAAATAGGTCAATGTTTTACACATAGAAAGAGGAAGCGACTTCTCTGCCTGCAGCAGTCGGAGGAATGGACAAATCCAGCCCAGGCACAGACAAACCCCTGCGCTGGGGTGCTTTGCTCTTCAAAACAGAGCTGAATGTGACACCCTCACCCCATGACAGGGACCAGTCACGGACCACCAGGCAGGAACCAGTGCGGAGTTCTACCGCTCCCTTGGGAGTTCAATCCTGTAAACTGGTCAGAGGGAATCAGGGGAAAGATGGGGGGAAATATCCCCAAACCCACAGTACCATTTACCAGATGTGTCCTAATGGGAGGAATGCTGACGTGGCAGAGTGACTGGTTCCACTTTGTCAGGTAGTTTGTTTCCAGCCTTTAAAAACACCAACCCACCAACAATAAACTCAAGTAGGACAATAGTGGATTGAAATACATACTTTGAAACCAGAACTGCTAATGCTAACACCAGTCCTAGAGCATTGAGAGGTTTTACATATGCTGTGCTCTGGTAGTCCTCCACTCCAGTAATATTCCACTTTATATTGGGACTGCTTGATGCTGTGTGCTTGCTGGCCGTAGTGTTGGAAACTGGCATGTGTTTTTCACCACTGCTAAGCTAAAAACATCCCAAACCAACAAACCCACTCGCAAGGCTGCAAACAGTGTATGTGACAGTCCTACTTTAAGAAACCTCTGGATCTCCTTCAGCAGCTGCCACAACGAGATGGCAGCCACTGGAGCAGCACTTGAGCCAGAAGTCAGCACACACAAATACATTCTATTCCTGGCTTTTTGTTTTCCCACCATGCTGCAAGATAGGGATGGAGCTGAGTTAAACTTTAGTCAACATTGGAGAGGTCACTGTAACAACAAACAGTGGAAACAGAGATTCAACATCTTTGGGCCTCCTGGGTTTACTCAATCAAGTAATAGTAAAAATACATGTCATGCTCATGTTCTGACAGGGCATCACTGCTGCACTTCAATGTGCATCACCAGGGAGGCAGGAGAATGTATCCCATAACTGGGGAAACTGAGGCACTGAGGAGCAGTTGACTGAGTTGCTCCCAGTAGCTGCCAGTGCTTAGAACAGCATAACCAAGGCAACAGACACTGCTCCTTACCCTGATGAAGGTTTGTTCTGTAACCATGATCTGACCAGTACATCTCAACACAGCACATCCATCTGCCTCCAGTTCACTCATGGGATCTGGCTTAGCTACTGGAAAAGAAGTTCTAATGGGGGGGAAGAACATTACTGAGGTGTAAAGGGTCGGATTCTTCTGTAAAGTAAAGAGCTCTGCAGCAAGAGAGCTCCCAAATGCTGGCTATGTGGCCCAATTTCTCTTCAAGGCTGACAAAGGATTAAGAATACTTCAGCAATAGGCATGAGACACAACAGATACCATTCTCCTATCACTTGCTCCAGAGCAAAGGCAGAGTAAAACTGCACTGAATTAGTAGACATACACCATATTTAGATCACTGAGATTGAGAGCAGAACTGAGCTCGTGCTTATATTCAAAACAGGATGAAGTTTCCTGTCTGAAAATGGCTCCAGGCCTTGGAGACAGGCCAAAAGCTATAGCTGCTTGCTGAAAAAAGCTCTTTGTTTTGCTTTTGTTATCTCCTGATGTTTCATTTTGGTTTCATGTTATATCCCCACATTCTATATGGTGTTTCATGGAACGGGGCAGCACCTCAGCCCTTTCTGCTATACACAAACAGGACATGTCCCAGCAGGCTCCCCATCAGCAGTGGGTTGGAAACAGGCACTGCGGATGTCTCAGCTTCTTTCTCATTCCCAGAGACTCAGCACATTCTTGTGTGTGGTGCTCTCAGAGCAGCTGAGGGTTCACTGCCCTCAGGGGACAAAGCTCTCCGAGGCTGTTCTTTCTGACAGTGGCAATGGCTTTTCTCAAGAAGACCAAGTTCCTCGTGCACCGAGGGCACTACTCCCACCTAACACAGCCCTGGCAGGTTCTAACTTCGGAGCAGGCAGGTAACTATTCAGCAGGACAACAGCCAGGAAAGGGAGGAATCAATTCCTGGGTGGGCAACTCTGAACGCAAGATCTAGTTTCCATCTGCACAATGGGATCTGGGCAGCAGGCAGGGAGAATGGTATTTGTATGGCCTGGCTCCCATGTCAGCCCAGCCCCAGCACCACCTCCCTGAGCACTGCCTGGCTTTTCTGGACACCAAGCTCAGTCCCACGGGGCAGGTTTAGGTTTCTGTGGCTTGAGAAAGCCAATTGCTCCAGAAGAATAGACCTATTTAAACATGTCTGAAGCAAGTCAGAATTCTCTATTAAGCAGCCAATAAATATTAAGCCACAATGAATGTTTCAAAATGGTAATAAGGAATTATACCCAAAAGACTTAAACTTGGGATCTTTGTTTTCTTTTTGCTGCTTTAACTAAGCCTGATGGGTTTGAGCTTGGGCAGGCTCAAAGGAGAGTTCACTGCACTGGAAAATTGGTTTAAGCAAAGCTGAAGGGAGGAGGAGAATTCCTGGTGCTCAATTCTGCACAGTCTGGCATCGTGCATAGCCTAAACCCTGTGCAAAAGGGAGAGGAACAATCTACACCTGTGAGAATAGTGGCATGTTGTAACAGCAAAGGCAAGCAGAATGGGCCCCCCAGCCCCACACCTTCATAAGAGCAACCAGGAAAAGGAGGCTGTTAGAAAAACAGCTTGTTTGCCTTAGGGCATGTCAGCATTAGGAGCAGAACAGGCTGCAGAATTGCCCTGGAGCAAAGAAAACAGGAGCTGGACATGATGGCACTGCAGGTAATTAACCCTGATGGGTGACACCCTGACACCCACTTTGGTGCAGCAGTGTTAAAGCAGCTCTACAGGATCCTCACTAGTATCCTACACATGCAGTTCCTACACCAAAGCAATGGAAATAGCTCAGAAACAACCAAGCCCACACACTAGTAGCGAGGGAGGCAAGACCTCACCTACTCTTCTAACCCTGAGGGTAGGAATAGCCCTGGCTCAAATGTGAGAAACTTTCATAAAGGAAACCTCACTGCTGCTCTAAGTGGCACCTTCACTTCTCAGGTGTCTGTGGCACTTCTGCAGGGCAGAGGTTTGCCTTGACCATGCTCCCTGCTGCTGGCACTCAGGGATCCCTGCAGACCACTGTGGAGGTACAGGAAAGGAAAGGATGCTTTGGCATTTGGAGCAAAGGCCTCTCGAGGTGATGATGAGGAGTGATGTGTTATATTCCTGTGGCTTACTGAGCTCTTTAGAGATCAAAGGTGCAACTGTAGATACTTATCTCCTCCTCAGTCAGGAGAACCACTTCTGGCAGCCACTTACCTATGGCTGGGGCAACGTTGTGAGTTGTGAGGTTCACCACCTTCTTCTCTCTCACCGGCTCCGTCACAAAGACTTGGTAGATCCTGCGCTCATGCAGGCCACAGTAGTGATGGTGCAGGTGGCAGGAGTAAGTGCCTTCATCTGCACTTTCCAGCTGTGAAATCCGCAGGGAAAAGTCTCCCAGGGCAAAGGCTGTGTCAGTGATGTTCATCTTCTGACGGATGAAGAGAGGCCCGTAGGAGCGGCGCTCCCCAGACGCATAGAGATCAATGAGGCGGTCGGCCCGGTCGTGAGGAACGCCCGGGGGCTGCCTGTCCCAGTGCACCACTTGCTGCTCCTCCTCGCTGTGCCGCTCGGTCCAGATGTGGTTACGGTTCACACAGGGCAGCATCACTGTGCTGCCTTCCAGAGCAACAATCACTTGCATTTCCCCATCCCAGTACTGGTTTGCATCCTTGGCTGTGGAGACAAGACAAGCTTGTGCAACCTTGCTACACGCATCTTTATTGATTGTCTTACTCTTAAGGACCTCCAAGCTCACCTAAGATTGCTCTCAGACCCTTCAATCCTCTAACACATCCCCTCCAAAGATTTGGAAGTGCCTTTTTCACACTTATGTCAGCAGTCAGTAAAGAAACACACCTTTATTTTCTACATTCTAGGTCAATGCATTAAGCAAAACCACTTTCTTTTCTTTGTAAGTGAAAGTTAATCCTGTGCTTCAGAAAGCAGGAAGTATATTCTCTCTGCAGACTAAGAAGGGAACAGGAATAACAGATTTCATCTTCAATATGCTGTATCCCAATCCTCCACGCAGGAAATGCTTCTCTACCCACAAATGCCCTAATTACTGGAGGAGTTCAAGAAGCAGTGTTCAGTACTTTGTTCTTGACAAGGAATAACAGAAGAACCAAAACACAGATGAGCAGATTGGGGCTCACAGGCCTGTCTGGTTGTTTTTACTGCAGAGAAGCTGTGAGAACAGCAGAAGAGATGCATTTCTCTACCATCCCATCAGCCCTCCAACAGCTTCCCAGCACAATCAGCCCCAGGAGTTTCTCTTGTGCATTATACAGATTTAAATGGCATGGTAGTGATGCACGTGTGGCATGGCTGGCACACACTGGCAGTTGCCAACAGCCCTTAGAAACTTACTCTTAGAGCTGGAGTTAAGGTGTGGTAACTTGAGGAGGCTTTTTAACTACGGGCTTCTCAGGGTAAGCTCACCAACCAATGTACACAGCAGATCTTTGTGGCTAACCTGACTGATGATGGATTGTTACTGGGGATGTTCTATTGCTGGAGCAGTAAACATTTAGAGTAAATATTTAACTTACCAGGCTCCACGCATTGTTTGGCACATGGCAAGAAAGGAATAAACTGAATAAACACTGAATAACATTTCTGAAACTCAGGGAATCTGACAGCAAACAGCATAGTGAACACCACAATTCCAATGCTTTCCAAGTCTCCTGAGGCATCTTTGCCCTGAACCTGTAACTGAGGTGGGCAAAACCCTGCATCCACACTGCTCTTCTCTGACACAGAGAAGAGAACAGCATGCAAGGCCTGCTGTGAATCAGCTACAACTCAATTCAACAGAGCCCTGGTGGCCACCGGACTCCAGTTGCCAGTCCCTTGCAGAAAGGAACACCAAGCTGTCTGCCACACTTACCTTTCTTGGTGATATCTAGTCGGATTTTCACAGTTTCATATAAGTGGCAGTAGTGATGGTGAAGGTTACAAGAATAGGTGCCTGCATCACTCTCTGCAACATCTAGCATAACAGGGAAGAGAGGGGAAGTTGGATGTTTTATACTGAGGCAATGATTACTTTTGTCATTTATACTGTTTCTCGAAAGCTTATATGGATGCAAAAGGGCCTTTATGTAACTTAGTTCTAACCCATCCTTATCAGCAGGGTGGGCTAAACAGAGAAGAATCACCTCACCTAATATAATAATTTGTTCAAGTTATTTGCTCTTCTGTGGAACATATTTGTATTAATAGATGGAAAGAGAAGGGTCCCCGAGAAGCCCACATAACTTTCAGGCAACGAGTTGTTATCAATTCTCTTTTAAAATGGGACTGTTTCAAAGGGAAATAAAATGCTATTGCCAGTGCTTCAGAGAACCTCAATCTTATTACTTACCTTTATTTATTTATAGAAAATGCTCTGTAAAATAGCCATTTTCACTAAAAAGCCCCCAAGTTAATTTAGTGACAAACCCTCCATTCTGCAGATCGCATGAGGAGAAAAGATGCTGTTTAATACCTTTGATCACCAAGGAGAAGTTGCCATCTGTAAATGCATTCTGGGGCATGAATATCCTCCCCTGGTTGTAGGAGCTGTAGACTCGCTGAGCTCCAGCAGAGTACATGTCACACAGCCTCTCCATCTTGTTGTCCCCATAGTAGCTGCTGTACACGTCCCAGTGCACCACACGCTGCCGGTCGTTGAGGCGATCCTGGGTCCACACCATGCGGTAGCTCTTGCAGGGCAGCACAGCCTGAGAGCCCACTGCAGCACTGATGTTCAACACTGACACTACAACACTGTCCTGGGGGTTTGAGGCATCAGCTGGGACTGAAAACCAGGAGTAAAAACCAGAGTTAACAGATTTATGGCATGTGAAGACAACACTAGACCTGTCCTAGAATCGCTGCACACCTTCTATCCAAAAGAAAGGAGCTTTCAAGACCAACACAGAGCTGTCTCATGGAGAAATACAATAGAAAGCCACTTAAAACCACTGATTTCATTCAGTGAAAGCAATGTCTATGATGGCTGCTATCAGGATTGTAGATTTGACCTATCCTTCCTAATGCTCACCCCCAGTTTAATCAAGGTTTAGAGACACCAGTTCATGGGATGCATGATTCATGCCGTTAGTAGTGAAACCCCCGCTGCATATCATGGAATCAGAGTCCCCTCATTTCTCCTCTTGATCACAAAACCAGGCAAGTTACAAAGAGGTCACTCACCTGAGTATAAACAAACAGAACCTGTCAAAACAGAAAAAAAGAGTGTTACTGACAACAAATAGAAGAAAAACTCCAAATCTCCTCACAGACAGCAGCTACCTCCTGTTATTATTCCATCTATTCTTCTCTGTTAATACACTTAACCTGCGTATCACGGTTAAGTCCAGAGGCTCAGATCTTGGTTAGCCCATGCTGCAGCAGCCACTGTAGTGAGAAAAGGCCAAAAGACAACTTTAATCTCCAAGACTCCAAACCAACCTCCTGTAAAATTGATGGTGGGATTAATGCATTGAGGGAATTCTGTAACTCTGGAGTATGCCGAGTCAAGTGAGGAGTGCTATGACTGGGCTGTTTCACTTCACACTATGACATGACACTCATGCTGGGCAAACACATCCTTCATTTGGGAGCATCCTCCCCAGAGACCCTTCTGCTCACATTCCTGGTCTGTACAGTTACCACTATAATCCCAGACTGGTTTGGGTTGGAAGGGACCTTAAAGCTCATCCAGCTCCAACTCCCTGCCACGGGCAGGGACACCTTCCACTAGAGCAGGTTGCTCCAAGCCCCTGTGTCCAACCTGGCCTTGAACACCGCCAGGGATGGAGCATGCTCTGGATGCAACTGCAACTCTCTCCAGCTCATGTGACTTGGATCTACGCAGGAAGAACTTTGCAAGAACTGAACTCATGCCTTTGTCTCTGCACTTCTCTGGTCCAGTCCCTCCTGCTCTGTGTGTAGGAGGAGGTGACAAGGTCTCCTGGCATCACGCTTTGAGGGCACAATTCAGATTCCCAACACAATGACATCGTTCATCTCTAACCAGTCAAACCCAAACGGTTTCCAGCAAGATCATTAGATGTTTTGTCCTGCTAATGTCATAGGCACAGTGTCCTCCAGACAAAGGCTGCATTTCTTGTTTAACCCGGGAATTTAGGCATTCCAAAAGAGAATAAATTCACTCCAAACTGGGGCTCTTTTAACCACCACCCCCAGTGCACGAGCTGAGAATAAACCCTGTTTCCTCTCCTTTTCCTATCACAAAGCACTGGGCAGCGACACTAGAGAACAGAATTGAGCAGCACTGTCTGTTGAGCTGCCAGTTCAAAGCCGCTCCAAATGTGAAGTTCTTTTTCCTGGAGTTATAATCTCAGCATGACAAATAAAAACCTTGGCCAAAGTCTGTGCTGCTCTGGATAGGAGAGAGAGATACATCATACACAAGACATTATAATTCCATCATTTGATGGTCTCTCCTAACAGGCTGCAAAATGCCTGATGGTAAAATACAAGCTGCCAACCTCTGCCTCTGGAAGCCAGGATTTAGATTTAGCTTAGAACAATGAAGGAATGATACACAGCTCTTTCACAACACCAAACCACCCTTCTCCAGGAGAAATCAGCCTCACTTGCAACAGGACAACCAGCTCTCAGCACAACAGCATCCACTTGGATCAGTGTGACAAATGTGTCTGAACTGGTGTTTGCCCTGTGACAAGGGAAGAATACAGTTATCAGGACTCGAGCAGTGAGTGTGTGCTAGGGAGTGGTGTGTGAGAGCTGTTGGCTGCACAGCCACAGCTTCCAGAGTCCTGCATTGCTGCTCATGAACAGCAAACTGATTTGGTGCTACAGAAACATCCTCTCCTGGCTCGGGCAGAGGAATGCATTCACTTTCCTCCTTTCCTCTTGGAAGTTAATGTAAAAAACATTGAGCCCAAACGCAGCATCATAAATCTAACAACCAAAATATCCACCTAAGCCTTGCAATATGCTCTGCTCAGCAGCCTGTCACAGCCCTAAACTAACACTAGCACTAACCCCTGCATCTATATATTCTAGCTGGCCCCACTGGCACGGTGAGGACCACCCAGTCCTAACCCTATCCCACCCACAGGGGCTTTCTGCCAGACTGGGCTGGCTCAGTTACATGCATTTCTCCAGCAGCTCCCAAACACAACTCCCTGTAAAACAAGGAAGCAGTGAAGCTGTCTGATGTGACAGCTTTTAGATAAGGAAAGCTTGTGTCTTGTGGGGTTTGACAGCTTCTTTTTCCCTCCCTAAGCAGCAGGGCAGGAGCACTGTCACTTACTTGACAATTACACTTCTATGTCTGCCCCTCAGTGACCAGATGATGCTGCTTCCCATTGGGAAAAGGGAAGAGACCGTTGATGCCTTGCCTGCATTTTACCATACTGCTATTTTGACTTGCTGAGTGTTGCCACACAAAGGTGAACAGCTCAAGATTACAGTGACATTATGCACTACAAGAAAACCCATGCAAGGTGAAGGTGTAGTCAAGTGTTGTGTTGGATTTCAGCTCAGAGACAAGAGATGGAAGAGAAAGAGGTTTTCACTGCATGTCTGTGCACGCACACAGATTCTGGACAGCTTTAGGTCTAAAACCTGCCTTAGGGTATCATTCATAGACTCAGACATAGTGGTAGGTGCAAATATCAGAAAGACAGTGGTAGAGGAGCCAACAAGCAAAGTTCTAGAAAGGAAAGGAAGGACAAGTCTTTACAAGAGGCATGGGAGCTCCACAAGACAAAGAAGGAAGAACTGACTGTTCTGATTCCCCAGCAGGGCTGGCAATCTGCACACATACATCAGGTCATGGGTAAGACTCAAATTTATTTGACATAGCTGTAAATGAGATCACTTAGAAATCTAAGGAATCTGGAATGTCTCGGATCTCATGTATGCCTGGAGAAAATGCAATTGAAAACAAGTGACCTTCAATAACCTGAACACAGAGCACTGGTTAAAGCAGGAATAAGCCTTTTTCCCTTTTCAGTCTCCTTTCTCTGCTGTGAGGCCTCGCCCTGCTATGTGAGACAAGCAAAGGAGACATGTCCCCCAGCCATGCTTTTTACAGTTATTGTTTGT
This sequence comes from Strigops habroptila, assembly GCF_004027225.2. Lineage (NCBI taxonomy): Eukaryota > Metazoa > Chordata > Aves > Psittaciformes > Psittacidae > Strigops > Strigops habroptila. The sequence goes on from NC_044292.2 coordinate 6,041,786, forward strand.
CTAACCCAGTAGCTACAGAACAAAGGCAGAGTTATATCCATAACCCAGCAAAGTTGACAGTTTATGAACTACAGGATTGGGGAAAACTGGAAGCAGTTATTCTGGTGAGTCACCTGCAACTGTAAAACCAAGTGAAAACTCAGAGTTTTGCAATCACGAGACTCCAGGACCTAGAGCTTCAAAACCACCAAATGCCTTAATAGTCACCAGCACAGAACTCACTGTAGCTTTGCATAATCACTTTGTCCTCTCTGGGTGATGTACCCGCAAAAAGACATCTAGATGCTGTGCTCTGACATGCTCTGTGCACTCAGCGCGCCTCTCAGCAGGATCCCAGAGGCATTCTGCTGGTTCCACCATATAGGAAGAGGAAAGCAGCTTGCAAAAGCATTTCCTAATCCCTTGTAAAAGGCAGAGCCAGCTCTTACTTCTTGAATCCCATCCACTTTTCAAGTAAAGAATTAAGCCACAAAAACTGCAGGAGAACTAGAAGGAAAAGCCTCAGGCTCTGAAAGACATCTGACATATCCAAGCTCTCCAGGCAGTGTCCTTGGAACAGCTCAAACACAAAACTGTCCCTTGAGTCTTGCCTGAACAATGCCACCACTTCTCCTGGAGAGAGCTGCTGGCAGAGAGCCTGCTTCACAGGTAGATGCATGTGCTAATGAAACCACTAAGTTCCTGTCTCATACCAGAGGATGAAAGACTACCAGAGCAGAAAAGGGAAGTGCAAACACTGTAAATGCTTGCCTGAGTGCCAATGGGGACTCAGCACCAGCTCTACCTGAGTGCTCCTGCTGAGCTCAAGAGGATCCTTGCCTCTGATGCCAGCAGAGCAAGGAGAAGCTGCTTGGACTGAGCCTTGCGAGGCAATAAGCATCACTGAAGCCCAAACTGTAGCAAAGAGCAGGGAAGAAAACAAAGGCGGCACTGGAGAAATGAGTGCCATAACCCACCAGGTCTGTGGGCTGAAAGAGCAGTCTGTGAGGCTGACGCTGCCTGCCTAAGTAAGCTCAGCTCACTATTCCTTTGCACACCTTCTCTGGTACCTCCTGGTCTGTCTCAACTTCTTTTCCTCTTCTGAAAAAGGAAGAGACATCATTTGACATTAGGGGCACAGAGGGACGGTCCAGTCCTAGAGAAACAACATGTTCTTCACAAAACCTGTGTCAGATTCTTTATTTTTCCCATAAATCCCATGGGAGAGCTACTCAGGGGATTTAATGGTCTCTGTAGAGCCATTAGACAGTTATTGCAAAACCAGCAGCTTGTGCTACCAAGCTATTTCCAAATACTTCTGGAGAGTGGCAGTGGCTCCATGCTGGCTCCTGAGGGAGCTGACCCCACATCTAAGAGGCCATAATGGCTCAGGACGCAGTGACATCAAGGTGACAGCTACACAAATGGCCTCAGCTCTCCTCTCATTGGCATGTTTTTAAACCCCACTGACCAGTAACCAGGAATAACATCTGGGCCCATCTCGAAGAGGCAAAGGAGGGAGGTGCAAGAAGTACAGTTCCACCGAGACATCTCTCACTCACCACCAGTCCTGCTGGCCTAGGACTGCAAGACTAAGCTTTCCAGCCAAGGTTTCCCTTACAAAGCCAACTGATGGTCAAGCCAGGCTTTGATCTAAGTCTCTATGTTTGTCCTGAACAACTTTCTCAAGTCTTCTGCTTCCATAAAGGATGTCAGGACTGGAGAGCCCTTAACTACCCATCTAATCCCCACACTTCCAGCACCTCAGTGCAGGTAGGAACATGCCCATGAATTGGCAGAAAGCAAGAATGTGCTACCTCAGCAGAAAGGAAGCCTGCTGCCTGGACAAGAAACCAATCTCCATCTTGGCCACTGCAGCACCAGGATCCCTCACAGCTTTGCCCTAACTTTCTCACAGACAGTTCAGATATTAGCTCAGCTTCAGAAACCTTTCTCTACTTTGTGTACTTCATGCTGGCTCGAAGCCCACAGCCTAGTTTGCAGAGCCATTCCAAACACAGTGCTGTTCCTCCCTGCACGACATTAACACTTGAGGGTGTGGTTTCTCTCCAGAAGGGATCAAATATGGACCAGCACAGATTTCCTCCCTTCTCCCCTCTTTGTGTTCGCTCATTATGTTATAACCTGGCTTGTATGGGGATAGCAGCACTCAAACATCAGGGCTGCCTGGCATACAGACAGCTTTCTCTCTAAAATACACCTCAAAAGAGCCTGTCAGAGATCACCCATCCCTGGGTGGGATGCTGCTGCCTCTGTGCAGCTTCCCCACTACTCTACAGCAACCCAACCTGCTCTTCCTGCCCTGGGTGCTCCCCAAGCTCTGCCAATGTGCTAAACCACACTGGGGAGCAGCTGGACTGGTTGGTGCCTCTGAAATACAGTATGTGGCCTCTCCTCCTCCTCCAGGCTTAACCCAGCCCCACACACCAGTTTTCTGAGCCACTTTAACCCTTCTGTCCCTATGACTGACCCCATATGTTGTCAATTGCTAAACCTTGCCTTAGGCATTGCAAAACTGGGAATGATGTGGTGACATGGAAACTAATTAGGGACCAAACTGGGAACTCTTCAGCTCCATCTGCCTGCTGAGGAATGCTGAGAGGCTCAGGTGGCTCAGCCACAGGCTTACATTAGCAGGGCTGGGAAGAGCAGGGGGGTCACCAGTGCTCCTTGCTTCCCACCATCAGTTCTTGGAGCTGCAACTGGTCCTTTGCTCAGAGGTGCTGCTTTAGAGCCCAAAGTGTGGATTTGCTGGGGTTTGGCATTAATCCTCAAACCTTCTCCTGCCATCCAAGCCTTACTGGGGTCTCTCTGTTTAGCTTGAGGGGAAGCTCTCAGGACCCTAAAGCTTCTTTCAGCTCTTACAGAAAACTCTGTGATTAAAGGAAAGGTACAAGCCATTCTGTTACTGCGAGACTCATTATGTTACTCATCAGGCTTGTCCTCATCCCTTTCTTGCACCTTACCCCAAAGTGAATTCCTATGTCTCCTGACTTTATGCTGACCAGAAAAAAAGCCAAACCAACCAAGCAGAAAACCCACATTCTGATTTCTTCCTCCATCCTGAACACTCGCACACACATCAGCTGGTTCTGCCTCTTCAAAAGTGTAAAATAACCCCGGATCATGGAAATCTCACTACAGAAGCTTTACTGTACCCACATTCAAGCTTAGTATTTTTGAGTTTGCTGATCAATTAACTGACAGGAAAAAAGAGACTGCACAAACATGCTGGAGCATATTTAAACCACCTCCAATATTTCTCCATTCTCTCCCCTCTCCTCTCCAAAAAAGCATGAGAAACCCATGATTCCCTCCCCTAAATCTGCACAACCCCTTACAAAGACACCAGTTCAAACCCAGCAGCTGAAATAAACCCCAGCCCATCACGCCAAGCACCAGGAGCTTACTTTGCTGAAGCACCATCTGCCACAGGAGGAGTTTTGCGAGCTGCTCCATTTCTCCAGCAGCGTCTCCGTGTTTTCGTCTCACTGGAAAAACAAGTTGAAGGCTTCTTTTTTTTTTTTCCCTAACTCTTTTTTTGGGAGCTGAAAACACTGTGACCTCATCAGTTCACATCCCGAAGCTGGGGACAGCAGCTCATATTCTGCACTTACTCCACCTCCAACTCCCAACTCCCCACCTCCCCACTCTGCTCTCCCCCTCCACCTCCTTCCTCTCCCTAACGCGTACTACACAGTTACTACAAACACCCACTCTTCTCTTTCCCCTCCCTCTGGGACCTTCTGATCTGCCCCTGGCTTTGATGTGAAGTTTGATGGGGTAGAGCTGGTCCCACACAACTCTGGCTCGCAAAACAATCCTTCTCCCTCCCCCTAGGGATGGAGCTCATTTTCCTTGTGCTTTACTTGATCCAGCTGTTCCTTCCTTTGTTTGACACTCCTCCAGCTGTCTGCCTGAGACTGGATTGATTCTGTCTTCAGTTTTTGATCTTTGTCTCCTCATATGGTTTTACTTCGAGCTCCAGTCACCAAAGACAACCTAGAAAACAATACTCTGTCCTGTGATTTGCAAGCAAGGGTTTAATAGCAGCTTTCTCAGCAAAAGGGTAAATAATGCCAGAGACTGGATATGTGAGATCTTAGGGCAGTGCAGGCAAAAGGGCCTAGAACGCAACTAAGAGCCCCAAAATACTGTAATGGGGGGAACAAGTTTCCCTGTCACAGAGGAAAAGCTGGGTCAGATTTAGAGCTTCTGCTTCCTGCCCTTCACACAGAACTGAACTATGTGAGTAGCTGCTTGGCTGGCACCAAGACAAACAGCCAAGACCTGATACACTGCTGCTCTTCCCCTTTGCATACTCATAAGATAATACCTGCCCCGACAGCAGTGCCAAGACAGAGCAACAGTGTCAACCAACAACTGAATCTTCAGCAGTCTTTGCTCAAGGGAAATACTTGTTAAATTACATCTACCAGTTCCTAAAGCCTGAACTGATGTGTTTGACTGTGTTTATATAACCCATTGCACTGCGTTCCACTATGATTAGGAGTGTTAATGCAGTCACTTACTGAAAACAGCCAATGACAAACAGCAGACAAGGCAGCAGTAAGTTTCTGCTTCACAAATGCAAATCTACACCCCCCCTTTGTGTGTATATGCTCAGTTTGAACAGTTGAAACCTTACCAGCTTAACCTAAAGAGGGCAGCAACCTTCCCAGGTAGTGGGAGCAGCTTCAGCCTCATAAACCATTTAGAACTGGTTTAAGTTAGCCTCCTCTGCTGACTATAAGCATTAAGACATTTCTCTTCCACAGCAATCCAAGTTCTGAAAAGAGCAATTCATTTCCACTGGAAAAGTTTATTTCAAGTGGGACAAAATGGTAAAAGACACTGAGAGCAGTCCAAGTGCCTTCGGATATGGGTATGAAAGGTGTAAATGTTGCTTTAGACTTGGAATAGGGCTCCATCTGAATCCAGCCTTGTGTAGACCTAACAGCCTAATCCATGTAGGTGACTGAACTAGCCAGGGGTCTTTTAATACAAGACTTCAGGAAGATTGGATGAATATAAAGTCAGGAACTAGTGTAGCTGCTGCTAGTACTAAATGAGCTATGGGAAAGCTTTCTGCTTGTATTCTGTTGTGAAGTGATGGTTGTTTATGGTTAACAGCAGACAGAACCAGACACTTCCTAAGGAATTCCAAGAAACCATTGGAGCTATTATTAAACAATTTGACCATGCAAAAGCCTGCTGTCAGCTCCAGCAGGTCTCCACACTATCCAGAACAGATCCAGTAACTGCTTGTTTGCTTCTGGTCAAAAACTCTAAAATCATCTCCAGGTAAGAACCCCACAGAATTTCACTCCAAACTTCAACTCTGGCATTTATATGAAGCAGGGAAGTTTGTGGGTACTTAGATACAATCACTCACAGTCCAAGTTCACACATACCTGAGCTATGCCAACAGCCTGGATCTTCACACGTCCACTCCAGTTACAACCCTAATGCAAAACATGGGCTTGTCTTTGCAAGCCTCAGGTATCTGCATTAGCCCAATTCCACAGACACCTGCGTGCAGCAAAGGCTCCTACTGTGTCCCTCAATTGAAAACCTGCTGCCAGATTCTCAGCCATCACAACAAAGACAATATGATCAATGCAGCTGAGGTGCTGGGCTGGTGCTGAGCCACAAGTCTAGTGGCAAAAGGAGCCTTTGCTCTCTGTCAGGCCATGGAGCCAGAGGAAAGGCTCAAATCTGACAGCCTTTTGTTCAGCTGCGTCAGCAGAAGCTGGAAAACTCTTGGCTTGGGGGCAAGAAGCTGTTCCCATTGTGCAGGCAGCACACACAGCACCCTCTCCTGCCCTTGGTTTCTCTCACCCACAAGCAGAACCTTCCAGGCTGCAATTCCAGGTTGCTTTTCCACCTTTCTGCCTCCCAGCTTTGGCACTGCAGAGGTTACAGCCTGTTTCTCACATGACTTCTGGGATGGATGCAGATTGCTGTGGTTGCTGCTGTCATGAATTGGCTATTTCCTGACTGAAAGAAGCCAAGTTGAGGCTGAACCCACTGAAGGCTCCTAAAGAAAACCATGCACTGAAAGAGCAAAGAGCTTCTCAGGGTTTAGAAGGAGAGGAGGCAAGGGACACAGGAGGCTTTCTCATAGATCTTTGCCTCTTCCTCACTTTGAATATGCACACTCTCTACTCAGCCCTGTCTTCTAGAGCTTTGCTAGCCCAAAAGCTCCTGCACAGGCAGCTGTGTCAACACTGCCCCATCAGGAGCTGTATTTCTAACTAGGTTCTCCATAGAGGCAGACCTGGCCAGCATTCCCCAGCCCTCCTCCTTCCTCACTCCCTGAGGTACTTTGGGGATGGATTCTCAGCTGCCCATTGCGGCACATACAGCTGTGCACCCCGACCACAGATCCTGCCCAAAGGAAGCAGCTTCATCCATGCAAGGGGAGGGAACCTTCCAGCACCAACCAAGTGGTTCTGCTTCCCAGAGCTCTGCACCTGCCAAGCTCATCACAGAGCAGGCTAACAGGGAGAAGAAAGGCTCCCGTGTTTCCAGAGTCACCCCTGTTTCAGGTATGAAATACATGGTGATAGGAAAGAGATAATAATCATATAATAGATATTTCATATCTATTTCAGATATGAAATGCTGGTGACTCAGGTGGAAAAACATCCCTGCCCAAAAACAGTGCAGGGTCACAACATTGTTTGGCTTGTGGGAAACAATGATGGGCAAGCCATGTCTGCCAGGAAGTTTCCTCTTCCCAATCCCTTCCATGTTGACACTTTTGTTTTCCATGGCTGCAGGCTGCACTGAAAGACCTCCCTGTGAATCTGAACTGAAAACTACCAGTATAGAAATACTAAGCAAGTATGAGATTAGGAAGAAGGTCTGATGCCATCCCTCTATTGCCATTTTGAGAACCATTAACCCTGGGAAGCAGGAGTGGAAGTGGCCACTTCTGCCCCATTTTCAGAGCTCTAAATATATGGAATGTATTCAAAAGGAATGCCAGGATTAATGTTCTGTTGACACAAAGATACAAATCACAGCACGAGGCCTTATGGACAGGATCTGTCAGCACTCCATGCTTATTACCAACAACTTCTTCAGATCTTCTTTACATACAGGACCCATAGTACTCTGCCATGATCAAAGGAGAAAATATGTACCCATGAGCAGAAGCAAGGATAACTCCTAGAACTGAAAAAGAATAGGGAATGCTACAACTTGGGAATAAAGAGTGCTAACTGACAGGTACAGTGGCAAAGGGAGCAAGGATCCTGCAAAGCTAAAACACAAGCAGAAATAGAGCTTTGCAGGGGAACAGCAGGAGAGAAAGGCAGAGGTACTGCAAGTCAGGGTTGATGTATACTCACACCATTTATCTATATGCTCAAATAACCCTTGTTGTGCCAATAGTGACCAACCCGTAACACTCAGAGGGATAAACACGCACCCATATTCACTCCCCCTGTCTAAGAAAGGGGTGGTGTGGATCAGGGGAGCCTTCAGAGCTGATGGAAAAGAGCAATGTAACACAGAACCATGAGGATCACCAGAGGGTATGTGTTTCCCGGGAGGTTTCATTTGGTTGCAAAGCTTTTCTCATTACAATAAATCTTTCAGCTGCAATGAATCCCAGAAGCAAGCCTGAAATAATCCAACTTGCAGCAAGAGCTGTGAACTGAAAGGACAAATCTGAGACCCAACCACAATAACAGAGCTGTGAAGTGAAGCCTGTCATTATCCCAGTGATGTAACAAGCTGTGTCCCTCTTTCAGACCCAGCATTACAATGTTTGTTCCCTCACCATAAGTACTAAAAGCCCTTGCTGTGCCTTCTCTGAAGAACAAACTCAGAATGACAAGTTGAGGGGCTGGCCAGAGGTTCTTCTGCTTTGTTTTATTTCATTGGAGTCCACCGTGACCACCAGCCTGTGATGCAGATACCAACCCAACAGCTAAGGAAAAAACACCTAGTGTATGAGAACTGCACATCTCTGGCACCATTTATACTAGGTATGTATAAAATAATATGATGGAAATAGTTAATAATAGCCCTGGGACAACCTGTTTCCAGCAAAGAGAAAGGTGAAGTCCACAAACCCACCCCACAGTGGTAGTCACTGCAGTGGTGTAAGCTCTGCTATGCCCAAGCACTCCTGAAGCAGAATGAGAGGGCTACCCAGGAGCAGTAGGTGTTATTTAGGGGCTGTCCTTTGCAGGCAATTCCTCAACTTCTTCCTGTCTTTGATCTCCAGCTGGAAGGCTCTGCTTCCCTATGTGCCAAAAGCATAAATTAATTAATGTCAATGTCCAGGTATGCCAGATATTTAGTTAGATGGAAGCTTAAGAGGGTTTTGATCTTCTGCTTAATGCACTGAGCTTTGCAGCTTGCCTAGGAGACACTTAGGCATGCACAAAGGAGTTAAACTGGAGCATGCAAGGAGCCTGCTCTCCTACTGAATCCATTAATGTGTGTGCATAAACGTTTCTGTGCTCGTCCAGCACTGCCCTTGTACAGGTCAGAGAGCTCTGTCTGCATCTTTTGCCCTAAGGCATCTCTACAGCTTGGTCTAGCATGGCACAATCTTTAAACACCCCCTTCTGTGGGAATGCAGTCAGCTTCAGATTCCTGGGATTCATCTCAAAACCATTAATAGAAACCAGTTACAAAAACAGAGGAATTGCCCAGGAAACCACCATGGATTTTTTTTCCCCTCCACACTGAAGCCTGAAGAGTATTTTTCCAAGATAAAAAATGCATTTGGGTAATTTTTCCACAACATGACATCCCAAAAGCTGGGTTCAGTGTGGGGAGAAAAGCCAAATGTGCCCCTAAAGATCAGATGCAGACACTTAGCAGGTATAAATCAGCAAACTTACACTATGTCAGTTTATACCTGCTAAGAATCTTCCTCATAAAACCTTGTGTTCCACAAATACCCATCAGATCATGTATCCTACCACTACAGCTGTAGGTAATGCTGGAAGTTGGTTCCTCTAAAAGAAAAGAGAATGCAGAGACTCTTCTTCACCTTGTCTTTGCTGTGGATCCCACATACCTGTGCTTCACCAGAGGGTTTTTCTGGTGCTGAACAGATTTGCCTATTCACAAATGTATCCTGCCATTCATAACCTGTGAAAATCACTGTCAAAACCCTGTAATCAATAACAATTTGATATTAAAGATAGTTCTTTTGCATCAGCATCAGATTCCACGTTGTTCCAAATAAGGACCTGAAGCAGATGCAGTCAGGCTAAGATTTAAGTTGTTTAAATCCTAACAGATCAATAAGTGTTCTCACTGAGGTGGTTTTATTGGGGTTTTTTTGCTTGGTTTTGTCTAAATGGTGTTTAATTTAAGCACAACCTGCTCAATCTCAGCAGGGAAAGACTTTGTGTAGAGACCTGATCCAGGGAACACTTGAGTACTGGCCTCTATCTCCTTACTCATTTCTTTTGAATTCATTTTTAGGTACAAATCTTATTTGGGGTTTCAATCTACAGTCCCCTGCACTGTGGCAGTGCCTCCTGGTACAGCTAAAGGAGTGCTTCCAGTAGATGACAGCAAAAACAGGCTGTGATCTTCCATCTAGGCTAGCACAGCAACAGAATTCCACATGGGCAGCCAGCATTTTCTCAGGTATCAAGCAGCAATATTATTATTGTATTTCATGTTATCCACATATCATATCATATCCAATAGCACCAACCATTATCCTTTGTGATAGAGAAGGTCCATACAGGATCAAAGTGCTCACCCCAAACAACACTGACTAATGAGAAATCCCAAAACAAGCAGCAAGCAAATCAGGAATGGAAAGAGAGACGAAGCAGCACCTCACTGACATCCACAAAGCAGAGAGGTACTTTATAATTTTCTCTTAAGTTTAATATCTTTGGCATAAACCAAAGGTGAAAAGGAAATCTGGAAAATCAGTTCCCTATAAAAGTAATTTCAGTTTAGTAAAAAAGGATTTAAGTAGCTTGTCATAACTGTTTCAATTAAAATGCCTTTAAAAATAGACAACCTAAAGCCACCTTAAGTGTTTTTTTCTGGTCCCTCATTCACATGTGCAAGGGTCTTTTTATCGGTGGCATCACACTCGTGTTTGTTGCACGCAGGCAGGTTTTAGATGCAGCACAAGCAGGTTCTGGTAGGAAAAGTTTGTAGTCTAAACACACAGGAGCAGGAGGGAGACACACACCACAGAAGGAAATGACTCACCTAAACTCACACAGCGGATCAGGGGCAGAATTAGGAATAGTGCCCAGACCAGCTGCACGTCAGCCTGCTGCACCTTCCTTACTGCCTGGGCTGTGCTGCTGCTGCTGCTCCTCTCAGGGAGTCTGGGAAGCCCTGGCACTGTGTGAAGGCTCAGTGTGCACACACAGCTGACAAGGAACCAGAATGAAGGAGCTGGGGCATCATTTGGACAGAACCCTGATTTTTAGCTTTACAATGGCCTGTTGCATCCCAGTATTCTCATTCCCTAGGGCAAACAAGAGTCATTACCTGCTGCTTCTTTTCAGGACACCACAGTGACAGGACAAAGGAGAATGGCTTTAAACTGAAGGAGGGAGATTGAGATGAGCTCTGAGGCAGAAGCTCTTCCCTGTGAGGGTGCTGAGGCGCTGGCACAGGGTGCCCAGAGAAGCTGTGGCTGCCCCATCCCTGGCAGTGTTCAAGGCCAGGTTGGACACAGGGGCTTGGAGCAACCTGCTCTAGTGGAAGGTGTCCCTGCCCGTGGCAGGGGGTTGGAGCTGGATGAGCTTTAAGGCCCCTTCCAACCCAAACCAGGCTGGGATTCTATGATCCTTAAAATTGTATTTTGTCTAAAATATCAAGTACTTAACTCCCAGTCTCTTCTGAAAGCCAGTAAAAGTATTATCTCCTAAATCTATTCGGAGAGCCACTAGTGTCTTCAACACACAGAATTAAAAGAATAAATAAAGATGCAGGTATGAGCTCAAAATCAGTACATGAACCATGAAGCTCCTGAGGGGATGGAAAAATATGCAAATCTGAATTGGAGTTACCATCAATCATAACTTCAGGAGCTGCTCTATTCATGTGTATGCATCTATTAGTGTTCCTCTAAGGGTCACAGCAGCAGCTGTGTGTTCCTAGGAAGCAGGGGGATATTTTCAGGGCTCCTAACAAGCTACCACATGCAACTGAGTACCCCAAAACTTCTACATCCATACAAATGATCCCCACATACTAACTGCTGAGTATCAAGTGCCCAAGACAGAAGGGAGCCAAGCTATGACCTGGGACTGACTCACTCCCATGGGAGCTGTGGTTCTACAGCATCTTAGCTTGTTCAAATCCAGGATGAAACCATTAGGCTCCGCTCTAGGGGATAGAAGCAGAGCACTGGTCCAATTTGGCAGAGGTGGACAGCACTGAGATTCAGGAGGAAATGATTGAGGGATCAAATCACCACTTTGAACATTTATTCAGCCAGTGTGTTTGCCTTAAGAAATGTGAGAGAAGGCAGCAGCTCACACTGTGCCATCCCACCAGGTTCTTACTCATCCACTTTCTAAATCCCAGAAAGAGGCACCCAGACAGGCTGACCCAGGTCCCATCTTTCAGTTCAGCAACGCTCCTCTGTAAAGAAATGGCCTGCACTTTGCATGCTTTTTCATGATCTCAAGGCAGTTTACACGGAAGTCTTCCAGCACCTAAAGGGGGCCTATAGGAAATCTGGAGAGGGGCTTTGGACAAGGACCTGTAGGGACAGGACAAGGGGGAATGGGTTTAACCTGCCAGAGGGGAGATTGAGATGAGATCTCAGGCAGAAGCTCTTCCCTGTGAGGGTGCTGAGGCGCTGGCACAGGGTGCCCAGAGAAGCTGTGGCTGCCCCATCCCTGGCAGTGTTCAAGGCCAGGTTGGACACAGGGGCTTGGAGCAACCTGCTCTAGTGGAAGGTGTCCCTGCACACAAGGCTGGTGGTGCTCCAGAAGTTACAGTGCTTTCAGGCCCTGATTGCAAGATACATCAATGAGAAGTCCTGTGCTTCTGCTCTCCTTTATCAAGAGACTAGAAAAACCTCCAGGTCTGAACCTAAAAGCACTTTGAAGGAGGATGAGAACAGAGAGCACACAGACAGCAGTAGGTCAGGCTTCTCCAACATGGGAAAAGCTTAAACCACAAGCACACAGCACAGTTTCTTTCTGTAAAGAACCAAAAAGTTCTGAGCATACTCAGGGAGTGTCCCCCTTCTGACCATCAGCACTGTGCCTCAAACCACATCTTTTGGACTCTCTGCACATGGGAACAGTGTTCTGGTACTGTGAGCTTTTGAAGGGACACTCCATCCCTCACACTAATTGCAGCCCATGAGTTGCACCCGCCTAAAATAATGAAGCAGTGGGATAGCAGGCACAGCATCTTGAGATCAGAAATGACTGGGAAAGAGTGGAAAAATGAATAGGTTGGCTCTGGAAAGGGTGCTCAAAAGTTGTCTCCCAGAGAGTTTTACTATTTCCTCAGGTTTGCAGGCCATTTCATTTAAATCCTTTGGCTGGAAAGGAGGTTGCTTTCCATAATGCACTATAATCCTGCTGCCAAATTTAGACAAACATGGAGCCTGGCTAACTTTTAAGGATAATCTGTGGGAACTGTGTATGTGCTGTAGATCAATGCAAGAGGACTCTGGCAAGCCTAACTTCAGCTAAAGAAAACAGAGTGCTGCTTGCTTGCTACAGCCCTACTCCAGAAGTAGCCGTCCCTACACTGAAAGCTATATATGTGTGTTTTTATCTGCTCTCCTTTCCACAATCAGAGATCACCCAAGGAGAAGGTGTTGCACCCAAGGCACAGATCTCAAGATTGTTATTTTCCACTCACTTTCTTTCCACAGTCCCAGGTTTTTACATCAATTACTTGTGAAAGCCTTTCCTGTCTTTCCAAGGGCTACAACCCTCTTCCCTTCCCCAAGGGATGGATGATGTTATCAGAAAGTAGGACACATTTGGCTCTGTCCTACCTTCTGATGGGCCTGGAGCAGTTCTCACAGATGGCAGGATGCTGATATTAGTATGGGCCATCCTCCTGCATCACAGACAGCAAAATGAGGCACTGGGAATTCCCTGGAGGATGCCCATTCAGACCTGGGGGAAGCAAAAGAAAAGACCATATGCAGCAGCATCTTCTGGCCAGTAACTGAAACAGTATGAATGGTGAGGGAAGCCAAAAGGAGGCCTGCTAAGCCTGGGTGACCAGCCACAGAGCCTGCCTTCAGGAGGTACCTGCTGATTCTGCTGCTGAACACACTCCAGCTGGCTCTTCCTTAAGGAACTCGCTGCCTCAGTGCTGACAGCAGAAAACCCTTTATCGGTGGAGGAAACGGCTCTGACTCAAAAGCACCCAGGGAATGGAGCTGGTGAGTAACGTGGTGCTGTTTACACACAGTCACATTGCTGACTACAACTGTTGTAGTTTCTTCTACCAGTTTCTTTTTCCTTTGGCATGTTCTTCTGTGACTGCTTATTCCTCAAGTTTAACCAATTCCTTACTGGCTGGTGATAAACTCAGCCAGAAGCATCCGGCCGTGAGTTGTTAATTCCCTTAAACCCAATAAATTCCAAGCTATTGGATTTTTACCTGATGTGCTGACTCCTCACTCAGGACTCCACATCCTTGTCTTAGCACCAATCACTTTGCAAGTGGTTGTAGGACTCTGAAGCACAGCTGCTGAGAGGTTCCAGGAGTGTTTCCTCCAGACCTATATATACCAAAGGCAACAACACTCCCTCAGCACAAGACCTGTCTGCTCAGCACCACGTCTTGTTCATTGAACAAGTGAAAAAACACTCATTTTTGATCAATATTTTATGTTAATTTTCTACTTTAAACAAAATTTTAGCCACATTTCCTAAGCAAACACAGCACATGCAGTTCTATGATCCCACTGTCCATTCAACCTCCTCCTTCTTCCCATTATTTTGAAACACAATAGACACTTTCAGCTACAATCAAGAATAGGGGACAAGTTTCACAGTTCCTACACGTTTTGTAACTAGCATAACAAAGGAAAGCTGCATTAGTACCCATGCAGTGAGCAACACTAAAAAATTCAGTCTGATTTCAGGGAACTGACACAGCAGTGATCTATCACATTGTCATCTTAAATTCTCTGACTCACAGAATTCCTTGTTTCACTTTTGTTCCTCTATCTTATAGGAAAGACAAGCAAGAATGGATACTTCCACTGGACCTTTCCAGCCCAATGACTATCAGGCAGTTTCAAACATAAGCCTCCATCTCACTGGGTATCTCCAGTCTCTGGAATAGAGAGCATGAATTCACCTACCAACCACTTGCTGACTTTCAACCATTTCCTCTCAGCAGAATAAGATGATGAAGGAAAAATCTTCAAGTCTTTACTATTTTGAGGTTATAAAAGTCAAGCCTTTCCTGTTTGCAGCCCACACCACAGCTACATCTGCACATACACATTTACTAACTGTGCAGGTACGCTGGTATACACCTATTTTGGAGAGGAACAGCATCCCATAATAAAGCTTAGTCAACAGTATATTCTGTACTCGTGCTCCCCCTATAGAAAAATAGGTGCAGCTTTCAGCCATCTGATTCTCTTTAGCCAAGTGAGCCAGTTTAAAATTGCATCCTGTGGTCAAGGGAGTTACAGCAAGTCGATACAACCCTGGTTTATATTATCTGATCAGTGCCACGTAAGACACAGTCTGTGCAATACCTGCTACAAAGAAAATAGGAATCCTGAGACATGCTTGGAGGTACTTCAGCAAAAAGGAACATAGCATTTATAGGAGAGACATGGATGGTTTTTAAACACTGTTGTGAATTACACAGTTGTTCCAGACTTCTACACATGCTTGTGTAATTATGTCTAATAGATGTGAAAGTAATGACTGCTCTTGGCGGACTGTGATTTGTACTGCTACTTAGAGAGCATACCATTTAATAAGTTACTTCATGGAGACTTGCAATTCAACACACAAGCACCCTAATACAACATGATCCTTGCCATAGTACAAGAGTTCACTTGCACTGGAACATCACAAGCTACTGAGTTATTATGCTTTGCAATTCCCACCATTTCAAAGATTCTCTTTTCTAGTTACTATCCCAATATAAAAACAAGTTAGAGAGCAAGGTGGGGATGCTGATCCAGGAGAGTGGCAAAGTTCTCTGCCTGCATGATCCCAGCGCACAACAGACAAGCTAGTGATCTACAGTCCCATCATCATGGTCCCCAAGAGCAAGAGAGGTTTTATATCAAACTAGAGGGAGATAAAACCAACCTAAGCCTTAGTGGATAAAAATGGGTAATGTACCCTTGGGCAGTTCATGTACTTAGCATCTACAAGAGAGATGCAAGCTGTAGGATTAAATAAGACAAAAATCAAAGAATAAGCCTCAAAACTGGAATCAGAGCTACAGCACTGATAATTTAGCAGGGCATGCTACTGCTGTCCTTTATAAAGTCTTTTTCTCTGTGTAATTCCAAAGGCATCCCAGCCCTTCGGCAGCCAGCAATCTCCTGGAAATATGCAAACTGATTACCATTCTTCCCTAGACAGGAAACCAGCAAGCTTGGCCTGAGAGTCAGAAAGAGAAGCTGTAGGGCTGATAGGGAACACTGGCACGGACTCTTAAAACAAATGTGATGAGGGAGGGAAAAAGACATGTAACTGACTTCAAAGGTGCTAAACCTCTCAGGCCTCAGCCTTTCATCTGTGCATCTTTGTGCAAGGAATGCTTATTGCTATTTTAGAAACACCCAGATGCACTCTGCATATTTAACAAACCTGGAAGCCAGAATCAACACTCATTCTTCTCTTGCTTGGTGAGTTTCTAAGGCTCATGGCCAGACATCCTCCTCCTCCTCCAAATCCTGACAATAGGCTGAGAGAGAGTCCTACTGGTCTTGGTTAAAAGCAACTGCTGCCTATTTAAAGCATGAAAAGGACAGAACACATTTTTAATACATTTGATCAAAGTTGCCTACTGTTAACATATGGTTTGGGGAAAAAAAAAGCACTATAAAAATGTGCTAACCACATGTTTCTACAGGACTTCAATAGTTCGCAGAATGCCACCGGTTCTCCAACGAGATTAATGGATTTTTAAATGTGGGCGTACTCTTTCCTTAAAATACCAGCACAAAGATCCAGCCAACTTCCACACGAGTGGCTGAGGAGTTCCAGAGGCTTTGAGTTTATTGCCATCTAGCGACAAGAGCATGAGCCATACCCAGAACCTCAGGCACATTCTTTGTGCTAGGAGCCCCTCGTCCTTCCTGCAGCAACATTAAACCGTACCTTGTGGCAGCGAGTTCCACAGATTACCTTTTGTTTCCTTCCCTTTCAGTTTAGGCAAGTGTTCCGCTCCTGAAGATAAAAGGGAATGCATTTTCAGGGCAGCTTCCCTGTATGCTGCAGAATGACAGGCCTATTCTTTTTCCTTCCTTTCTCTCAGAGGCCAGTCCACCCCATCTATCTGCTCGAATACAGACAAGGAAGAGTTAAATCACATAGAACAGAAGTTAACTGCCTCAAACAGAAAAATCAGAAGCAGAACGTACATTATCAAGTCCTTTGCCAGGGTTTATTTAAAACATCTGTATCTTTCACAGCTTTCATGACTCTCTTCAGTAAAACCTGATTACAATGAGGTTGTCTCAGGCACAAAACAGGTCTTGTAGTTAATGAATAATTAGCTTCTGAACTTTTACCAACATGGTATTGGTAATGTTGGATGTTCTGTATGACAAGAATCAATTGTAGAAAAAAAAACAAAACCCATATTTTTATTAGCACAAAACAGAACAAACAAATGTGCCCTTTAAGGATGCTCATGCAATACCCAAGGCACATGCACACCAAGGCTCCAGGTAAGGGGGAATTAAAGCTTTTGCAGATATATTCTGATCCAATTCCTATTTCACCACAACTCTTAAAGACCAGCCTTCTACAGTAAGCCTATGAAAGAAGGAGATTTGGAAAAGAACTTGGTAGAATGCTTGTGTCATGGATAATCAGAAGAATTCACTTTATCCCATCTGCCACAACTGCTTGTTGTTGGAGTACATCCTTCAGGCTAACTGTAAATAGGAACTTCAGAAATCCAGCTGCAGTCACAGACCCCTTTGCTCAGACTCAGTTGGGGCAGCAGCAGCAGCACAGGACTGTACAGCAGTGCCCAGTCACTATACAAGAGCTCACACCATTCCCTTGGGGAGGAAAATCATACTGCTGTCAGGTTTGTCCTTGGAAAACTGCTCACTGAGATGGAAAGTTTCCTCCTATTAATTTCATCACACTCAGAAAAAAGTTAAATGTAATCCATGTACTTAAATATTCCTTTTTTAATTACAATTACAGGTGAACACTCATTACAAATGTGTTTATTGCTTTGAGCTTTTCAGGAATATCTTGGGTGTTTGCCATCCTGCAGGAGGGTTTTTCAAGCCAGCTCGTTTCCAGATGCGCTCCAAATCTTTCTCAAACTTTACCTAAACAGAACATAAAAACAGACATAAAATTGTAACATAGCTCAGAAGCAACACTCAAGATTTCAGCCATTGCCCACGTGTGCCAAGGGGAATCTAGGTATAACACACACACAAAGGAAAAGTGCTTTTTAGTAGGCAGGTTGTTCTAAGTAAGTTTCTAAGTAAGAAAATACATTGAAATGCACAAGGATCTTGGTAGCATTGTTTTAAAAGTCCTGTGCAAGGAAAACCGAGAAGATGGAAAATGAAACTAAGAAAATCAAGAGGATTTCCTCATTATAAAGGGTTCAACACTGCCACCTACAAACCTGAAGAAATGGAATTACAATTAACCCCAATTTGCATCTAGGCAAGGTGAAAATTACCAGAGAATGAACTAAACTGTATCACAGCAAACCTAACACACTGCTGAAAGGGAGTGGTGAATGAGAACATCTACAGCTTGAATGAAGTCCTATGTCTTCCCTCATCCCTTCTATTAAGGGAAGTAAAAGGCTTCTATATAGAAAAAGACATTAGGAAGCACTTGAGGATGTTGGGAAGACAGGACAGAAATTAAACCGGTCTCCCTGATGTAATGCAGACCCATGAATTAATCTTCCACACAAACACTAAAATTCCTCTCCATTAGCCACATATTTGTAAGTTAATGTCATGAAGAAAAATTATGCCTAGTAACTATCACACATACGTGTTTTCAACCATAGCGTGAATTACAGCTTCTGAAGATGCACGTCAAACACTAACCAGAAAAAGCTACTGTAGCAGTAAATGCTGAATTCATTACGGCTCCTGAGCTGCTGCTGCCACTTTTCCCTCAATCAATTCCACTTAAGACCATCATTTGATACCTGAACCAGTCTGAGAAGCAGACACATTTATGTCAAGCTCTCTCTACCCTGAGCTTACCTGACGTTTCTTCTTGCGACCTTCCTTTATCCTCCTCCGTATGAACTTCCTTCTCTTTAGCAGCTTTTTGAACTTGTGCCGATTCATTTTCCTCCTGCGAATCTTCAAAACGTTCTTACATTGAACCTTGTTGTTAGGTGTTCCTTCTCCTTCCTCCACATCACCTCCCTCATCAGATGGGGGACAGTCATATCGCTGGAGGGGTTCCTGGCCAGCTTCTTCCTGAGAATTAAGGCCTTCTGCTTTCGGAAGGAAGTATCTAACTGTCAGCCAGCTCTCTAAAGGGCTGATGGAAAGTTTTCTGGGGATCAGAATCTCTTCCAGTTCAGGGTCATGCGACTGCTGAGGTTGGGCTCCACTCTTGTTAGATGGCTGCGTGCAATAGCGTGCAGGTGGAGAATGATAGCAAAGAAAGGAAGACACTGACCTTGGCAAACGGTGGCCTTTGAGGAGAAAAGAATTTCACTTAAAAGGCAGAATTTTCAAACAGTACCTTAAGAAAAGCTCTGTCCAGCTCTAAAACCATCAGAGAACTGTGGCCAGAATCATCTAATAGAGGAAGCTGCTTTCAAATTGCATTCCCATCACAAAAGCAAGGAAGTCTTCTAATTTTATGGCATCACTGTAATACCATCTGCTAGAACTATATTATACAATATTTTACTGTGTAAACTGTGTTAATGCAGTTCAGAATGGGTAAGAACTGGGTAGTTTGCTGTATTAAGCCTTTCTGCTGCTAAGGAATTGCCTCCTAAACCTAAAAGAAGTCACATCAGAGCTACACAATACTGACAGACCAGAGACATAATACCAGCTGACAACCACTGAATCAACAATCACCTCACCACTCTTGTGCTGCTTGCTGGGAAAGGAATCTCTGGGAGCAAACACAAAACAACCCCACAACCAACACACAAAGATAATAGAGAAAACTAGATCACACAATGCCCGTTTACCTGCAGTTCGTGAAGCCCTCAGTAAGTGGGAAGCCACCTGTGATATCAACATATCGCTTCCCTTTGTTCACTGTCAGAGCCAGTAATGACTGTTAAAATAGAAACATTTATTCAATGAGGTAAATACGTTCAAATATTATCCCCAACTCCCCCAAACGACGGGCTGAGGCACCTTAAGCA
Organism: Strigops habroptila; assembly: GCF_004027225.2. NCBI lineage: Eukaryota > Metazoa > Chordata > Aves > Psittaciformes > Psittacidae > Strigops > Strigops habroptila. The sequence goes on from NC_044292.2 coordinate 6,061,325, forward strand.
CCCTCACCGCTTTACCAACACACTCTTGGGTTCTGCTGTAGCGACCTGGCCCACAAGCACCACTATATCCGAGCTGCAGGGATGATTAATAAAGCTTCAGCTGCTCTAGGCTTAACAATAAGGTCATTTCAGCCGTAAGTCACACATCTGCCCGGCTCGGTGTGGAAACGTTGCTTCCATACCAGAAACCGGAGGGGGAAAAGAGGCGCCCGCTGCCCTCAGGCTGTGAGGCACAGCCCCGCGGCCTAGCGAAGGGCCGTCACCGAGGCGGGCCGCACCTCCCTCTCCTCAGCCCGTCCTGCAGCCCCGCTCCCGGGGCACGTCCCGCACGGAGCTCCCGCCGCCCAGCCCCGGCCCTACCCTTCAGCCTGCGGCCGCCATCACTCACCCTCCCACCCGCCTCTGCCCCGGAACTTCCGCCCGCCGCCGCGGCACAGGCGCTGTGGGACGGGGCCGGGTATGGCGGCCATTTAGCGGGGCGGAGGGATGAGCGGACACACGCTGCGTTCCCGGTGCTGTGCGAGCAGCCGGGGCCCGCGGGAGGTGCTGGAGCGGGGCGGTGTCGCAGCCCCCCTGCCCTCACAGCAGGCAGCAGGGCTCGGGTTGCGTTGGAGCAACCAGGAGGAGCGCTTAAAAGGGTTTCGCAAACGGGTCATGGCGTTCCCCTCAGCCATGTGTCCTCACCTGCTCCCATCCATCTGCATCATGGAGCAAGGGGTGTTCCCATCAGCATTCCTGTCAGCCGGCTGTGGGCATTGATCAGCCTGAGAGATGATACAGCAGTCTTCCAGTACATAAAAGAGCTATGAGAAATGGGGAGAGGGCATTTAAGGGGGAATGGGTTTAATCTCACAGAGGGGAGACTGAGATGAGCTCTTAGGCAGAAGTTCTTCCCTGTGAGGGTGCTGAGGTGCTGGCACAGGGTGCCCAGAGAAGCTGTGGCTGCCCCATCCCTGGCAGTGTTCAAGGACAGGGCTTGGAGCAACCTGCTCTAGTGGAAGGTGTCCCTGCCTGTGGCAGCGGGTTGAAACTGGATGAGCTTTAAGGTCCTTTCCAACCCAAACCAGTCTGGCTTTCTACAGTGACTCCTTTTCCCCACCCAGCATGTGACATTCAATTCAAACTGAACAGTTCAACTTGTTCAAAACAGAGCTTGTCCCTTACTTACCGGGTTTGTGTTGATCCTACAGCACCCTTTGAGCTGGAAAGTCCATGGCTGTCAGTTGACAGCACTGTTGATAGTCACAGCAGCACGTCACTAAACCCAGGTCTGAGCGCAGGAGCGTGGCGTGACAAGCAGTCGTTAGTGAGACTTTATATGCCTGGCAACACGGGGATCACGGAAGGCAGATAGACACCTCTCCCATATGTATCCTCAGCTGCATCCAAGGGCAGGTCTGAGGGTGGCTGCTGTCCAGGAACAGCCACGCCTGTCTCTCCCACTTACCTGCCTGTTGTTTGTCTTCTCTTACTGGTACAGGAACCCACTGCCTTGGCACAGCATGAAAGTGCCTAATCAGCTGGCAGGGGGGAGTGATGCTGAAGCCAATCCCAGACTTCAAAGAAGTTTTTGCTTTTATACCTTACTCTCAGCCAGAACACAGAGTGCTTTTTCACCAGCTGCTTTTGGGATTTTAGACTAGAACAAGGGTCTGCCTCAGCTTCAAGTACATCCCACCATGTTAAATGCATCTAGCCCCAAGGGTTGCCAGCCAGCAGGGGTTAGAGTTTCTTCCTGCAATGCGCAAGTACATTTCTCTGGTCAGGGAAGAGAAACCTATATACAGGCAAGTTAACTAAAGTGGTTCAGTAAACAGACTATTTGTTTAAACAGGACTTTATTGAAGACACTTTAGAAGTTTATGTACAAAACAACATTCCCACCCCCATATCAGGATGTTAGTCACCCACTGGGAACAAAGCAAGTGCCTGGTGTGTGCTGTCAATCTGGGGACACGCAGAGGTTGCTGAGGAATTTATAGAAGTACCAAATTCATGTAGTTTAGAGCTGGGCGATTTCAGCCTTGGCTCAGTTAGGACTGAAGGAAACCAAAGAACCTTTTCCAGGGACATGTCTCCAGCAGACTGTATGTCCTGAAATCTGACAGCTTACACTGGCCTTACTCTGAGGTCAAGGTCATTTACTTCTGCAAAGAGTTTGGTTTTGGAAGTGATGAGGAACCAGCCCCTGGATCTAACTTGCTTTATCTTCGATCTATTTTAGATGGTTCCATCACTAAGAGCACAGTAGTATTTGCAGGAAGCATTAGAACAGAGCAGTAGCAATACCAAGTAGAAGAGTCAGCCACCTCACTTCCCAAATACACCTAGAAAGAGGCTGGTATCAAACTGGCTATTTCAGCTAGTGTATAAGAAAACCCTAGAGACACAGACAATAGTGGCACAGTTAAACAGTGGCTGATGTGCTGTTTCTGCAGTGGACTGTGCGCTTCTACCACGGTAGCGTTTCCCCTTGCCAGTCCAGGAAGGAACCATTCTCCTTTTCACCAAGGCGGTCCAGAACAGAGAGGATACCAGGGATAGCCTCTTGCACCTGCATGGGAGCCTACAGCAAATCAAGCTTAGATTGTTACAGTGAATATCTTACAGAAGAAAATCAAAGGCATTTAAGGAGTTACTAGAATCAAGGGGGATGTATTTTCATGCGTTACATGTGCCTCTGCAGCACATGGAAGTGTATACTGAGCAGAGGGATCTTGCTCAAGGGTTGGGACAACAAGGGAGTCATGCTGTCACATTTCAGATGTCACTTACCATGTTTCCACCCATGTCTGTCTGAAGCCAGCCTGGATGCAAAGAAATGCAGAGAATTCCATCCGATTTCAAGTCTGCAGCAAGACACCTGGTGATCATGTTCAGTGCAGTCTACAGGAGCAGAAACCATTGATCAGTGTGCTAGTTTTACAAGCCTTGAGCAAGTCCTTAAGCCAAGCTAATTGTCACCTCCCTTCCACCATCCTGCCAAAGGAAGGGGCAGTAACAGTACCACAGTAATTTATCTAGACTTGGTGGGGCTCCATTCTCAGAGATGCCTTTTAAGAGGAGCACTGTGAAAGCTCTGTTGCCATAAGCTTACTGCCCAAAGATGAAACTGAGTTATGATGGAAGATAAAGTACCATGTGAAACTCCTAAGGAGCTGTGGAGAAAATAATATTGACATAAGGACTCTGTTTTTCTGCAGTAATCACTACACAAACATTCCGGTTTTTACTTCTGAACAGGGAAAACAAGCATACTAACAGCTTATGAGGAGGTGGTGTAGGAGAAACTGTATGTCTGATCTTGGCTATTTGTACAAACTCAGTCCCTGGATGTGACAAAACTCCAAACTCCACCTCTCCTTAACAAGCATTGCCAGGTAGAGGTCAGCACACCTTTTGTTGAGTTCCGTGCCTGCTATCTTGCTTGGACTGGAGAGCAACACAGCTAATAGGACACACACCTGATGGCATCAGTTCTTCCCTGAATGCCAAGTCCCTCTGAAATGGATCTGTATCAGAGTCATGATGGAGCATTTGGAGCCTGTTCTTCAGAAGCTGGCATGTTTGCTCCAGATGTATGGTTTTCACAGGTCACATTTCCACCCACATAAAGAACAAAGAACAGTTCCTGTGTCATCCCGTCCAGGAGGTGCTGCACACCTCACCTCATCGTCCTAAGCTCAGCGTGTTCACCCAGTGAGCACAGCCCACAAACCTTTGCTATCCTGTAGGGGTAGACCTTGAGGAACATCTCATTTGCCTGGACGAGTTGCATGGAGGCAGCAAGAGAGGACATATTGATAATAGCAGCTCTGTGGCAGCCCATTCCTGTGCTCAGCTGGGCTGCCTTCCTCAGAAGGGGTAGAAACGCCTGTGGAAACAAGAGTTTGTTTAACTTGGTCAGCTTGCTCTTGGCCAAGGCGAGCCGAACTAGCAGGTTCTGCTCTATGAAGAATGGTGATGGCTCCCCACATAAGCTGACCATAGGAAACCTGTCTATAACAGCCAGCTGTAGGTAGCAGGGACCTTCAGTCTCTTCTGATCACCTCCTAACCCGACCAACCCACTGAAGTGACCTCATATCAGGTGGATTTAAATGAAAAGATCCTTAATAAAAAGGATCCCTTGCTGCTCTCTAGGCACACAGTTTGATATCAGAACTGAGTCTGTGCAGTCCCAGGGTGACAAATACTTTGTTTACAAGGGGAAAAGTCTCTTATAGTACCATAGATTAAGCACGTTCCTCACAATTCTTACCTTGGTGACCATCAGCTGGGCAACCGTATTGGTTTCATAAATGGTGAGCATTGTCTCTGCTGTGACTTCTTCCAAGGAAGCAAGCACATTGATGCCAGCGTTGTTAATGAGGCAGTTCAGGCCTTTGTCGCCCACAATCTCCTCCACTTCCTTGACTACTTTCTTGATGCTGTTTTCACAGACCACATCTGCACAGAGGAGCCGAGAACAGCCACAGTGTGCGGTTCAAATGCTGTTTGTTGCTATACAACACGTACTAAACCAAAGCCAAGGCATTAGGCAACACACCGAGATGACAATGCACAGAGGACTTCACATAGATTATGCTTCCCCAGTGTTACTGGAGATGAGGGTGATGGTTTTTAGCTGCTGGAGGTCATGTACAGCAACTGATCATACAAGAGACCAGTTCCTTAAGATGCACTCACCTGATTTAGTTGACTATAAGTCTGTATAAGCCATTTACTCACCCAGTTGGAGGAGCTTGATATTGCTGTACTGCTTGCTGAGCTGCTGGAGTTCCTAGAAAGAAGAAATCTTTTGGGTTATCTTTTGTATATCCATGGCTATTACATAAACTAGATTGAAATCTGCACCTCCAGATTGAAACTGCCATTTATTTTCAGAATAAATGGACTAAAGGCACTGGTTCTACTTTGTTTCCAACCTGCTGAGCAGCTTTCCTGAGAGCAAGATCAACTGCCTCAAGAAACTGGACTCTTCATACTCAAGACAGCAGCACACTGGATTAGAGAGGTCTCAGTGTGGAGAGCTCAAGGTGTGCTTGCAGGGTAACCAAAGGTCTTTGGTCAAGCAGCTACCAGTGCCAGTTCTACAGCAGACCCAGAGCCCAGGCTGCATTCCAGGACAGTAATTCCTCACTTCTTTAAGAAAAGCATAAGTCTCCTGAAGCTCAGCTCGTGCTAGACATCAGTTCGGGGCTACAGGAATGCTTAAGAAAAGCCATTTGGAATTAGTGTTACTAAATTAGTGGAATTTAGTAAAGTTTCCTAGCAGTTTTCCCATGGAAATTCTGTTTTCCTGCACTCTCATTACCTTCAATTCTTGTACCTGAAGGTAAAGCACACATGAAATCAGTTACATACACAGCAACTGTCCACAAGAACAATTCTCTCCTTGCCAGATAGCTGTAATTCACTCATCTGCCTACTACCTCTTAGTAGAGGAATGACTGGTGTTCTTGGAGGAAATCAGTGCTATCCTGGTGTTGCTGCTGGACAAAGTGTGTCCAAATTGGATTTATAAGCCCAGCTGGAATACTGAAGTTTCTGTGCCATGTAGCCAAGTGGGAAGTGCAGCCAAATGTAACAGATGGATTACATACTCCCAGCTATGTTTAGGAGACTGAGCAACCTGGCCAAACATTCCAGCTCAAGCAGATCCATTTCTTTAGGAGCCCTTTGGGAATAGGGGTCAGGAGGGCTGGTTTTGAAAGAGTACTTCTTTGCCACTTGGAGACACTTAGGGACTCGGTGTCCTCTGTCAAGCTGTAATGCATTACATCTTTTATCTCAGTTCATACTCTGCAGGATTCTCTCCAGGTTTGTTTAGAGAATTTGTTCTCCCACTGAGGACAATCTACAACTGCAGTTAAGGCTATTAAGGGGAGGGGAAAGGAAGGGGAACGAGTCAGAAGCACAAAACCAGAAGACATTCCTTCCCTTGGATAGGGCTTAATGGGAGAGTTTTCAACAGATGAAAGGCTCAGAACACACTGTCTTGTTTATTGATAGTCAGGCATGAAATAGTTCTGCCATGTCAAGGCCTGCAATAATTATGTGCCTCTGGACTGGACTTCAGGTTGACAGCATCACTTACTCGATAAGAAACTCCAGAAGTGCTCTGGCTTCTCAAAGTTTGTTCGTTTATTTATAGTCAGATTGCTTTACTCTCTGACAGAAACAAGCTACTAACTTCTGCTAAAAGGCCAGAGATGTTTTGTGTAGTGACAGCAACTGAGCGGCTTCTGAAGTGAGAAAGCAATATGTTCAATTACCAACTCCAAACACTGTAGGATTAAGCATTCTCCAGAACATAACCAGCATGAAATTACAATTGCTGGATGCAAATCAGCTTTAAAATTCAATGATTTTTCCATTCAGTTAATTACTTAGTTAACAAGTGACTCCCACTTCAGTGGTTTAAGTTTCTCAGAAACAGCTTCCAGGCATCAAACTAACTTAGCTTTGGTCTTCGAGAACATTATGCTGCCTTATATTTTGATGGAAACAGAAGATGAATATCCAGTTAGGAAACCTAAACACTGCAGAAAAGCCTCTTCTTTTCCCTGCTGTGCCTAGAAGGAACATGCAGAGAGGAGCACTGAGACACATTGCACTGCCATGAATGCAGCATGTCTGAATACAGCTGTTTCAAGCCGCAGCCACGTGTGCTGCTTCTCCTCTTCCCCCACCCCAGGTAGTTCTGATCAAAGACATCAAAAGCCTCCTGTGTCCAGAGAGCTCTGAAAATATTACTGCAACGCAATGCAGCCCATAATGACAACACATAGAGAAGAATAAGGGAGCTCATTGGCACTGCTGTCTGAGGTGCAGCTTGTGTTTTAATGTCAGTTTATGCAGTTTCATTTAAAGACAGTAAGTACAGCTGACATATCCCAGGCTGAGTCGTTTTTAGTTGGAGAACTGTGATAACCAATCTGAAATCAAGCAAGGCAAAACCAACAACCCCCCTAATGCTGTGTTTAGCATCTTTAGCTCTACAAGTGCTCTGCACCTGAATAGTGACCCCTGAGAATCCATTCTTAGGGATTCCAAGAAAACATTAAACTCTGATTAGCATCTCTTGTTTCCTGCTTGCTGATCCTAATTACGATTAACAAACAGCCAGCCTGCTCCACTTTTAAACAAGGCTTTCCCAGATACAGCTCCATCAGTACACAGGGTATTTATTGCTGGATTTCAAGCAGGAATGTTGTCTTTGTCATTTAGCAAGATTTACTTTGTCTTCTTTCTGAAAGCATTATTCACTTCGGTTACAACTCTTGGAAAGGACCTGGCCATATGAGGCCAGTTGGAAGCAATCAAGCCAAACTAACAGAGCCTATAAGCAGCTTTGTCAGACAGAGGGCACTTGGGTATCCTTCACATCATCCTGCTTGGACAAAGTCAAAGATGTATCATATTTGCTCATGTCTCTCTCAGACAGGCTATTCAGTGTCACGGTGTACAGCCAACTCACTGTTTGGCTGTGTAATAGCTTACACCGAGCTGCCGCAGGCTGCCCCAAATCCACAGCCCTTTCTGACTCCAGAAGCGCCAGACCTTAATGCTGTAGGAAGTGCAAAACACTTCCAGAATAAAGCAACAAAGCAACACTGCAATAACCCAGAATTAGAAGTGCCTCAGGAATGCCCCCTTTGCCTGATACAGCACATTGATCTCGCTAGAGCGCTGCTCCAGAGATTGCTCTTCCCAACAGCAGCCACATGGCTTAAATATGTGGGAAAGAAAAGACACAAACAAAACCTGAGAGTGTGCAGGAGCACTTCAGTGAGAGCTCTGTGGCTGACAAGGGAACAGACACAGCGCTGTTGGTAACACTATCTCCTACTTCAGAGGAAGGGAAACAGCACATTCAGCCCTGGAAGCTTTCCAGAGCCCAGCAGAGGACTCTGCAGCAGCGAGGAACTGAGCGCTTGCTTGTTCACCTGGGAACACACTTGGGCTTGCGGGGAGAGCAGGAGGAACAAGAGATGCTCCTGTCCTGAGGTCCCACGTTCAGCTCTCAGCACAGCCAAGCTGAGTACACAAAGCACTGCGAACAGATTGACACTGTGGCCTTTTGGATCCCTTCAGCTACCTGACTTCCCCCGAAAGCCATCTCTTCCTTTTATACCTCAGCAAGTCAGAGTGTATCAGGTGCAGTCTGAGACTTTAGGTCAGAGGGTTTTTTCCCACTTATGGGGAAGCAGGATGGGGGAAAAAGAACAAGAAAGAAAAGCAGCATGGGGGGAGAATACAGATGGGTCCATGAGCCATCTGCCTAATAATAACCGTGCTGTGGTTTTGTCCATCTGGAGTGCAAAGACAGGACATCAGGATTATTTTGCAAGAGATTTGTAGCTGCTTCCTCTCTCTTGGAGCGGCCCAAAGGCAGCTCAGAATCAAAGAGTGGCTGGAGGAGCCTCGTATGGTACTTTTCAAGGAGGGGCATCGGTTATCTAGATGCGCCCGCAGGCCTGCTGCATGTTATCGTGTGATCTGAAAGCCATTTGTTAAGCAAATGTTCTGGGGAGGCCACCTAGGAGCTATTCAGCACAAGAAGTCAAGTTTTTGCAACTCCTGCCAGCACACTCACATGCAAGAGCCTGCAGCTGCTCAGCATTAGCCAGGGTTAGCAAGTTACAGGAGTGCTGCTTTCCGTAGTAAGCAGGGGAAAGCAGAGTCCAGCATCTCTTCCTGAAGTCACGTCCTCAGGGGCTCTTGTCTGTCCGCTGTTTGGAGGACTCTGAAGTATGCCGTTATCTGTGTAACAGCTACACCCTGAGATTCTTTGGATAACTCTCAGCTACCAGGGAATTACTGCTATCGTCCCCTCAATGGGCACTGGGTTTGCCAGTGGCTAAGTATATCTAATCACTTTCCCTCTAAAAACTGGAATTCTGCTTGTAAAAGGCTTTTCATTTCAGTTCTGCCCATCCTTTTCCCCCTCCCTGCGTTCTGCAATAGGAAAATGCTGTTGTACCAAACCAGGTGAGAGCAGAATTTCAGAGAACTGTCCCAAGTTGTTGTGCTCCAAGTTCATCCTCAAATCCAGGAGAAATAAGAGGGCATTCATATTAAGCAGGATTTTATATATGGTCACTTCCCACAAAGAAAAATGGGAGGAAACCAAACTAAACTGCTTGAATCATTGTCAAGAGACAAAAGCAGCACTGACAGCTCAGGTGTGCAGAGAAAGAACAAGTCCCTCAACTTTACAGCCCAGTCTGCATGGTCAACAAACAGGTCTTAAATGGGCAAAGCCCATTTCATGTGCACCAAGACATATCTGCAGTGCCTTGGAGGGCAGGAACCTGAACTCTGGGGGTTCAAGGTTTGATTGGGAAGTCAGTGAAGGGAAAGAAGAAAGAAGATGGCTGAACCTTTGCCTTTCCTTTACCATCCCACAGTCAGCATTGCCAGATGGGATCCAAGCTCTGAGACAGTGGTTGCATATGGTGCTAAGACTCCCGTGGCTAGAGGCTCAAGCACGCCTGTGCTTGCCCTCTGCCAGCTAGAAGGACTAGCAGCATGGTGGAAACACCTCAGAAGGTGGAATTCATGTGCCAACGTTGTGCGTTGCAGATGGGACAGATAACACCAGCGAGACAACCACAGCACCTCCAGTAAAGATCTCCCTTCCTTGCGGAGCTTCCAAACCCATCTGTTAGAAATATGCTTTCAGCTGGCTGCAGAGGTTTCTATTGATGTACTGCCAAAGCGCAGCACATGGCCTAGAGGTCCTTACAAAGAACAAAAACCCACCCTGATCCACCAAGGACAAGTCTCATCCCCCCCAAAAAACACCCCTTTTGGGATGCACCCCATGTGGCCTGCAGAATCGCCACTGGGGTTACTGGAATGCGGCTCTTGGCCAGCTTCCTGCCTGCAGGAGACACGGCTGCCAGAGTCTTTCCAGGTTTCTCCTGCTGCTAGCGAGGGGTGACCCAGCCTCTTCCCAAGCACACTGAGCTGTTTGAAGGTTATTTCAGCTTCTTGTGCAGGTTTGCCAGCCTTTTTGCTCAAGGTTTTTAAGCACTGGCAATGAAACCCCTCACAACATTGCGTGAAGCCCATGCAGTGTTTCCTAGGAAGCTCTTTAGATTAAATACCAGACAGAAGTTCTTCCCTGTGAGGGTGCTGAGGCGCTGGCACAGGGTGCCCAGAGAAGCTGTGGCTGCCCCATCCCTGGCAGTGTTCAAGGCCAGGTTGGACACAGGGGCTTGGAGCAACCTGCTCTAGTGGAAGGTGTCCCTGCCCGTGGCAGGGGTTGGAGCTGGATGAGCTTTAAGGTCCCTTCCAACCCAACCCAGTCTAGGATCCTATGAACTATTTTGCTTCTCTATGTCATTGGTCCATGTCCATTACAATGAGAAATCACTGCCGAACACAAGGGCCAGTTGGTGGAAAAGAACCTCCCTCTGCACTAAAGCAGCTTCAGAACAAACAACTGAGCAGGGAGATTTCTATCTCACAACAGGTCAGATGTCTCTGCTGGTTTCCTGCAGCACGACTGCTCCGTGCTGTTGTGCAATCACTAATAGGAAATACATCTGGGACAAATGCCAGCTCTTGTAACAGGAGTTAGAAGTGACCAGGATGGTGGTGAATACCTGTCCAGGGGCTCATGTAGCACAGAAGGGGGGCTGAGGGGGGCTGCCGGAGCCAGCAGCTCTGTGCGCCAGCTCTCTGTCTTGCTGGGCTGTTTCTCAGCAAGTCCATTCAGAAACATCCTAAATGTGCCTTTGTGCTGCAGAGAGATTTCTCCCTTCAGCTCTGTAAGCACCTGCAGAGCAGCACAGCGCTGCTGGAGGAGTGGTGGGACCACAGGCATGACCTGCACTATAACCCGTGAAGGAGAGGGGCTTTGGACAAGGGCCTGTAGGGACAGGCCAAGGGGAATGGCTTTAACCTGCCAGAGGGCAGACTGAGATGAGCTCTGAGGCAGAAGCTCTTCCCTGTGAGGGTGCTGAGGCGCTGGCACAGGGTGCCCAGAGAAGCTGTGGCTGCCCCATCCCTGGCAGTGTTCAAGGCCAGGTTGGACACAGGGGCTTGGAGCAACCTGCTCTAGTGGAAGGTGTCCCCGCCCGTGGCAGGGGGTGGAACTGGATGAGCTTTAAGGTCCCTTCCCACCTAAAGCACTCTGTGATGGTGTGATTCTAAGGGGGAGCCTCACACCATCTCTTAACACTTCTGTGCAGCAGTGAACAAAGTTGTCACGTTTTCTCCCTTGCCAGCATGGTGTGATCGGAGCGATCGCACACTGCGATTCTGAAAAGAATAAAACCCACCATAAGGGAGCAGACAGAGAAGCTCTGTTTACATCCCTTCATGCCAGGGAATTCTGCTAAGGCAGCCTCATGCCGTGCTTGAAATAATGCAGAAGCTTTTGGTATCGATTCTCACTTTAATGGCTTTTGGTATCAATTTTCCTCCTGAATTCCTATGGATTTGGGGTCTTTGAGAGAGTCATTGTTGAGAGCTCAGATTCCTACGGCTCTGGAGCACTAGAGCTTTGCTCAGAAAGGAGGAGGGTGATACCTGCGGGTACGGCCGTGCTGCCCTGCACCATCCTGCCTCACCGAGGAGGGTCAGGCTCACACTAGAGATGTAACAGAGCAAACGAGTGGCCACAAAGTGAGCAGACCCATAACCCTCATTGATTTGCCTCCCAAAGGCTCCGGGAGTGCCTCTAATCCGTCTGACACTCGTTTATAACAGCCTAGGGATGGGGCAGGACTCCGAACACGTTACTGCTGTGCTGTAGCAGCAAGAATGAAAGGGGAAGGGGCTGCAAGTGAATCCACCAGCAGTGTGGAACAAAAGCCACTACGCTTTCAGCAGACGGCTCTGGTCCCTGCCCAGCCAAGAAAGACACTAAAAAGGGTGTTTAACTTGTCATTCATTCGGGTGTTCTCACTCGTTGTAAGTCCAGCGAAGAAAGGGGAGAGTCAGACAGGGCACGGCTCCTTCTGGGGCACAGACCCCGCGCAGAAGGGACAATGGAAGCTGTGACGGGTTTTGCTGGGAAGGATTCTGGAGGAGTGGAAGAAGCAGCCCTTGGGGTGCCCGCCCGGGGCCGGGGATTCCTGCTGCCTCCGGGAGCGGGCGGCAGCGTCCCACCAGCTCGGAGGCTCCCACAGCACCGGCTCCATCCATTCATCCCATCCATCCATCCCCGCACTTGCTGCCGGGACCGGCGCTTGGTCCCAGAGATGCTCGACCTGCTCCCCCCCCGCCCAGGGTACCACTGCCTGGCGCGGCCAGGACTTCAGCCCCCGGGCTGCATCCTCCGCTCCAGGGCGGGAGGGCTCCGGTACCTGGTCCCCGCAGGGCGGAGGGGAGGCGGCAGACCCCTCCCGGCGCTCGCACCCCGCTTACCTGCGCCTTCTCGGGGTACCGGCAGGTCGCAAAGACAAAGTCCGGGGAGGGGCTGGCGGCTGCGAGGCCCCGCACCAGCCCCAGCCCGATGCCCCGGCTGCAGCCGGTGATGAGCACGGAGCGGCAGCGCGGCTGGGACATGCTGGCTCGGCTCGGTTCGCTCCGCTCCGCTCCCGGCGCTGCCCCACGCGGTTCTCAACCTGCGCGGCGCGGACCCGGCACCACCGCCCCGGTCCCGCCCCGCCCGGCGCCTCCCACCGCTGCCTCCCGGCCCCGCAGCCCCGACGGGCGGTCAAACGGGGAGAGATCGGTTGGTTCCTCCCTCTCTCGCAAAGGTCGCAACTGAGCCGATCCCTGCGCGGGCGCTGCGGGAGGCTCCGCTCCACAAAGTGCTGTGGGGAAAACTAGAACCCCCCTTGTCACAACAGCACCTCCAGTATCACAGAATCCCAGCCTGGTTTGTGTTGAAGGGACCTTAAAGCTCATTCCAGCTCCAACCCCCTGCCACGGGCAGGGACACCTTCCACTAGAGCAGGTTGCTCCAAGCCCCTGTGTCCAACCTGGCCTTGAACACTGCCAGGGATGGGGCAGCCACAGCTTCTCTGGGCACCCTGTGCCAGCGCCTCAGCACCCTCACAGGGAAGAGCTTCTGCCTCAGAGCTCATCTCAATGTCCCCTCTGGCAGGTTAAAGCCATTCCTCTTGGCCTGTCCCTACAGGCCCTTGTCCAAAGCCCCTCTCCAGGTTTCCTGTAGCCCCTTTAGGCACTGGGAGTTGCTCTAAGGTCTCCCCTTCAGGAGCCTTCTCTTCTCCAGGCTGAACCAGCCCATCTCGCTCAGCCTGGCTCCAGATCAGAGCTGCTCCAGCCCTCGCAGCACCTTCTGCTTTGAGTAGGCTTTGTCTTAGGTCTGCTGAGGAGACACTGAAAACACCATTGCCTTTCCCTGATTTACTCCCATAGAAATATTCTCTCTGTCCTTGGCACTGGAGGAGCTGCATTCAATTTGAAGTCTCATTGCTCCTTACACACTGTTAGTGCAGTCGGGCCAGTCTGTTCCTCCCTTTCTCCCAGCAGTGATGGGCAACGAGCAGTTGCTGCCACTTAGCTCAGCCTTGTGGGTAAAAGGCCGGTTTCACATCCCGAATTAACACATCCAGCCATGCACACGCTGTTCGTGCTCACACACAGAACTCACTGAATGAAACCCAGGGGATCCAGAGCATCCAACCAAGTACATGTCTGATTGTTGCTCTGCCATACGTAGGAATGAACGTGCAGATCCATCACCCTTTGTTTCAAGTGGAGTCACACAATTAGATTCCACTGTTCTCATGGGAAAAGCTCCTCACTGTGCAAAGATGGGATGTGGCAACATGCCAGCAGCAGGGCTGCCCTGTACACTGATACCTGGGCTTTCTCTTCCAAAGCAAGCTCTGTTCCAGCCATCTCTGTCTCACAAACACGAACACTCTCTTCTTTCCCAAGTGGTTTCATCCATTACCTCCCTTCCCCTGCGCACACTGTTCAGTTCAGAGCGGTTCTTTGTGCGTTACCTACCACGTCCTGATGGGGTGGGAGAATTTAAACCAGAAAGAAATCCTTGTCAGGCATAAGACTGCTCAGTCAACCTCTTTGTGCCTGTAATGTATTCAGCCCTCGCTGTCAGCACATCCGAGCGCTGCCAAGCGGAGCTGGAATTCTGGGCATGAGTTAAGCCCGCAGCAGCAGCAGTGCTGGGATTGGCAGCAGACACCCGGCTTCGAGGGACAAACCCTGCAACAATGAGGGAGGACAACAGTCGGACCAACTCACCCAAGACACTGGAGTCACCCGTTTGGCTCTTCAGGTTGTGCCTGGTGCTCTGAGTGCAAACTGGGATTCGGAGTTTCCTCAGAGGGGAAGAAACACAAACTGCAGGAAGAGGCTTTCCTGAGTGAATAAAGCAACCTAAAATCCCTGCTACTGTCTGGATACACAAGATGCAGAACTGACACATATGGGATTTCATGTAATGCTTTAGAAAGCTCCAAGGTTCTCCTAAAAGCTCTTATTCATAGAGTCATAGAATGGGTTGGAAGGGAGCTTAAAGCTCATCCAGCTCCACCCCCTGCCACGGGCAGGGACACCTTCCACTAGAGCAGGTTGCTCCCAGCCCCTGTGTCCAACCTGGCCTTGAACACTGCCAGGGATGGGGCAGCCACAGCTTCTCTGGGCACCCTGTGCCAGCGCCTCAGCACCCTCACAGGGAAGAACAACTTCTGCTTTTATAGACAGGGAAACTGGGACAGGGTCCAGTCATAGAGCCCATGGTCACAGAGCTGGTCACACAGATTCCATCAGGTGAACAAGGCATTTTTCCTGAGTAATACGAGGTAGACATCCAAGTTAAAACACATAGCAAGGCATGTGTGAGAGAAACAGTGCCCAGAGCTGCTTTGCTGTGCTGGGGATGGCAAACACCAACCAGGCCCAGTGTACAGTGGACGAGGATTCTCTTCCACCAGCTGGAGCTGAGCCTGGGCAGCCCCACTCATGTCTTCTCACCATGTCCTTTCCCTTTGCCACAGCTTTGCACCAAGCCCTGCGTACTACAGCTCCTCCAGCCCAACTTGTGCCTAACTCTTGAAGTCAAGGCCAGACTTCAGCAGGCTGTTAACCACACTTGAAGAAGCCAAATTCTTGTGCTGTTTATCTCAACCCGAGTTGAGTTGGATGTACCAGAGGCTGAATTGCTTTGCTTAGTAATTTCTCACCCACATTTCAAGACAATAAAAACAAGGGTTGCTCAGCAACTCTCAGAGGGGAGTTACCCAGCAGGACAATGGAGAGAATACTCCTCTTGGGTGAAGCAATGCCCAGTAATTGCTACTTGGAGTTTCCGTACTAGAGGGAGCTCCCTTGATTCAGCCCCTCTTTGGCTGGGGTCTGTCTCTGCAGAGATGATGCAAAGCTAGTTTTTATCATCTTTTCAGGTCTCTGGCACTTCTTCCATCCAAGAACATCACAGAATATAGTGTTTGCAAAACTATAAATTACTATTAGAGTGATAGGCTGTAGGCAAAACAAGCAGAATAAGGTTCAAACCAGACACTCCCTCTAATGAAATGGTTTTGAATCACCAATCCACAGCGTTCGGGTCAGCAGGATTCAGTCTGAGCAGACTCTGGGAAGCTGGACATGAGAACAGCAGCCTCTGCCATAAGCCAAAGCCATGAGCCCTTCTGGCACGTCAGACCTGGCTCCATCAGAGGTAGCAAGAGACTCCAACCCTTCTTTGGGCACCTGAACCACCAGCTTCCCATCTCTGGCTCACCCAGTGGGGGATCTTTCCCTCTTGGGCATCACCTGCCTGGCATGAGCTGTGCTAGAAGTTGTTCCATATCTGAGGAAGTAATTCTCACCTCAGAAAGGGTGAGCTTTGTTGGCTGACCCTCTGCTGATACAAATGCAGACCTGAAGGTGTGACCTTCCACTGGATTCATAGCTGTGGGGTCCTTTTTTGAGGAAACATTAGCCAGGAAGCCTAGAGGGCTATTTCCCAGAAGGAAGGAAGGACTAGGCTGTGTTATAGCACAGGTAGATGGCTTTATCTGAGCAAAGAGAACCACAGCCTGGTTCTAAGTCAGAGTTTTCAGTAAGCACTGTCCCTTCAAAGCGAGATAACCTCTCTCCAGCCATAAGGAATTACATGTGAACACCAGAGAGATCACAGAGGAGTAACCCAAGAGATGTTCTGATGGGTAAGAGCCACGTTGCAGTGTTCAGAAAACAGGAGTCATAACTCATCTTAAGAGCTGAGACTTGTATATGCATGCACAGACATAAAAACATGGTGCTGTTTAAACTTAATTTAGGTAAACTCAGCTCCAGCCTCATACACTCAGATTGCTGTGGGTTGTAATCTCTGTAACCACCAGAACTAGAGGTTTTTGTCTTCTTAAAGAGAAAACGTAGATTCTCTCACCATTTCTTACCCAGCAGGACACAGGTTGGAAACACTCTCAACATTTTATCATCTGTGATACAGTCACAAATGCTGGTAGCTGGGGGCAGCCAAAGAAAAAAGACTGTCCTCAAGACTATGGATACAGCACAACCATGATGCACAGGCTTCAGCTGGAGGAACTGGTCAGAGGCTGTGGGATCTTCTAGCTATAAGAACTTAAGACTATGTCTGGATTTAAGGACAGGCCTTCACTTGTCCAGCTCCTCCAGCTCAAATGGTATCTAGAAAAGAGCAGTTTTGGTACATGATGAAATGGTATCTGAGCAGGGTCACACATCATTTATCCTACACTCAGCTCCACTTACCAGGAAAACGAGTAGAACTCAAAGAACTAAATGGTTCAGAAAGCAGGTTCTTCACCATAGGCTCACAAGGGCTCCTGTGCAGGATGCTTTCCTATGTCATGGTTAGGGCACAGGCTGCAACACAAAGCACCACAGTCCTGCCAGACCCCAGTGGTTTTCATCACTACCCCCTCAGATGTGCCCAACGTGAAGGAGGCTTTTCTAGCAAGATGCAAGGCAGCCCCTGTTCCTTTCAGCTCTGTAGGAAGCACTGGAAAAAGCAACCAACAATCAGATGTGGAGACAAAAAGCAGGGGTGTAAGAGGGCTCCAAGGATACGTGAGGAACAACCAAATGACTTAGCACTGTCAGGCTGGGCTGATTCCTGTTTCTTGCAGGCTCTTCCACCACATTGGGCCTCATCATCCACCTGACACCTACCACAAGAGCAGTGCTTACAAAAGATGAAGTGAACAAGTGCTAACTGGTGCCAAAGAGAAGGGAATGATCTCTCTGCTCCATCCCTGGGCCCTGTGGCTTGCTGCCTGTCAGCAGCACACACTTCCTGAGTTGTCACAACAGTTCCCTGTGGCTGACTCACATCAAACCCACCACAGATGTTCATCCATTTGGAAGCATTTTCACACCCCAGGAGCTGGCAGCTCGCCCATTTCAGTTCACGTGCCAAGGAACTGAGCTTCTCATGAACCTCAGCTCTGCGATCTCCCAGCGATCAGTTGGAGCTGGCACCTCTGTGGTTTGTTCATTATCATACAGGTTAACAGGACCAGAAATTCAGCCACCAGCTATGTTTTAAGTTGGATAAATGCACCTTCCAGCCCGCAAAACCTTTGAGGATTGGTGGATGTTATGTTTGGGATCAGCTGGAGAGGTGCCCAAGATTCCTGACTTCAAGGAATTCAATCCAAAGGTTCCTAAGCTGACTGCTGCAAAGGGCTTAAACCGAGGCTCTGCTGACTGCTTCAGAATGGTGATCCATTTATTTCCTTAGCAAAGCGTAACAGATACTCAGTATTAGCACTCAGCACAGTAAATGCTGAACAACTACTTGTTTGTAAATCCCCCCGCAGTTACCAAACACATGCAATAGCTCTTCAATCTTAGTCATTCCAAGCAGTTCCACCTTACACTCCCCCCTAGCTACTGTAAGGATCTTCTCCCCAGCCCACCTCACTGCCAAGACATTCTGTGCAGCTCTATCAGGCTTTTTGCTGGTAAAGACAGATTGTTCTCTCCTACAACAGGATCTCTTTTAACCCTGCAATAGAATCCCTTTTGTTTTGGAACAGAACAACTTTAATGTAAAAATATCCACACTTCCTCCCTTGGTTTTTTCTCTCCAGATTTTAACAGATGTACTAGAAAGCAACCACTCCTTACTCAGAGCTGTACATGAGCACAGTAGTTTATAGAACAGATGCTTATTTTTATGCCAAGTGACATTATGTTCATACAGAGAAGTGAATGTAGCCTTGGTCTTACCTTTATCCTTGTCTGTGCAACCTGCACTGGAGGAAGGCCACATCTGTAGCTAGCAGAACTGAGGCTTAACTAAGGTAATTCCTCTTCAAGTCTTCCAGGAGGAGGCTGCAGCTGTAAAACCTGTCCCTCCGTGTGTTGCTTATCTTAGGAACTGGACAAGAGGCAATTCCAAAGCATGCAGAGCGGAACAAAGTAATTAAACAGGGAAATACTGACTATCTTTGAGAACTGGAATTAGAAAAGAGATTTGAAGTTGACCTGCTACAGGTAATACACAGGTAGTAAGAATTAGAAAGACTAAATGGGAGCTATCTAGAGAACATTATTTCTTCAGGTTGTTCATATTTTAACAGACCAAAGTAACTTTTTGTATCATTCTCTGTGAGCTGTGTTAATACCTTGGCTTGCACTCAACTATTTAATACATCGAGTCTGAAATAATGAAGTTGCCATTTGTGTGCAAAGGCTGAGTTAAGGTTGGTACAGATTAACTCACGCTCCATAGCAGTGCTCTGCTGAAGCTCCAAGGAGCTCTCCTTGGATCTGCTGCCTGGCCCAATCAGTTGTCTTTTCTCAACTGAAATGCAATCAGAACCATGCTAAAGCAGTACAAACCAATCACTACTGCCAGGTGACCAGGACATAATAGTCTTCCCCCTGCACAAGAAACAAGGGCACCCAGTGAAACTACCCAGCAGTGATGCATTTAGAACAGGTAACTGTTGTGTAAAGCAGTAATTCCTGTTACACAACACAATGTCAGAGCGAGCTGCAGAGGTCAAAAGCACCACTTGATTCAAAGAAAGATGAAGCAAGTTCACAAATAGGCCCTCTGGTAATTACACAGAATAACCCTGCTCAGCCTCCAGCTCAAGGAATGGAACTGGAGGCTGGCTAAAGGCTGACTGCAAATCCCTCCAGCTGCCTCGCCCCCATGGAAAATGAAGTTGCCATGAGATTGGTTTGGATTTAAAAGAAGTGTTAGAGGAGTCACTGTCACACTGAGGCACCTACATCAGCCACAAAACCCCTCAGGCATCTCGTTTCCCCCAGAGCAGACAGAGGAAATTTAAGCAGCAGGCAGTGGTTCTAGCAAGATCTACTCACAGAGCTAAAGGCTCCATTAACAGCACCCTGTTTCACACAGTGCACCAGTCTGCTCCTCCAGGATGGGCCCAGCATGACATCTTCTATCCCTCTACGCAGGGTGTAACAGCTTAGGCTAGTCTTAAATCTAACTCCAATTTGACCATCTCTTCATTCAGCACCAGATTTCTTTCCTTATGAGTAGGCACAGTGGTATAAGCTCATAAGAAACTACTATCAAGGAAATGTAATAGAAAATCAAATACTTTAATGAAATTAGGGAGCATGAGAGTAACAGCTCAGATATACCACTAGAACTGATACTACTGGGCTGTGGGGGGGGTTGCTATTGGTTTTGTAAATGCTCTGTTCTTCAACAAGCATGCAGATTGACAAACTACTAATTCTTCAGAGTGTCAAAGATCCTGAGTAAAGAATTCCAAACCACTTAAAATGTAGATATAGGAAATGTCTTAGGAGCTGGTGGCCTGCACACAGCATTGCACAGATAAAAATATACTACTCTCAATACACAGAGCTAAATACTTTCACATTTATCAGAATTTTCTACACAAGTCTTTTGATAGAGTTCAAGTTTTTGAGTTTTCTGTATATATCTTCCACCTGTATTAAACAAATGCTTATTTACATTGTGGATAAAGTGTAAAGGCTTAGTAAGGCCATATTCCCATACTGTACTGTAACACTGCAAAATATATATACACATATATAACCTAATATAGGCAACAGGTCTAAAAAAAGTCACCTTACATTTGTACAACATAATTGAGTCAGTATGAAAAGACAGCTTTGTTAGCACCAAGCCACTCCAATGGGGTTTATGAGCTGTCTTGGACCTTCTAGTTCCACAGGAAAGGACTCTTCAGCACAGTATTCCAATTACTGAGCAACACAGGTCCTGCTTGCAGAACTGGAAGTCCCAAGTAACACTCCACTGCACTACAGTATGGGAATTACTAAAGAGCAGGCATAGGAGCATCCAGAGACAGGTTCTGCAGTGTTCTTAGGGGACACTCCAGCAGAACAATCACCAAAAGACATTTACCAGATTAAGTCTTTCATATCATCTTGTCCCATTAAGTGTTTTTTTTTTTCCTTTGGATTCATGACGGGAAGGACAGAACTGCCAGCAGAATGGACATGACTCAAGCTGGGTGGGTTACAAGCCAGGTTAACCCTATACTGCAAAGACCAAATGCTTAAATGGCAAAGGAAGGAAGGTTTTGCTTTATTCACCGCCTGTGCCTGCTGTGGCCAGGGTGCTCTCGCTCATAGCGGTGACTTGCTCGCTCGTAGGAGCGCGAACGCTCGTGCCTGTGGTTCCTGTAGTAGTGACTCTTCTTCTTGTACTTCCCTGAATGGTCGGAGCGCTCCCGGGATCGGCTCCGGGAACGTGACGAGCTCCTGCTGCGGCTTTTCCGGGGCTTGTGTGTCGAGTATTTGTAGTCTTTTGATTTCTTGTAACTTCTCACCTTAGAACCTTTGTAGCTGGAACTGTGGTTGAACTGTCGTGGGGGAGAGTCACTGCGGCTCCTGGAACGGCTGTGGGATTTGGAGCCGCTTGATGTGGAGTAACTTTCACTTTTCCTATGGGAACAGGAGAGAAAACACGTTACTTCCTTAATACTAAACAGAATTACTCTACATTGCTATTAGCACCTAAATATAGTCATAATACACACTTTAAACTACCAATAGACAAATGCTTCTCCCTTATAGAGCCAAGGCGTGCAAGCATAGTTTGAGACCAGGTCCTTGATTCTGTATTCCATTGTTCAGTATCCCATGAAAACTAATGTCTCCTAGACTTGAGCACATCCGGTGACTGTAGAAATAGTGATTTTTAGACATCCATATCCATTTGGAGTTCAGCATCACGGCTCAGTTTTAGAGTTATGGGTTTTCCCTTTGCTATTTAGAAAACACACATCAGTAACTACACGTGAAGTGCTGCCAACAATATGACAAAAGGTAAAACTACTTATTCTACTTCAGTTATAGAACTACAGTCACCAAAACACCCAAGTTTGGAGTTAATGCTCCTTTCTGGCTCCGTTTTCCCCTCTATAGGTATCACAGTTATTTGCTGAACTTCAAAGTCAAAGACAGTACAGAAACAGATTTTACAGATGTTTCATTAAATTCACATAATTACTAACACACAATTTTGAACTCAACACTGAAGAATTTTAATCAGCAGATTTTAGCTTTGGTCTTTTCTACATACGCTTTAATATAAAGGCAGACTTTTATCAGTTCACAACCGAACCCAATGGCATGACTGTGGAATAAGAAGTCAAACTTGCATTGACCGAGGGGCATGAATCTCTGCTCCTGCTCTCAACCAGATACAAAACAGGATCATTTCATATTTCATAAGTTAAGGTTTTGCAGGGACAACTGCCAATGGGACTAAGGCTGGAAGTAGGAGTTCATCCACTGCAGAAAATGGTTTCCCAACTCCAGCACAGTTCAGCAAGAACAGAACTCATTGAAGGTTGTAGCCACAAACGCTCAACTTTAAATATAAAGCCTCCAGACCAACAAACCACCCCTGCTGCTAGGGGGGCACAAGTGTCACCAGCAAGCACACTGACATTCAGAAATGTCCCAAAACGCTTACACTCTCTTTTCAGTCTGTTTGGCACAGGCAGGACAAGGTCAGACACTGCAACTCCTTTGACCTGTGAGCCAAGACAGGTCAACTCTCAGCCACTGGGCTTCTGGAGTTTTAGCTACCAGCACATACTGCTATGCTCTTTCACAGCCCCTTTAGATGAGAAACTACCAAAGCTCAGTCTGCAAGATTTTAGCCTGGGAGCTCCTCACAGCTTGCTGCTCTTATACAGAGTGCATACCTGTGCTTAGGGGATGCAGATCTGGATGGTGATCTTGAATAACTCTGATCTCTACTTCCACTTCGACTTCTGCTTTCCCTTCCTTTCTGAACACTGTAAGGGACAACAAACAATAAGTTATTTTGCTTAAAGTAGTCATAAGGAAAAAAGAAAGAAGCTTCTTGATCAAAGCCTTACCCATTGACAGGGCTATTTGAACTCATTCTTTTTGCTCCCTCTGTTTTCCTTTTAGCATTCTTCATTGCCTGAACAGGTAGCGGTGAAGGTTTATTTCCTTTAACTTCTTTTGGAGACTCTGGAAAAACAAGCTCTTGTTACTTCATTTTGAAGGCATGAGTAGTGACCAAAAGGAGGACTGAAGCCTCCCCTCACCCCACCTCATCATCTTTGCAATACTCAGCACTGTATACATGCAGTTTGCATATGTGTGCACACACAACCAGCCACAAGAAGAAGATCTGAAGAAGTTCACAGAAGGCAGAAGTTAACCTGAAACACTTCTGCCAAAACACTCAAGTAACCCCAGGGAGTTAACTGATAGGAACATGTTGCTTTCAAAGCCACTTCAAGGCAGAACAGCAGCTTCTTCTTGCCAATTACTCGGTATCTTTTTAAAGGTAAACTGAGAAAGAAGATGGTTAAAGTTATCTTCTAGGCAAGACTTGCACTGGACTGGAAACAAGTAGAGAGGAGACTATTCCTCCCAACACCCAAACCGCTCCTGCCAGAGCTCCTGGTCATACCTGTGTTTTAATATTGCTTCAGCATAATATGCCAATTGCAAGTATTTGTTCAAGTTGATTGCCAAAACCACATAAAAGCCAGCCCCTGTGCTACACAAGTTTAAACCAGTGTTAAGTTTAGACTAATTTGATTTTCACCTTTATCTGTCTCAAGAGATCACAAAGTTATACTGCTGCTCAAACTGCCATTTGCATAGCTGCTAGAAGCCAGCTTAAACAAACAAAAAAGCAAACCACACTGCACATGCACCTCAAAAGGGTAAACAGACATCTAAGATGAGAAAGAGTCATTAAAAAGAAGTTATCCACTATTTACCATTTTTCGGGATAGGGGAAAATCCTGCTGTGTTATCCAAACTTGGGGCTCCCTCAGGCACTAGACCTTTCGCTTGCGCCTTTGCCTCTTCGATAGCTAATTTCTTCTTTTCTATTTTACTTTCCAGGTCAGATAAATCAACCTGTGAACACAGGAGCACCACTTATAACAAAACTCAAGTCAACTAAACTGTGCTTACTCACAGGGGGTAAAGAGTCCCAGACACTGTGACTACTATCCTGTTCCACTTAACGTGCCAGGCTTGCAGCTAGTTTCGGACGGGATAAGGTTTCCCACGTTCTCTTAGAACTCATGTTCTAACCCAAAGCCTTTCATGAAAAGTATGAAAAAGCAACAAACCTTTTTCCGAGTATAAAGTTGCAAGATTTTTAAGCAGATTTCTTGGATTTCTTCCTCTGTTGCTCCAAAGAGTAAAAACCAGTGGGGACGATTAGGAAGTGGAATCTGAAAGGGAAGGGAAGACACACTCGGTTTTCTGCTTCTATAAAAGACCTAACAAACTTGCCATGAATGGAACTGTGTGCTCACCTCCAGTGTCCTAGCTGCCAGGTAAATACATGCACAGGCAATGCTTTCTGGCTGGAATCTTACAAAGACATCTGTTCTCAGGCTATCATTCATGTAATTCCTGAAAGACAGGATAGCAGCAAAGTTGCATGGCACTGCAAAAGGTGTTCGGGTGGTTTTCTTTTGGTTTTACTTCTATAAGGGCTACTTATGTCTGCAGTTACTAGACTTCAACATTATACTCCTGTAAATCTAAAGAAAAATTGAATCATTTCACTAAATAAAATATAAATCCCTCAAGGGGAGGGATGTGTGACAAATTACATTGAATTGACTGACTGCTGAAAATTCAGTTGTGAAAAAGAGAACCAATTTTAACTCCACTTTTCCTTCTGGATCACTACTGGCCTGCTCTCATGCAATCAACATTTCACCAAGACAACATACAATATAATCTGAAGTACTCAGTTATAGATTTTTAGGTTCACATGTTTCACTGCAATAGGGCTGAACCCAGATGGTTTGCTGAAAGCTGCAGCTCCTGGCGTAGGTCTCCCATGAAAACGTGGTCCACTTCAGCACACGTCAAGGTCCAGTGGGGATTTAAGGTGTCCCTTTTCCTCCAGGAGCATTATTTTCCATCCAGAACAGTGTTCTTTTTGATGCAAAAAGCAGCCACAGAAGAAATCGGGGTGCTTGGAACATCAGTTCAGGAGAATAGTCAGTATTCAGGCAGATCTCCTCTTTGGCACATGAAATAAGGTTTCCAAATTGTCCCATTTCAGTAAGGTTGCTTAAAATGAATGTTCACAGAATGAGAAAACTGTAAAATATTGCACATATTCCAGTCAGTAACATTAAGCATTATTCTTCTAAATCTTAAATACACAAAGTAACTTCCTCTGAATCTGTCAGCTGATGTGCTTAAAGAGATCTAGATTTTTTTCAAGCACTTAAGCAAAATATCAGATGGGGAAAAGCTAAAAGCAGACACATTAGAAAGTCCTCAAAATAATATGCTTTCTGGAAGCAGTAATTAACCACGTGGGTACCCAGTATACAAGGATTCACTATCCTCCAAGACATCCAAACTAGAGACCGCAGTGCAGACACCTGTAACCTAGTTTAACACAGGACAGGATTAAAGTTCTTTTTGTCTTAAGAGTATCAAGCTCCCACCTGCCCCAGTTGTCTTACATTCTTGTTTATACAAAGAACAACTGCAGCCCCAGAGAAGCAATGTTAAATATCAGCTCATCTTTCTGGGAGAAAGGAACTTCAAAACCTACTTTCCCCCCCCCACTACAAAGAGAGCACAAACCTTTTGGCAAAAGAAGTGATGAAGAAAAGTAGTACTTCAAACACGTGGGAGTCACGGAGCCTCTCTCTATTGTGCCAAACTGAAAACATGCCTGCTTCCAAGTTTGGCCTCTGCTTATCTTCCCTGCGGGCTCAGATTCGGACACATGAGGAAATGAATCCTTGTCACAATAGTTTAAGAAAAAAGGTAATTTGTCAAAAAGCACATTTCAAAAACCAATGATACTGGATACCCACCAGTTCTCAGGTACTGGAAGGATAAGCACATAAATGTATTGTTTTAACACCTAAGCCATTTCTCAATCGGGGTAATTTCCTCCCTCCCTCCTCACCTACCCCCTTCTTTCACAACAAGTAGGAAACTGGCAACGAGTAGTCCACAACTCACATTGAGTACTTCCTGCAGCAGTACTGGGAGATCTGGTTGTGGGAAGTTTCTCCAAGTATTACATTTGACTCCAAGCTTCACACATGTACTCAAATGTTTTCTAACTAGTTTACAAATGGAAACTAGATTTCAGTTTGTGTTAATTCATCCCTTAAAGACTTAAATCCCACCTTAATCTGCTTTAAGAATACACCGTTTTAACAGTTATCGAAAGAGAACATTAAATATCTTTTCAGAACTTCAACAATTGGGTTATAAAATATACAAAACAGTCAAAAGGCACAATAAAAATAAAAGTTAAAAAGGATAAGCACAAGAAGCAGTTGGCCAGTTACTATACTATCATGTATATACCACCTGTCTAGAGTCAGCCTTCTCTTTGGAGAGCCTGCTTTGGTTTGACTGAAGACGGCAGCTATCCCTGCACCATAGCGCTTGGGCAGCAGAGGAGAAGTCTTAGTCACTTACCCTCAGAGGCTACCCTTTGATTAAAAGAGTACAGAAAAGAAAAGTCAAAACTGGTTCTCTACACGCAGGTTACAGTACCAGACAGTTCAGTCAGCAGAAATATGATCTTTGGATTCACTAAAGGTTTTTTAAAACCACACTATTGTTAAAAAGCATTATTGTTTAAAAGCATTACTTGTGAAGTTTAAGACCTGGAATTTTACATAAGCTTCCCATCCCCAAGCAAATCTCTATTGTAATGAGAGCAATGAGGCAGAGGATATTTCTTGGCAAACATGAAAAGGTTTATCCAGTCTTAGAAGCTGACATCTTGCATTATCCATATAGTTAATGAAATGGATCTGTGCTGAGTGTTTGATACACCTGTAATCAAGCTCAAGCCCTGGAAAAAGCCAGTTCCCAGCACTTTAACTACACATAGTTGTGTCTGAAAACAAAAACCCCAAGGAAACTCTACAACCCACCCAACACTTTTCCCTTCAGCTGAAAAGCGAAAGCAGAGAGGAGGGAAGTGAGAAGTCAGGGTGGAAAGCTACCTTACCATTAAAACAGCACCTCTAACTTAAGAGGCCGATCAACATTTGGGTAGTAGTTTGGGGCACGCCAAGAAGCAGTGGAGCTGTCTGGTGTGGCCCACAATCATTTCTGAGCAATGCTGCTCAGAGTGCCTCAAGTGACATATTTCTGCTACTGCCCCTGCTGGTCTCTTATAACAAAGAAAATCAACTTACCATGATGTCTGGACCAGGTGTTGGTTACGTTCACATTCTAATACCTGAAGGTACATAACGATTATCTGGAAGATATGGGTTATCGAGTTATTAACAAGCATCTTGAGAGCCACCTATTTATTTCAGAGGGACATCCATGAGGCATCTGTAACTCTTTCAAGTTCTAAAACACTCCACATGAGTGTGTTTGCAACATTCCCAGTGTTTCTCCACACAGCTTCTGCTCTCCAATGCAAAAGCTGGCCACTCGACCAGATCTGACCTTCCTAGCTCTCCATCTTCTGTGCTCAGGCACCATGCTATTCATCTAGATGTCTCCTCTTCAACTGTTTTCAAGCTAGGTATGTTCTCCTATACAACTCATGATTCCTTTTAGCTGTAACTTGGGACAAAGTATTGCTAGCTGCAATAAGCAGTAAAGAAGTAGAACAGCGTTTGCAGAGAACAGATCTAACATGTTGTGCGTCACTGGTTTATTCAGTTCTAGGCTTTTTTCTTAGGTTTGAAACCAAGGATGCAGATAAAAAGACTAACAGCAAAAAAATCACACCAAGTGGCAAACCAGTACAACTGTCCTCTGGGGTACTGATAACATGAGTGAATTCTGAAAGTCAAGTAGGTTTAAAAAGATGACTGTGGACAGTGATAGTTTTTAGAGGAAGAAAGAGCAAGAACCCAAGTTCTGCTGGCACAGAAGTAGGAGGTTCTTTTACCACTTAGCTACTTAAGGCATAATGCTCATGGTACTAAAGCACCAACTTAAACATTTGCAGTAGTTGCACCTCAACTATCATCCTGATCTGACATGTGATACTTAAGTATGAGAACTGTCTCATTTCTATCAAGCCCTTCACACCTGAGTGAACTTTTTAGAACATAAGAACCACTTAAGTAGCTCATATGGGTTTCATAACCTCAGCATGTTTCCCCAAGGGGCTAACAGACTATCACAACCTTAAGTCTCCAAACTCCTTTCTGCTTAAGAACCTATGTTTAGTTGATGTTTTCTAACACCTACTTATGTGATTTGACTTCAAGGAATACTTAACATCTGTATCCACCTCCAGTCGTCATTCAGCAGTGATACAAGACCAATTAGTAAGAATCTCTTAAATGAGAAAGAAGAGATTGGGATCATAAGAAGCTAGCTTTACTGAATTAACTAGCTTTATCATTGCAACCATACACTTCCCATGCAGTTAGGCAGCTATTCAAAGCTTTTATAAGCATATGCAACATTGATTATAAAGTTAACTTATACAGTACAAACCTTATGAGGGTGCTTCACATGAACACAAAATCCCAACTCCTTTAACACTCTTCTTTCTGCCTTAATTATCTGATTCTTCAAGTTCACATATTCTTGATCCAGTATTAGAGGCACAGGTTTTCTGCAAGATAATTTCAAATACTGAAGATGATCTTGATCTCAAAGAGTGCTCATAAGCAGGTTAAGTTGTGTTTATGTAAGAGTAAGGGACACCAGTATTCATAACACTGAAAATATTCACCTCATAACATGGGTCATCTCACTTTTCTCCTTTAAGCGATCTCTTCAAGACATTCCCTGATTTATGGAACAGGGAATGATACTATCACCAGCCCAGGAAGTTTCATACTTAAAATACAACAGAAACACTTCAGATTACGTCCAAGTCTGAGCTTACTTTTTTTCCCGTATATGTCTGAGCCGATGGAACACGTTAATCACGTCCCTTATGCGTCTTGGGGCTTCCTCAATTTTGGATGCCAGGTGAACACAGGCCATTGACACATGCTGAAATAGAAGTATTGCAAGATACTGATGTTCTGCTCAACTCAGGAACTGATCTCCTCCAACAGCTTAAGGAGGGATAACAAGTAGTAGTAAAACAAATAAATACTAAAGATTAGGCAAAATCAGTGCTATGGAGCTTTGTAAAGTCATGTTGATCAGTAAGTAAAAGCTACAAGCTAGTTACTAACAGTCCAATCACATTTAAGATGACAACTTGCCAAAACAGATCAGAGATAAAGTAGTATTTTTAGCTATATATATATATTTTAGTGTTTTCTTACCTCCATGGAATGCTTCACAAAAGACTTGGTATAAAAAAAGCGTTGAAATAGCACCTGTCCTGTAGCCATAGCCACCTGAAAGAGGAGTAACCACAACAGGGATTAACAAAACTACCAGTTCCAAAGAGAAATTACCTACAATGATTTCAACAGATCAATGACCCAGAAGACTAGCTAAGCTACACTTAATATGGGAGCAAGTTTAGTGGTAGCTAAAGGAAACTAGCACCCTACCTCAGTAACGAAGTAAGTTGCCCAAAATGTTATCAACACCACAAATAGCCTGTGAGTCAAATACATGTATTAAATTGCAAACTTTTTTTATGAAGGGTGAAAACATGTTCCAAATAACTAAAAAAGAAAAAAAATCAACACCAACCTAAACATTAGAACCCACTTAAACTGAGAGTTACGGCAGTAACCACAAAAACCTTACTTTTTTGGCTTGGAAGGAGGGGGGAAATCTAATCATATTATGATTAGCGTTTACGTACAACACACTTTGAGCAATCTGCTCTAGTGGAACGTGTCCCTGCCCGCGGCAGCGGGTTGGGACCGGATGAGCTTTAAGGTCCCTTCAGCCCAACCCAGTCTGGGATTCTACGAATTTAAGCAGCTGAAACTCAGCAGCTGGAAAGTTTTACACTCGGAGAGCATCGAGGCTGTTTTCCATTGGAGTTCGCCAGGAAACAAACCGTTTCCGAGGCCACAACAACTCCAGAAGAGCCTGAAAAGCTCCCTCTTTCCTCAAGCCCCGGCGTTAAGCAGGCACCGCCCGGGCCGGCCGCGGGAGGCGGCGCAGGAAGGCGGTTACATCACCCGCTTCCTGCTCCCGGCCGGGCGGGGAAGGCCGCAGGCCCCGCGGCCCCAAACCCCAGCTCAAAGGGACAACCCCCCACCTTCCCCCCCACATCCGTGGCTGCGGATGGCGGCGAGGGCCGGCTCCGCCCGGCAAACAAAGCTCTCCCCCGGCGAGAGGCCTCCCCTCCCCGCCCGGCCAGGCCGCGGCCCAGCCCCACCTGCGGCAGACGAAGGAGGATGCCGGCCGCCTGGATGAGCTCGCAGCCGGTGACGCGCAACTCCGTCTCGGTGTCGGGGTCGAGGCCGCTGCTCATGGATGGGGTGAAGCGCAGCGTGTGCTCGGGCAGGAGGCAGTTCTCCAGCGTGATCAGCACCCCGGAGTACAGCCGGTCCCCGATCAGCACCGCTCCAGGGCCCGGCACCGGCGCTCCGCTCCCCGCCGAAGCGGACCCCGACGCCATGGCGCCGCCGGCCTGAGGCCCCGCGGGGCCGCTGCCTCCCACTGCCGCCACCGCCGCCGCGCTCCCCGGCCCCGCCGCCATTTTGTGGTGCCGCCGCCTCGCCTGGCCGAGCTCTCCTTCCCCGCTCCCCCTCCCTTCTTCCACCTCCGATCGTCGCCTATTGGTGGGGCGCAGCGAAGCGGCGCTCACCCATTGGTCCGGCGGCCGCGACGTCTGACGCACGGCCCCGGAGCTGAACGTAGCGGCGTGACGCAGCTGTTGGAAATTCGAACAGGGGGGAGCGGGCGGGACTTCCGGTGCGCGCAGCTTCCCTCAGGAGCGAAGGAGCGCCCGGAGGGCGGCCGAGTCACCGCTTTCCCTCTGGGAATTAACCAAAACCGCCTTTATTAAGCCCGTAACGGGACAGAAAGCCAAGTGCGCGATGTATGCGGCGTTAACAGCGGGATTTCTACAGCCCTGGCTTCAAACCGCGGTTTCAGTCACAACACCACAGGGGACAGTCACCACAGCGCGCCCGGGCCCTCCCCTCCTCCTTCTGGAACCATCTATGAGGACTGTGCTCCACAGCCAGGCTCTCAGCAGCGGGCAGCGAGCGAGCTGACCCTGCAGCACAAGTTCCTGTTCATGACACGTATCTGCAGCCTCTTTCCCATCAATATTGGCGGTGTACAATGCGTGAAAAGATCCCCTCTGGTTCTTTTCCATCTCCCAGGGCGGCGAGGAAGCCTTCTTGTCTCCTCCTCTGGGCTAAGGCAGCGAGGGCCTTGAATGTCTTTGGTTCGTAAATAGCCAGATCTGCAATCACTTTCCTGTTCAGCTCCACCTGGGACTAAACACAAAGAGAATTTGTTGGTTAAGTACTGTAATTTATAGGAACAACATTAGAATGCTTAACGATTACCTCAGGTCTTAGGCAAATGGCCTTTTTTGTATGCTGTTCAGTTTTGGAACTGTTAGAGACTGTCACATAACTACCCAACCATGGATGTCTCATTAAACCATAACATTTGTTCACTGACTTTCTCAAAGTAGAAACCAAGAACTGAAGAACCTCTCATTTTGTGGCAGGCCACATGGTACAGGTTAATCCATGGCATTTGTTTCAGTTCTTAGACATATTCAAGTTTACTTGTTGTCCGCAAGCTGCTTGGAACCTTAAAACGTGTCCTGGAGCAGTGAAACACAGACTGCACGATCAAATACCCTTAACAACACTAGATACTGGCCAGTTAGTGCATATCCTAAAAGGTAGGTATTACTGAAAACAGTTTGGACCTTTTAACAGAGAACTTTGGAAAAATACATTGTTCTGAGACAAGAACCAAAGGGACAGGGAAAAAAAGGGGGGGGGAAAGAAGGAAAAATTAAGTTAGCTTTTTAGTAGTGCTTGATTCTTTAGTTACACTGTGACAAGAGTAACCAGGAGAACAAGTGTATGAATTTCACATTACTTTGCAGGAACCATGTCAGAAACCCTAGAAAGTTATCTATTTGTTTGAAATACAGATGAAATGTTTTGAAATATGCTATAAATTTATGTGTAGTTCCACTTTAAGGGCAAACCTTACCTTTTTATTACAGCCATTTTGCAGTTCCAGTATCAACAAATTAAAACCAATCCTTGGCATGTTTAAGAACAAGAGACAATGGCACCAAGTCATTGCCCCTGCTCACCAAAACACAAAGCCAGTAGTGAAAGGAATAGGGATTTCTTAGGGTTGTTTTTGCTAACCCAAGCTTTCTATGCTTAAATTTCTTGAAGTAAAAGGAAAGGCCTTAACGTATGCAGTAGCACCAAGCGTAAAAGCATTCTACAACCATGTTCTTAAGATGCACAGTGAAAGTTTTGGGGACAGAACAAGGTCCAGAACAAGGACAGAACAAAAGCAACAATGTCCACCAGGACGTTGTACACAGGTTTAGGGCAGAACTCAGTTCCTGTAGTGAACAAACTGCTCTCCTAAGCAGAATGCCACTCATCACTAGAAGCAGGAAGCAGGGCAATGTTGGCAGAAGTTCAGTCTGACAGAAGGAGCTTTTCCATCCCTCCATCATGCCCTGTGCCACTATTAGGAAGTCCCCACCATTGCTCTTCAAAGACTGGCAAGTGGAGGCTGCAGCTGCAATTCTTGGCAGTTGAATCCATACACAGGAATCAGCAACCCTTTGATCTGCTTTGCCTGACTGCATCTACTTGAAAGATTTCAGAGTTTTAGGAAGTTCATTTGCCTGGCACTTCAACAGACCTCTATCAGACAATGTGTTGTTTCAAAGTGGTTATTGTTCAAGCACCATCCTTACCTTAAACAGATTGCTTATGAACGATGGGTACTTCAAACCGTGTTCCAGAGAAGCTGCTCCAATCCTAGTGATCCAGAGCTGAAAGTGTAAAAATTAACATCTTGGATGATAAAATCCTTTAAAAGGAAATTCTTTGTTATGCTAATCTGCTCACATATAACATTTTCAGGCCTACAGTCTTCTCAGTGCAACATCTACATGTATGAACTTCAGAATGTGAGCTGTTTCAGACCACAGAGGGATTATGCTTACTTCAAACTCTTATCTTGAAGCCATTATTAAAGCATTTTGAGAGGCCCCCCCAGTAAGCTCTTTCAGTTCTGCTCTTCCCCCATTATAGATCTAACACGTTGCTCTTTACCGCTCTCAGGAATCTCTTCTTCTCTCTCCTGGCCTTGGTGGACTTCACAAAGGCTCTCCGGACGCTCCGTACTGCCAGCTTGTAGCAGCGGTTCTTCCTGCCACGGAAGTGCTGAAACAAACCCAACATGTTCTCAGTTATCTTTAAAGCTGTTAAAACCTTAATACTTAATGCTTAATATGTGCTGACTTGCATTCCACAACTCTTCCTAAGAAGGATCACTAAATACTTCACAAACATCAGCCCAGCCTTCAGTTTGGCATGCAATGGATATATTCTTTCCTGAAGCTGGGGAGTTGGAGCATTTCAGTCCAGCAGGAGGGAGCCAAAACCAGACCTCGTTTTAGGCTGGGGGGGAGGCAACCACAAAGTCACCTCCAGTGCTTTCCCAACCCCTAAACTCATGCTTTTATTCTCATTCCTGAGCTGCTCCCTTAGTTTTGACAGGATGAACACAGGGATGGGACACTCTGATACATCAAAACTACTGCAGTTGCCCCACCAGAAAGCATAATGAAAGGAGTTTCTGGAGATCCACTGACATCCATCTAAGACAAAGCAGGAAGAAGTTGCCAGTGCTGCACAGAAATTAGTAACTACTACTGGTTCTGTGGGCAGCTCAGGCACTACACCACCAAGATACTGTCATTTACTTCAACGTTTCCCATCTCAATACAACAGCAAGATGTACTACTGGGTGCTAACAGCCTACCCTTGAAAAAGAAAGGTTCTTCATGAGCCCAGGCTTGATAGCTTGAGCTTCAGCTGAAATCCCATTGTGAAGCAGCCTCTTTCACCTTGCAAAATGCACTTCAGTGAAGGCCAAGGTTAAAAGCACATTGGCACATGTGTGCTGTGTTGTGCCCCAAACACTATACATGTTTATGGCCTCCAGCTTTAATCCCAGACTGGTTTGGGCTGGAAAGGACCTTAAAGCTCCTCCAGTTCCAATCCCCTGCCACGGGCAAGGACACCTTCCACTAGAGCAGGTTGCTCCAAGTCCCTGTGTCCAACCTGGCCTTGAACACTGCCAGGGCATCAAACACAGATTTCCACACGTATATAAGGCTAAACAGCCAGCTCCCGGTCCCGGGGCGTTTCAGGGACAAGGACCGCTCTCTGCCTGGCCCCGCTCTTGTGGGCACCCACCGAGGGGACGGGCCGCTCGCCCGCTCCCCGCACCGGCACCGCCGCCCGTGCCCGCGGGGCGCCCGCAGTCGGTCACTCACCCGCGCATACTTGAGCACCTCCTGCACCCTCCAGAAGCGGTCCGTGAGGCGGCAGCGGAGCCAGCGCGCCCCGCTCAGCACCACCATCTCCTCGGCCCGCTCGCGGCAGCGCCGTGCTCTGCGCCTTCCGGGGCGGGGAGGAGGCGGCGCGGCCACGGCTCTTCCGCTGGGCCTCAGCCGGGCTGAGAGCGGAAGGGAAGGGTCCCGGGGACCTCAGAGCAGCTCCAGTGCCTAAAGGAGCTCCAGGAAACCTAGAGAGGGGCTTTGGACAAGGGCCTGTAGGGACAGGAAAAGGGGAATGGCTTTAACCTGCCAGAGGGGAGATTGAGATGAGCTCTGAGGCAGAAGCTCTTCCCTGTGAAGGTGCTGAGGCGCTGGCACAGGGTGCCCAGAGAAGCTGTGGCTGCCCCATCCCTGGCAGTGTTCAAGGCCAGGTTGGACGCAGGGGCTTGGGGCAACCTGCTCTAGTGGAAGGTGTCCCTGCCCGTGGCAGGGGATTGGAACTGGAGGAGCTTTAAGCTCCCTTCCAACACAGACCAGTCTGTGATTCTGTGGATAGAAGACATACTGTTAACCACAGAAAATACTAAGAGTGACCACAATTCATTCAGTCTCTCGGTAAAATGCATTTGGCATCATGCTAAAGAGAGAAAGCAAAGACTGTGTTCTTAGAGCCTGTACACCTCCTTCTAAAATGAGGTAATAAAGTACAAAGAAACACTACTGCACATTATACCCGAATGTATATATATAGTGGAGATATATATATCCACTAAATCCTCTAGATCCACTGCTGAGGTGAATATCAACCAAAGAAACCCAGGCACAGCTTAGGCTGAGAATGGTTATTGTGATATTCCTGTAAAACTGTTGGTGTATTGATAAGCAGTGACCTGTCTGCAGGCTAAAGCCCTGTTACATGATGCCAGCACCTAGGAGTGCTCAAATAAGGAATGCTAAAGCAACGTGAAAAGTTCTTGTGCTGTTTTCAGTGACCAGAATTCCATACTGGGTAGCAAATCTTACAGCATCCTTCTGGATGCAAGAGATTGTGAGATGTGAAATGGAATTCTACGGCCTGTACCACACCACAAGATGGTGCTGTCATTATAGACAGAGGAAAATGATTTCTTAGCAGCCAGTGTCCTGGCATCAGAGAACCAATGAATTTGCCTGATCATCTTTAATCATTACTAGTTTCAGCATCTCAAAGCAATAATGCTCCTGTCAGATATTGGTCCATAACTTCTTCATCCTCAAGATGTCCTTCTCACTTCTGGGCAGGTGCTTGTAAAGGATATGGGAATTCCACACAGTTAGAGGCCTTGGGAATATTTCTTACTGTCACGGGATTGACACCAAGTTAAGTTGGTTATTAGAATCATTAGAATGTGTGTTTTCTGCAAAAGGACAATGAAACAATGGTTTTCCATGAAGGAAGCTGTGGGTAAAATAATGTGTCCAGGCTGCCTTCTAGAGATGAAAGTGCTACTGAAGAGTTAAGCATTACTTACAGCTTCTTTAGCAACTTTAGTACTATCAGCACTCACAAGTACCTGAATATCTGTCTGCATTAGTATCTTTTTATGCTTCTCACTGTTGTTAATTGCATACAAACAAGTATTATTCTAAAACTAATATTATTCTGAAAGGTTTTGATAATAAACTTGCATTTTCTTTTCATGTGGGCACACGGTTTGCTTTTATACTGATACGTGCAGACAAAAGCCAGATTTTTGAGTACTTTCAAATGTAAAAGCTGTGTGGAAAAGAAAGGAACACAGGCTCAATATTATATTGTTTCAACAAGTACCAAACTGTTTCATTTTCCTTTTCCTGTCCTTCCTCCTGGCTGAAGCATTTATCTGTAAGCTGGAACAGTCGCACTGATCAGCAGGAAGCCCATGGGACTGGCAGAGCTTGTAATGGACATCATGGAACAGAGCACACTGGATCTGCAAAGAATCAGAATAGCAGCAAAATGCTTAAAAAGAATGGAAAACATTCCTCAGATCAATGTGGCTCCATCAGCCTGGTGAAGCCAAGCTGGTTTCAGTAGCCGTTATTGATGGTTTATTGGGTTGTTTGTCTGTTTTAGTGGGAGTTTAGTGCTGGAGAATGATTTTGGTATGGGGAAGCACAGATGTGGGAAGGAGGTGTCGTCTGCACACATTTCATCCCTTCTTTTCACCACTTCTGACTCCCAAAGGGAAGCTTCACTCCGCAGAGCTGACTGACACAGCTTCTATGTGGTATCAGGCAGGCAAAACACAGCCAGGAGGAAGGAGTTTGGGTTGTTCTGTGCCCTTCAGGGTGTGAGAATCAGGCACACGCTCTTAGAGAACCCTCAGGATTGGCTTCCTTTGCATCAGGCTTGTGCAGGTTAAATGCCAGCACTGAATTCAGTCCAGACGTGATCCTGCTCTTGGGCTCTGGTTAGAAACACAATGTTGTGTGAGGAAAGACCTGCAGGATGGCAAGCTGCACACAGCAGCCAACCCTGCTCTCTGTGGAACTGGAGTAGCTGTGTGCTGCCCCAGCACAACACAGTGAAGTGATTTTGGGCAGAATTTTTCATTGCCCAGCACCTACATAGCAATCTTAATAGAGCTGAAGTCTAACTTTGATTCTACCTCCTATGGTTTTGGTTTTGGTGTGTGTGTGTTGTCCTTTCTCCACTTAGAAGATATAAATCAAGCTTGAAAAATATTACATATTTAAATCACTGGTAAATCAGGCAGAGTAAATACCGAGACTCTTTAGGAGCCTCCATGCGATTTGTCACATTTATTACATCCAGCACCATCTGCTTTCCTGCATGGATTCAGGGCTTTATTAACACTGCGACTGGCCTGGGCAACAACTGAAAGCAGGACAGATTCAATTGTTATTTCCCTCTGGATGTCTGGATAGATCTGTGAAGAGATTTTGCAGCTTGAGAGAAAGCTGCTGCCCTGCACTCCCCCCTAGGAGCCATTCAGCATGAGAGTGCACTGAAGAAAATGGGTGGAACGAGATGAAAATGGACTTGCATCCTCTGATGAGGTTGTTCCTTGTTGGCTTTTTAAATCTCTCTCTCATGCATTTATTACTAAACCCTTTTCACAGTTTGTTCCCTTTCTCCCAGGAAAGTGGCTGTCCAAGCAGAGCTGCTCCTGGGGTTTGCAGTCTTGTTAAAACCCAAATGGATCTGTCAGCTGAAGGGCTTTTGAAATCAATTGTAAACATTGGGATTAGTTAGTACACAAAAATGATGCTGCAGTGCTTGAACTCTGAAAATGAGAAAGTAGAGGGACACCTTCATATGTGGGAGACGGTTGTTACAATGCAGAGCTGTGGTAAATGGATTTATAATCAGTTTAAAGAAGTAATTTTCAGACACATTTTTCAGGTTGAAGAACAAGGAAAACCATTATTCCCTGTGATTAGAGTGTGCAGTACATGGTGGTACACAAGATGTTCTTTAGCACTCAGCTAGGTGGGGTAACCAAACACAAGAATAATCTCACAGTGCAAGGAAATAGAACTCCTCAGGGCAGTATTCCACAGGGAAATTCAGCCTATGCCATGGCTCCTTCAACCCCTTCTGCTCAGTTCTGTGCTTCTGGTTTCACTTCTCTCTGGTGAGGCAGGTTCAGATGGTTCAGGACTCTCTTCACCCATGAGCAATGGATATTGAGCCTGCATTTCATGTTGCTCTCATCACCTCCTGCTAGTGAAATGGCTTTGTCAGAGGCTGTTGTTAAGCCATGGTGTGTTTGGATACAGCTGCCCAGTGGTCTGCTAGCCCGAAGTTATCATCTGCTAGAGCTCTTCTAATGGGCCACCAGTAAATAAGGCAGATAAACACACCAAAACACCCAACAGCAGCAGGGAGATGGGCACCCAAAATGTACAGCTTTAAACAATTTAATGAAGGAACGGTAGCATTTGTCTGTGTTACAAAATCACTTTACATTTAGCATTGTGTGAACCTTGTTTTTCTAATAACCTTTTTCCAGGGCAGAATTTCCTGAGCATCAAGTGGGACACAGGACTCCTGAATTCCTTCCCTGACTTGTGCCATAGGTGAGCTCTGCCTTCAGGTAAGACCTATGTTACCTCAGTTTCCTCTGGAGATGAGGAAGTTTTCTCCCTCCTGCAGTACTATGATCATGCATAGATGAATGTAG
The DNA here is from genome assembly GCF_004027225.2 of Strigops habroptila. NCBI lineage: Eukaryota > Metazoa > Chordata > Aves > Psittaciformes > Psittacidae > Strigops > Strigops habroptila. The sequence goes on from NC_044292.2 coordinate 6,099,346, forward strand.
CTAAAAGGCTACATAAATGTGCAGGTATTACTGAAATTCTTCACTAATATTGCTCATGAGGCAGATGAAATAATTGATAATTGCTGTGCCTTCACTACAAGAATACTCATTTGTTCTGCAAACAATAACAGTGATGAGTGCAGAGAGCAGATTTCTGAGGTATATTGTGATTAGTATCCATTGCTCTGAGGTTTTTTACTCTGGAGAGAAACCAGAAAATTAATCAGAGGCAGAATGATTATAATTGAAAAGGGACCATCTTGACCTGGGAATGTATGGTTTGAGAGTGGCTCTTGGGCACTGTGTGCTAAATCGCTCCAGCAGTGAGACAGATGTAAAGGATTGGCTAGCACAGAAAGCAGCTTCAGGATCTCCTCTGTAAACAAGCAGTGTTGCAAAGCTCAGAGCCAGCTCAGAGAGGAAGAGACTGCTCGTGTCTGAGTGCTGGGACTGCAGGCAGCTGAGAGCACTGGAACCACACACACTCCAGTCTTCGCGTCCAGGTCTGCAAGGTGTGGACGAGGACTCTAGCAAGGCAAAGTGTGGAGAAAGAGCTGTTCATCTTCACTGGTCACTTCACCTGGATGAAAGCTGAGCAGGAATATTTACTTGGGTACAGGACGAAGAGCACGGAAAGATGATTTGAAGTCCAAGAACTGTCTGAGAGTGCCTAAGCCTGATATTCTTAGCAAAGAGCTATGCTCAGAGGTGGAGGAGGATACTAGAGCTAGGCACTCTCTGGAAGCGAGCAGCCTATCCAAGCTAAGACAGCAACTGTTTGGGACCTCTTGGGATCATAATCCTAGGAAGAAGAACAAACTCAGTAGTACTATGGATTCGAAAGCAAAATAATAGCTATCACCAAACTTCCAGCTGCCACATCTGCTCTGAAACTGAGGTTGGGACACTGCTGGAGAACATTCTGAAAGGAAACAACCTGTGCTGGGTGCTAGGAAAGCGGGTGGCCAAAAGAGGCCTTTTCCTCCTTGCTCCATTATGAGCTCTGGTTGAGTGTTCTTGTCCCTTTGTGGAAGAGGAAAGAAAAGCCTCTGCAAATTCCTTGCCAGGTCTGGGGCCAAAAGCAAAGAAACCCTTTTGGATAAGAGAGTGGGTTGATCAGTGATCTTCTTGAAGAATGTCTGGCCAGGACACTGAGGACTTTGGAGCAGGAAAGCTCTCGGACAAGTCTCGGATGCTTCCGAGCCTCCCACCATATGACATGGATGACCAGCTCCTTCCTAGGGAGCGACGGAGCGCCTGGTGCTGCTTGGCCTGGACCCTGCTGGTTGCCACCATGAACCTCTTGGTCTTTCTCATGAATCTGCTCCTGATGTTTGTGATTTTCACCATCGTGCTGCTCCCTACCATTGTGGTGGTTTACTTTGGCTTCCAATGCCACTCTCAAGTAAGTAAGCCTTGCTCCATTTGGATGTTACCAGCCACCTCCAAGGCAGGGCCATCCATAAGGGTTTATGGGTGGGCTCACAAGAACAGGTTTATGGTGGTTCATGCTGACCTGCAGGTTCTTGGTGGTGCAAAGGAGTGGTCTCTCCTGCTTGGTGCCTGTGACACAGCTACAGGCAAGACTGCCATGTGCATTTGTCTAGGGAAGTACAGGCTTTATGGTTTCTGGACTAACTGTCTTAAAGTGTTGGTTGGCACCCATGCATTCAGTGTCAGTGGGATAGCACAGAAAGGCTCTCATGGGAGAGGGGAGGAGAACAGGGACAGAAGCTGCCTGTGACTGCTCAGCTCCTCGGGGAGCATGGGACCCCTTGGTCCTGATCCCCTGCACACTGCACTTGGTACGCTTGTTCAAGTGTAGAGTGATCAGAGAGAAAGCTACACCACTTCACAACCAGATTGCACGAGATGCCAGCCTCGTGGGCACACCTGAGTGCTGGCAGGAAGGATTTTTACCCTTCCCTTCTGCCAGTATTGGGGGAAATAGAAGCTTGAATGGACAATAAAGTTGTATTCCCATGGAAACACCAAGCAGCTGTGTCAGGTAAATACACTCCCTGGTGTGACAGAGCTGCTGTTTTCATTTAATGTCACAATACTTCTCTCTTTTCTGGGACCTTTATTACTGCCAACCTGAACTCCTCCATAATTCACATAAGCCCTACGTGGGCTCTCAGAGGGTTTGTTACTTTCCTGTAAGTAAGCCCTCTCGAGTGTCATATTTGATCTGCTAATGACTCGTTATAGAACCAGTAAAGTCTAACAGAACATGTAATCCCCTTCTTATGCCAATCTCCCATTCAGATGTGTTCCCAAATGTGCTGTGCAGTTTCTCACCCCAGCAAATGAGCCTGCTTTGTCAGTAATGTTTGTTCCAGGTTTTTTGCTGTCCTCTGCATTTCATGTTTCATTACTTATACATTTCTTCTTGGTCTGTTTCTATAAGTGTGTTTGGAATTACTTGACCAAGTGTGGATGTGAAAAAGCAGTTCTGATTTCCTCACAGGCAGGAACTGTCAGACCAGCTCCATATGACTCCTCCTGCTGCTTATCCTAAGTTAGAAGAGCTCTTTTAATTCCCACTTTGAGGAAAACCCCGACACACTGTAGTACCTTCTCCCAGCAGGGAGAATGGACCCAAAACACAGATGCTTTTCATCTCCCCACAGGGTCTGAACTAATGGAAGTTTAAATATCCTCACTGATGTATTTACCTGGGAAATACTGAGAGGAGAAAGCTTTCCCCTTCCTTTTAATGCAACCTATGCACCCTATCTAACACCAAGCTCCCAGCCTCAAAGGTCCTGACAAAGGGCCTGTTCTTGTTTTCTCAGTACTGATGTATTTGCTGGTCTGAGAAGTTTGGCTTGGCTTTTTATTGCCCTGAAATGATGGCAGTTCATAACTGCTGTTACTGAAAAGCTTTTCCTGATCCTGCAGACTAATGAACAGGGAGACATCTGTCATGGTAATTGTTCTGTAGAACAGGGCAGTGCTGCTGCTACTTGGAGTGAAGCATAATTCAAAGAGAAATCATGTACTTCTGAGCCAGGCAATTCCCACTGTGGCTCTGACACCTTCTGGAAACATTATACTATGGGATGCAAGTGTGTTTGATGCTCACAGGGTAAAGAGGGAGGCTCTGGAGGGCCTACAGAGAGCAAAAGTGTGTCAGAGGGGTCCTGATCTACCTGAATAGTCACACAACCCTTCTTCACTGTGGGTTGCAACGCTCCTTTTACAGTCCATAGATGGTAGGATTTTCCCTTACAAAAGGGCAAGTGTGCAGGATGACTTTTGGTTTAGTGAAGAGGAAGAAATAACAAGAAATAACCTAATACATTCTCCTTGGGAGAATGTGCAGTCTAATTGCTTTGTTAACATGCCTGCTCTGCCTCCACAAGTATAGTGTGGATGCAGATTCTGACAGATCAGAGGCTTTTTAGGGTAGGTTTAATAGGAGATTGCCTGTAAAGCCCTTAAATCAATTTTTCCTATGATCTGAAACTGCTCCTTGAAAGTCATAAATACGGACTTCAAATTGGACCTAAAATGGGAACAAGTATGAGGCCTGCCTCCAGAACCACCCTTCCAGCCTCCTGCTGCTTGAGCCTCACCTTGGGAAACCTCAGCTTCTCCTTGAACACAAAGTGCTCTCTGGGCAAAGGCTTTGAGAGGATGCAAAAGGGGTTTGAGTGCAGCCAAGTACATCAGAGGTGAAAGCAGCCCTGTTGCTGTAAGGAGTCTTAACAGACCCTTTGCTTCAATAGGCATGTGGCTTCACAAAAGCAGTCCTTTATCTTTGGGCTACTGCTTTTCAATGCCTTCCTGGTAACCAGAGGCTGCTTTCTGCACTGCACATCCATTAGATGGATTTTTTTAGCACGATGGCTTGTTTGCTGTATTGCTGAAAGAATCTGGAGAAGGAAAGCCTGGGGACATGGAGGCTGCCTGGGGCATTCGTTAATGCAGAACCACCGAGTGGCTCCACTCAGATCTGCTGCCAGGATGAAGGGAGGGCTTTAAATACCACTCAGTGAGGACCATTTAGTGTGCTGGGTGCTTTGCAGCACCGTGGGGTGAGTGGGCTTTCCTGCTTTTGCAGTACAAAGAGATGCTAAGAGGCAGGAATGAGTACAGTGTGTGCACAGGAGGCACAACACGGAGGGGTCTGTGCCAGGGCAGGACTCTGGAGAGCCTCCAGCCAGCAGGTAATTATGGGGTGACCAACCTCTGTCTGCAGGATGTACCATCTTGCTCTATCTTATTGATTTGGTTATCATTTGCAGTGTCTTGTGCCACCCACATCGATGTAGCAGCAGGAGGCTTCTTTATTTGGTTTCTGCCTATCAAATAGCTAAGCTGTGCTGTTCTGATGACTTAATAAAGATGAGTGTTTCCTGCTTTAGGATCAGTGTGCAATGCTCTTGTCTCACAGTGATGCTGGTAATTGAAAGCTTGATTAAAATGTGTCATCAGTCACATAGTGCAGCCTGAAGAGCTCAGCTCAGAGAGAGGGAAGACGTGTGTGAAAGCTCAAGCAGCTCAGTGGTGCTCTGGTCACCTCTCCTATCCACCACCAGGTGTGTGATAAGCTCTGTCTCTTCCCACAGGTTCTGCATTCAGCTGCCCACTACTGCAAAAGCTTCTTGGATGACAACAGCTCTTCTGCCCTCATCATCCTTGGCTTTGTCATCATGTCCCCTCTCATTGTGGTGGCCATGGCTATCTACTGCAGCCTGGCAAGGCGCCTCCGTCTCTTCCTGTGCTTCCAGCCGTACAGCCGGGCTGTGTACAAGGGGGTGAAGTGCTGGTACGAGGAGGGAGGCCTGTGCAGCTGTGCCAGGGGCTGGAACACTCAAGTCAAGGCCTGGGTATGAGTTTGCAGCACCAGAGGTTCTGCCATAGCCAACACACTCTTCTCCTTGCCCTGTCCCTCCCCGCCATCACCTCCCACAACCACCACCCTGAGGTCTCTGCAGATGAGGGCTGTGTAGTACCTAGATGTGAGAGGAAGGGAGAGCTTCCCATGAGCCATCTCCTACAGCTTTGTCTGTAAGTGGGTAGGGCTCTGCCCACCATGAGGGAAACATGGAAAACACAAGTTCTTGATGGTAAAAACAATGTTCAGCCCTGAAAAGAACAGGGACTGCTCCCAGTGCCTGCTGCCTTCAGAGCACAGCACTGGTTCCAGTCTTGACAGCATGTTCTGCCTCACATGGGATGTAGAGTCCACGTGCATAGGATTAAACAGTGGTGGGAGCAGCTGCTGACTTTGCTGCGTGCCTTGGAGAGGTCTCTTTGGGAAAGGCAGCCTTTGGGGAAGCATCCAGCCAAGAGGAAGCAACTGTGGTTTTCCCAAGTGTTGGGCTGCCAATGTTTCCAGCCTCTGGCAAAGGTGTCTGTAGGGCATTGCCTCTGTGATTTTTGGGACCCGCCACTTTCCTCCACATCAGATATTCTTCCCCTGCTTAGCAATCCCTCTTTCCCATAGCCTGTAGCAGTGTTTATGCTCCTTTTGCTGTTCCTGACTCAGGTCACTGGGTTTGCTGTGGAAATAAATACTGATCTTTGGGTCTCTTCCCTGCCAGCTGCTGAAACATGCTTGTCTGGTGATGGCTGATGGCTGTTCACCAGCAAATAGCTCCTTGTCCTTTAGGCTGTGGTCAGGTTGTTTTGTCTGGGGCTAAGTCTGGCTGAGGGTTCAAGTCAGTTGTAGGATTCCTGGCAGGAGGAGCTGAAGACTCATGGTGGCTGCTGAGCACTACACGTTCTCCCACATCTGCACTAAGAGCTTATGCCTGTGAAGGACAGTGTATAATGTTGTTTTCTGAGGGTCATGGATACCTAGATTTAGGGTTAGTGCTGCAGTTTAAGAGTGGAGAGCTGGAAAGGATTCTGAATACTGTGGATGAACTGGTGCCCCAGTAAAGCTGGGGGGACCTGCTGAGGACCTGCTGAGCAGGGGAGCCCAACTTCTGTTCCCTCCTGTGACTCTGCACAGCTCCCACAGGGCCTGACCTGATGCTTGGCTGAGTCAGCTGGATCTCCCTCTTGCTTTCAGTGATCTCTTGAAGAAACACCACAGATCCCCTGTCATACGACATGCCATAAATTGCAACTGAGTGGAAAGCACAGTGAGACGGTCTGGCAGGTAGGGAAAAGATTTGGCAGCTTGATGCATGATTCTCCCCTTTCAAATCACTGTGGGTCTCTGTAGTGTTCACTCGGTAGAGTCTTTGTGCTACTGGTCACTGCAAGCTGTGTATTCCCACTGGCTGTTGTTCCCCTGGCTCCCAAATATAACCTCTTTAAATGTTATGTATAAATAAAGATCATGCAAAATCTCCACTGAGGGAGTTTCTGTTCTGTCTCGAAGCACTGGCTGCACCAGTGATGTCTCTTGGACCACACTACATATCACTGTAAGGTAAAATGTAACTTGTTTTCTTTCTGAGGATTGCTTTTCCTGTGTACCAAAGAGGAATGAACATGATTGTTCCATCCCAGAACCTGAGTGGGTGAAAGAATGTAGAGTTTGCATTTTAATACTTTTCCCTTCCTGTAGGATTTTGCAGGGTGACAGTGCTGACTGAATTGTTCTGATGCCATTCAGGAGAGCAGGAATGCCCATTATATCACTATAATGAACTGCCTGGCTTCAAAAGGGAAACGAAAGTGCAGCAAGTAATTGGTTTGAGCTGCTTTCCTTTTAAACTAGAGACTTCTGTCCTTCCGTAAAGGATGTCTATTCTGAAGCTTTAATGATTACTGTTATACCTTCGGATGCTTTGAAGCAGTAAGAAGAAAAAGGTTCTTTTCTGTAGATTCTCTGAAGCTGACAGCTGAAGTGGATGGCTAAGGCACTATTCTGCATTCCCACTTCATTTTGGGACACAGATCACACAGGATTAGCTGATTATCTCCTAGCAAAAACAACCTAAACCACAATGAGGGTGACACATGCCTCTGTACAGCTTCCTGAAGCATCATGCAGACTATTGCATCCAGTGTTTACAAATACCACCCTCTAAAAGGTCCCTGAAACAGTAAATGTTCTGTCTGTGGCTTGTCCTTCATTAAAACTAAAGATCCAGGCTCAAATATCCATTGCTGGTTTTCCTTTGTCCTGCAGCTCATCTGATAGATGTGCCCTCATCTGCCTGGGATCAGCCCCTGGGTGACAGGAGTGGGTTTGCTCTAGGTGATGCTCTTCCATAAGGTGCTTTAACAGCTGCTTGCACTGCATTTGAGTCTCTACAGTGACAAAATCCTGGCAGATAGCTATATTCCCCTTTGATGTGCTTGGAATATGGTGGGAGAGACACACGCAGGAGGGGATAAATTTGGAGCAGGCATCAGCAAGCTGGTCTGGTCCATAGGGCTACTAAAGCAGCCCTTCAACTCATTCCTTTAATAAAGAGCCAGCACAGTCAGAAGCACAGGATCATTTCATGTCGTGCCTCAGCCCATGAGAAGTGAAACAGCCTTCAAAAGGAAAGAGATGGCAACTGATCATCTGCCAACTGTGTTCGCTGCCATTCTTCCCTTCTGCTGTGGCCTTCTGTTTCCTCCCTGCACCTCTGCTGTCAGTGTCTCTCATCTTGAAGAGTTAAAAGGAGAAAAAGAGCTGGAAGTTCCTGACAGGACTATGGAAAACCGGAAGGAAGTTCTGTTTCCTGAAAAGGAGATATTGTGCTGCAGGATAATAAGGCTTTGCTGGAGGTGATGCTTGGTGCCTGGCTACAGATACTTGACAGGAGCTGCTGCTCCTTTGGCTCAGCTATCACTTAATCCAACTGCTTTTCCAAGGACAGTGTTCTTAAACCTGTGGTGCAAGTATCGAGGTGAACCATTCCCACTGCTGCCTCTGCAGAAAGAATTCAGTTATTGGCAACAGCCTTCCTAATAAACAAGAATTGATTGAATTTGGTCTTTTACCTTACAGAGAGTTTTAATAACAAAGGGGAAATGAATCCACCTGCAAGCACACTTGTGTGCAGCAACAGAGCTCCTGTCAGATGGCTCAGGCTGTACCTCAGGGCTGCCCTGTGCACAACACGCTGCAAGCAGTGCTGTCGTTCTGATGTGAACTTGAGCCTAAATTTCCTGCAGAGGGTACAGAGACATCCTTAATATCCTCATGCTTGGCTCAGATCCCGAGGGCAGCTGCTCCAGGCTGCTTTCTGCAGGGCTGATGTGCCAGGCAGGGACTGCACCCGCAGATGCTGGGGGAAAAGGGTGCTACCAAGTGATGCCTGCCTCTTCTGAGCCCTCACACACAGGGCTTTGTCCTGTGAGCTCCCAGCTGAGAGCAGAGCTCACCCATCGCTCTGCTTTGCTGAAGGAGGACAGAAAGAAATGCATCTTCATTTTAAAGTCCAACTCTGTATAGATTTCGTTTCCCTGCAGCATCTTCTCCATAATTCAAAGCCATCACATTAACCTCGTACTGATGTACCTCAGAAGGCACTAAAATATACTTGCACCCAACAAGGTGCAGTGTTTATTTGTGCTTCCCTGCTCCTCTGTCATCACTGAATGGTCCGGATCCAAAGCTGATGGCATCACGAGGAAGATGCCATGTCTCAGTGGGTGTTTAATCATGACTTACCCTTCACACCAGGGCTGGAAGCAGCTGCTCTGGCAAAGGGGAAAACAGGAGAGACACAGTTGCACGGCCACTCCTGTGTCAGGGCTGGGAACATGCAGTGAACATGGTGCTAATACAGAGCTGGGCTCCTAAATGCACACACACACAAATGTACACAAGGGGGGGATCATGCAGCTGAGCAAAATATAGGAGCTTTTTACAGGCTTTCCCTGTCTCTCTCGTTAATGCTTCTTTAGGAGTGTTGATGCTGCTCATGTGCCTTCCTTTCACCCTCCCGGGTGGCTTCTCCACCACAGAAAGGTATTCTCGGTTACAAGTATTTCATATTTCATTTATTATCCCTTTCCTCTGTACCAACTGCTCACACTGCTCCTGAGTGGCTTTGCTGCAGTCAGCTGGAGCACCTAAGGACCAGCTTCCCTACACCTAGACAGGGCTTCAGGAGTCCTGCAGCCCAGGCTCAGCACCCCAGGGCTCAGCATACGTGTCTGTGTGTGGCACAGGGTTTCTCCTGGTGCTAAGAGGCAGACTCTTGAGGTCCCTTCCAGTTTAACTCACATGATTTTCATGTTCCCTTTGTTTTTCCCTTTTTTTCTTTCTTTCTGATCAAATATTTGGTGTGATGAGAGAGTACCAGGGTTTTGAATTGGCCCTTGCTGCAGGGCACATAGCTTGGCCTCCCAGTGATTAAGTCATTCACTCTCAGCACAAAATCTCCTCTTAGTTATAAGCATCAGCTTGAGAGTTCTTCATCACCTCTGATGCCTGGTAAGACATGAAGAGCTCTTCGAGGCTATGAAAAACACCCGGAGGGGCATGCTGAGACCAGTGCTCCGTGTGAAAGGAACCAGGATCTGCAGCAGCATTTCATTGTGAATTCCTTGGGTAGAAAATCACCCAGGAAGAACTGAAAGTGCCAAGCAGGCGACTCACCTCAAGCCATAGCAGGATAGATTCTTATATGAACAATATGAAGCAGCCTCTCTGAGCCAGGTTTATGGAAGGTGAAAGAGAAATTCACTGCAGCTGCAAGGGAGGGATGAGTCCAGTGTGTGAAAGTTTCCTCCTCACAAGGAAGTGCTGACAACACTGAGCTCATCACCTCACCCCTCCGTTTCCAGGGGCAGACTTGGTCATGGGCCTCAGCATCACTGTGGGTATGTGTTTATGGAAACTAGATACAGATTATATATGGATTTAATATGTAAGAAGAGGAGCTGCTCTCAGCATAGAGGCCTACTAAGGAATTTCTCTGATTTGTCCTGTGTAAGAGCTCATGATGAATAAGTGAAGGCATTCCTGAAATAAAGAACAAGCTCTTCTCTCCCACAAGCATAGATCTGGCTTAGCATTGCTGAAATCAGTGGAGACACTCTAGATGTGCAGTGGGGTAAATGACAGGGAAATTCTAAGCCAGAGGAAACCAGGAACTGAATAACCAGTTCCCTGCTCCCTGCTTTTGCCAGTTGAAGCTGGAATGTTGAAGCCATTTCCCAGTGCTTTCAGCTGGGTATTGGTCCTCTGATGCCTTCAGTTATTGGAGCGCTCAGCTGGGGGTAGAGCAAATAAGAACCATCTGTCAAGCTAAACTGAAATCAGGAAGATCTTTTTGAGAGCCAAGGACAACACAGCATTTATTGGAAGGATGCTAAATTCCTCCTTTGAGGGAGACTAGCGGGAAGGAAGCTGGAACCTTCCACATACATGAGGGGAAGTCAAATGCAGACTGTTAGCTCCAAGGGTAAGGTTATTGCTGCCTGGGCTATTGTCTGAGACCCAAAACTGAGCATCCTCCTGCTCGCAAGGGAGCTCTGCCCGCACTGGGAGGGATGTTAGAGTCTGGTGGTGGGAATGATCCCAGCTAGAGCCATGCAGCATGTAGCAAAGAGAAGGGACCAGGGCTGTGTCTCTTGTTGGGATAGTTCCTCCAGCACCCAGAGCACAGCAAGATGTATTAAAAGGAACCAAATTCCATGTGAATTGCAAGTACTCACGCTGCGTCTTCCTAAGAGTAAGAGTTACTCGTCTCTTGCAAAGTGCTCTTAGGTTGGCTACTCCTCTCAATCTCACCACAGGCAGTTCAATACTCCATGTGCTTAGTGTTCGGTGAATAACTCTCTGGGGTAATTTGGCAGGGATCTGCATGGTAACATAATTCCAATAACATATATCATGAACAATTTCTTTTGCTCTTTACATTTGTGTTGCTAACTGCTTAATTGTAACTTAAATGTCTGCAGGGAAATTTCCATAGTCCTTCACCTCCCTTCTCATTCTCCGAGCTAACAAATCACTGCGGATTGTTCCAGCTCTGCTGGAAAACTCACTTAGAATGAATGGAAGTGATTAAAGAAAGAATAATCAGGGAGTGCCTGCCAAGGGCTCCTTCACTCGTCAGCTCATCCTCTGAGGACATAAGTGCCTGTGGAATGGGTCAGAGCCTGCAGCCCTGGCCTGGGAATACCGGGACTTGCCTGGGGAGCTGTGGGAGCTGGTGTCCAAATGAAAGGGGCAGAGGTGGGGATGAAGTGGTGATTTAACCTGGTACATCTGAGCCTCAACCTACACCAAACTAGTCCCTCACAGCACAAATACCCACAGTTTCTCCCCGTTCTGGGAAGTCCTGAAGGAAACAGGGAAACTGTGTGTGTTTTCCACCCGGCTTTGTTAAATGCTAATAGCACGCTGAAGCCATCTGCCAGGCGCACGTTGCCAAAGGGCCTCTTGGTTTAGAGTTGCAGAAGAATGTGAAAATAAATATACTTCATTTAAAAAGTCAATAGTAACACAAAGGGTTGGATGGGTACATCTGACATCGTACACAGCGCTTCCCAGGCCTTTTGAGACCTGGAGACTGCAATTCAGAACCCCCCGACCAGTTACCATCACTTGTCTCTGTTCAGAGGTCTGCATGTTAAAACCAAACTGGAAAAGAAGTGGGAAAAGAGGCTGTTGGAGTCCGGGATGGCCAGAAATCAAGATTTCACTTTCAACCTGACAGACTAGAGAAGGTCATCACCAACATGTACAGGTTTCTGAAAAGCAAACCTTTCCTTTGGGAAACTAAATGCAAGCAAATGTCGCCCCAAGTCACTCAGCACCTCTGTTTCCATATCTGAGGAATCATGTTGATAACCAGGCTCCCAGGGCCAAGCAGGCAATGCCAGGGGCTCTCTGCTGTGTTCCAGGATATTGCCTGGCACCTCCGTGCACTGGAAGTTGTCCCCATTCGACTTCTCATCCTATGTTTGTTCATCATAAGAAACTTAAAGGGGAAAAATCCCCTTTGTTTCTCGAGGGGAAAGCAGGCGGATTGTTTCCAAGGAAAGCAGATTTATATGTGTTTATCTATCAGCTTATGTAGCTCTTGTGGAGGGAGGGATTGTGCACCATTAGGCGTTGTCTTAAAGGACACTTTGCCTCACAGCTTCAGATTAGCTGCTGTGTTCTGTGCCACAGAACCATGCGCAGCAACCCTCCTGAGGAGTGTGAGCTGCTGCACCAGGAGACAGGACTGGGTCAACCAGGACCATGGTGGTTTTGGGTTCCTGCCTGGAAGCTCATAGCTGGATTGGCCTCTGGTGTTTTGGTTCCCCTTTAGCTGTCATCTCCCAGGCTGGAATTTCCCCTCATTTCATGTACTGTTTGCAAACGCATGATGTGGCTTGTTCTATGCCTGCAGGAGGAGCAGTTCCCCCGTGTGCCCAGGCCTCAAGGTGGTGCTGCGGGGCTGAGTCTGGAACATGGGGGTGCCTGGTGCATCCCGAGGGAAACGTTTTGCTTTGGGACAGCCGGTCCTGGACACTGTGCTCTTTGTTACCTGTGACTACAGCCGGCACAAAGAAGGCAAGACACAATTGGCTTCAGAGTGTTTCATGCCCAGATTGAGAACCCACAAAGCCGTGGGGTTGGGGGGAAGCAGCACAGAGCATGGGCTGGATCGGTGTCTCAATACAAGCCTTGGCTCAGCATCACCACTTTGTGGGCTCTCCTTCCAGCCCTGCACCTGGGCACTGATTCTGCTTGAATCCCTTCTGGTTTACAGCATCTCTCACTGGAGTTTTGGCCTGATCTGGTCCTATTTAGCTGGTGAAGTAAGGAGTATATGATGGTATATCCCATATATGTATACATGATGGCATGATCCTATGATCTGTTCCTGGAATCTAGTGTCATTTCACAACAGAAAGCTCAAGGGGATCAGTGTGTCCTGGCACAATGAACACATTTTGTGTCAGTGCTGGCAATCACCTCCCAAGCCTCGTCACTGCTCTCCCTTTGACCTTACCCCAACCACATTCTGAATACCAGCCCGACTCCCACAGAGCCGAGCTGCCGAGGGCAATAATCCCTCTGCCTACCCGCTGCCATCACTCCCTTGTGAAAGAGCAGTGCAGAGGCAGGCTGGGCAATGCTCCCGGGGTGTGTGGTGGCAACCCAAGCACAGGATCTACACCCCATTCCCTGGCTGGGGCCTGCTCCCAGTGGGAAAATAGGGACATTTATCAGGGCAACAAAAGAGGCACTTTTCATGAGACGAGCCCTGAATTGTCCACGTTGGATGCTCAGTGCTGCAGGGGTTGTTGTTGCTGTCACGGTTTTGCTTTGCATTTCTCCTCTCATGCCAGCACATGAGTTCATGGAAACGCTGGCAGTGGATGTGGGCAGGCAGGACAGCCCGCAGGGTGTTGGGACCAGACCACGGGGTGGGTGGGTGCCTTGGAATGCCAGCGGCAATTCAATCCCAGGCTGCTTTCCAAGCCAGCTCCTCCCTGGCCATGCAGCAGAGGTGTGAGTGACTGTAACCAGGAGCATGGAGGGAGGACACTCAGCATCTGCATTAGTTACACCAAATGAAGTGCAACCTCCAGCTGTGCTCCAGGAATGCTGGTTTGCTGGCAGCGCTGCCCAGGGGACCTGTCCTTGGATTCCTGCCCTGAACCCAGGTCTAAGGACTCCTCTTTCCTGAGCCAGCTGTAAGGAGGAGTGAAAAGATGTTTGCCCAGGACATTCCCTGCATTCAGTGGGATGACTGAGAGCTGCTGAAGGGGGCACTGGCCCTTACAGAGCATCCCACCATTGAGCCATGCCACCTGAGGAGCATTTAAGGGGTTGTATGTAGCTTCCCAGCCAACCAGCATGGAAGCTCTGTAACTCCATGGCAGCAGAGGCATGGAACTGAACAGGAGAGTTAATTCCTGCTGCTCACCTGCAAGCACTGCTCTGTTCCTGCTCTTCAGCAGCAGGGTTAATAACCCAATGTGGTAAAATTACTCTTTTATCAACACTTCCATCTGCACGGCACCAAGCAGGAGGCTGCTGAAGCACACTGAAGCCTTTGTGAAGTGTTGCAATCCCCATCACGTTGTTTATGACTGTTCTGCCCATCTGATTACCAGTGCAAGGGAGCGAGCACGACTTCCAAGCCCCTGCAGCTACCTCGTCCCTCTCCAGTGAGCGTAAAGGAGTGAGAACCTCCCTAAGGAAGATGGTTTTAGATAACACAGTGAAAACTGCAAATAGAAAGTGACTGGGCCTGGATTGGGAACTGAAAGGGATGGTGGCCAAGAGTGTGAAGGGAGCTGGCTCCGAGTCCCCTGTCTGCAGGAGAAAACATGGGAAGGCAGTTGGCTCTAGTGGGTGTCACTATGAAAGCAATCTGCGCTTGGGATCTGGTGTTCCTAACAGCCTTGCTGCTGGTGACCTGCTTAGCAGATCCCTGCCATCTCCAGGGCCTGAGACTGCGTGGGATACAAGCAAAGGCTGTGGAGGATTCCCCATAGACACAGACTACTTGTTGCCCACCTTTAATACTGCTGAAATTACCTTTAATACTGCTGAAGGTAACTTGTTTCAGACATTTGGGAAGGAGGAAGGAAAAACAGAGTTGTCCTTTTTCTTCTCCTGGGGTGTTTCAGCATATACATGTCAGGCTCTGGAAACCTGGGACTTTGACCAGATCTACTGGCACAAGTTCTTACTGGATACATAGGGGAGAGCTAAAAAGCCATTCCCAGCCCTTTTAGGTGCTGGAGTTTGTCCTGACATCCTGTCTCTGGGGCTGCTTTGTAAGACAGGACATCACTGCATGAAGCACTTTGTTCCATTGTCGACACAAGTGGTGGGCTCAGCATCCTAAAGGTCAAACCATACTGGGAAGGGCTGCTGGGCCAAACCAGAAGACACCGACGTGCTTCTGCCCCCTGAGACTTGGTGGGCAATCCTCCAGCAGGTATAAAGCAGACAGGATGTGCAGGGCTGGACCTGGCTTTCAATGGTTTGTGTGAAGCTCAAGGAGAGATAAGAAGCAAGGCCAAAACAACAAATCCCAAACAACCCAGTCAGGAAAAGTGGTGCTGTCTGGTTTGCTTCTCTGCTCTCACATGCTGCCAGTTTCGCTTGCGCCTGCTTTCATTGTTTCCCAAGTACAGAGCAGAGAGCTAAGGAAACCAAGCCCTGGACCCTAAACAGATGAACAGAAGTAAAAATAGAAGCCAGGGGAGCAGACTTCCTCCCAGACATCAGCATCTTGCTGCTGAAAGCCAAGAATAGCTTGGCTCCTGGAAAGGCCCCCTGAGTCCTTCACCAGCTTCCCCCTGGCTGTTTCAGCACCAGTTGTGATGCTGGGGGTCTGCCTTGGAAAGACCTGCTGAGCCAGTGTTCCAGAGCAGACTGGTCACAGCCCATTCCCACAGGCATCAGCAGAGTTATGGAAGTGTTTGTTGTCCAGTTTGAAAGCTTTGGTGCCATATACTCGAGCATGAAACTGGGCTCCTCCAAGTCTCACTCCTGCTGCGTGTGGCTCTCTGAGTGGGGATGTACATGGAGATAGTCAAGCAACTTCTGGATGTGGTTTTGATATGACCCACTAGTTTATCAGTACCAAATACAGTGCGTGGTCTGCAGCAGTATTTTACTGCACGTGTGAGGAGCAGAGGCCTGGGGGAGCTCTGCATTGGGGGGGACCGAAAGGAAACTTCCTCAAAGCCCCTGCAGCTGAGCTGGGGAGAACACAGAAATGCTTGTCCTGAAAGAGAACCTGGGGCCTGGATCAGCCCCTCCACACCAATGGCTTTGGGAAGCCCTCACACTGCTGTGACCCAGCCTGCTACCAGGGAGGGTTTAGCCTTTTGCTTTCTATTTTAGCTGTAGTGACTGTGGTTCCATGGTGGCTACCGGCCCTTAGAGTCCCACCTTTCAGCCATCCTGGATCCCAAAGCCTTCCTAAATCATCCGCTGCTGGGATGTAAACAGAGTCCCTCCGCTCACACAGCACTCAGTGTGTCAAAGGAACAAGTGTTAGCTGAGTCCAGCTGGAAAATAAATGTCCTTATCTCTTGAAATGAGCTCAGCCACGTTCAGGGGCTGATTTTCCTCCCGGAGACTCCGGCTTTACCACAACAGCACATGGGAAGGGGGGAAGAGACCCAACCAGCTTTCTGCAACCTGCTTTTTGCTATCTCTTATTTCTTCTTTCCCTTCTCACACTGCCTTTCCCCTCTTGAGGTCCTAACCATGGGCAGTGAGGGTGGAATTGTACCAGCTTTTGGGGCCAGATGCTTTTACAAAGCCCACTTTTCCTGCAGGCACCAGCTGCTCTTCACGCTGCTGCTGACATGGAGTTGCCATTTAATTTGCTCTTGCTTCCTGACTCCATCTGAGCCAAAGGCACCAGGCAGACACTCTGTGAGCTACACTCTGGCATTTGCTTTCTAGTCACAACTGGCCTCCAGATACCTAGAAATCCAGAGGGGAAAAAGAAGCATAGAGAGAAAATCAATCAGTCAGGCTTCTTCAGACCGCAAGAGGCTTTTAGTTCAGGTTAGAGGGAAGGAGTTCATTCAACCTTCTGATTAACTTATTAATAATACAATACTCCCTAGCCTGCACAAATAGAGCGAGACAGAAACCCTTTTGCCTTGTTGCAATTAAGGCTGTCAGGCAGTTGGGTAAGGGTGTGATAAAATAGCTGTGTTATTTTCCAGTGTGCTCTCAGCCAGACTCTGTGCCTGCCTGCCTGCATGGGCGAGACCATTCCTGTCTTGGCAAACCAGCTCTCCTTGGGATTTGCTGCGGGTGGAACTCACCTCAACTGCTTGCTTTCTCTCATCGAGGGCCTTGCCTTGGTGCTTGGTGTTTGCCTCGATCATTTAACTTCTTGTTGCTCTTTGTCATGGTTTTAACCACACAGATGTGGTTGCCAAAGGGTGTGATGCACCTTTGGGGTTGTCTCATCAAGACAGATGGAGAACAAAGTTTGTTATGACACATGAGCTGGAAACATACAGTTTGAGATTTCTTGGAATACAAAGGTTGTAGCAGCAGAATTCCCTCATTGGTGCCAGAAAGGATGCTTTGGGTCATGCTCCTGCCAATGAGGGAAAGTTAACCCTCATCCCAGCATGGCTGCTGGCTTTTCAATGCAGGGGGTGGATGCAAAAAAGGGACATTTATAGTGGATTTGTGAGCTTAAATAAAGGTCAAATCCCAAGGCAACAATGTTGGTGTCCTCAGCTTTCTCTCTTTATAGGCTGTTGGTGTTGGTAGAAGGATACGGTACACGGCAATCTCATCTGGAATCAGTACACTATGTTTTGCAGCATTCCAAGCACTTTGTGAGTGCTACAGCAGCAGGTTCTCTTGCCTCTGTGAATGTGAATTGGGAGGGATGCTGGGGCAGATGCTGGCACTTCAGTGGTTGTTATTATGAACACAACAACTCCATTTCCAGAAGAGGGAAACACTTCTCTGGAGCAATAGAGATGTTCTGAGCCATGCCACAGGCTCCCACTAACAGTGGGTAGAAGGAAATGCCCCATCCCTGGCAGTGTTCAAGGCCAGGTTGGACACAGGGGCTTGGAGCAACCTGCTCTAGTGGAAGGTGTCCCTGCCCGTGGCAGGGGTTGGAACCGGGTGAGCTTTAAGGTCCCTTCCAACCCAAACCATTCCATGATTCTGTGAAAACCAGGAGAGCAGCAAGTCCCCTTTCTTGTCCCAAGACAGACTAGAAGGATAGAAGAAAGCCACAGGACTGAGGCTCACACAAACAGTGGCTGTTCTCCTGTGTAACTCTCTGTCCCCCAGGACAGAGGCTGCTCAGAACAGATGCTCCATCTCTCTGTCAATCCTGCTGCAGATGGGCTGCTCAGCAAAACCCCATGAACATTCTGGAGACAAGAAAATGCTCTCCAAAGCCTGGCCAAGTGTTTCTCTGCCACAAGACATTTGCATGAGGTCACTGTTGGAGTTCCTCCCGCTGTCTACATCATTCACAACCAGAAATGAGAAGCTTTCTCTTTGGGCTTGAGCCCCCTCATGTGCAGGGTGCTTTACCATGGTCTGCCGTAGGATGTACCTGTCTCTGCATTCCTGCTGGCACCCTTTTTAGCACGGTTATATCTGCTACAGAAGGATTTAGGATACGTATTGCAGCATACATGACATACAGTCTCCAGCTTTCGTGCTCCTTCCAAAACTGCAACACAGGAAAGTGTTGTCATCACTGATTAATGAGCATTTCTGGAACAAGAAAGAGCCCAGGAATCACTGCACTGAAACTGCTTTTTGATCTGAAATCCTGGAAGACGTTTGATTCCAGCTGGAGTCAGAGGTCTAACATATAGGAGTGAAAAGAATGCATTTTGCTGTGTTCTCCAGCTAGCAAAGGCTGATGAGGACTGAAGCAGTGTCTCCTCACATGTAGCCATAGGCATAGTCAGAAGGCCCAGGAGAGAAGAGTGAAGAGCTCCCAGAACTTCACCTCTGCTTTGGAGATGTGCAGGGAATTCTGTACAAGGACAGAAGGTTGCCCACATGCACAATGATGCAAGTGATAACATAAACAGCCTCAGGGGGAGGCTGCACCCAAAAGGCCCCTGTTTTTGAGCTTCCCAGTTCAATCCTGCATCTGTTTTTCTTGTTTCCCCTTCTGTGACACCTCTCCATCGTGTTTCATGCATCATTTCCATTTCTGACAAGCTTGCAATGGCCTCTCTAGAGCTCGTCAGTCACAGAGCAGAGGGAAGAGACAGAGCACATGAAAATAGAAGTTTGAACTGACTCCTGGGTGTCTTTCATGGGGGAAGTATCAGAACAGAGACATCCTTGGCAGGTGCCAGGATGTGGTGCAGAGGCAGAAAAGCCCCGTGTGTGGGAGAACTGCTGAACAGGCTCTACCAGGCTTCCTCTGTGTCATAGACAAGCAGGTCGAGGGGTTAGGGCAGGCCCCACACTTAGAGCAGCCCAGTGGCAGCAGAACCTCCCTGCCACTTGCACAGCAATAGCAGCACCCGAGTTACCAGCTGAATGTGCCTAAGGGTGAGAACTTCCTCCCTTTTTTCCACCCTACATCTCATATATATATTATATATATGTATATGCGGCTTTGGTTAGCCTCATCCTTTGAGAACTGGGAATGAAAATAGCTGTGGCAGTGGTAAGTGTTGCTTCACTTCTTACTTGGTTCAGGTCTGCAGCTGGGAAGGGGAGGAGTAGCTGGAATGGTGATCATTCATGTTTTCAGTGAAGACCAGGCTTTGGTACAAGTGTGTATAGAGATGTGGGTCTGTGTCAGTGTTTAGCTGGTGCTGTTCCTGGTATGCTAGTTCTCTGAGAGTTTAGTGGCATTCCCAGTGACCTGTCACCTTCTTAGGGAATTTCTAGGACCATTCTCTAGGAATTTGCTGCAGTGGCAGATTTCCCTAAGGCTAACCTGCTTAGAAACCCCACAATGGACTTCCCTGCTTTTCCAACTCAGGTAATGCTTCTTATTTGATCGATTCCTCTTTCTTCTCCTCTGAGGAATGTAGTCACAGATCCAGATGTCAGCTTTAAAGTGCCACTTGATGCTACTTGATGCATCTGTTGGGACAGGAGCTGACAGTGGCAGTCCCCAGGTGACTTAAGCAGATGATGGTGTAGAAAGCAAGGTGTATTTATTTGCAAAGGCTAAAGCAGTGAGTCAGCGCTCACCCAGAGAGGTTACCAAGACAAATACACTTATTCCAGGGTGATTTGGGGTGGCTCTGAGCATCTATTTACTGACTAATCTAGTGAGAAATATACCTGCAGCACTTCTCTAGTTCCCCATGTCCCAATTCAAGGCATGGAGATAGTGTTATCTGTGGCAGAGCTCTAGGTCAGTTGCTGTTAAAGCTGACTATATGCAAGGTCTGATTATAGATGTAAGGGGTGTGACTAGGGCTGGATAACCCTGCCCATAGGAAAAACTAAACTAGAAAGCCCTGGAAAGGTAAATAACTTCCTGGCATTGCTGAGAGCAGCAAGCTTGGCACAGTCCTCGCTGCTACACATTGCAATCCCAGTGCTGGTTCTTCCAAGCCATGTGATGGCCAAGTGTTCATGTTAATGTGTGCCCCTGTGTTTACAAGCATCCCATAGGAAAACTGGTGAGCAATGACAGTTATCCTCTGCCCTTAAATTCAGCATCCATAGGCCTCTGTGCAGGACTGGTGGCTTATGAAAAGCCTGTGGTCCAGCCCCCTGTGCTGGCTGTCTTTGCTGTAGGGACCAGGCTGGGGTGTGAGATGTGAAGCTCCAAAGATAGAGCTAAACAAGAGAAGCTTTGGTTAAACATTTGCAGAGAGCAAGTGTATGATGCTCCCCCTGATGTGACTCTGCATTCACATCACATCTTTCTTGACTGAAGAAACAACCCCATGTGCTCAACGTGGTGTTGGCTTTAATGTGACAGAAGATAAGACTTTTCTCCAGCATTTACTGTGTGGAGTAGTGTGATTGTTCTGTCCTATCTGTGGCTTGCGTGCACCAAAGCCCGGATCCACAAGGCAGGACATCTCTAGAACTTGCTGAACACATGGAAAATGAAGAACCAGTGCCCTGAAGGGGAAACTCGGACCTGACTCAGAGCTCATCCCGTGCTCTGCTCTGACACTACCCAGCATGGGGGGGACAAGTCTCCAAGTGTTAGAGGAGCACAGAGTGAACCCGCCAGGGTCAGCTGGGCTGGAGGAGCCCTGCTGGCAGTGCAGGGACTCATTCCCTTCCCTCCCACTCACACTCCAGCTGCTTTGCTGGGTTCACACAAAAAGGGTGATTGTGTTTTGTGCTGGAGGCTTTGTTCCTGCTCACATGTTTGTGCTTTATTGTTGAGAGGGGGTGAAAAGCTTCAGATGAAAAATGAGCCCTCAGCAAAGTCTAGCTTTAGAGTCTAGTCCTAAGCCCTAAAACCGAAGGTCTGATGTTCCTTACTGGCAGCCTGGACCAGAGAAATGACATCTACAGTGAGAGTCTGGAAATCCCTGTCCCAGAGTGGCCCAGCTTTGCTCTTTGGCTGTAGCCACAGACATGCTGAACCTGTTCCATCCCAGCACACCAGTGTCCAGACTACTCACTCTGGAACTAAGCTGCTCTGTTCTCCCAGGCTGCTGCCATGAGGGTGGAAAGACTGGTACCTCTGTTCCTCTCCCTCCATCAGAGAAGGTTTGCAGGGCTGGGAGTGGAGAGGCTCTGGCTGTCACCTGGGTATTGAGCCTGATGGAAAATGAGCCTCATCCTCGCCTGGCTCCCAGGCTGTGAGCAGAGAGCACGGCTTGGCCAGCACTCCTGCAGCTGTGCCTGAAGTGGGGGCCAGCATCTCTCCTGATAGGAACTTACAAGCCATGTGCTGCTTCCCCTTCCTGTTGTGACTGGATACGGGTGTGATGGGTGCTCACCAGCATCTTTGCCTGCTTCCCCACACCCACCAAACTAAGAACCTGGCAAGATATAGCCAAGCCTCTAAAAATAGAGCACACCTGAAATACAGCCACTGCTGATGGGAACAGAAACCATCCTGTGCTGCTGTTTCCCTCCATTCCCTACTATGAACGGGTTTCAGCAGGGCATGAGCTTGTGAGGGGGACTACTATCCTCATAGCCTCTCCTTTTGCAACCACTGCTTGCCACTGTTTGAGATGAGAGCCAGAGATGGATGGAACAGTGCTGTTGTCCCAGTTAGCTGCTATAAGTCATGACAGAGTTAACTCAGACCTTCACAAACCCACACAGCAGTGTCAGAGCCTGCAGAGCTGCATGAGGTATTGGGCTGTAAAACTGCCTTAACTCCTGGTGCAACTCAAAGACACTGGGTACAGAAGGTGAAACAAGCAAAATAGCCTCCTGGGGAGGAGAAGCTGAACCTTTGGCTTGGTTGTGTCTTTACTGGCTCCTCCCTCAGACACCCTGCAGACAAACTGGCCCAGGAAGACTGTCCAAAGGCATGAGTCTCCTCTGTGTGCGTGCAGAACGCTTCCTCTGCCGTGCCTTGCTCTCCCGTGTGCGCCTGCAGGCTGCTCCAGGTTGTCTTTGCTCTTGGGCTGACACGCGAAGAGACTACAAAGTATATGGAGAGGCTGAGGACTTGCTGTTCAATGGAAAACAGCAGCTTATTGCGTAGCTAGAAATTCCTCAGGAAATTCCTCAGGCCAGCTCTCTTAAATTTGGCTTTTCCCAGTTGTCTGGGCTTTCCTAGCAGGATAGAGATAGCGGATGGAAGTAGAGCAATAAGGAAAATGATCCACTCCAAAGAATATCCTTTGGTTTAAAAACTGACCACTACATCCAGACCTTGTCTGTACTGCTTAGAAGTGGCTCCAGTTTTCAGAGCTACTCTGCTTCCTGGCAAGCAAAGTGTGCTATAGTCTGATCCAGCTGGGAAAAAGGAGGCAGGAATCCGGTCTTGGAGACTTCTGGGTTGTGATTCCACATGTAAAGCTGAGTCTGAGCATGCTGGCAAGTCCTGTACAACCAGCCCCAAGTCCTGTTTGCACTTCAGTCAGTTCTGTCAGCGTGTCCCATTGGCAAGGATGCTGGCTTGGATTTGACCAAAAGGCTGCAGTGCAGCTTGGCTTTGGGGAAAACCAGATTTCACTTTCATATAGAGGGTGCTTTATTCTCCAGGGACCACTTACTGGAAGTGCTGGATCTAGAATGAAGGGCATTTCCAACGTGAGCTGAAAGCCCAGGACTGAAGCAGTGAAGCAAAGAGCTCTCTCTGTCAGCAGTTCCTTGGCACGGAAGCTGATGCATGTGGACAGCCACTACTATCTCTGGCAATGGGATGGAGGATGCTTTATGACAAGCCAGCAGATATTAACTCAGCCTGCTGCACACAAGAGGAGCCTCTGCAGAAACTGGGACAGAAGGTGCCAGAGATTTAGCTATGTCTGACCTACCTGACAAAAGGAGCAATCCAGAAGCCTCTCAATGAGCAGTGAACCACTTACATTGTCTTTTTCTGTTTCTCCTCTTTTACCCCTTCACTACTACCCGTCTCAGCTGAGAATCACAGGCAGGAGCAAGGAGAAGATGCAGTCTTTGGGCCTGTGGTACCCTGGGTTCGGATGGGTAAGTGAGCTGGGCTGTGGCAGACCACTCAGGCCCGAGTGCCACAGCTCTGCTTTACACTGCTGGCATCCAGCCCTCCTGCTTTGCCCCCCCTCTGTATCAGGTTGCTCTTTGACCTGCTCCTGGGACTCTGCAAATGATCTCATTTGTTCCTACAGATTTAAACCAGTTCAGAGCCCAGAGGTAAGGTGAGAGCAAGAAGCTGCTTGAACTCCATGGGAGTTTGTGAGCTTGTAAACAGAACTGGCCCAGCTGCAGTCCAGAGTCAGGCTGCTGCACGGCTACATCATAAGCTTAAAGAGCTGCGTACAGATGCCTCTCTCCTACTATCATCCCTTTCAGCACATGAGCAAACTGTGTGTATTAGCTCTTAACAGTCACATCTGCTTTTATATCTGGCTCAAAATAACAGTGCAAAGCCCCATACCAGCCCATCACTGCAGTTCTTAAATGCCTTTACAAATGAGAAAGCAGCAGCAGCTGCTGTTAGTTCTGGGCCAGTTGCTCTGAAGACAATAGGAGCACTGTATCATTAAAGCATGGTTCCTGTACATCCTACAGTATAATTATGTGATCTCTTGCCCTGTTGTATGGATTACACGAGATGCAGCTCAGTCTTGGAATGGTGCACTCATTGAGGGCACACTTTCTCAGGCCTGGGACAATGTTAGTGACTGGTGATGGGAGCTGGCATGCAGATAAGCTTCCTGCTATCAGCAGCGTTGCTCCACAAGCTGTGCTGGGACAACTTCAGCACATGGTGGAGTTTGCAGAGTCACAACCCTGCACCAGCTCTGAAGCAACGCAGCAGCTCCAAGACCTACCAGCTGGAGCTGGCCCTGTCTCTTACTTGCAGTCCTACCTTGCTGCCTGTTGTTCTTGCTCATATTCACTAAGGTGATCAAACAAAAACAGTGGTAAAGGAGCAGTGCTCACTGTAACTGTAGCATCATAAGCCCACTTTTGAGGCAGTGCTCAGAGCATTCTGGTCCTGGACAGGTGATTAGATGGACAGAGGAGAGCCAAGTCCAGTGCTTTCCCTCTGGACTTGCCTTGAAGATGGTCTTCTTGCTGAACTACTGCTCTTATAGGATCTGAAGTCCTGCTCTTATTGCCTGACACTTTGGATGCTGTGAGGAAAAGGGTGCAGAGGCATCACTTCCATTCAACATCCTGCGTAGGCTCTTTATTGCACTTGGCAATCTCCTGATTTGCTTGCACACTGTCAAGGCTTTCTTTTTCCATCTATATCCACTATCCCCTCCACTGAGTAGGCTGGAGTGTGCAAGAGGCTGGGAGGGCTGCAGCTGGGACAGCTGGCCTGAGCTGACAACAGGGATATTCCTTAACATACGATGTGTTCAGCAATAAAAACTATGGAAAAATGGAAATGGGAAGACATTTGTCTTCCCAAGTACGTTTGTGTTGAGGCCCTGCTTTCCAGAAAGTGGGTAAACATCTGTTTGCTGATGGGAAGTAGTGAATAAGGTCCTTAGTTTGCTTTGCTTTATTAAACTGCCCTTACTTTGACCCATAAGTTCCTTGCTGCTGGTGGGTGCTCAGCTGCTGGCTGGGATCAACACACCACCCAGCCCTCCCCCAGCTATAAAACTCCCTTGCAGTCAAGATGCTCTTTACATCAAGATGTTCTGCAGCAGCTTGCTCACATGTTCCAGCGCTGAACAGCCACTACCTAATCCCAGTGAAAAGTGGAAAAAATGGCTCTTTTTATAAAGGAAAAGGCATTTCACTTATAAATGCTCCTCCGCTCCTGAAATGCTGGGCTATGACTCAAATGTGTGCCCTTTCAGTCATTCTCTGATGCTCTTTCTAAATGCCACTGCGAAGAGCTAGTGGGCTGCTATAGTTGTCTAGAATGTTAGCAGAACCAAAGCAGGGGTGAAAATGTAGGAAGGGAGCAGACAAATGGGATTGAGTCCCAAGAGCGATGCCAGCTGCACAGCTGGGAAATCTGGCATGAATCATGCAGTGAAGAGACACTATTTACCTTGGATTTACCAGGATTCTCTCTGGCATCCTGCTCAAACTGCTCCCTCCCCACTCAGCTTAACTGATGCTAATTGTCAGGGTGAATTGACTCAGCGTTATTACCATTTCCTTTTGCATGGTATTATTTCTCTGCAATAATATTACCCACGGACTCAGCGCAGGTTTGAAATCACAAGAGGCAGCACTTGAAGCTCCTTCAGAGCTCAATCAAGCACATGTTGTCCAGATCTCATAGAACCTGAGGAGCAAACTGTCTGCTGCCCAACAGCCAGAGGGAACTAAAGCCTCTCACATGAGCAGGCAGCTGCTTAGAGAACCTCATCCCTCTTGTCCATTAGACATGGAAATAACACACAGGTAGACACAAACATAAACACCTTCATTTTGAAATAGGCTGCTGCAAATGGGTACCAAAGACATAAGGATGCTGTGTGCTGGCATGACCCCATGCTGGAGGGGAAACAGGAGGAGTGCCCACCCATGGCACTGTTTCTGAAGTATTTTCTTATTGCTGGGTGTTATCAGGCTATTTTTAAAAGGGTCCTGATAATCCTGCAGCCAGTTCCTTCAATGTTAGTATGGGAAGCAGCCTTTCCCAGTATAGTGACACTAGCTTGGGTGGTTGCATTACTCCAGAGTAAGTTTTTCCTCACATATCCCGAGTTTTAGCGTAACACTGCTGCAAGCTACTGCACTGCACCCCAGCAGTGGCTGTATGTTTGCGTTGGATGACTCTTTAGGATGCTTTGGGCAGCAAGAGATTGTCTATAAGCTAGACCTTACCTCAGTGTGGAGTCATTCCCAGTCATTGGGCAGCTTTTGAGAAACACAAACCTGGTGAATGCAGGGAGTAAACATGTCTATTTTTGTAGTTTGTCTTCCAAGTCAAACCAAAATAAGAGCTGACTTGAGGCTGGAGATGCGTGACACACTGTTAACTGAGACCTGACAACACGGGGCCTGATCCTCTCTGCTGACTTACACAGAGGCATTTCTGGAGTCAGGGCAGCTCGTGCCCTCCAGCCGTGCAGCCTGGAGCTGTTTAATGCTGTGTGACGTGGAGGGGCAGTCAGATGAGCCACCCGTGGTCAGTGTTTGGAGGAAAACCTGCATGATTCAGTTGCTATCTGCATCTTCTGTGTCACCATGAGCTGGCAGGGGTCTTGCCTTCCAGCACAAGACCCTGGTGCATGTGTTCAAGTTGGGTTACAGGCACCTTGGACTTCCCACCCATGTTGGGCTGCACAAACTTTCCCCGGAGTTCAAGGGGGAGTTTCCTTCATCATTCTCCCTGTGTTGCTTTGCTTCCTTTCCAAACAGGGATTTTCCAAATTGCCATATATAGAATAGCCCCTCCAAACAAAAACTGTTGTGTAGAGCTGAAAAAAGGCTGTGTTCCCAAAAGCCTCTTTGTTCCAGCTGCAGGAATTTGTCTCCAAGAGGATATTGCATCTCTTCAGAAACTGTGTATTGTTGACATCGCCGGAATGTCAGGGCAGCTGCAGCATGCCAGCAGAGCTCAGCACCATGGTACTGAGGCTTGTGCTGTGCAGGATACGTGTGGGCATGTCTGAGTCTCGGTAATATCACGCTCAAAGTAGAGTAGATTGGGGAGTGCTGGCATTCATTTGAGTTTTGGTTTTACTTTTACGGTGTTTAATTGTTCCTGAGCTGTTCTGTAACGTGGCCATGGTGAGATGATGAAGATCCTGAGTGAATTCCAGTCAAGGCAATGAAAGGTGAAGAACATGAGAGGGAGCTGAGCCTAAGCTGAGGTCCGTATCCAGGTTCTGCTCCCATCTAAGCAGGAGCAAACCTGGAGTGGTACAGCAGGCTTCAGAGTGCAGGATGCCACTAGGCGAGAGTCAGCATGTGCATGCACCAGCCTTACTGGAAACAGGATCTCTCAGTTACAGGAAAGCTTAAAAATAAAACCAAATTGTGTAAGATCTAATTATTTTCCAGGCTGTTTTTTCCTGCTTCCACCTGTCCCAGCAGGGCTCACAGGGAGATAAAGGCTGAAATGTCTGCAGGCTGCAGGGTGTGAATGGTGTTCACACTGATAAACTGGCAAAAAAGGGAATTATTCTAAGATGAGCAACCCTTCCGTGGAAAGATTTCCTTGGGAAGTGAGTAATGGAAGGAAATCACCTCCGTGTACCTACCAGCCCTCACCAAGGGGCTCTGAACATGCATCTGTGAGCCCAGGGAACCAGACCTGTAGCATCTCTAGCTCACTGTCTTTGTCATTTCATGTACAGGTTGTTGGGCAAAGGGGCAGAAGGGGGACAGGACAGGAGCAGATGGAGGTCTAGGTTAGTTGGTGAGAAGCAGATGGTTTGCAGTAGGGCAATACTTGCTTCCTCCAGCCCATCCCTTGCACATCCCAGCTCCAGAGCACAACCAGTGTGAGAACAATAAGTAGGACACATTTGCCAGCAGAGAACAAGGATGTGACTGAACAAGCACTTCACTCAGCAGTGGGTTGGAAAGCCTTTTGCCTTCTTGGCTGCTGTCATGGTCAATACAGCAGCAGCTGCATGGAATGTGATTCTGTGCAATGGGAATCAATGGACTTGCTCAGATTGGTGAATTAGACCATGGTGTGCTTTGCTTTGCTGTGTAACTCTTCCCTGGAAGCTTGCTTGCCAAATGAGACTCCAAACTGAGGGCTTCACTGCCAGAGAACCTGCACTTCACCATGAGTGCTGCTAAATCAGCGCGGCTCTGACAGGGAGGAGGATCTCACAAGTTACATGCTCTTGGTAGGAGAGCAGAGTGTCTAATTCTCTGGGATAATGCTTATTGCAGCCTGCATGAATGGGTGGGTGAGGCTGTCCCTCATGTAGGGTTATGTTTCATCACATTGAGGTATCAACCTGCTGTTGTGAAGCTCCTTGGTGATGCAGCTGGGTACCAGCCTGGGAGGGGAAACCCAGACAAGTGCCCAAGAAGCTTAATGAGCTGACAGAATCCATGGTTTCTCAATGGGATCTGATTTCTTGGACCTGTTCTGACTTTCCATTCAGTTGATGAGTTTGGATACAACTTTTTCCCCACCCTGCACAGCTCCTTGGTTCACTCTTTACAGTTCCCAGGAGAGAGAATCAAATTGGAGGAAATATTGCTCACAGGTTCCAGAAATCCCACAGGCTTCTAAACATTCCTCCTTTGCTGTATTCTAGCCTATCTTGTTTGTCACTCCTTATGTTAGGGGAGAGGACAATGGATTAGTCTCTTCACAACTGGGTGCAACTTTCCTACTAGTAATGCCTGAATCTGTCCAGAAGCAGCACTTGTTAAAGCCTAAAGTAGGAAAAATGGGAAAGGGATTATTGTCTCCTCTTCCTGATGAGTAGGAGCCAAAAGTGGATACAGGGACAGCAGGACTGCTCCATCCCTGGCAGTGTTCAAGGCCAGGCTGGACAGAGCCTTGGGTGACATGGTCTAGTGTGAGGTGTCCCTGCCCATGGCAGGGGGTTGGAACTAAATGATCTTAAGGTCCTTTCCAACCCAAACCATTCTATGATTCTATGACATCCATGAGAATGGGAATGATGTTTGGTCCATCTTTTGTTCTGGCAAGTCTCCTGCATCCAGGGAAATGCAGAAGGTGCATGCCAGTGAAGATGGAACGTCTTTAGTATGTGCTCACTGCGAAGCTCTTCTGCCCCTCCATCCAGTCAGAGATCGGTCACAGGTTTATTTCAGCCCTGTGAGTCCCCTTTGACTCAGAAGTTTGCTGTACCCCTCGTGTTTCGCCCCCTGTGGGGCAGCACAGGGGCAGGGACACACGTTGGGTAGCGCTAGGACCTGGGGAGTGCTCAGCCTGCCTCCTCCCAGCAGATTAGCCAATATTCCCAGGGCAGGGCAGGCTCCTCAGCCTGTCTACTTCTTTCCTCTATATATGTGGTTTTCCTTCTTCTAGTTCATTCCAGAGCAAAGCAGCTTTGGATTTCTCTGAGCTGCTTTTTTTCCCTCCCAGTAGCTGGACCGCTGCCAGTGTCTTGCAGGGCCCAAGTTTTATCTATAGGGATCTCTTTCTCGGAGCAGCCCAGCTGCACACAGGCTGCCTGCGACCGAATCCACGCTCCTGGGGCGCGTTGAAGTCGGGAGAGGAGCAGCAGCAGGGGTGCTGTTTGTGCCTCTCCTCCAGCTATTCCTGTCAAGATGGATTTATGACTTTAAAAGGGGGGGGAAGGAAAATTGCCTACAGGAGCCAGAGCTTCCACGACAGCCCAGCACACATAAAGAAGCAGCCGGATCTCGAGGCATGAGCAACGTAGAAGTGGCACCCTGGGATCTGGTGGATCCTTGCACGTAATATGACTGATCTTAAGCCTTTCATCTGCCTTCACAGAGCCGAGCTTTTGGATTTAAGGTAGTTTGCCCAGGACCAGACTTTGCTATGTTGGCCAAGACAGTGCTTTCTCTTGGTCTGTGGCTGCAGTTTGCTGCGGGACAGAACACACCTGAGAGAGGTGAGTGCCTAAAAAGACAAGGGGGTTCCTTAGCGCTCCCGCTTTTAATACCTCCTGGTCCTTAAGAGCTTCTCATAAAGCCTTTTCAGAATAAAAGCTAAGGTTCTATTGCTGCTTTAGGTGTATGGTTATACGTGTATGTTCTTTTGCTTGTTTCCAGTAGCAGAAACTGTTTCAGAAACTTGCAGTTTAGTGCAACTGTATGGAAAAGGTCCTCATTCCTCACTCTTACCTGTGTACTGAGGCACATTAAGAGAAGTACAAGTAGTGATTGATACTATACCTGTCTTGTTGTTCTGTTGCTAATCTCTGTAATTCAATCATTATTTCCTCTTTAAAATGCTTTCTCTTGGATACTGTTCAGGGAGAATGGCTGTGGGTCAGTATTGCAGAACTGATGGGGGGGAAAGGGACGCAGAGGAGATGAATGTCTCACTTCTGGTTCCTGCCCTGTGGCACTGGGCAGAACACTTAGCCCACATCCTGATGGCTGAGCTGATGCAGTTACTGTGCTCACAAGCAGAAGGTTCTGTTTTTCAACTGCAGGGCTTCTGCTGGCTGCATCTGGCTTTCCCTGCACCTGGGCAGTGTAATCCAGTGTGAAAGGAGAACGGAACCCCTTGTCCATCTGGACAGGAGGTCCTCAGCTCAGGCAGCTGGGGTCTGATTCTGCTGCTGGTAGCAGAGCAGACTGTGTATTGCTCGGATCCCCTTACAGGGTGCTGGATTCTGTCCCCCAGTGGCACAGGCTGCTTCAGGAATGGTGCTGCTGCCTCTGGCATTGGCACGATGCTCAATGCCCACACAGGCAGCAGTTATTCCTATTGTCCTGTGTTCCTGCTGCCATGGGAGTTTATGTGGCCATTCCCCAGCCCAGGCTAAGAAGAGCGCCCCGACCTTCAGAGTATGTGCAAAAGCAAGCCAAGGCTTTCCGGAGGGATTGTGCCTTGCTCCAGGGTCAGAGTTGCGTGTGTTGTGTTATTGATGTGCTGACTGTGGCTTGCAGGCTGCCAAGCACCCTCAGAGGAAATGAACCTGCGGGTGGGCAAGGTGCCATCCCCAGCAGCTTTGATGTGGGGCCTCCTGGGCTCCTCCCAGGTGCTCCCTGAAGCCACCCTGAGCAAACAGCCAGGCTGGCAGGGCTCCTGGGCATGGGCAGCTCTTGTCTGGAGGTGCTGAGCTGCTGTGCTGTGGTCACACAGTGACAGGAACTCTCTGAGAGGCAGGGATGCATCTTCGTAGCTCTGTTTCCTAAGCTCTTGACTGAGTGTGAATGATTGTGGCTTTATCCTAGGCTGCAGTGGACCAAGTGAGGAAGCTACTGGTGGCCAGTGGTGCTTCTCCATGCTCAGGAATGACTGGCTTTTCCAGGGTGATGGCCACTGATGTAGTGCAAAAGGCACAAAGTCAAGGCAGAGCATTGCATGATCAGTTCCACCACTTTCCTGTTTGGGTCCAGCTTCAGATCTCTGTTATATCAGTGTAAAGTATGAGCATTTTGTAGCTTGGGCTTTGATAAATGAACCAGGTATTGTTACCTGGTTACTCTGGACCAGCATCAGCAGTAAATGATGGGGATGTTGCTGTCTGTGTGGGTGCAGCAAGCAAAAATCAGACACAGCTCCTCCATCTGCACTTTGTAGAGGGCCCTGCACTTACTGAGCTCCGAAGCACAGCTCAGTACCTGGCACAATTCCACAATTCCAGGACTCCCGAGGCTCTGAATAAAACAGCAGAGATAGTGAAACTCCTGAAAAGATCATAAGAGATGGTAACCCAGCTTCCTTCCTGCCAGAGGAATTTGTCTGAAGGGCCATTTCTCAACCTGCAGCCTGTAATCTGTGGCACAGACGAGCTGGAACCTGCATAGGCACCTTGGGCTTTTAGTCACACCAGTATATGTTGCTTGGTGAGGCTCAGCTCCTTACCTAGGCAGGTGATGTAGCTGCTCCCCATGGCACAGGCCTCGCTGACATGGTTTTAAGTGTAAAACACCTCCCGGATGGTGGGATACCCCCTTTCTGGGGAGGCAGTGCCTTTCTCCTGCCTCTCACTGCGATCCCAGGGGGCCACAGGGAAGCACAGATTGTGTTCTTCAGCCTCCAGACCTGGCTCTGTTCATGATAGAACTCTTTCCCTTGCATGGCCAAACAGTGAGAAAGGAAGACAAACAATTTCAAGCATAGTTAACCAAGACAGGACATGATCTGGTTTTGGCTGTTAAATCCTTTATGCTCTGCAAGTTCCAAGCCCTGTGTACGTCAGGCGTGTGCTCAGGCCCCAGCTGAGAGCACAGGGATCTCTTGAAGCGGATGTCTCCTGTCAGCATCTCGGTGTCAGGGAAGTCTGACCAGCTGCTTTTCCCTTGGAAAAGCCAAACCTTTCAATAGGCAATGCCATGAATCCATGGTGATATTTTGCTCCCTTCAAAACACTTCTTTGCATGACTGATCTGCGTCTACTGACCACGTGTCAGCTAGAGGGTGACAACAGGATACTGCCATGTGCTCTGCTCCCTGCACTGGAGCACAGCAGCAGCAATGATAGGAGGTCTGTAGAGTCATTCCTCAGCTCTTCAGGAGCAGTTCTGGAGGCAGGGAAGTGCAAATGGATGTTCCTTCTCTCCCAACCTCACCACAAGTGAGAAATCTTCACTTGTCCTCTTGCCAAAGAGCAGATCTTCCTTCTGTAAAGCAAAGAAAGGGCTTGAAAACAGCATCTGCTTGCGTAATGCAGGGATTTACTGCTAACAAACCTCAGCAGCCCCACCTCTGGCACGGCTGGCATGTTTGTATTGGATGAAGGACAAAGAGCAGGAAGAAAGATGAGGAATTGAAAACCTTAACCTGAAGGGAAGGATGGTGGAGTGCCCAGTCACTTCACAAGCGTTGCCACGCTCCTGATGTGGTGAGATCCTTTCTCTAGGTATTTTATGGATCTTTTCTGCTGACAAAACCTAAATGGGAGGAATTTGTTTCCATCTTAGGCAGGGCTGAGTGTTAAGCAGAGGTAAGTGTGATGGTATTTGCCTGTATGAAGGATTAGCCTCCTGCTCCACCCACAGACAGTCCTTTAGCTCCAAAACATATACCTGCCCACCAGCGTAACTGCTGCTGCTGTTAACCAGTTGTTAACCAGTTGTTAACCAGTTGTTAACCAGTGCTTTCTACCCTGCAGGCAGAACATTGTGCCAAGGTGTGGCTGTTCCTGCAGAGCCTCCTCATTGACTATTTCCTCATCCTATTTCCAGCAACAGATGATGGGTCAAACCAGTGCTTAGAGGATGTTAACATCACACCCAGCTCTCCTGGTGCCCCAGGGCTGCAGGGGAAAGCCAAGAGTGCAGTTTGACAGGGCCATGGCTCTCTACTCTTTGTTCTTCTCTCTTGAGCAGATGTCCCATGCTGGTTTTCACCCCTGTGTTCCCCTATGCAGGTAGCTTGGCAGTGGAGGGGTTTTTGCTTGTGCCTGCTCCCTTGTGGTGAATTCCGAGTGCTGGTACCTGTGAGCCTGTGTACCAGTTGTGAGCAATGAATGTCCTTTGGCCATTGCTCCCTGCCCTGCCAGGGGGGGAGCTTTCACAGCCACTTGTTGCAGCATTTGGGAAACCAGTGACACTTCTCAACCTGGTGAGGAGAAACGGTGATTTCCTCCTGGGAGGCAGCAATCCCTGTGCCCAGATCTCTCCCCATGGCTTTCCAGCCAAATAAGTGGCTTGTACTTCCTCCAGTGGAGGGGAAAGCACAAAGCCATGGCTGCATGTGTGTGACTTGCTTCATGCAGCCAGAAGCTCTTGTTGCTCTGCCCTGCTGGAATGCCATGAGGAGGCAGGGAGCTCTAGGAACCAGTGGCAGGGACCTGCAGGTCGCAGGTTCAGCTCATCTGTGTGATGAGGTGATGAAACTGCACATTGCTATGGGCAAGGAGGATTGCTTACTGGACTTTACTTCTATTTTCTGCTGGGCTCTGAATGCCAAGTTGCTGGGTGTGTGTCTAACATAGGGCTGAGCTGTGCTGGGTCATGCAGAATGGGCTGTAATCCACATAGATTGCAGGTCCTACTCCTAACAGTCAGGACACACAGCAGATCCCTTGTACCTACTCACTGTCCCCCTGCCCTGCTCCTTTCCCTCGCCTTGACTTTGCCATCTCATATCTGCCTCTTGGAGTGGTGCCCCAGACAGGGTTTAGCAATCCCTGCCCATCTCTGCCAGGCTCATTGCCATCCCTGTGCCTGCCTTGACATGGTTTCTGCAGCGTCTGCATGAGGTCTCCCTGGAGCTATTAACATTTTGGGAGCCTTTCCATTCAGCTGTCTACTGCCTCATGGTTTTGGCTCCTACATGGCTCCAGCACTCCACTGCGTGCTGCGCCAGCTCCATCTGTGCTCCAGAGCCCATGTTGCTTGGCCACGCCGTGTTCCTGATCCCTTCACTGGTAGAGGAGCCCAAAAGGGCAGGCAGGAACCTTTGGTCCAAGGCTTTTTCTCCCTTCTTGCACCTCAAAAGCTGGGTGGTGGTGAATAGAATTCCAACTTCACTACTGATATTCCAGCTATTGTAAATCTCTCAAGCTTTAAGAGTAGTAGAAGGAGGAGTCCCCTATGTCTATGTGCTTCTCATGCAGCAGTTTAACTGAAATGGTAAGAAAATGAGTGAAATGGAGTGGGATGCCAGATCACACCCTCAAAGCATGTTCTTCTTGACACACTGCATTCTTCTGCACAAATGGGTCTCTGCAGCCCCGTCCCAGACATCTTGAGCCCCTTTGAGATGCTGCTCCTAAGACTGGCTGGGAGAGGAGGTCAATATGTATTCAGAAGAGCAGGAAAACATCAGATTAGCCTAGCTTTTAGCAAGTGCTGGAGGGAGGAGTCCCTCCATTCCAGGCTTCCCTGCCAGCAGTGGTATAAATCAGGAGCTTCCTGCCAGGCTTGTGTGGACCGAGCCGCAGCCAGTTCTGAGAAGCAGCCGCCTCTCCTGGGACAGCAGAGCCAGCAGGTTTCCTCATCGAGTTTCTTTATCATTCCATTCTTCTCCAAATACAGCTCGTTTTTCTTCCAGGCGCTGCCATTGCCGTGAGGTGGGATAAACCTGGGAGTTGCTTTAGGCTCTAACGTTGCTCCTGACCTTGGCAGTTGCTTGGGACCAGCAGTTTGCTGCTTTCTCTTGGGGCTGCAGCTCCTTGCGCCAGAGCAGCAGCAGGGGATGGCAGAGGCTGCTCCCTGGCACAGGGCACTGACCCGCTGGCTTAGGCTGGTGAGGAATGTTCCCAACTCCTGGAACACATCCACCTCCAGCCTGGAGCAGCAAGTACGGAGGCTCAGCGTGGTGTTGTGTAACAAGAGGTGTCAGAGCAAGCTGATGTAGCTCAGAGGCATTCTTTTTCTGCAGCAGGATCCAGGACTTGTGGGTTGTACTTTTAACTCTACCCTGATTCCTGTGCCTCAGCTCCTGCCTCTTTACATTGCTCTGGCCTTTCAGTTTATCTGTGCTGGTTTGATAACCTGTGCCTGGAAAGCCTGTCTTGAGGTTTGGTATGTTTGTGCAGTGCAGGTGTTGAGATAATTTAGCTTATGAGCGATCACAGGCAAACTTCTGGCTAATGCTTCAGTGTTAGCATTAAGCAAAGCTGCCCGATGAGGGATGTTGGGGTGCCAGGGAGATGGGGTGAGAAGCTCCTGGAATAAAGCCCGGGAGCCCTCACACTACAAGCAAATAATAGTAATAAAAAGGAGCAAATCCTGAAGTCTCTACCCAGCAAAAGTCTCACTGAATGCTGAGATTTGGCAGTCCTGGGGTAGAGGTGGGACTTGATCTTAAAAGTCTTTTCCAATCTACTTGATTCTATGATTCTATGACTTATGACCAAGCTTTCTACACAGATGCCTGTGCAGCTTTGGGTCCACACCATTCCACTAACCCACCTCCCTCTCTTTTCCCTTACTAGGTCCCCAGCCCTCTGTTTCCAACTCAGAGGGGGATCTCCTCTTCTTACTGGACAGCTCTGGCAGCGTCTCCTACTATGAGTTTTCCAGGGTCAAGGAATTCATGTGGGACCTTGTACAACCCTTCACCTTTGGCCCCAAAGATGTCCAGACCAGCATCATCCACATCAGCACTACACCCACCATGGAGTTCCCGTTTGACCGGTACCAGTCCAGTGGTTCTCTACAACAAGCCATCCGGGACACTCGGCAGCTCATGGGTGACACCAACACAGGCAAAGCACTCTCCTATGCCAAGGAGAAGCTCTTCAGTAATGAAGCTGGTGCCCGGCCTGATGTACCCAAGGTACTGGTTTGGGTGACGGATGGTTTCTCCACTGATGACATCTCTGAACCCATGAAGCTGCTGAAGGACATGGGAGTAACAGTGTTCATCGTCAGCACGGGACGATGGAACTACCTGGAGCTCTCTGCTGCTGCCAGCCAGCCTCCTGAGAAGCACCTGCACTTTGTGGATGTTGATGATTTAACCATCATCACCAAAGAGCTGCGAGATTCTATCCTAGGTACAGCGGGGCTGGGTTGTGCTCAGTGGGAGCTTGCAGCATGGCTGGATGTGAGCTAATGCCTGGCTCTGCAGGGCAGGCAATCCCCTAAACACAATGGTCATGCTGACCCACAACTGCTGCCCTTGCAAACTGGGCTGCTTTGTCCACAATGCGATAGGTCCAAGTATAATCCAAACCTTTTAGGAGGTCTGGGACAAGTATCTTTATTCCCCTTGGAATGTCCCATAACTGACTGGGACAAATTCCCTTCTGCAGACCTGTTACTGAGATGAACTTGTAGCTCAGTTGTTAATAGAGGAAGGAGTTTTAGGCAGTGTATTACCTGGATTCCTTAAAACCCCACAAGGCTTTGAACTGAAACTGTTCAGACATCCATGTGAGTCAAGCATAGCATGGAAATGCCTCCACCTGCACAGGTTAATTGTTAACCAGAGACTTCCCCAACAGGCAATGAATAGACTCCAGCAAAGGCTGCTGGCTGGGAGCAAGGTACCCAAGTCCCTTGAGCTTGATCTTTATGTTCAGGGTGATTTGTGTTCTCTATAATGCTCTCTGGCTATGAGCCATCTGATGGAGGCGGAGGACACGAATGCCCACACAAAATGAGGTGTGCATGCTTGGGAAGGATTTGCTCCTGTCAGCTCCCTCAAACTCTTGTCTAGGATAGATCCGATGCCCTACATACACCATTGTGTGTTAGCACAGTGGCTGGCACACACTGAGGTGTCTAACTCCTGCCTACAAGTATCTGGCAGTTGCTCTCACAAAGAGCAATTAGGGATGGTGCTTGCTGTCAGCATTAAGACTGTAGGAGAGGAATGGTTTTGTTCCATAAATCCCCTGTTGGAACGTGTTCCCCATCTGCCAGATCTATAGCTTGCCTTGGCTAGCACAGCCCTTGGAAGAAAACCCCAGCCCTGCCTCGTTAGGCTGAGCAGCCCAACCACCACCTCTGTGTTGCTAATGTGGTTGTGGCCGTTGCTGTGCAGGGAGCAGGAACAGCCAGAGCTGACCTTCAGCAATCCTGCTCTTTAAAGCATCCAGGGAGGGCTCTGAGGAGACCCAAAGCCCTAATCTGGGCCAGAAGACAGGCATGAGGAAGCCAAGAGGAACACCTCATGCTAATCTGCATGCTGCACTGCACAGAGCATGTTCTTTTTGCAGCTCCTGAATGCCAGCACGGTGGGAGTGCCTGTGATTGCCTCTGCCTCCCAGATCCCTCTGGATTTGTTTGGAAAGCTGAGTTACTATGACTCTGCAGACTTTCCATTGATTTTTTTTTCAGGAGGTTCACTCTCCATTGGAAATCCTGTTCTAATTCCTCATTTGGCTTCTCTGTGAGTTGGTTAGAGCTGGCTTTGGAGTGTCCAAGTAACCCTTTCTGCAAACCCTCTGTATGGAGCAGTTCCTATTCCAGTGATCATTGAACAAATCACACACAGGGACTATGTTCTGCACTCATCCACATCTCCCCTGTGTGAGCATGGGGCCGCACCAGCAGCCCTGCCACAGGACCAGACACCACACAACCCCACGTGCTTTGTCTCAAGTGGCTGTTTCAGCTTCTAGCACATCCTGAATCCAGGTGGTGTAAAGGAGCATCCCAAAATGAGAAGTCACCTGCATATCTTTGCAGCACAAGATTCACTTGGAGATCTGCAAAGGTAATGAGCACTCTGCTGTGCCCAAGGGCAGTATTCCATGCATCCACCAGGTCTAGAAGTTACTAGTCTGGGATTTTAATGGAAGGTGAGATTCCCACATGAATCCAGGGGCTGGTGCCTGGATTTTGGTAACATCAGACTTTGGTAGCATCACCTGAATCAACCTGAATAAAGCCACACGTGTCCACTCTTCCCTGTCTGGAGGAGGCAGCCCTCATCACTCCCTTCCTGCTTCTGGCCCCTGGGATAGCAGGGATAGCCAGGATCCTTGGCAGGCAGAAATTAGGCCTTTCCAACTCTGGAATGGCCCAGACCGGTTTATTATCACTGCTGTCTTGTCTTCATCTCTTGCTACTGTTGAAAAGCCTTTTGTAATGCACAAACAAGCTTTGTCAAGAGTTGCTCTCCTCCCTCCACCTCCTATCCAGGAATGAGGTGTTTCATGCCAGCTCCGTAGATACTCCAACACAATGATCCCAGGTTTCTTAGGAAGAACCTTCAAATACAGTCAACCCAAGGCATTCCTTGGAGCTGACATCAGGGTCTGTGCTAGCACCCACTTGCTCTCCGTTCAGCCAGTTGAATTAACAACTGCTGACTTGTTCCATCCTTTGGCACCATCTTCTGAGCCAAGTTCTGCAGGAGCCTACCTGGGAGCAGTCACAAAACATCAGCCACTTCCCGTCCATATTCGGGGCAACACATTCCTGACCTGGACCAAGGTCCTGGAGAACTTCAGCTGCAGTGAAGGCTTTGAGCCTGGAGCCCTCTGACATCCTCACTTAGCACAGAACATAAGCAGGTGACCACAGGGAGTAATCTCAGGCTTGAATGTCCACCCTGGTAACGGAGAAGTGTGATCCCCTTCCCAGCATCAGAACCTTGACCCCATCCACGTTAAAGCATGGAAATAGAGCAATGAAGCAGAAGTGATTTGTCCCAAGTCCCAGCTGAAGCTTCTGCAGAGAGGGGATCGTGTCCCCAGGGCTGGAACAGGCTCATCTGCTGCCTGGCTGCATTTCTTACACTCATCATGAAAGCAGCAGCATTCCTGTGGGTCTCATCTTGACCTCCCCAGCATTCATGTGGCTTTAAAATGGTGTTTCAAGTCACCATGAGGTGCAGGTAGAAGGCGAGTGTGTCGCAGGCTGTCTCTGAGTGTTGTTAGGAAGGTACCATCTAATACAAGAGATGAACTTGCTGCTTCCCTCTGGGAATGAGGAGGTGCTGTGAAGCATACCATGAGCATTTCCTTTCTAGGGTTTATTGCTCTCTTTACATGCTCAAGGTATCCACAATCTGGCAACAACAGCCGAGCTATTTGCTGTGGGCTTCCTGCAGCACATCGCTCAGGTGTTGCACCGTGTCCCTTCAATCTGCCTCATTTATTCCCTGTCTCCCTGGGCCCTGCCTCCAAACTCACTCATTTCCCTGAGCTTTTGGCAGGACTTGTGGTGCTGAGGCCGTTCCTGTGCTCCCTGTTCTTCTGTGGCTTGGCAACTGGTAGCTGTGGGGCTCACAGAAGGGGGCAGTGCCCCAGGCCCTGTGGTGCTGCCTCCTCCAAGCTCTCACTGGGTGGAGTGCTGCTGGCTGGGAGCGGGCAGGACATTGGGAATGTTCCTGCCTGCCTGGGACAGCCAAGGAACAGCTCACAGGAAAAAGTGAGCCTGCTGTATTGGTACAGGGAAGCTGGCAGGGACCGGGAGGAGGAGAGCTCATCTTCTCCAGGACAAGTCTGGGGGCACAGGGATACCCCCTGTTCTCTTGCAGATCTGGGCAGACTTGTGCCTCCCTTTATTGATGTGTAACCCACAGCCAGTGAGAGTTACTTAGAATACTCTGAAGTGTTTAAGCTTGGTACTATCCTAAGGTTTCAAGAGTGAGACTGTGCAGAGCAAATGCACTTCTTAAAGGCTCAAGGTGCTTTTAAACATGCTTCAAGAAAGAAAAGAGCGTCTTTGTCTTCATATGCCACTTCCCTGGAGCTAGAAACAACCTCCTGTGTGTTTCTGTCCCTCTGGAAGACCAGAGAACAGTGGAATTCTGCCCAAGGTGGGCTCACATGTGTCAGAGGGGTTGAGTGGCAGAGGAAGCTGGGGCCTGCAGAGCAACAGGACAGGTATTGCTGTCTGTATTTGGGCTCTAGAACTCAAAGGTAGCACAAGCCTTGAAGAGCAGCCTCTGTGCAAGGGGGGAGAGAGGTGAGATAGCACAAGAGCAGCTCTGAATGTTGAATGTCACAGAACAATGGAGCTCTGTGAAACACTGCAGGGAGTGACTGTGGCAGGGATGAATGCAGCTGGACAGTGCCCAACTGCTGCCCCTTCTTCCTGGCCACTGAGTACAGGCAGGGAGAGGGAGAAATGTGCTGCTTCACACTCTGAGCTGCTCCACATACATGGCAAAACGTAGGGGTTTGGTTTCACTAGGGGGTGAATTCCACAGGGAGCTTGGGATGAACTGACTGATGGAGTTCGGGAACCTGGATGCCCAAATTGAGTCTCCAGCTTTGCCACAGGCAGTGCCAGGGCTGTTTGCCATGTTGGGTACATGGTGAAGTCTTGCTGAGTGTGGGGAGCTGCCTGCTTGGCCAGGAACAGCAACTCACAGACGTCTGTTGGGTGATGGTGGCTGCCCAGAGTTTGCTGGACCACTCCAGGTTCATTCCTGGTGGTACAAGGCAGGATGGGCAGGGGCATGGTCCATGCCAGGCCTCTGCCACAGCACATCACCAGACCCATTTGGCCTTAGCACAGGGGACAAAGCAGAGAGAATGGACAGAGAAAGCTGGGGCTTTACAGAGCAACTTGGAGGCTTGTGGCAAACTGGTTTGTGGCTGGAGATGCCTGGGAGGCAACGTGCAGTGTTCCTGAGCTGAAGCCTGTTGTGCAGGCACACCTGAGCTTTCTGTTCAGTGAAAGGGTCTGCCTGAGAGGCAGGAGCAGTGTGAAAACCCAAATATTGCTGCCCCAGGTGACACGTGTTTGATATTTTTTAGCTTTATGCTTGGCTTCAAGGGTTTCGTTTTGTGCTCCTGAACCTTTCAAAGAGGGTCTGGTTCACTGAATTGCTGTGAAGGGGCTTGGTTACACTGAGGAGACTTCAGCTGTGATCCAGTGTTGCTGGAGGCTCGTCTCCAGAAGGGCCTGTGTTTCAGATGTGCCATGTTCTGTTATTAATGTCAGTAGTGTGATTTCTTGCCTCTGTTTCTCTTCCAGATGTTATCCAAGCTAATCGGCTCCATGCAGTAGATATCACCTCAAGCAGCTTCCGCCTGGTGTGGCCCAAACTCCTCTCCCAAGAAACTGGCTACTACACCCTAGAGTATGCTCCAATAGATGATCTAGCAAGGAAGAGGACAAATCAAGTGTCTGGGGCTCACACTAGCCTCACGCTGAGCAACCTTGCACCAGAAACTACGTACGAGGTGGCACTCATTCCTGAATCCAACATCCACTACTTCCCTCCCCAGACAACAAGGGTTACTACCCTGGCAGGTAAAATATGCATAGTTGTGACCAAGGGGGAAGTCTCCACTGTGCTGAGCCTCATATATATATATATATACACACACGTATATATATATAACTAACAACTAAACAACTGGGACAGCCCTTGGTCTGCATCCCACATGGTCTGATTGGTGGAGGCAGATGATTGTGGTCAGGACAGAATATAATGAGCTGCTTTATGCTGGCACTCAACTGGCAGCTTTTTACTTAGAGATGTTCTGGACTGCCCAGAACAGGGGATCAGGTCTGATGATCATAAGATCCAACCCTTCCAATTCCATTCCAATACCCTGAATGTATTAATCTAGAGTAAAGCAGAGCCTACTGCCCTGGGCAAAGAAGGCAGGAGCTTCAACTTGCAAGTATTTATCAGGGCTGAGGTGGAGAGCCCACTGTGGGTAAAGCACAGGCTGGTGCATGTCCTTACTCACCATCCCAGTGTGCTGGTCAGGCAGGAGCAGTGCTGCCTTCTGTGGGGTACTGCCAAAGGGGAACTTTGACTCTTGTGGCTTGAGCAGCTGCTGTGGGAACAAGGAGATGCCTGTCTCCTACCTCAGGCTGCAGGTGCAGCAAGGGAGAGTAATGCTCTTGAAGCCGGCAGATGCTGCTTCTCCAGGCAGGTCTATCCACTGATGGGGAATCCCTGTGTAAGAGGGAAGGAAAGAGGGAGCACTCGGAGCAGAAGCCAGCCCCTCTGTGCAGATTGTGTGCAGTCATTTGGGCCAGGAGAATAACTCAGATTTATGCTGGATAGCAACTTGTGTTCTTATGCCTTGAATTACCTGCTCATTCACATCTTTATACATTGCTTTCAGAGGAAATAAGCCCAGCCCAGGTTTTCATCTCTGAGTCTGGGCCACACAGCTTCCATGTGAGTTGGGCTCCTACCCTGGACAGTGTGGTCAGCTATCAGGTCCTGTATGGACCACTGCCTGGGAACTCGGTGAAGCTGCTGGAGGTGGATGGTGAGCACAATGGCACCGTGGTGGAGAACCTGGCAGCCAACACAACCTACCTGGTGACAGTGACTGCGATCTACAGATCAGGAAAGGAGAGATCCCTGTCAGCTAAAGCATGCACCCAGGAAGGTGAGTGAGCAGCACGCTGCTGACAGAAACCAGATGGGCACAAGGGGTCTCTGAAATCCCTGTTTCTTTGCACAGATCATTTGCCTTTAGGTGAAGCCAGAGAATTCAGCCCAGTCACTGGGGAGGGGTGAGAGAAAGGGAAAGCTGCAGCTTTCCAATGAACAACACATGATATGCCATTAGGATGGAGCAGATGTATAAGGCATAGGGCTGAAAGAAAATGAGACATGCACAATATGACTGCTATTACAGGGTGCATGCTGCCAAGCTGCTGGTGTAGTCACGAGCAGAACAGATTTGGAGATCCCTGAATCTTCCTAAGGAGGGAAAGGCAGTTTTCTTTATTCTTTTCTCCTCAGTATCTGTTCGTTGGCATCAGAAGGGTGGAAATTTCATCAGGAGAAGCTTCTGCTCTGAAGAGGTACCTGTAAAGGTATTGCAGGAGGCAAAATCTAGCTGTTATCAGGACTCAAGAGTGAGGAGCTCAGAGAATGACAGCAGCTGAAGGTGTGGGAGTGGCCTGTGCCTAACAGTGCCATCAAAAGCATTTTGTGCTGGTACCAGAGCAAAGTTAAAGAGTGATGGACTATCATCTTTACAACAGCAAGACCAGGCTGATTGGTCTCCTCAGGAGGAACAAGGAGTTAGGCAGTAAGGATCACTCCATACAAATAGCCACAGTAACATGCATCTTCTTTCTGTAGAGGGCTCCAAAGTGAGGCACCTTCGCTTTGAAGACATGGGCCCCAACACCCTGAAAGCCTCCTGGGACTCTGCTGATGGGAAGGTCCTTGGTTACAGAGTGAGATGCCGGCGGCAGACGGGCCCTTCGTCTGTCATCAGTGTGTCACCACAGATCCACAGCGTGCTCCTCACAGACCTGCCTGCAGGCACCACCAACAAAGTGTGTGTGAAGCCCATGTACAAGAACCAGGCAGGCAAAGGGCTGTGCCGCATGGTGCACATGCAGCCAGGTGAGCTGGGGTGCAAGGCACAATCCTGGGGCACTTTAGCCAAGGGAAAGTGTCCTGCAGGGCATTGAGGTGCTGGAGATCCAACACAGAGGAGCCCTCATGGCTGAAGTACTCTGTGCTCATCAGTTAGCTTGCCAACAGGGCTTCATCACAGCTACCAGCCCAAAGGTACTGCCAAAGACGGGTCTTTTCCCCGTTTTTAAGAGCAATACTCCTCCTAGTGGCATTATATTTGCAGGCAGGAGAAAAGGGGTGCAGTGGAGACAGTCCTGCATTTACTTTGGGATGATTGCTAAAAGCTGGCATGGGCATTGGAAGTGCTGTTTAAAAGTTACTTGAACTCTTGGCTATCCTTTACTTTTCAACGTGGCAGGGACTAGCTGCGATTAAACACAGCTACTGAGGCACAACACATCTTTCTTCCTTCCACTACCCAGAAGCCACTTACTGTCACAAAACACAAAGGGTTCTTGACAGGCTG
This sequence comes from Strigops habroptila, assembly GCF_004027225.2. Taxonomy (NCBI): domain Eukaryota; kingdom Metazoa; phylum Chordata; class Aves; order Psittaciformes; family Psittacidae; genus Strigops; species Strigops habroptila. The sequence goes on from NC_044292.2 coordinate 6,143,017, forward strand.
AAGTGAAGCAAGAGCTAAAAACGCTGTGTGACAGTGCAGGAGCACAGCCTTTTTCCCAGCAAGAGGCTGGAGTGGTGGAAATGACCACAAGGATGACATCTCTGACTCAGTCACTGTTGGAGAATGCATGGATAAAGCTGACATTATACTTCTTGTGTTCTTTCCAGCTACCGAAGCCCAAGGATATAAGCACAGACAGAGAGCGTGACAGACTCTGGAATGAACTGATTCCCAGCAGAGCAAGGAATCTTGCTTGGGCAAAGACTTGGACAAAAAGGAGGGGTCAGGAAGGGGACTGGAAAGCTCACAGATCATCTCCCAACCTGCACTGTCCATTGAGATGTCCTGGTTGTCAAGCCTAAAGGCTGCCCTCAGCCGAGTTCTCCCAAAGCTTAAAGGTTTGGCTTGGCAGTATGGAACAGCCAATCCGACTAATAGATCCCAAATCTGTACCCTCTTTTATATCAATGCCTGACAAATAACAAACCAAAGGCCAAGTGCTGAATCCTCACTCTTGCTTGCTTACTGCCTGTGCTCTATTTATTAAATGTTGATGCAGTTTTATTTCTGCAGCTTATGAACATGTTCACAACAGGCTGTTTATACCCTGCCCTTTCCTTCTGGGCACCTGCACCCAGAGAAAGACTACACGTGGCCAAATCCATTTGTGCTGTCAACTGCCACTGGAGCTGAGACTTGACAAAGAGCAGCTTTCCTCCAACTCATCCAGTGAACTCTACAGGTAGCTCAAATGAGGCATCCCAAAAGTATAGCATGGAAGGGAAAGGCATTAGCAGAAAGAGGAGTAACAGAAATGTACAGAATGCAGAGGAGATTGGGTCAAAGCCACCAGGATTTCTGAGAAGAGGAAGAAAAGAGGTTGTTAACCCACTTGGCCTTTGGCCAGGACATGGAGGAGGCGCTATAAAAACCATCCTGCCTTTTATAAAGTGCCAGGACAGTTCAGTGTTCCCAGATGGGCTTTGGTTTATGGCAGAGTTTAGTCAGTGAACTCTGACAAACAGAATGATAGGGCCATGCTGAGGTGCATGAGCACTGTCAGAGGGCTCCAGCAGAGAAGTTTGCTCACACTCTGCCTGCTGCATTCTTGAGTCTCATCAACGCTGTTCCACTTCTCCCTGTGACATTGGTATTAAATTCATCTGCTGGAATGACATACAGATCCCGGATGGACTTTGAAAGGTTCCATTTCCCCAAGTCATTTGTCTTGGGGTTTGGTGTCAGTCAGAGAGCAGGAAGCTCAAAAACTTGGGAATTTGCTTCCCCTGCAGGTTACTCTATTTTAGAGCTCTCAGCCTTCAGCTGAGTCAAGGAGCAGCAGTGAGCCAAGAAAAGCCAGACAGCGAGAGCATCTAAAGCAGGTATTTGTTTCTCCTTCAAATACACACCCCCAAACCATAGTGCAGAACTGCCTGGGTCATGACCACTGTATTACTGTGGCATACCTGCAACTAGTTTCATCAAATTGGATGCAATTCCTGCATCCAGCAGGAGATTAATTAGCCTGTTCGGTGACTAAGTATGGACAGTAAGTATCATTCCAGGCTCTATCCTCTGCTCTGAAAACACCGAGCATATCTTTTGTGTCTTGTCCTGGGCTTCCACCCACTGCTAAGCTTGAGCTACACTTAAAAATTGGGTTTTTAGGGAAGAAGAGTAACTCTCATTCTTTCCCTTTGGCCCCTGGCTTGAATTTGCTGTCACAAAGCTACTCTCTGGAAAGGGTTGCTGGGGAAAGAAAGGACAATTTTTCATACCTATTAACAAAGCCATTGGATCATCATGGTTCCAAAATTGAGGGCTTAGGGCTGTAAAGACACGTATATAATTCTGCTAACAAACCCCACATCAGTGGGAACACCTTCCCTCAGCAATGCTTGCTCTATTTTAACTTCATTGCTTGTTTGTCCTACACATGGAACTGTGTTTTTAAGCTGTGCTGTATGTTGGAGAGCCCCCACACAGTGTTTCTCCATCCTGCAAACCCTCTGTTAGCTCTCCTTATGGACTTCTTAAAACAGCTCCTTTGGAAGCTGTGAGGACCTTGTCTCCTGAGTGCTGAATCCATCATGTCTAGGTTTATGGAGCTTTTGCCTTGGGCTGTCTTCTTGTAGAGGAGAAAGGGATAGGAGGGAGGCAAGTCATTCATTAACTCGATAAGAAGATTTCACATGATTTGTGTTCTCCTTTGGAATGTGTGTTTGTGACTGATTAATCTTCATGGCGATGGTGTTGAGGGGAAGATAAAGCCTCTGGAATCTCTCATGCAATAAGATAATCTTGTTCATTCTTGCTGTAGGACAAAGTAATTCTGCATAGCTCCCTGCGTAGTTGATTAGTGCATTAACATGGCATCCCCCCCAATTGTAATGCATCATTTTGAAGACAATTAAATATACAATACAAGAGCTACTGGATGATTACTTTGTTCTTGATGGCAATAAGGACAAATCTGTTAAGAGCAGTTTTTGTTCTTATGGGAGGTATTCATCTCAATTTTAAATGACTGGTAAGTAAGCATTCCACCCAGGGTTTCATAGTCTGCTTTACATGGAATTCCCCCAAATAAATGTGTCAAATATCCAAGTAGAAATACATCAGTCTCAATGTCTCAGCTCCAGTAATAATTGTTTTACAAGGAGCCAAAGAGCAAATATCCCTTAAATCTTGGCAGAACTGGTAGTGTTTGTGAACATGAACATTGCAGTGGGACAGGTAAGTTAGATTAACCTTGTTTTAATAAAGCCTAATGATTTCTAGGGCTGTTTGATCATCTCATCTGTACTGATATCATGGATATGACACCCAAACACCTGTGTAGAGTGAAAGCACAAACCATCAGGACTCCCAGGAGGAGCTCAGTTCTATGTGTGGGGACTATATATTTGTAGGTAGGCTGTTCCAGTTTTTCTTTAGGGACCTCCTGATGCATGTACTGTTGGCTATTATTAAAGATTTAGCTTTTTGTTGCTAGTGGGATCTGCTGGTTGTTCCCATGTTGTTTGATATTGTGGTCACTTGGCAGAAACTTGCTCCAAGGTGTGTATGATCCAGACTCACTGCAATGTCAAAGTACAACTACAATTCAGATGCAGTAGCTAATCTCTCACAGCAGTGTGGAGGTTCCATCTGCACTTGGCTACTGTCAGCCAGAAAGGTGTTTAATTTGCTGTAGTAGATGATTGCCTGCTACAAACAAGCTTAACTCTGACACTTCACTAGGAAATACAAGCCAGCATACACAGGTGGGAAAGCTCAGGAATGCCTTTACCACTGCCAAGATGAAGGAAAAGACTCCCCCAATTCGGAATTGGTGCTGATTGTACAAGCTGAGGGAGGAGCCTGATTTAGATAGTGAAATGGGCTCAGAAAATAGCCTGTGAATGCAATTGTCAGTGGTTTAGGGCTTAGCTTTCCTTTTGTACTGAGCAATACTGCAATCAAATCGTTATTAACCATTCACTATATATTCATTGACCCAAGATAAGAGATTAAAGACGTTACTTAGAAAACTGTGGATAAAACACGATTAATTATTTTGAGGAATAGGGCTGTAACAGCCATCGACTGCTTTTGCCAACTGCACTGGTTCTCCAAAATATATGTATGGCAGTATGGAATCACTGATTTATTTATATGTCTATTTAGAGAAAGAAATATCACTGATTTATTTATTTTTTATTTATATTTAGAGCAAGAAATTAGTCTCTTAGGTCACCAGCAGTGAATTATATTACTATTATTATTAATAGTAATAGTCTGATATTAACCCCACGCATTCTATGGGAACTTTTTGAGGGACTTAAGTGTGCATTTAGGAAGAAATACGAACATTTAAAGACAGACACTTGGCTGTCGTGGCCAGTGTCTGATCGCTGGTTATACTCTGAGCTGTGCTCTATGTTTTACACCATTCCACGCCACAGGATTTCACACACGAGCTTTAGAGCCGTGATTTTTACACCTAATTCTCTTCCTTTTCCCTTTCATTCCCCTTTATTCGTGTTTTCCCCTTGTTTTCGCCGTTGCAGCCGCAGCCCCGTGTCGGCTGCGCCGCCCTTAGCAACCCCCCAGCGCCCCCGTTGCTAGGGAGGGCGCCCCCTGCTCTAGTTTGTCCTTCTCCGCCCTCCGTCCCCCTCCGCCCCGCGGCCCCTCCCATTCTCCTCCTCCACAGCCAATCAAATTCCTCCCTCTGACCAATCAGAAGGCGGGCTCCTCCCGTGAGCGTGACGCACTGCGCGCGACGGCGCCGCTGCCCAATAGGAATCCCCCTGTGCCGCCGCCGCGCAGGCGCGCTGAGAGCGGCGCGTTCGTGTTCCCCCCACTCCCGCGTGTGCGCGCGGCGCCGCGGCCTCATGTCGTGGCTGTTCGGGCTGAACCGCGGCGCGGCCCCCGCGGGCGGCGGGGACGGAGCCTCCGCCGGCGGTAGCGGCCTGTCCCTGCCGGGCGGCGCTGGAGCGGCGGGGGGCGCGGCCGGGGACCGCCAGCCGCCCAAGGACAAATGGAGCAACTTCGACCCCACGGGCCTGGAGCGGGCGGCCAAGGCGGCGCGGGAGCTGGACGCGTCCCGTGAGTCAGGGGGCATGGGGCTGGCGGCGGGCAGGCGGTGACTCCCGTCCGGTCCGGTCTCGGAGCGGAGCCCGGCGGCCTGTGGGGCTCCGAGGTGGGCCCTCGGGGTGTTTGGGTTCATCCGAGCGACTCCTCCGGGGCCTGGGAAGGGAGAGGAAGGGGCTGGAGCAGCTCGTCAGCACGGCAGAGCTGTTGGCTTCAGGTCAGGGAGTGCTGAGGGCAGGCGGGACGGGGCTTTGGGCAGCCTGGGCTGGTGGAAGGTGTCCCTGCCCGTGGCAGGGGGCTGGAACTGGACGAGCTTTAAAGTCCCTTCAACCCAAACCAGTCTGGGGTTCTATATGAGCATCTGTTGGCAGGGAGGGTCAACATTTGGCTTCAGAGCTGTGCACCAGGCAGCCTCAGCTAGTGACAGGTTGGACTGAAGGTTGATGAGACCAAGCTTACTTATTATTTAAATAAAGTAATTGACAGTATTTGTACTGTTAATAATCTCCTGCCATTGTCGATTTCAGGCCATGCAAAAGATGCTCTTAGTCTTGCCCAGATGCAAGAGCAGACCCTGCAGCTGGAACAGCAAACAAAGCTTAAGGTATGTTGGAACTCATTCACTGTACAGCTTGCCTGCCTCAGGATTTTCTTGTGCAGTTGTCACCAGCATTTCTCCATAGGTGACTCTGTTGTGATGATTCTCTCTTTTATCTTAACAGGAGTATGAGGCTGCCATAGAACAGCTGAAGAATGAGCAGATACGGGTACAAGCAGAAGAGAGGCGGAAAACTCTCAGTGAAGAAACAAAACAGCATCAAGCAGTAAGGGAATGCCAAGTGATGGGAGACCTTGATTGTGTCCTCCTTTATCGAAAAGGCAACAGCGCATTAATTGCCCCTTTTGGGGGTGGGGATAAGGGGATTGTGGGCAGCCATGGATGTGGGGCAGTTCACAGACTGAGTCCATCTGGCTTTGTAATGTTGGACTTGATTTGTAGTTATGTGTAGCTTTGTTGTCTCGAGCTCTTGTTACCAAATGCTTGAGGAAACCAGTAGTAGCGGTTACTCGTTGTGGCCTCTTTGAAATTTTCCTAAAGGAACTTTTAGGGAAGTGGTGTGGAACATGCTGAAATACACTCGTGTCTAACAGCATCAAAGGTTGAAGACTACTGGCTTACTAAGTATATGTGTAAGCCTGGACAATGACATGTCTCTTAGGTTATTTGGATTTCAGTCTTCAGTAGCCTGCATCCCTGTTTCTTCCAAGTTTCATCTTTTAGACTGGAAAAATACCTTAAGAGGAGAAGTGATGCAAATCTGAGTGACGCAATGTTGGTGCTTTCTGGTGTATTTTAGCATGAGTTACTGAAGTGGCAGTAATACTGCAGTCAGGGAGATGTAAGGTAG